>NC_088792.1:202284124-202884124 GCF_011386835.1 Chrysemys picta bellii
ACCATAATAGCCTATATTATTATTATCAATCATGTCTATGTCCACACTGCAGCTGGGAATGAGCCTCCCAGCCTGGGTAGTTGGACTCGCACTAGCGTTCTAAAAAATGCCAGTGTTGATGTTGCTGCACTAGCAGAGGCTCGGGCTTGCCACCCAAGCTCAGACCCACCCAGTCTCCTAACTGGAACTCTTTGCAGATGTTTCTGAGCAAGACCAGAAATTCTCCATGGAATAAGCCCCATAGTGTGAGTTAATGATGCTCTCAGCACCATTAACTTATGGTGGGGGTCCTCCTCACCTACAGCTGTACAGCAATGAGGGGAGGTCATCAATAGCACTGTGGCTCCAGCAGACTTGTTGCCTTCAGAAGAGTTGGTCTTGGCAGTTTATGAAGGTGCTGAGCCTTGCGTGTTATGTAATCTCTTTGGCTCTCTTGACAGCTAATTGTTTAGGGGCTGGAGGGGCTTGTGCAAGGAGATGGGGGGAAACAGGAGCATGGGTCCCCTGATCAGTGGGGGCACAGAACTGCTCCGGGGCTGGGGTGGGGAGAGTGAATTCTTCTGGCCCTGGGCCGGGGCAGGAGATGACCGCTCCTCCAGTCCTGGGGTTGTGGGGGAGGGGATGAGCGCCAGCTCCACCGTCCCCAGGGCCGCCGTGTGGAGAACCAGGTCCTCCAGCACCGGGGTAGAAAGAGCCAGGTCGTCTGACTGCAGGCGGAGGAGAAAATTTTATTCCTGTGTACATCCCTGGGCTGGACCCTGGCTTGTTCTGAAGCCCGTGGGTGTGGGAGGATAGAATTATTCTCTTCCCTGCAGTGGGAAGTGTAAGCTGACACTCATAGAATTTCTTGTACCTTACTTGTTTTTTTCTCCAAATCAAGGCGAACTTAGCCCCGACTGAGTAGTCCATTTTTCTTGATTGTTGTGATTCAGACAGTTCACTTTTTGTATTACATGGTGGAAAGTGGGGCTGCAAGTTAATAAACCTGCCATTTAGCTCTGAAGGTAGGTTGAAAATTTGACCTCTGGCATAACCTAAAGAGTCCGGCAATTTCCTCTTGCATATTTGACCACATCATAGAACTGTCAGAAAGTCTGGCATACATTAGTTATTTATGCTCAGGAGACACTCAGGACTGGCTGTACTAACGTTCATTTATTGGCATAACTGGACAAGGGAATCTAAGCAGATTCTGCCTGCAAAATTCCGAGCCATTGGAGTTATTTCTTCATTTGCCCACATATTTAAAAATCCCAAATCTCCCCTCCATTAAATGAATTGCCTTATATGTTAATGAAATGTAGCAAAATACAGTAGATGCAGACCTAACTAAAATTACTGTTACATTGGTTTTAAAAAAGATGGAACTGATTTTATGCAAAGATTTTTTTTCATACTAATGTGTGTACAATGGAAACAGACACAATGCATAATCACAAGGTTATTATTCATTCTTGCCTTGTAAATTTTCAAATCTGTGGGCCAGTGTCCAATCAGAAAGGAAAAAAATATTCAGCAATAGGCATGAGAATTTTGGCAACTGCTGTATAATCCGTTTGTTGATTTGTTTTTTCTGAAGATGTAGTTTAGGTTTGCCTGAGATCTTTGAAACGAATAATTTGTAAATATGTGTTTTAACATGACTGCCAGAAAAAGAAACAAAGTAAAATGAAATCATTACATCAGGGACAGACTTATTGATGTGAACAGCTTCACCTTCAGAACAACCAGGAAATGACACAACTACCCACTCCTGAAGTGTTTTTATTATAGCAACTAGGGTATCAATTATTGCCCCCTCCTCGCTATTAAACATAGGTCTTCCTGGTTTTTCCTTTACGGTCTTACAGCTGTGCCCCAGAAGCTTTTACGTTTACTTTTGCAACATACAACAGATCAGACTAGCCTGAAAGGAGATCCACAGAACAGCATAAGAACATAAGAACGGCCATACTGGGTAGGACCAAAGGTCCATCTAGCCCAGTATCCTGTCTTCTGACAGTGGCCAATGCCAACTGCCCCAGAGGGAATGAACAGAACAGGTAATCATCAAGTGATCCATCCCGTCACCCATTCCCAGCTTCTGGCAAACAGAGGCGAGGGCCACCATCCCACTGTCCCTCCTAGCTAATAGCTATTGATGGACCTATCCTACATGAATGTATCTAGTTCTTTTTGGAACTCTGTTTATAGTCTTGGCCTTCACAACATCCTCTGGCAAGGAGTTCCACAGGTTGGCTGTGCGTTGTGTGAAAAAATACTTCCTTTTGTTTGTTTTAAACCTGCTGCCTATTAATTTCATTTGGGGGCCCCTAGTTCTTGTGTTATGAGAAGAAGTAAATAACACTTCCTTATTTACTTTCTCCACACCAGTCATGATTTTATAGACCTCTATCCTATCCCACCTTAGTCATCTCTTTTCCAAGCTGAAAAGTCCCAGTCTTATTAATCTCTCCTCATATGGCAGCCGTTTCATACCCCTAATCATTTTTGTTACCCTTTTCTGAACCTTTTCCAATTGCAATATATCTTTTTTGAGATGGGGCGACCACATCTGCATGCAGTATTCAAGATGTGGACATACCATGGATTTATATAGAGGCAATATGATATTTTCTGTCTTATTATCTATCCCTTTCTTAATTATTGCCAACATTCTGTTCGGTTTTTTGACTGCCGCTCCACATTGAGTGGATGTTTTCAGAGAACCATCCACAATGACTCCAAGGTCTTTTTTGAGTGGTAACAGCTAATTTATCCCCCCATATTATATATAAGATAAGATATATATATATATATATATATATATATATATATATATATAGTTGGGATTATGTTTCCAATGTGCATTACTTTGCATTTATCAATATTGAATTTCATCTGCCATTTTTGTTGCTCAGTCACCCAGTTTTGTGAGATCCTTTTGTAGCTCTTCTCAGTCTGCCTGGGACTTAACTATCATGAGTAGTTTTGTATCATCTGCAAATTTTGCCACCTCACTGTTTACCCCTTTTCCCAGATCATTTATGAATATGTTGAATCGGACTGGGCTCAGTATAGACCCTAGGGGGACATCACTATTAATCTCTCTCCATTCTGAAAACTGATAATTTATTCCTACCCTTTGTTTCCTTTCTTTTAACCAGTTATCAGTCCATGAGAGGACCTTCCCTCTTATCCTATGACAGCTTATTTTGCTTAAGAGCCTTTAGTGAGGGACCTTGTTAAAGGCTTTCTGAAAATCTAAATACACTATATCCACTGGATCCCTCTTGTCCACATGCTTGTTGACCTCCTCAAAGAATTCTAGTAGATTGGTGATACATGATTTTCCTTTACAAAAATCACGTTGACTCTTCCCCAACAAATTATGTTCCTCTATGTGTCTGACAATTTTGTTCTTTACTAATGTTTCAACCAGTTTTCCCGGTACTGAAGTCAAGCTTACCAGCCTGTAATTGCCGGGATCACCTCTGGAGCCCTTTTTAAAAATTGGCAACACATTAGCTATCCTCCAGTCATTTGGTACAGAAGCTGATTTAAATGATAGGTTACAGACTACACTTAGTAGTCTTGCAATTTCACATTTGAGTTCCTTCAGAACTCTTGGGTGAATATCATCTGGTCCTGGTGACTTATTACTGTTTAGTTTATCAACAATCAGCACTGCACCATCTCACTTTGTCTGCATCTATTTCCCTTCTCTTTCTCTATATAGACTCTAGCAGCCTGAAAATGCTGTTGCTCAAGAAAATACTTGCTGTTCATCAAGAAAAAAAATATCCCTTTCATCTAAGTAGCTATTAGTGGTATCTCTGTTTGCATCTTGCAACATCATCAAGTACTCTGTAGGATTAAGTATCTCAGACACAGATTGTGTACATGAAAGCAGCTTGGCAAAATGAGGAGGTGATATGTTAATAGCTAGCGGAGTCCATAAGCACTGACAAGTAGGTCTGGCTGGAAAACAAGAATTCCTTTTTGTGAAAAACTGACACATTTGTTTCTGTTCTGATGCATAGCCACTAGCACAATGGTCAGGGCCCTCACTTTGGATGTGAGTCCCACAGACCAGGGGAGTGCTAGAAAGTTGACCCTGGGATTCCCACATTGCAAGTGAGTTCCCTGATTGCCAGGCTATTGACTATTCATGGTGGGGGGGCAGGGTGTGTGTGTGTGTGTGTGTCCCTCCTTCAGTTCCATCCTCGAACTGACAAAACTTTTCCAACTAAAGTTTTGTGAAACTGATACACTTCTGAAAAAATGTTCGGTTTTGACAAATCTGCATGTTCTAATGGGAAAAAAATATTTCATCAAAAAGTTCCTGACCAGCTCTACTATCAACTTTGCAAGTATATAATAGACATTTGGGGTGAAATCCTGGCCCAACTGAAATTGAAGTCAATGGGAGTTTTCCATTGATTTCAATGGGGCCAGAATTACACCCTCGGTACACTGCAATCTGTTTTCTAAATTCTTGGGATGGGGAAGTTGACAGACAATCCCTCCCCCACCTTACAGAAGAATAGACACCCCCCCTTTGTGTATCTAATTACTAAGTACCACACATTAAGAGACTGTGACATTTAACCAACATTGGCTTTTAGTTCTTGTGGTGTTAGTTGTGAATGTTTAGATCACTATTCAGGGTGGGCGCTTGAGAGCATATAGCAAGGAGATAGGTGTCTGTGTAAACATGAAATAAAAACAGTCTTACATTTGCCCCGAGCATGATGTCCTGGGTCTCTGTAATTTGTACAGTTCTCACAATGATACAATCGAATTCTCCGAAAAGCCCAAATGCTTGGTTCTTTGTATAAGCTGTAGTGATAGTATAGTGCATTTTGTTTCTGGGCATCATCTATACATATGTGAAACTCAGTGGAATGATTGAGCTGATGTAAGGACATGTATTGATTCATTTCATTTCAGTAATTTTATAACAGTGATATGAAAGCTGGGTAATAGAGCCTATCAAGGGCAAATATTTTATTGTTGTAGTCTACTGCTATACTTGTAAAAGATGGAATATGTAAGATATTGTAACTGAAACAAATGTTTATTTAGATAGATTCATTTACATTATACCTAAGACTTATTAGGCCATATAATTCATTCAATGCCACACTCCTGCTCCATTTGATATATTTCTAGAACTTTATCCAGGATAGTTTTAAATGATTCAAGCAATGGGATATGGTAAAGAAGTGCAGCCAACTTATGTGTATAAAAAAAGATTTTAGGGTCAAAAGGGACTATTAGATAATGGAGTCCAATTTCACTGTATAACACTGTCCAGAAAACTTCATCGAGTTAGCCCTGTAATAAGCCCAATCATTTGTGTTTGGCCAACGCATATATTCCAGAAAAAGCATCTAGTCATGATCTGAAGACATCAAGAGATGGAGAATCCATCACTTCCCATGGGAGTTTGCTCCAAAGTCTAATCACCCTCATTGTTAAAAAATTGTGCATTATTTTCTAATTTGAATTTGTCTGGCTTTAACTTCCAGCCATTAGCTCTTGTGTCTTTGCTAGGTTGAAGAGCCTTTTAAGTATCCAGTATTTTCTCTACATGTAGGTATTTATACACCGTAATCAGATCACATTTCAGTCTTTTTGATACGCTGAACAGAATGAGCTCTTTACATCTCTCCGTAAGGCATTTTGTCCAGCCCTTGAATCCATTTTGTGGCTCTTTTCATTTGTTGGTCATTATATTTTTTGTGCAAACATGCTGAATCCTCTGCTTTAAGTGCAAAACAGAAGTCAACCATGATCAAAACCATAATATTTACATTCACCCCTAAATTCATCTCAAAGTTTTTAATCTGGAAATTTCCTTATCTCCTTCTCTTAAATAGAAGCACTTAGTCATCGATGCATAGCTGTGTCCTTGTGCATAAAATAATACAACTAGCCACGGATCTGTCCACAAGAACAATCTCTTTATACAATCAATGCTACCTATGTACATATCCCCATCCAGATTCTACCCCCATGCCCACACAAAGTCCGGGGCTCAGTTGTTCAATACAATATAATGTAAAGCAGGGGTTCTCAAACTGGGGGTCACGAGGTTATTACATGGGGGGTTGCGAGCTGTCAGCCTCCACCCCAAGCCCCACTTTGCCTCCAGCATTTATAATGGTGTTAAATATATAAAAAAGTGTTTTTAATGTGTAAGGGGGGGTCGCACTCAGAGGCTTTCTGTGTGAAAGGGATCACCAGTAAAAAAAGATTGAGAACCCCTGATGTAAAGTATCTGACTAGTGTAAAGATTTCATAAAAACGCATCTGCACCCTTTTTATGCCAGCAGCTAACTATAAGATGTTTTCTAGAAAGAAATCCAATTGGGGTTTGTTGAGAAGACACAATTTTTCAAAGTTCTGTCTTATTGCAGTTGAACATCCACCATGCTTTCCCCCCATGAGTAGCTATCTCAAGGAAAGCTATTTTGAAAAAATTATTCTGCACTCCTCTTCAAGATCTGGGTTTGATGTATACTTTTCAACAAAAGCTTGCTGATGTCACTTGTACTTGTGAATCATCTGATGGCAGATAACAATGTGTTAATCATCTCCTTTATTGTGGAATACCATGATCAAAATCTGTACTAGTGAAAAGGAAGACAATACTTGTACTGTATGGCACAATGGACAACTGTTAATATAACAACATGAGGGGTTTTATAAATACAGGAATGCTGCTCCTCATTCCATTGCATTTTTATTTTTCACAAGAGAATAAAGGAATGTCTTTCATGTCTGTGTCTACAAGGTCCCAAGTATGATCATGACTGCCATCCACCCCAAGACATGGGAATGGTCTATTATCAGTTAAACACGATCATTTGAGTCACTGCATTGGGACTGTTTGGTATATGCCTTTGCTGGGGCCAATGGACAGAAGGTAAGCATGTACTCAAAGTCAGTATGGTTTGGTGGATTGGGCAGGAGTATCACCTCCTGGTGCAGTGAGGGGTTTTAAGACTGAAAAGATATAAAGCATGGCAGTCCTTTATTGTGGAATAGTGTGATCAAAAGTTCTGCTAGTGAAAAGGAAGATAATTCTTGTACCATATGGCATAAATTATAGGTATCATTCTAGAAGCCCTCAGTTTCTTGTGCTTTGGGATCTATACATTGGTAAAAATTGCTACACACTCAGTACTTGGAGTCAGATTTACCATAAAGAAATAGAAGCATTCATTTATTAAAAACATCATAGAAGTCTGTTGCAATTTTACATCCTGTCTGAAAGTCTTACTTCTATATGGGGCCCAGTCCTGGTCCTATGAAGCCAATGGGAGACTTTCCAATTCCACTGTCCTCAAAGGGAGCAGAAGCAGGCCCATAATGTTCAGGCCCAGATATAGAACACACTAGTAAATGAATGAAAGCATGTCTTTGTTGCCACACACTTTCAAAATTTGGCTTCATTGCAGACACATAAAAGCAGTAGATAAAGCTGTCAAACCACAGTTTAATGTGGAATTATTTTAACAGTCTGGTTTTCTTTACATTAGTATATAATTATGTTTCAGTTAAAGGCTACTTTAAGATTCATTTTCTTAAACCACAAGAATAATGCTTTTAACCTTCTGCATTAACCACAAGTGCTGTTGTAAAGAGCTGTGACACAGTGTGTTTCCCTGGCTGTGTAGTTTTTTATTTATGTTGAAAACTTCACCATACCAAATCAGGCAAATTTAGAACTAACATTTTCAATAAGCCTCTACTTTGGTTTGATTTGTGTTTCTGTCCTGGGGCCAGTGGCCCTACAGGAAAGATCGGGGCCTAAATGGCCTGTGAGGACCCTGTGGGGAATACCTGGGAGCAGTGAGGTGCTTCCAGGTGGTGCCCCTTTAGTACCTTAAAAATGGAGCAGCTGAGGCAGAAGGAGACTGCTAGAACAGTATAAAGAGGAAGTTGCCTAGGGGAGGGGGAAGCCCTGTGGAGCCCTGGAGGAGCTTGCAGGAGGTAGAAGATGCCTCTGTGGGGACAAGAACTGCATGAGGGCTAAGAGTTCACAGTAGGATTGCCAAGAAAAGTATCAGAGTCCCTGGGGAAGGGAGACAGTGGGGAGTACATGTCAGTAAATTCCAGGAAGAGAGCTGGTCTGCCTGTAGATCAGAGCGACCTACAGATTGAGCCAGGATCCTGGGAAGGAAAGAGGAAGATGAAGAGTGTGCTGTCAAAGAGAAAGAGAGACACATACAACCTGGAGAGGGAGCAATATAACTAAGAGGTTAGCTCTCCAGGGAGGAATAGCGGAACAAGAGACTGAAGCCCAGCATGGATGCTGGTGGACAGCTAACAGGGCTGGCCTTACCATGAGGCGAACTGAGGCAGCCGCCTCAGGTGTCAGACTGTGGGGGAGGGGGAGAGGCACCACTAGGACCCAGACTATTGAAAATTGTGTCTGCTGCTGGTGCATATGTATTCTCTCTACTCTAGATGCACAGAAATGGTGGAGTGCTGTGCTGGAGGAAGGAGGGCACAAGAGACATAACAGGCAATCAGGAGAAAAGGTGAGGGAATAACAGGAGCTGCAGGGAGAGAGAGGAGGAGGAGCCTCTTATGTACCTCTCTAGCACCCCCAGGAGCCTGGACTGATTAACACAGCTTCTCAGGGAGCTTCCTGTTTCCTGCTGCTTCCCTGAACCCACTTGAGGAGAACAAGCCATCAAATAAAGTAGTAGGAACCAGTTAGGCCCTTAAGACGCTGATATCTTCCCTCATTCAGTCCCTGCTACCAGACTGCTTATTTGTCCCCTTCAACTGAGTGTTGAGAGCCACTATAGCTGGCACAGAACAGCAGTCATGAGTGAAAGAAGAAAATGCCCCTCTGGGGCAGCATTAAGCAAAAGAAAGAAAGCACAGGAAGCTTTTCTATCTAAGCAGGAAGTAGCTCTCCTGAGATACATAGACACAAACATTCCCGGTGAGCCTTCCGGCCCCAGTGAAGATGTGAGTGGTGAGGAGCCTGATCTTCCAGTTAGTCAGAGTGCAGATGACCTGGCAGCTACTGCTGCATCCATATCTCCATCTCAAATGGATGTAACCTGAAGAAAAGTGTAGATCAGAGAAGAGTGTGATGGAGGTGCAAGAAACAGTTGCTGCTGAGTTTAGTTCCTTAAATCTAGATGATCCAAGACTGTGGACCCACTTGAGCAGTAGCCTGAGGGACTTCCTTGTACTGCAAGGGCCACAGCAAATGAAAAACTTCATGTTCCCCAAAGATAATGAAAATAGACATTTCCATCCAACACATTACTGGCGTGAAATCCCCAATGGTAACAAAGTGGTGAGGCCATGGCTTATGTACTTAAAAACCCAGAATACTGCATAATGTTTTTGTTGCAAACTCTTCCAGTTTAATTTTCCAACTACATTGGGTTCTACAGGAACAAAGGACTGGAAAAATCTGGCTAGAAATCTGGCATGCCATGAGAGGCAACAAATCAGCAGAGAGCATTCCATAGGTGGAAAGAGCTTGAGATGAGACTAAGGTTAAAGGCCACCACAGATGATCAGCATCAAGAGAAGATTGCATCAGAATCTCTTTAGTGGCAAAATGTTTTGAAAAGGCTCATTGCCATTGTGAGAATGCTTGCTACCCAAAACCTAGCACTGTGTGGCACTTCAGCTCAGCTGTATGTGCCAAAAAATGGAAACTTCCTTAAAATTGTGGAGCTGATGGCTGAGTTTGATGCTGTACTCCTGGAGCATCTAAGAAGAGTCACCATCAAAGAAATGTACACATACCACTACCTTGGAAAAACAATTCAAAATGAGATCATACAATTACTGGCAACAAAAGTCAAACAGAAGATTGTGGCAGATCTGAAGTCAGCAAGATATTACTCTGTTATTCTGGACTACACACCTCACATCAGCCATACAGAACAAATGACTTTAATGGTGCGTTTTATAACAACATAACTTAGTGAAAATGTCCCTGCAATGGTGACTGTCAGAGAGCATTTTCTAGAATTTATTGACATTGATGATACTACAGGAGCTGGTATGTGCTTCTTAAAAAGCTGGAAGATACGGAAATTGAGATAGCTGACATGAGAGGTCCAGGCTACAATAATGGTGCCAACATGAGAGGAAAGAACAGAGGAGTGCAGACACAGATCCGAGAGTTAAACCCTTGAGCTTTTTTTGTCCCATGCAGTTCTCATTCATTGAACTTGGTGGTCAGTGATGGAGCATCAGCTTCTAGTGAGGCTGCTGAATTTTTTTAATGTAATTCAAAGCATCTATGTATTTTTCTCTGCATCAACTCATCAATGGCAAATTTTGAAGCAACATCTGGGAACATCCTCTCTGCAGGGCCGGCTCTAGGTTTTTTGCTGCCCCAAGCAAAAAAGTTTTTGGCTGCCCCCCCGCCCCAGCCCTGGGCTCTCTCTCTTCACCCCCCCCCCCGCCCCAACTGCACCCTCCTGCCACCCCAGCCCTGGGTCACTGGTAACTTGCTCCCAGGGCAGGTTTCAGAGTAGCAGCCGTGTTAGTCTGTATCCGCAAAAAGAAGAACAGGAGTACTTGTGGCACCTTAGAGACTAACAAATTTATTAGAGCATAAGCTTTCGTGGACTACAGCCCACTTCTTCGGATGCATCCGAAGAAGTGGGCTGTAGTCCACGAAAGCTTATGCTCTAATAAATTTGTTAGTCTCTAAGGTGCCACAAGTACTCCTGTTCTTCTTTTTCCCAGGGCAGGTCATTCATCAGGAATTTTGGATGTGCACAGAACACAGACAGGATTGGTTCCCAGTTACAGAACTGCAGTAAAGTGGAACAATTTTCAGCTTGTGTGATTGAAGGATATCTGGATGCATATTATAAGACTGTCCTACATAAATGAGGAAAAGTTGAGGTGCCTTTATTATTCTTTTGTTCCATTCTTTGTTTCTATGGGGAATTTGCCAATGCAATATCACTGTCTTCCTTTTAAACAAATAAAACGAAAACAAAACAAAACAAAAAGCAATAGCTGTTGAAAATAGCAATTCCAGTCCTAATAACCACTGGGAAGCATTTCTTGCTCAATTTATTCTACTTTTTCTACAGCAAGTTACAGTGGATCAGTATATTTGATTTAGGAGAAATGAAGTAACAACTGCCCAAATTGAGCTTGAGCACTCCTGAATTTTGAGGGTGTTCAAATCTGGAAGGCAGGTGCTAGATTCCCTTTCTGAATATTAGCTAAATCTGGAAAAGAAAAGTTAATTTCTGCTTCCATGGCTCAGAAGTGTAAATCCTCCTACGTGCCTGGTACTGTATCTAAAGCTGCCCAGGTCCTAGTAGAGCCTCCCCCCTTACTTTTCATTTTAAATTCTAGTGGGATCCACGTACCTCCCTTGCTAGGCTTCAGATAGAGAGGTGCACTGTCCATTTTGTCCACCCAATTCTTTCTTTGGGGGAGAGCCCAAGGCTGGGGTGGCAGGAGGTGCAGGTGGGGGCCAGAGCTGGGGCGGCAGGGGGTGCGAGTGTGTGGGGTGGGAGAAGAGCCCAGGGATGGGGTGGCAGGAGATGTGGGTGGGGGAGAGCCCAGGGCTGGGGCAGCAGGAAGGTGCAGGTGGGGGCCAGAGCTGGGGCAGCAGGGGGTGTGGACAGGGGAGAGTCCAGGACTGGGGCAACACGGGGGTGCGGGGGGAACCCAGGGCTGGGGTGGGGGGCAGCAAAAAACCTAGAGCTGGCTCTGTTCCTACCATTCACAGCAAGCTGCAGCATGAGGTTTCAGTTCCACACTCCTTCCCCCACCCTTTCCTGTTAATTGCAGCTGAGGGAATGCTGGGAAATGTAGTTCTTTCCCTGCTCCAGGGTTGGCTCTATAGGCAGGGAGCTAACCAAGGAACTACAGTTCCCAGGGCCCACTGTTGGTTCTCAGCTCCCATGCTGGATTCTTGCGCCCCTGCAAATTTGCCACCCCATCAACTGCTTGCTTTGCTGGTGCCTAGAGCTGGCCCTGCCTCTCTGACACTGAAACCATTGTGTGCCACACGATGGGAAAGTCGAGTGGAGGCGATAAAGCCTATGAAACACCAAATTGGGAAGACAGATGATGCCATAGTTGCCATTATGGAGGATAATCTATGACAGGAACTGTTCATGGGAGAACAGTGGCAGAGGGAATGGAATCACCAGAAACATAAATAACTTCAAATTTCTGTGTGGCTTAGTGTTGTGGCATGACATACTGTTTGAAATAAATGTTGTAAGCAAGAGACTCCAAGGTGTTGACCTTGATATGTCTGGAGCAATGGAACAACTGGACAAAGCAAAATCATACCTACCGTCTTACCGGTCAGATGAGGGATTTCAAAACATTCTGAAGAGTGCACAGAAGTTGGCAGAGGAACTTCACACTGAAGCTATTTTCCCACCCATTCAAGCATACAAGAGTCACAGAAGAAGAAGACAATATTTTGATTACAAGGCACGGGATAATCCCATAAGAGACCCCAACAATAATTCGAAGTTGAATTCTTTAACCAGGTGCTATATTGTGCAATACAGTCAGTTGAAGAACATTTCATGCAGCTCAAGGAACACAGCAGTATATTTGGGATGTTGTGTGATATTCCAAAACTCCTCACTATACCTGAAGAAGACCTACAGCAACAACGCAGGGCACTAGAGACAGTGTTGACACATGATGACATGCGCGATATTGATGCAAATGATTTAGGTGATGAACTGGAAGCCCGTTCAAGATACATTTCAGCAGGATCAACTCCAAAGGCTGTTCTGGAATATATGTGCACAAATAAGATGACCACCCTCTTTCAAATGCTTTTGTTGCTCTGCGCTTACTTCTAACACTTCCTGTAACTGTTGCCAGTGGAGAACGTAGCTTCTCCAAGCTGAAGTTAATAAAAACACATCTATGCTCCATAAGGACACAGGAGAGGCTGGTCGGCCTTGCAACCATATCAACAGAGCATGAGCTGGCCCAGACTGTGGTCCTTCTGGAAACAGTTCAAATCTTTGCAACCAAGAAGGCACGGAAAGCACCAATTCGATTATTCAAACAGATAAAAATGCCAGTGTTTACTATGCAGACAAGAAAAGTTACATTTTCTGTTCAGGCGTTTGAAAGTTAAGTGTTACTTAAAATTTTTGAACAAGGCATTTTAAGTTGTTAGTTCTCCTTTATTGGGGTAGGTAGCAGAGCAGTACCATGAGAGGAGTAGAACAGGAAGAAGGCAGAATTGAGACCTTTCAAAGTTTTGGCCCAAGCGAGGGGGAATGGGGGCGTCATTTGAGCTCTCTGCTTCAGGTGCCAAAATGTTGTGGGCCGGCCTGACAGCTAAGGCTGGGAGTCACTCGGCACTGCTGCTGACTTCCTAATGAGAGAAGAGTAAAACTGGTGACAGGAAATTGAATCGTTGGCCTATTTCTCTGTTAACTGATTGCTTACTAATGAATGAAGTCCCTGTCCCCCTCTTCCTCACACCAAATAATGGGTTATTGTAGGTAACATCTGAGTCAGGACTGATTTGTATAGCCAGAAAGGGAAACTGAGGCGTGGCACAGGGTCTCTCTCAAGTGAATATGGTTTGCATGACTGTGATGAAGTGGGGGATTTTCTTGTTTTTTCCTTGTTTTCCAGTGGGTTGCATGCAGAGGGGGTGGGACTCAGTTTCCCTGAGTGTTACTGGTTTAACGAGGGAGGGAAGAGGGAGTTTGTTGTTACAGAGGACTGGCGAGGGACACCCCAGCGACTTGTGACCTGATGACCCGGAGACCCAGCAGCCGGTTCTGGCCAGTGGGAGGACAATGGGCTGCGAAGAGAGGACCCTGTGACCTAGCCAGCCGGTTCCAGCCAGAGGGGGCCAGAGGACAGAATAGGGGAGAGGAGGCCGAGGCGACCCTGTTTACCTGGAGAGAAGACAATGGACAGAGGCGGGGCCTGGGGCCAGTGATCTCAGATGCCCAGCTGGGAAGCAGGGGGGCTCTGGGCTGGAGTGGGGGAACAGGCAGTGCCCACCTCGATGCAGGGAGAGACTGGGATGTGCTGTGCAGAGGGAGGCCAGGCCTGAGGGTCAGAGAGTTTCCTGTGCTGTGTTCAATGCTCAATAAACCCTCCTGTTTTACGCTGGCTCAGAGTCACTCCGGTCTAAAGAACAGGGTTGCATCGTCCCCTTCGGGGGTTGAGGCCCGGGGGGTCCAGAGCTAGTGAACTCCCTGAGGGGGCCCACGGCAAAAGACAGGCGCGCAAAGGCTCAGAGAGGTGCGGCTCCAGGAGGTAGAGGGGCCTGACCCCGAGAGAGAGTGGACCCCCGAGAAGGGCTGTCTCATTGAAAGGAGCACCCCCCACGGACCGCATGGGGCCACGAGTGGGCACGATCTGTGAGTCTGTGACAGACTGGCAGCCCTAGAGGTCCAGAACTGAAGCTGTATGAATAACTGATTTTTCAGTTTGCTGTCAGTTCTGAAAAATCAGGAGGGGAAAAGAAACCTCAGTTTGGGTTGAACAGAAACCAAAGTTTTCCAGAATTCTTGGCAAATCAAAAAAGTCAGAAAAATCTTGTTTTGGGGCACACAGAACTCTTTGTTTGACCTGAAATTAAACATGGTCTTTCTGGGGCATTTTAAATCTTCATTTTTTAAAAGCAAAAGAAATAAAGGGCTAGAGTCATAAAACAGCAGGGGCAGTGCCACTCCCTCTTCTGCGCAATAGTCCAGTGATTAGGATGCTGACTTGGGGGAAGGAGATAGGACCCCTGGTTCCAGTCCTTGTTTCAGTGAATATTCGTTTGTATGAAATAGAACAGCTTCAGCAAAACCCAGCCCAGAATACCTGGTAGTTAGGGTACTGCTCCAGAGCAGAGATTCGAATCTGGGTTTCCCAGATGAGTTTCCCTAACCACTAGCATGTTGAGTACAAGGAAGCACTAGGTCTTCCTCTTCAGCTTTTTCAATCTAGCCCGAAAAATCAAAGTAGTTCATTTTGATAATGTTGAGTCAAACAGTTTCAACTCTGCCAATTTGTTTGTTTCAAGCAAAAAAATTCCCTAAAACTGATACAATTTTTCAAAACATTTGATCAAAATCTGCATTTTTTTTTCAGTTGAAAAAAGTTTTGGATAAACAATTTTACCCAGCTGTATACAGCACATGCTTTGGTAGTGCAAATTTCCCCATTAAATGGGCCATATTTCTTTCTGCTGTATCTGTAGGATCCCGGTGCACTGATATAACTGAGGAGAACTTTGAGTTATTAAAGGAAGACAATTAGCTTTCTCTGAAACATTTATCATATATTTTAAGTCTGGTAAGCACAAGATATTTCAGTTGACTGGCAAGTGAATTGTGTGAATGTATGTAGGAAGGAGGATGCCCTAGTGAAATGGGGCAGTTAGAAATGGGCTACTGGGCCAGCTTTCTGTTTCTCAGTTTATTGCTTTCTTTCGGTAAGGCACCAAGTGCCTTTCAGGGATAATAATAGCACTCCTTATACTATTTAAATAGAGACTTTGGCCAAGATTTTCAAAAGACATGCTGTATGCCTCAATTTTAGGTGATTTTTAGAAAGCAGAGGCCTGATTTTTAGAAAGTAATGAGCACTTACCTCCTGAAAATCAAATGGCTGTAATGTGTCTCAAGTCTGACACTCAAAAATTAAGTCATCCCAAATCATTGTCACTTCTGAAAATCTTGCCTATATAGATGTTTTTAAATCCTATTTTCCAATCACCTATTAAAAGGGATCACGGGACTAAAAGGCCTCTTCCATCTCCCTTCTAATCACTCCCCAGACCCAGAGGAGATAATGCATTGGGTTCTTTGCGTGTTAAATATCTGTCTGGATTAAATTTTCCCTTTTCAAGCATGGAAGGGAATTGTACAGTTCTCAAGATGACTTAAGACAATATTGCCTCAGAACAAGCAGGACTTGGATTTTCCTTTTGATTAATCAAGTGATACCCGATGCCAAAACCTGGGGAGCCAAAAAGTTAGGACAAATTTTTTAAAAGTGCTTAAGTGACTTGGACTCTAAATTATTCAGGAACTTTTGAAAATTTTGCCTTCAGTCTCATGCTCTGTTCTCTTGCATTTATTGAAATTGATAAGTCAGGATACGTGAACATTTATAGTTAGGAAAAGTAGTTAATTTGTATCTAATACAAAATAACCTGGAATTCGGTTAGACAAGGTGGGTGAGGTAATATCTTCTGTTGGACCAACTTCTGTTGGTGAGAGACGCACGCTTCTGAGCCACACACAGCTCTTCTTCAGCTTGTCTCTCACCACCAGAAATTGATCCAATAAACAATATTACCTCACTTACTTTGTCTCTCTAATATCCTGGGACCATGGTGACAACTACACTTGAACTAGGTTATGCCGTTTAAACAAAAAAAAAAAACATTTGAATGGCTTTTGAATAAAAGGTCACATACACTGTTCCTCCTCCGCAATGCATTAGGTAGAGGAAAAACAACTAATATTTTAGGCCCACATCAAACAGGAAAAAAAAAAACTTATAAATTTGAAATGTGCCAAATTCAAATACAGTCCTTTTGGATTTTGTTTCTGTTTCCTGTATAGAGCCCAGTACCCTTTTCCTTCTAATTGCCTTCGTCTAGACAGAAATTGACTATAAAGCAATATCAATACTGCATATTGCCCTGGCATCAAAGAACTCTTAACATTTTAATGATGCATTCTGTAGCACAGTAGTAGTGAATGGGTTTATTTTAACGTAGAAATAAATTGGTTGCTGAAGATAATTTTTATGATACAACTCCATATAATTTCTGCCAAATAAACAAAATATTCCTTAGATAATAGAGCTATTAGGCTGTCACATTCTGGGTATTTTTGCTATACATACTGAATTAAAGTCCCTATGAAGTCTAAATTCTTTTACTTTGCTGACTTTGCAGAGTTCCGTGGTAAACAAACTGGCGCATCATAAAACCTCCTTATTGAACAAAGACAACATATTTTATGTATTGACTTTTGCATGATTCAATTTACACTAAGTATCACAATGACCTCTATAACTGCACTGTGAACTTTAAAAGCAAGTTTGCATTTTGTGGTTAAACTCTTCCTTTTCAGTGTGGTTTTTAAAATGATGACCCAGCCTTTCAAAGATTGATGAATGCACAGTAGACATTCCAGCAGGATAATGAAAATTAAAGGTCTTCAGAATGTGGAGGGCAATAATTACCGATTTAAAAGGGTGGAAAACTTGATCAATTAATTGTTAAAATGATTTTAAACTTTCTTTATAAATTATATTGGGGGAAAAACAGAACGATTGTGCTCATGTTTGCATATAGAGGTTTTGAACCCTTCACCAGAGCTTTAAAGCCGTGTAGTTATAATTAAATCAGAGATAATGTGTCCATTTCTGTCACCCTAATATTGATTTAAGTTCTTATACTGCACCCATATCTGTGGTTTCTGAGTGCTTTGCTACTTACTCATACAAATAGTTCTGATTCATGGGAACTGTATACTATTGACTTGATTTAGAGTATTCCTGTAAATGTTATAGTATCAGGTCCCATATTTGAATGAAAGGGCTATTATCTTGCCAAACTCTCATTACTTACTGGGTCTGGTTGTTTTTTTTGGGGGGGGGGGGGTGGAGTTGGTTTTTTGCAGGGTGCAGGGATTGTTTTGGCTGATCATATGAAAAGGAGAAAAAACGAATTTGTGCCACCTTTGGGGGTCCTCGGTTCCTTATGCTTTTATTCATTTGGTGGAGCAGAAACAGAGAACTGGAATGACTGTGATCAGTGGTATGAAATGTGCCAATTATATGGTGATCAAACCTTGGCTGAGTCCTTTAACTATTCATTTCCAGACTTAACATTTTGGGGTATTTTTAAAGATGTCAGATTTTTGTAAAGAAAGCGTAATTTTTTGAGTGTCAGCTGAACTACGGTTAAACTACACTTCCGTTTTTTTACAGTTTTTGTTTTGTTTAGTTGGAACTGAGTGCCAAAAACTGCTTACTTTGGGTTGGCATATAAAATGCATAGGAGGGGAACCCTGCTTCCACAGGTCTTAGAGGCCTGCCAAAGTGGGGCTTCTCTCCTACACACTTGGTAAATCCAGAGATTGACTAATTATTTCTGCACACAATACGGAGACAGTAGTCCATGGATGTGGGAGAGTTTCATATTGAAAACTGTATTTGCTTAAGGTCTTATATAGTTTGTCCACATTGAATAGTTTAAGCATTTAAAAAGGTAAGAGATCCTGCTCCAGCACCAGGATTGGAGCAATCCCTGTTGCCCAACAGAGTGGGGGCAGGGAGAGGGCTGGAGACACAAGGGTGGCTTGTGGGATGGGGAGCTCATTCTCCTTTGCAAGCAGCTCCACACTTACAGCAGTTGTGGCTATAGATCCCTTCCTCTCCCCTCCCCCCCCCCCCAACTAAAGGACTTACCAGTACGCCGGAGTCCTGAGCGGGGCGTGGCCTCAACCGGAAGAGGCGGGGCCTTTCAAGATTTAAAGGCTCTGGGGCTCTGGCTGTGGCTGGGAGCCCCAGGGCCTTTAAATCACCCCGGAGCTACCAGCTGCAGAGGCAGCTCCGGGCCCTTTAAATCAACGTGGGAGCCCGGCTGCCAGAGCTCCGGCAGGGATTTAAAGGGCCCGGGGCTCCCCGCAGTGGCTGGAACCTTGGGCCCTTTAAATCGCCGCCGCGGAAGCCGGTCCAGTCCGGCACGGCGTATTGGCTCTTGCCGGTACGCCGTACCAGACCGGACCAACTTACTTTCACCTCTGGCTGGGTGCTTGGTCAGTTTGCAGATCTTTCTGCGGCTTATGTGCCCCAGAAGTTTAATTCTTTTCAGGATTTGGTTCAAGCACTTTAGTTACTATACTGTAAGATAATGCTAAAAATGGGGAGTCAGGAATGACCAAAATTACCATAATGAGTACCCTGAATCTATTTCTTACTCATTGTCTGGTGGCAGCAATGCTGTTATAATCAGATGTAAATCTTCAGAACTTTCATATGGTATTGTAAAGACTCTAATGCTCCCTCATTAAGTGGATGGGACAGGAGATATCCTCCATGCTTGCCATACAGTTTGTTTCTTGAGGAAGAATCTCCAGATTATTTTTTCATCTGAGAGATTCTTCAACTATCCTATTTTAGCCCATAAATCTCATCTTCCAAAGATAGCAGCTGTGCCGATATATCTGTAATGACTCTACTTACCCACTTTTCCTGGCCTCTTTCTTTCAATCTCTTCTTGTTTCATTTCTCTCTCCTCTTCATTCTTTTCTCTCTGCTTTCTTCTGGTTGCTTTATTATATTTGCTTACCTATATGGCATTCTTTAGACTTTCCTGTAAGTTGAGTGAATCAATTTGTTTGCATTCACTCTTTGTTACTGCACATGTACTCATTTGTCCCTAAAAAAGCTTAACCCCCGTTCCTCAAATGTAAATCTTCAAAAAGGGACTTTCTTTGTATATAATTCTGTTACCCTATTATCCCCCAGATGGGTCTATGGCTACAAACAGCTCTCTGTGTAATAACAAAATAAGTTTTCTACAGTAGCACACAGTATGATTTACACGAGGCAA
Organism: Chrysemys picta bellii; assembly: GCF_011386835.1. Classification (NCBI taxonomy): domain Eukaryota; kingdom Metazoa; phylum Chordata; order Testudines; family Emydidae; genus Chrysemys; species Chrysemys picta. The sequence continues at coordinate 202,303,698 of NC_088792.1, forward strand.
TTAAATCAGTTCCTAAAGAGTGCATGGTACTAAAAACTGTAATGGCTTGACAAATGTGAGTACTGTGTGGCTGTTTTAACCTTGCCATGAGTACTTCATTAAACTGTAAAAAGGAGAACATAACTGCAATGTACAACCAATATACTGCATCATAACATAAAAATGTTTGAAGGAGTTTGTTAGTTCCAATTAAAAATGGCATGTTCAAAAGAAAAGTTAGGGTCACAGCATTTCAAATTAGAGTCCTTTCCAGATGATGATTTTTAACTATTTATGGGTTTAGGGTTCAATCCTGCAAACACATATTACTAGGCATAGCACATACTACTATAAGTAATCTCATTTACTTCACAAATACTGTGCATAATAGTAAACACTAAATCCAGTAGTTCTAATAGAATCAAGCCCTTCCATGTGAATAGGAATGATGTGGATTGAGTTGGATGATCCTATCATGGTACAAGGCCCTGATATGGTGCAGAGACTGTACAGGTACACTTTATGTGGGAGTCAGTTCTTTGGACATGACAAATTCATGGTGACTGCTTTATGGGATATGACATAAGGAAGGTTTTAATAGTAACACAATATACCAGAACATGATCACAAGGATTCCATTTTTAATGGCGACAAATGACAGGATTATAAATACTACTTGTGAAATGATATGGATAAAATACATCAAGTGATGAACTTCTCATTTCTGTTTCTTGGTGGGTTTTTAATACCTGTGAGATATTGGGTTCACTGTTCGCTTGTGACCACAGTCAAAATATGTGAGAATGCAAAAAGTAGGGTAGGGAACATCCTTATGTTTCCATGGGTGTTTTTTTCTTCACAATAGTCAATTATAGAGATGGTTTGTTTGAAGCAAACATGGTTATCCACAGTGTTAGTTAACGTTCTTTGAGATGAGGAGGATTCAGACTTTTTACGTTAAATGAGATGTGCAAGAGCTCATACTCTGGGAAATAGTCATGGTTTTACAGTGCAGAAGCGTTAGAGGAAATAGCTCTAGCACTCCTGGATTAAGTAATTTCATGTAATGTAGACAATGGGTGCCTGATTAATCTGTTTTACCCACTCCTCCAAGAATCCAAATAACTCCAATTCAAACTGATGGGAGTTACTTCTATTCTGTGGGAGAAGTGAAAAATCAGATCATACATTTTTAAAGTGAATTCAAGAAAGGAACATGTGCAACTTACTTCACTTGTGAGTATTAAATTACCGAGCCTGATGGCATTTAAACTGAAGACCTATGAAGAAAATATATTCATGATCAAATAGTGAGCTCTGCTAAGTCTGGTTTGTAAATAAGAAAAGGTGAGCATGCATATTGTGCCTCAGACAGAGCATTCCTTATGTCTTCTGGCTTCCAGGATCTTTATATCCATCTACACTCCCCTCCTCCCCCACCAAGAAGCATTAAAGCCAAAACCTACATGTGTTTTTTAGGTTGCAACAGCAGTAATCTAGTTCAGAGGTTTCTCAACCTGTTGTCCATGGACCACTGGGGGTCCCCAAACTATGTCTAAGGGGTCTGCAAAAGGTTGTCGTTACCATAGAACAGTTGTTTTCAACCTGTGGCACATGGCCCCTGGGGAGCGCAGACTGTTTAAAATTTCCAAAGGGGTCTACACTTCCATTTGAATTTTTTGGGGGGTCCGCAACCACTAGATCTAGTTAACACTCACTACAAGAAGCAAGTAGCATTTGTTTGGTATGTTTATCTGTGTATAGAATCGCTGTCTGGGCCCTGGAGAGGGATAAATAGCAGGAATTCTCCTTGAGGTTCTTGCAGAGATTTTTCCCGTGTCATTCCATCAGCAGGTTAGGGTTTGCTTCATGGGACTGGGACTGGACTCCCAAGCCTATAGAATTCCAACATTGTGATGGATCATGTGGCATCATTGGGAAGCCTAGGGCCATACCCATAGAGGCTATTTGCCTTTGCAGCATCTGAGGCTCTGCTATACATCAGTGGCTCTATTGCCAGTGACTCCCCTGGCCTGGGCTCCCTTGGGAGTCCTCTTAAAGCAAATCCCCACTGTGGAGCAGGCTCATCGTTCCTGGGGAAATGTTCCTGAGGCTGTGATGAGATGATGTGAGTATCCCTGGCCCCCTCCACTTTTATCCTGACTCACCCCCAGCCCCAGACAGATCCTCAGTGCACTCTCTATGGGGTCTGTGGGAAGAGGATTCTTCTGCCATGGAAGCAGTTGACTCATTCTGTTTGGGTGGGAGACTTCAACATGCCACTCAAGACACCCACAGCTGAATGCTATGGTATTACCTCTCTGCCTCAGCAAGAGTTAGCTTTGATTGCGCTTAGACTGTGGATGTATAAGATCCTTGCCACACCAGTCTGTCTTCCTCACCAGCAAAATCCTCAAGACTCTCCCAGCCCAAACTTACCTAGCAGTTAACAATCAGTGAATTCCAGCTCCTAAGCTCCTCAGAGATGTTTCTCTGCAATGCACAGCCCCTATCACTGCACATTCACAGAAGATATTAAATTTGCTGCCCTTTAAAATAGTCAGTATATTACCGCTTAATTTAAGTGGGGTAAATTTATCCTTCCCTTCAAATACAGCACTGACTTGATCTATAGTAAAAATAAAACAAGTTTAGTCACAAAAGGACGTAGGTTAAGTGATACCATGTAAAAGGGATAAAGGTAGAAATGGACACAAGTAAATAAAAGTGAAAACACATTTAAAAGACTGAAATTTAATCTAGCAAGATAGTCTTTGTTTAAGATGGTTTCTCTCGCTTTTACTGGTCAGGATCCATAACAGGGATACATCACTTGGTTCCTTTGTCTTCTAAGGTGAAGGATAAGCCAGCGGTTCTTTGCCTGACTTTTTCATAGTCCAGTGAACATTTGAAAAGTATTCTTCTGAAAGGTTCCCCCAGATGAAGTTTTAGTTCATGCTGAGAAAGGGAGCCGTGAGGTCTGGATGATAAGGCTCCAGGCTGGTTCCTCCCCTGTTGGTGATTGCTACAATGCAAATTGGTCTCTTCCTGCAATCTCTGATATATAAATGAATAATCAACTAACTATGATTGCACCTGTATGGAGGCACTGGACTGTCCTTTCTCTGGGGAGAAACCTGTTTACCAATCCCAGATTTATTTGTTTGAACACATTTTAGTCCCATTTTGTTGGTTTACTGTATATATATTATGGAATATTAATCGGTGTTACCAGTTTTACCTTAAATGACACCTATTGGACATAGATGATGACAGTAGTGAGTTGGGGTACACTGAACTGGTTTGGTCAGCTGAAACTCAGTCAGGTACCAGGCAGCCCCTTGCCCTCTGGCATTGGGATGCTATCAGGGTCACAGGGACGTCTGCAGGTAGATCTTGGAGGCACAATCAAGGCCTGTGTTTGCACTTGTCTGATATTTTCCAGCAGCTCCAACAGGGTGATGGACTAGGGACATTACAAGGAGAGTTGGAGTGTATGTGAGTGAGCGGTGCTAGGGATGGATGAGTGTCTCTGTTTATGTATGCATATATAAAAGTTACCTTTTAATCATGCACACATAAAATCCATTAGGTTAACAAGCATTGGACAAATTTCTTATTTAGTACAGAGACTCACACTCTGTACTTATTTATTTTAGTTGACTTCATGCGCTGCATTTAGAATGCCTGTAGGCAAGAATAACTGTTTTTACAAAGCCATAATTGAGCAGGTACAATATCGTGTGTACTAGTGCCATTTCAACTTGACTGAAAAAGTTAAAGAAATGCCATTGGTGGCTAATATAACCAGATATATTTTCTCTTTGCATCCAGAGTTTGATGGTATATGGATTATTGACTGTTTAAACTCTATTATAGTTCTGGAGAAAGTATAAAAATGTAAAAGTCCTCTTAAAAATGAGCCAAGCATTGGAGCATACAGAGCAAAGAACCAGTCTGTTGTTGAATCTGAAGAAAATGCTAAATGCTCTTTCTTTTTGATACACTTAGTAACATTTCCAGGACTCAGAGAAATGTCTACTATGCTATGAAGAGAATTGAAGTTCAGTGTAAAATGTGACTTTCTTGCATGGACTTCTTTCTTGATTTCTATAGGGGAAGGGCCATGCTAATTCCTTTTCTTTTTTCTTTTTTGCATTGAGATACACAGTGTAAAATAAGTGAAAGAATGAAAACCTTTCCTTTACTTTTTGTCTTAAATGAATCTGTTTTACTAAAAACCTAATAAATTGGGTGAGTCTGGAAGAATTCTGTCAAACCATGTAATTAAAATGTTTTATTTACCTTCTTCTCTGTGACGAGAATTATAGAAAGCCCAAAGGGAGGAGAACTGGAATGTAAAGCAATATTGTGTTAATGACCCTGCTTGTACAGACAAAGGAAGTGTCTGTGAGAGAGGGCAGAGGGAATGCTGGAGAGCATTGCTTGCCGTCTTTGCATTTCCTAGCAGTAACTTATGCAATATTGTACCTCTGTTCTGCAGAAACCCACACTCTGGCAAGACACTGTTAGCACCATTAATCATCCCTGCACTTGGTATCTCAGCCCTAGCGGGTCACTGGTGAGCTTTTAATATCTTGGGGAAGTGCATTCCCGGGTCTTGCATTCACTGCTTTGTCCATTTCCCTGGGGATATTATCTGTCATGGGATTTCCCAGTGGATGACTGCAGACTGTATTATCAAGTTACATGTGTTTTTACACCAGAAGTGATCTTAACAGCTTTTCCAGGTGGTGCAGAAATAATGCCTTTCCTGCGTTTATAGCCATCTGAATATGTGGAGAGCTTGACTAATGAGGAATAGGCAAACTGGGTCAGGAAGAAAAAAAATCACCTCTCAAAGCTTTGCTTGGTTTTTAGAACCATGTTTGTGAAGGTTCTGAAATGTGTAGTTAACTAGTTATCTTCTCTTTCATTTCATTTCCCTCCATTTGTGCCCTCTCAAGCTTCAGGCCAGGAGGGGGCTGGAACAGGAAAGGAGAAGTCTAGGAGAAGTCACTGTAGTTCTGGCCCAAATTGGAGCAGTTAATACTGGAAATCTCTTGAGAGAGTCTTTTCTTTTGAGACTCTCAACTCAATTGAACAGACACAAGTTGTTTAGGTAGCTTGGGGCTTTGGGCATGTATCCAGACTGAACCCAAACACTCAGCCTTTTGAAGTTTGCCTTCTTCAACAGTGGATCAAAATGCCCCTGAATTTCAGACAGATCTTGATCCATATCCATATTTTGCAGTTGTTGCCCATTTCTAGCTACAACAGAGCAGCAACTTTATCCAGAAGAGAAGAGGTGGGCTGGACGTTTCACAAGAATAGACTCAGATGCTACCTACATCCTCAGCAGAAGAGAACAACTTATTTATTATTAAGTGTGAGCGGGTAAAATACCATCTGGCTGTGTTGTGCTCAGGCTAAAGAAGTCTAATCAGCAGTATATTGCAAAACTAAAAGACAGTGAACACAACTGCACAGTCTGGGCTCATTTTAAAATAAAAATCTTCAGAGCTGTTTCAGTGTATGGTGCTTGTGGGAGAGTAGAGGAAGAAGGTGAGGTGTATGTGTATGGGGAAGCATTTTAATGGAGTCTCTCCTTTCTTTTTACATTCAGATTACATCTGCCATAGGATAGGTCCCAAAAAACTTGACCTTGTTGCCGGCATGCAAATAGGTTGAAATGATTCTGACAAAACCCAATAGGAGTTCATATGCCAATAAGAGGCATGGAGCAGCTCTGCTTGAAGTCAGCTCTTCAGAAGGAAAAGTGAACAAAGAGCAACTGCAATGAGAAACACCAAAAAGTTGAAATCCAGCTGCCATAAACATCCATTTACAGGTTCTTAAAAATATCAGGAACAATCGTCTAAGGAAGAAAAACCATTTTCCATCTTACAATTACTAGTGATGCGAAGGCTAAATTGTTCTTGTCCTACCTTTGATCTTTACTAGCTGTTCTCCGGGTAGGAAATTGTTGCAAGCATATAAATGTAACTCTTCTACTATAACATGGAATTTTTCACCTATGATATGAGTGTGGTTGATATTATAAGGCTGCAGATCATGTTAGCAGCTTTCGTGGCATATTAAAAGAACTAATCTCTAGTTGGCACAGCTGTACCAGGCTGTTTGCCTGAAATTTAGTATTGCCTTAAACTTCCTAATCAAATCTCCATTTGTCCCATAGACTGCCATCAGTACACCCTCTGGGTATAGATTGTGGCATTTAACTACAGCTGTAAGTAGGGGTGGCCTGTAGAGTTGTATCACTTCAACAGGAGCTAGAATTGTGCCCCAAGAATAAAGCTATGCCTCAACTGTGCCCCAAGAATAGAGCTGTGTGAATAATTGGCATTTATTTATTTAATTAATTTATTTATTTTTTGGTTTGGTGGCTGTCCAATAGTTAAAAAAAAATTTGGGGTCAACCAAAAACATTTTTTCAGTGAACAGAAAAAGCTGAAATATTTTTGTTCCTGGTGAAACAATGTTTCATTTCATTTGCGTTTTTTACCTTTTTAATGTAAAAAAAAAATACAGTTGAAGTAAAATTTGAAACATTTTGTTTAAAATTTTTTGGACTTTGTTTTTTTTTACCTAAACCATTTGGTTTACACAAATTCACTAAATGTTTCAGTTGACCTGAATATTTTTGTCAAAAATGTTTTTTGCCTAGCTCAACTATCAGGCCAGATTCCCATTCCTAGTTCAGGGTGGGTGGGTGGCGTGGGGCTGCTGAAATGGAGCTGAAGGTGGCTCCGCATAGCCCCTACTCCAGGTTGAATCATGGGAACTGGGCCAGGGCTGGTCAATCAGCACCCCTCCCCCAACTAGTCAGTGAGGTCAGATTCCAAAGGCAGGTGTAACTACTTGGTAGCCCTCAGTGAGCACTGCTGGGGCTGTCCCCTTTCACTACTGGCCCCATCAAGTTCCTCCACTAGTTGAGGCTGGTGGATGGAACTTCCCTGAGAGCAGGGACTGCTCCCTATTTGTGTACCCCTAACAGTGTGTGGAGGTGTAACCATCTCAAGGGACTAGGAAGGAGGTAGGGCTTTCTCCTTCTGTGCATGTCATCCAGTGGATTGGACATGGTGCATCAAGGATGCACTCACTAGAGCTGGTCAGGGATTTTCTGACCATTTTTTATTAGATGTCCATATGTCAAAACTGAATCTATTTGTGGGACCATATTGGTTTCAACTAAACTTTTTGTTGGGAAGATTTCTCAGTTCCAGGTTCAAGTCCCTGCTCTGCCTGTTTCCCCATATTCCATGTTAGTGTCCTAACCACTGTGCCATAGTTGGCTTCTCTTTCTACCAATCTCTCTGCTGGAGGGGTTCCTCTTTGTATAAATAATTAAATATTGAGAGAGAGAAAATCTGACTCTACAGTCCAGTGCTAGGACACTCACCTGGGATGTCAGAAATCTGGGTTGAAAGCCCAGTCTCTCCCACATCCCTGGTGAGTGTCTTAACCACCAGGTTATAGAATCAATGTGTCTGGCCTAAATATATTTAATTATTTATACAAAGTGGAACCACTCCAACAGAAGAGACTGAGAGCAACCCCCCTTCCTGCCTCGAATCACCAATAGCCTGGCGATATAGGAGATCAGATTTCAGTGTCTTCTCTGACTGATTCAGAGCAGGGATTTGGAGTAGAACCTGGTTCTCCCACACCTCCAGGTGAGTGCTATAACCACTGAGCTTTTGGGTATTGTAGGGTGGGCGCATCTCTCACTTTCCATGAAAACTTTTGAAAGGTCTCCGTTTCACCCCAATGCAGAATGGGAAAAATTTCAGGTTTTCGTGGGATGAGGAAAAAACAGTTCCTGCCTCACTATAACACTCACCCTGTGCAATAGGGAGCAGGGAAAGGATTGCATCTTCTTGAGCTTCCTCTGGAATGAGATGGCTCTGCCTTGCCCTCAATTCATGGCAGCACCTAAGTGGCACCATTTAGCCCTGCGTGTATGTTTACTGTTTGTAACTTACATGCAATCGTCTGTCTTTATGGATGCAACTAAACATACTAAATAACGAAGCTAATGCCAATTGTATTTTAGATTTTATAGGGTTTTTACCCTTTATTTTTGTTTTTGTCTTTCTAACTACTTCTCATCTCCAAGCAAGCCTTTTCCAAATGTATTTTCTTCATTTGTGTTTTATAACTGTAAAAAAAAAATATAGAGCAGAAATCATGTGAAATTATTTTTAAATACAATAAAATGTGACATTGGTCTTTGATATTACTCAAGATTTTTCTGATAATTTAGAGGAATTCAATATGAATGACATGATGAGATTTAAAAGTGAGGCACTATTTATGATCGTTAAAGATGTCATAATGATTGTTGCAAGAATAAGAACATAACCCTGTTGTCCTGGCAGATTCTAATTCTATTCTACCTAGTAAAATTCTCTCTGAAGTCTATTTCATATAAATGCAGTATACTCCTTAACTTTGTATCCTAAAATAGTATGTATTGCTATGTGCTCTTAAGAGCTGATTTGTTCTGTTGCACTTCAGTGGTGGATTAACTGATTTGTATGTACAGCATACACAGGATGAGATTGTGGCTAGTCCTGCGTAGGTGAGCAAGGAGAAGAGAGGCTCCAAAGAGTTCCCATGCATGGACTAGTCACAGTTTCTGTCCGTGTGAACCCTGTGCCTGATCCAACAATCCTCTAAGTCAATGGGTGTTGAATCAGGAGAGTGTAGTGCTGACAACAGCACCAGAGAACCCAAGGGGGGAGGTGAATGGAGAGAAGCAGAGTCCTAGACCCCACTGATAACATTTTACATCACTTTTTGCATGTAAGTAACATGCAAGAAGTGGAATAGTTGAGGCATTGCTGGCAGGTTGCCAAGATCCATGGGCTTGTGGTGTTTTATGCAGTGGTTATTTGGGGCTGCTGCTTCCTGTGCTGTGTGTGCCTCGGCACTGTTTGATTTGTACACACATTGCCTGGATCCTGGCAACATTCCTGCAGTGAAAAACCAACTGTGGATTGACTACTGGGCTGGTACCTCACATGAAGATCTGCACAATCCCAATTGTTAAACCTCTCCTGTTGACAAAAGTGCTTAAGAGGCTGATCTTGCTGAGCACGTCCAGCTCCTTTGGAGCAAGCCCAGCCTTTGTGTTAAGTTGGTGTCAATTCTATTGTACTCTGGAATTGAATCCACTTATACTAGGAGAGAACCTGAACCACTGACTTGAGGAATTGACAGCGTTCAGTGCCTTGCAGATAGCACCCAGCATGTCACAGGAACTGACCCTAAGTGACATGTTCCTTTAATAATGAATGCAGAGTAGAATGTGCTGGAACTCTGCTGCATAACTGGAACACCATGTAGCCATTAATCCTTCCTCTCCACAAAAGTACAGATTCAAACCCAGTTTTGTTGACCTTGTAATTACCTGGTCATGCTTTGCTCTTGCCTGTTCTTGTTAATAAGGAACTTTACGAAATAGTTTGCCCCAGAACTAGCCTGTTTTGTGTCTTACATGATAGTTTGTTGTCCCCCAAATGCAATAAAGCCAATTTGACCTTGATGTTTCATGTTATCATTTTTCCAGTTCAAATAGTTCTTTTTGGAACAACAGTACCATGTCTATCAAATGGAATCTTAGAAGCTGTTGAACATGCATTTGCATTAATATTTAGTAGAAGAAACACTGTGTTCAATTATTATCAGAACGGAATTTTGTTTAGAGAGTTTAGAACATTTGTGTCCAGAAATGTGATATTTTTGTTAAATGTAGACATTTGGGTAATAAGATGTTACTGAATTTCCTCGTTTATCAACTATCCAAGTTAAAGATTTGCAAATCTGTATGTAGAATTTTGTGTGTCGCACAGCTAGAAACTGATTTATTAAAAAAAACGGTGCCAGGGAAAGTTTCCCTTCACAGAACACAAAGCACTACAGAGAGAAAGGAAAGAGCTCTAAGTTAATGGAAGACAAAGTTAAAGTTAGAAGGTGTGATCTAGTTTAGGGTCTGAGGCCCACAAATCTTCTCATTATTTCAATGGACTTTGTAAATCAAGCCCAAAATCTCACCTTCAAGCATATCCTTTTATTTCAAATGAGGAAAGCAGAAACTATCACAGGACTACAGCAGCAGCAAAACAGTGACCCAGCTGCTGGATAGTAATGAGGAGGCCAGGACTGCAATAGTGGAGTCAGTGGGAAGAGGCAGTAGGTGGATGTTAAGGAAGATCAAAGTCCGTGGAGAGGGATATTTTTTAATCAGATTAATTTAGAACTGGATTCACAAATGGGTAGAAATGTAATGAAGATGATAGAGAATGACACTAGACGCAAAAGTCTGCTAATGCCTTTTGTTTTTCTCTCACTGATGAAAACCAGTATTGACAACTGAAAATGTTTGAAAAATAATGAGCCTGGACCCCAAAATCATGAGACTTTTAAAAATATAGTTTTGGGGTTCTTTTTATTTTCTGGTTTCTGAGACTTTAGAGCACACTGAAGTCACATTTTAAAACTTTTATCTTAATCACGAGGGCTAGAAACTTTTCTTTTAGAAAAAGAAAGAAGATTGTAACAAAATCACTTGACTCCAGGAGCTGGGGTTTTAACAGAAACTCCACATATCACAATAATGTTATAAGATTGAATTTTATATTTGGTTAGATAGAAAGAGTTTTCCATTGTTGCCAGATCTCATGATTTTAAGAACTTGAGAGGGTAAAGAAAAGTCTGGAACTGAGAACCTATTATTCATTGAAAGGTAAAGAAAAACATATTGCAAAAATGGTTAAATCAGTAGAGTTAGATTCTAGATTGCAAAAAAGGCTTTTCTAGCTCAATCTAGGAAATTGTACAAATCTAGAAGTAGATTTTAGGCTTTTTGTTATAATGAGCTGACAACATTCTACAAGTATTGCTTTACAGTCTTCTTTACTTCATTTATGCTATAAATTCAGTATAAAAGACACCGATGTACTCCAGTCATGTACTGCAAGTGATTTATTTTTCCATTTAGGTCATTTTTCTTACAAGTGAATTTAATGCTTGTGAAAGGCAAAATTATCCTTTTATGCCACAGAATATGTACAACACAAGCAGTGGCCTTATAGGTATATTACCCTGCTAGTATGCTCAGTCTTGACCAGGAAGGCTACCTCCAGAGACGAGGATAATTCAGTAGCCATATCTATTCATTTTCTGTCCACTTTATTTTGCCAGCAAGAGTACCAGTTACTACCAATTGCATGGCCAGCATTACTATGGGTCTTTGAAAAGAGTTCAACTTAAAGCCCTTCCCAAACTTTTTCCTACTTCCCTTGCTTGCTGCAGTATTTTAAAACAAATTACAATTTTAGCCCATGTGTTTGCAGAAATACTCTTCTGAAAGCCAACTGATATAGGTGTGATTTTCCAGAATTTGCAGACATCCTGTCGTATGTGAATTGCCCCATCCATCTAAGGGGTGTTAATTTCCAACATTTTTACCTGATTTCACTGCTTTTCATTGTAGTAGATACATAGTTGCTGTCCTTGTCTATTGTTGTGGGATGTGTTGCCTGGTCAGGCACCCCACTTCCTGCCTTTTTTTAAAGCATACTATTATAATAAGTATTGTAGTTCTGTCCTAAATCTCCCCCAGTCTCTGTGTCTGGTGCTGCCCTCCAACTGAGTTCCCTGTACCATCTGCAAGAAAGGGGATGAACTGTACAAATAGGCCAAATGTACAAATGAGACTTCTCCACCCTAACCTGGAGAAAAGTGTAAAACAATCTCCTTTCTGCAGTTCTCCCCTCCAGCCTCTAAGGGCTGCTTTCCTTGCTTCTCAACAGCAGCTGTTAGTCGTTGCTGCTGCTTCTCCCTTTTTGAGCCTGAATCTCCTGGCTGCTTCCCCACACTGTGCCTGAGGCTCTGGCACTACAAAGGGAAGCCTAGAGAATGGCTGGGGCTGGGGAGGAAAGTAATGACAGTGCAGATGGGAGATGGAACTACTATTCCAACATCTGCCGAAGTGGACGGGAGAAGGGGATCCCCTTCCTAAAATCCCTGTTAAAATGTCTATTGGGTCATGCAAAAAGACAAGGTAGAAGGGCAGGGGATGAAGGCCATGTAGAGAAAGATTGGGAATAGTTTAAATCCCTTTAAAAAAAGTTTGGGTCAGCACCCTGCCTGGTCAACTGGGCTGGTAGTCTTTGTGATGTGTGGACACAGTCCACTAACAACTGCACTGAGAGCATCAGTTCATTTGACACAGGCAAATGAGCAATAGTCAGATAATTAATTTCAGTCACTGACCTACTCTGGATTTGAACTGGTAACTGAAAAGAGTAAGGAATTTCCTTGATTGCTTAGGCTCAGTTGGAGAAAAGACTTTTGGCTGAACATGTGTGAGCACAGATGTCTGCTTTTCATTTGGGTAACAAATGTATTATCTTACTGCTCTTTGGAGAGTTCTCTTTTTGTTCAATTTTTTGGATGTGTCCAGCCTGACTTCTTGTTGCTCTGCTTTATGCTGAGGCTGCCAACAAAGGTGCAAATTAGTGTAAATGATCATGAGATGCTTTTTGTGATGTGGCAGTCTGGCCCTGCACTACTGGAGCAAGGTTAAATCAGATCACCAAACAGATGCTCAGGCCACTAAACAGGGTGGAGAATGTGCCTAATTCCAACTATCCTATGCCTATTGCCTAGCTGAATTTCTGCTCAGTGTTTGTGACAATGGATCCAGAATTATCTTAGAACCGCTTAGTTTCATTGTGCTGACATTCTTTTCTAATTAGCTGGTGTCAAACCAATAAATGGCGTAGCAACAGTAACTGAATTTCATATATGGACTCTTATTTTTATCATTGGTCCAATTATATTAAAAAATCTGATCTTTTAAAAAAACACTTGAAATAATTGTTAAATTACAATTACATATTTACATAAACTGCATATTTAATACCTTCAATTACTTCAATTTAATTATGTATGTATTAAATATTCACTGTATGTGTACTGTTTCATTTTGCTCAGTTTGAAAAATGAAACTGGACTGGTTGGTTTCACTTTTATAGTAATATCTAGAGACCGTCTTATTTTCTAATGTTCCTGTTTTGAGCTCAATGCGGTCATGTTTGGGTTCACAGCACTGTGGGGGAAGGTTTAAATTAGACTATGCCAAAATATTTCTCTTCATGTTACCTCAGTTTTTATAAAACCTCTCTGAATGTTTTCTTCAGGAAATATTAGTTTAAACTAAAATGATAGTCTTCCTTTTTAAGCTCTGAGAAAATGGATCAAATTCTGGATGCATGATAACTTGAAATTGGATGTTTTTTCTTCTCTCTGAGAATTTTGGAGAGGGTTTCTGGCAGGGTCTGGTGGGGTGTAATGGAATTGTTAATTGAGCAACTTACATTCTGCTCAACCTCCTATATCTACCTATTATTTTTGTAATGGCTGTCATATAGTACCTAAGTGCTTCCCAGTTGAATTAGATTTGCATGGTGAGGTCCCCTAGTGGAATTCATCATGGAGTCTTCTGGTCTTTCTCCTTTCTTGATAGAGGAGACTCTCTGCTTGGGATATGAACGTATTGCTGTTTCTGTTTTCTTCTAGTAGCTTTAGAGTCTGGGGTTCATATCAATATACTGTGGATATGTTCTAAGAGTTAATTGACAATATAAAGTAATGCAAGTTTTAATGTTTCTACGTAAGGATTTTCTCTGTCTGGTTTGTCCTTTTCCATTTGGCAAAGTGTTTTTCCACCCCATGGTTTCTATGGAGCTTAATCTAACATGGTTATCTTGTTAAACAACAGTACCAAATTCAATGCATTTTGTGTCTGAAGTTGCCAAAGCTTTGTTGTGTACCTACATACTTGATTATTTAGTATTGGGAATGGTATTTAATGATTGTGTTGCAGCACAGACAGGGGAGCACAAACTATAGTTTGTAGCATCTTGAAAACTAACAATTAAATTGAAAGTTATTTATAATGCCTGGATCACTTGGTGATTACCTGTTCTGTTCATTCCCTCTGGGCACCTGGTATTGAACACTGTCAGAAGACAGGATACTGGGCTAGCTGGACCTTTGGTCTGACCCTGTATGGCCATTCTTATGTTCTCTGCACTGGTTTAGCACTTTTATTAAGTATAGCGATAGTAAACCAAACTCAGGGTGTAGGGGTATTGGTTAGATGGGTGTAAGACAATTTAATGATTGTTAAACAATTTAAAGGGGTCAAAGTCTAAGCTGGTGTAAGGGAGTCAAAGCTGGTATTATTTAAATGTTGGGAATCAGGAAGAAGGTGTAAATTAAACTAGAGAGCTGCTTTATCTTACATCATCTTCTCTCTCTGATCAGCTACTCTTCCTGCTGCACCCCCCACCTATGGTCATTTGGTATCATTTTCCTATTGAAGATTCCTTTAGACCAGAGGTGGGCAAACTACGGCCCGCAGGCCACATCCGGCCCACGGGACTGTCCTGCCCAGCCCTTGAGCTCCCGGCTGAGGTGGCTAGCCCCCGGCCCCTCCCCCGCTGTCCTCCCTCCCCCGCAGCCTCAGCTCGCTGTGCCACCAGTGCTCTGGGCAGCAGGGCTGCGAGCTCCTGCCGGGCAGTGCGGCGGCGTGCTGGCTCTGGCCAGGCGGCATGGCTGCCAGTTCTGGTGCTCTGAGCAGCATGGTAAGGGGGTGGGGAGTGGGGGGGTTGGATAAGGGGCAAGGAGTTCCGGGGGGCAGTCAGGGGACAGGGAGTGGTTGGATAGGCATTGGAGTCTCGGGGGGGCCTGTCAGGGGGTGGGGGTGTGGGTAGGGGTCAGGGCAGTCAGGGGACAGGGGGGCTGGATAGGGGGTGGGATCCCCAGGGGGTGGTTAGGGGCAGGGGGTTTGGGAAGGGGCTGTCAGGGGACAAGGAGCAGGGGGGGTTAGATGGGTCAGAGGTTTTGAGGGGGCAGTCAGAGGGCAGGGGCGGATAGGAGGCGGGGGCCAGGCTGTTTGGGGAGGCACAGCCTTCCCTACCCAGCCCTCCATACAGTTTTGGAACCCCGATGTGGTCCTCAGGCCAAAAATTTTGCCCACCCCTGCTTTAGACGTAGGGTATGTATGTCTGTGCTGCAGTGTAAACCCCGGCTTAGTGGGACTTAGCTGATCCTGGATTAGAGGACCAATGGCTTGAACACTACACTGATTGTTAACTCCATATTAAGAGTTTTCTAAGTCAGGCTTGAACTTGAGGCTCTGGTAACTGGAGCATACAGACCTGAGTCAAACCAACCATATCCCAGACTCCCTAGCATCCATCTGAAGCATTCTAGGCCTTTGACTGCGGTGCAGTGTGGGAAAACTTGATTGTCCAACCTATATATTACAAGAAGTTTGAACAGCCCACCAACACATCCTGCCGAGCTGCCAGATAGATACCAGAGCCAGCAACATGGAGGAGGCACTTTTGAAGAACTTTCTCTTGCTTGCACTTTCACTCCTTTGTCAAGAAATGGGCAGAGCTTCTGTGAGATGCTGGTGAACATTTCAGCAGCATTTTCTAACATCAGACACCTGACAGAATTTATGATGAAGCAGGAAAAAGCAGAGGAGGAGGAGGAGTACCCAAGTGTCGTAGACTCGTACTGGCTGATGCTGCTTATGACACTTAGTACAGCCTCTGATGCCCCCTATGTAGACTGGTGTTTCTGGTGCAGGGTCTGAAGCACAGAGTGGTGGGACCACATCGTGATTTGGGATGACCAGCAGTAGGTCCAGAACTTTCACATGAAGAAAGCTACATTTCTGGAGTTTTGTGAGCAGTTTGCCCTGACCATCCAGTGTAAAGGCACATGCATGAGGCCACCCTTGCTGGTCCAGAAGCTGATTGCTACAGCCATGTGGAAGCTGGCTACCCCAGACTGCTACAGGTCTGTTGCCAACCAGTTTGGTGTTGGGAAGTCAACTATGGGTAAAGTGGGGGTGGAAGGTTCTGAAGCAATCAGGCATATGGTGAACTCCCAAGTGGTAGGCATAAAAGATATTCCTTAAGTAATTGCTGTGTTTGAGAGCCTGGGGTTTCCAGGGTTTGATGGGACTCATATGCCCATAGTTTGTCTTCCTGAAGGAGCACATGAGCAGATGAACCACAGAAGATACTACTTCCTTGTTATGCAGGCCCTCATGGACCACAGAGGTCAATTTATAAATGTCAGTGTGGACTACGCAGGGAAAATTCATGATACCAGTTTTTTTTGCCTATCAGTAGTCTACGTTCATGGACAGGCTGGGATGCTATTCCTGCCAAATGATATTGACATAAAATGGAGTTACTATCCCTACCATTACTCTGGGGGACCCTACAAACTTGCTTTTGCCTTGGCTTATGAAACTGTACCCTGATGTCAAAGGCCCTGACAAAAGACAGCTTAATTACACTCTCAGCAGGTGTAGAGTGATTGTTGAATTTGCTTTTTGCAGACTAAAATCCCATTGGTGATGCCTACAGACACGTTTGGATGCCAGTGTCATCAATGCTGTCAGCATTACTGTGCTCTTCACAATCTTTGTGAAGCCAGAGGTGAGCCACTTCCCCCTGAATGGGCCTAGGACAGACAACCCCTGTCTCCAGCGCACATCTCCAAATTCCTGTGTTCATAATGTCCCTTAAGAGGGAGAATCTCTAAATTATAATCTTCTACAAAACATATCTCTACATCTTACTTCTTAAAGAAAAATGAATTAACTCTTATATACATTATATATAAACAGTTAAGTATCCAATAACACACACTTTAAATTCTCAACCCATCTAATACATTTCCATAAACCCAGTGTGTCAGCTATACCTAGAGAAGAGAGGTTACCTGTACATCACTCTCGAGGGAGTCTTTACCACTCACTTTCCTCAAATACCCCTTGGCCAGGCAGGTTAGCAAGTCTCTATGAGTCTTTCAGGCAGAGGTGAAAGTAAGCCGGTACGGAGTACAGGTAAAAAAAAAGTGCAGTAGTATACCGGCAAATAAATGGAGCATTCAGTACTGGCTTACTTTCACCTCTTTTGGCTGCATAACAAAAAGTTCAAACTCAAAGCTCATAAAAGCTTGGAAAGGAAAAACTCACTGTCAGATTTGTTTGTTGTTTCTCTCCCTTTCCTCCTCCAGCCAGGCTGCCGGACGCGGCTGGGCTCTGCATTCCCCCGACCCCCACACTCAGCAGGGGCTCCCCTCTACCTTGTAGCAGGGGGACTGGCCGAGGGAGAAGCCTCCCCAGGTAGACTGCTGCCTGCATAGGAACAGTTTAAACTTAGCTGTTCATTCCACGGTCTGAACCGCGGGATTCGGGGCTATTTCTGGCATCCTTGTTAATTTCACTCATGGTTGTTGGGGGTGGGGTGTGTGACCAAAGCCGGGGCAGTTCTTTTCTGCCCCTTGGATGAGGTGATCTTCAATAATATAATTGTATTTTTTGTGTATTATATTATTGAAGATTGCCTCCTCCTGAAGGAAATAGAATGGTTAATGCTGACTCACTCAACTGTTGCTAAGTGCTAAGGGGCGTTACTTCTGTTTTCACTGGAATAAATTGGAGATTCTTGGAGTAGAGAGGACAAAGGAAGTTCATCCATGGGATTGTGGTATACTTTTGGTGGACTCCCAAGATGGGGGAGAAGAGTGGGTGATGCATCTACTCTGCAAAGCAATAAGGCTCAAATCCTTGGTCCCAGCTTGACTTGTGCTCAAACCATCCATCTCCGCAGGGAGATGTCTCAAGTCTGAGCTGGGCTTACATTGCAGTGTAGATGTACCCTGAGACTCTTACATTGTCATATTCTTCTTCTACTTAAATTGGTTTAAATAAATCCCTAGTCACTCTATAATCAGCGCTAATCCAGATTTAAATTTATATAACTAAGGGTATGACTACACTTTTTTGAGGAGACTTACTTGAGCTACATCTGCTTGAGCTATCATGCTAAAACTAGAACATAAGCATGGCTGTGCGAGCTATGAGTGAGGCTAGCTGCCCTAAATACATGCCCATCTGAGACCTTAGGCACACACTCAGGGCAGCCAGCCTGTCCTGCTGTTTGGGCTTCTGTGTCTACACTTTCTTGTTGGTGCACTAGCCAGATGACCGTTAATAAGAATGTGTTGCCTCAATTTGGGAAGCACATTCCCCCAACTCAAAGTGTAGAAAGAGTCAGCTTCTGCTCTGACTTCTATCACTTCATCCACTTACTAATGTGTATTTTACCACATTATCTCTGATCTTGAACCTTGGAGTCTAAGCATAGTGTCTCTCACATGTCCTCCTGATCCTTTCTGAATAGGAATACTTTTTGAAAGATAATTTACACATGCACATTTAATTTACAGTTTAATTAGAAAAATTGCCTCTAGCAAGGCAAGATGTTATGTTATAATATAAAATATAATGGCTAATGTTATAGTTTAATAAATACTGCACAGAGAGTCCACATGATAATTAAAAGGTCTTTATCCCTTTTTTTTTCCCCTCCAAACTTTTCAGGCTGATGAGCCTTTATTCAAATTGAAATAAATTCACAGATCCCTCCCCATTCCAAAACACACCCATTTAGTATAAAAGTTGAAGTAAAAAATGTATCAATGAAAGCAAGGAGAAGCTGTGTGTGTCTGTGTCTGTGTTGACAGAGAATACTTGAGCTTGAATGACCCTTTTGTGTCATGCCGGGGTTATGACTGACCAGATGAGAAACACTGATCACGGCAGAGGATGAAAGAGAGATTCTTACACCTGAACCATACTTTTTAGGTGACAATTCTGAGGAACTGTCCCAGATTG
This sequence comes from Chrysemys picta bellii, assembly GCF_011386835.1. Lineage (NCBI taxonomy): Eukaryota > Metazoa > Chordata > Testudines > Emydidae > Chrysemys > Chrysemys picta. The sequence goes on from NC_088792.1 coordinate 202,322,482, forward strand.
AGGTGTCAATAGAGGTGGTTTTTTTTAAATTGATAAAATTAAATAATAATAAATCACCAGGACCAGATAGTATTCATCCAAGAGTTCTGAAGGAAAAAAATATGAAAATGCAGAACTGCTAACTGTGGTATATAACCTATTGCTTAAGTCAGCCTTTGTAGCAGATTTGTGGAGTATAGCTAACTGTGACAAAGTTCCTCCTCTATCTTGGTGGGTCCTGCGCTTATTGGCGGATTTTCTTGCCTCAGAGATTCACCATGTGGGTTGGGGAACAGCCCAGAGACCTTCCCCTCTGAAAGAACCCACAGTCCAGGTCAATTGGGAGGTTTGGGGGGAACCCGGGCCAGCCCTCTACAGCTCCTTGCGCCTCTTGCTCCCAGCTCCTCACACTCGCACCACAAACTGAAGTGAGCTCTTTTTTAAAACCCAGGTGCCTTGATTAGCCTGCCTTAATTGATTCTTGAAGCTTCTCCTTAATTGGCTCCAGGTGTCCTAATTAGCCTGCCTGCCTTAACTGGTTCTAGCAGGTTCCTGATTACTCTAGTACAGCCCCTGCTCTGGTCACTCAGGGAACAGAAAACTATTCATCCAGTGACCAGTATATTTGCCCTCTACCACACTCCTGTATCCCACTGGTCTGGGTCTGTCACATAACGTAACAATGATATTTAAAAAAAAAAAGTCTCCAGAAGCAATCCTGGCAATTATTTCTGTTCTTTACTATAGTTTCAATTTATCAGATATATAGATGAACATAATATGTTGGGGAAGAGTCAATATGGCTTTTGTAAATGGAAATCATGCCTCACAATCTCTTGGAATTCTTTGAAGGTGTCAGCAAGCATGCAGACAAGAATGATCCAGTGGACACAGTGTACTTGGACTTCCAGAAAGCCTTTGACAGGGTCCCCCACCAAACTCTCTTCAGCAAAGTGAGCAGTCATGGGACAAGAGGGAAGGTCCTCTCATGGATGAGTAACTGGTTTTAAAAAAAGGAAACAAAAAGTAGGAATAAATGGTCAGTTTTCAAAGTGGAGAGAGGTAAATAGTGGGTCCCCCAAGCATCTGTACTGGGACCAGTGCTGTTCAACATATTCATAAATGATCTGGAAAAAGGAATAAACAGTGAAGTGGCAATATTTGCAGACGATACAAAATTATTCAAGATAGTTAAGGCCGAAGCTGACTGCGAATATTTACAAAGGGATTTCACAAAACTGAGTGACTGGGCAACAAAATGGCAGATTAAATTCAATGTTAATAAATGCAAAGTGATGTACATTGCAAAATATAAACCCAACTATACATACAAAATGATGGGGTCTAAATTAGCTGTTACCACTCAAGAAAGAAATCTTGGAGTCCTCATAAATAGTTATCTGAAAACATCTGCTGAATGTGCAGTGCCAGCCAAAAAAAGCTAACAATGTTAGGAATCACTAGGAAAGGTATAGATAATAAGATGGAAAATATCATAATGCCACTGTATAAATCCATGGTATGCCCACACCTTGAATACTGTGTGTAATTTTGATCTCCCCATTTCAAAAAAGATATATTAAGATTAGAAAAAGTACAGAGAAGAACAAAAATGATGAGGAGTGTGGAATAGCTTCCACAGAAGGAGGGATTAAAAATACTAGGACTGTTCAGTTTAGAAAAGAAATGACTAAAGAGCAAAGTATGATAGAGGTCTGTAAAATCACGAATGTGTGGAGAGAGTGAATAGGAAAGTGCTATTTACTCCTTCACATAACACAAGAACCAGGCGTCCCCCAATGAAATTAATAGGCAGCATGTTTAAAACAAACATACAGAAGTACTTCTTCACACAATGCACAGTCAATCTGTGAAATTCATTGCTGGGGGGGTTGTAAAGGTCAAAAGTATAACCGGGTTAAAAAAAGAATTACCTTATATACTCATTCATAAGCCGAATATTTTTGGTAAAAAAGTGATGCATCAAAGAGCGGGGGTCAGCTTATAAATGGGACTACACCAAAATATGATGATTTTAAACTCTATGGAATCGTTGAATTGAATATCTAATACAGGGATTGGCAACCTTTGGCATGCAGCCCGCCACATCCGCAGGTTCGGCCAATCGCGGCTCCCACTGGCTGCGGTTCACCGCTCCAGGCCAATGGGGGCGTCAGGAAATGGTGGCCAGGACATCCCTCGGCCTGTGACGCTTCTGCCGCCCCCATTGGCCTGGAGCGGTGAACCGCCGCCAGTGGGAGCTGCAATCGGCCAAACCTGTGGACGCGGCAGGTAAACAAAACGGCCCAGCCCACCCGGGTGCTTATCCTGGTGGGCCGTGTGCCAAAGGTTGCCAATCCCTGGTCTAATACATTGTAGTTTTGTTTACCTGGAGTGTTCCAAGCCAACAAAACGTCCCGACCCACCAGTGACTTACCCTGATGAGCCGGGAACCAAAGTTTTCCAACCCCTGAAATATAGGGTCGACTTATCAAAGGATCACATAGTTTTTGCTATTTTTACCTATCCATTTTGGGGGGTCGGCTTATAAATGAACGGGCTAATGAACGAGTATATATGGTAGATAATTCATGAAGATTAGGTCCATTAATGGCTATTAGCCAAGATGGTCAGAGATGGACCCCTATGCTTGGGTGTTCCTAAACCTCTGACTGTAAGAAGCTGGGATTGGTCAACAGTGGATGAATCACTCAATAATTGCTCTGTTCTGTTCATTCCCTCTGAAGAATTTGGCACTGGTCACTGTGAGAAGACGGGATGCTAGGTTAGGTGGACCACTATTCTGACCCAGTATGGCCATTCTTATGTTCTTATAATTACATGGAGCCATAACATGCTATGAGTTTTAAGATGAACTCCCTCTTTTTCCTAATGGGGGAATTTTGCTTAAAAATACATGGCATGATTTGGCTTAATACTTAGAAGACAGATTTTTGCTAATGTGGGGTAATCTGCATTTCTTACTTTACAATGATAGTGCTCCAACGAACAAACAGAACAGTAACTCAAATGTTCTCTATCTGATTTTGAAATAAACAAATATGACAAACTAATGTGTAGCTGCTGAGACTCTAATAAGAGTGAACAAGGACCCAAATGAAATGAAATATCACCAGTCTATGGAAAGACCCTCCTTTTCCTCATTAATCATAGACTGTCAGGGTTGGAAGGGACCTCAGGAGGTCATCCAGTCCAACCACCTGCTCAAAGCAGGACCAATCTCCAGGCAGATTTTTGCCCCAGATCCCTAAATGGCCCCTTCAAGGATTGAACTCACAACCCTGGGTTTAGCAGGCCAATGGTCAAACCGCTGGGCTATCCCTCCCCCAATAACCTCCTCTATCGCATCTTTCACCAAATGGTCTCAAATCGCTTTACAATATTAATTACGCCTCAACACTTCTGTGAGGCAATTATTATTGTTACATATGTAAGAGATAGATAAACTGAGGCACGGAATGATAAAGGACTTGCTTAATTTTACTCAGCAACTTGGAAGTAAACTGGAAATAGAACCCAGGAGTGCTGACTCCTAGCCCTCAGCACTAATCACTAGACCACATCCTCTACTTATGCTGATTATTTTTATTACAATCAAATTCCTGATATTTATGAGAGATAGTGATTAATGACAAAGGACGGGCCTGTCAATTCGTAGTAACAGACAAAATGATGAGACCTCAGATGATCTTTGGATTGTACAGTTATTTTATACAATACAAAATGTGCTTGAACTCTACTAGAATTCTTAGGTATATGACTGTGTGCCACATCTTCCCCATCATATTTTAAATTCTAGCATGGACAGGACATACACATTTGTTGCTAGCCTTAATTCTTAATAATCCTAACATGAGTAGCAACAAACTCTTGTATGCTGGAACAAACATTGTATAGTGTTGACACTAGAATTTATAATCATATTAGCTAACATGTTAAAACACAACTAAAAATTCAAGACATACCTGTGAAACAACCAACCTTCGTTAGTTTAATGAAGGGAGTAATAAAAATAAAACCAACAACTACTGGCTAACGTATCTTCTTTTGGAAAGTTTCACACGAGCCACTTGTCAGCCACTGCCATTTAAAATGAGCCTTGAAATTATAGTTGAATTAATGTGGTGAGGAGGCGTCCAACAAAGGTGAGGGGAACTTGGGAGCGGACACTAACCATGCTACTCTTCTGGGGATGTGATGTAATCCCAAGAATTCTTATCTAGTGTAATAGGCATGAATTTTCCATACAAGCAGGACAGGTTGGTCATCTAGGGCAGCAAAATAATCACGAACTGTGTTTGTAGGTGACTGCAGATTACAAGAGAGAGCCTTGGTAGTTGGTATTGCTGAGCTGTGGGAGTCTCTCCTCCCTGCCCCAATCAGGTCAAGGGAGAAGGCTGTTTCAGCCTCTGTCCCTGGAGTGAACAGAGACCTTTCTTTAGAGGTGGCTTCCTTCCCACCTTCACACTGTAGGTAAAATAAAATGGTTCTCCATAACTGTGGTGCAAGGCTGTCAGGGTTCCCTCCCCACTCTGAACTCTGGGGTACAGATGTGGGGACCCGCATGAAAGACCCCCTAAACTTATATTCCACCAGCTTAGGTTAAAAACTTTCCCAAGGCACAAATTCTTCCTTGCCCTTGGACAGTATGCTGCCACCACCAAGTGAGTTAGACAAAGATTCAGGAAAAGTACCACTTGGAGTTCCTGTTTCCCCAAAATATCCCCCAAGCCCCTTCACCCCTTTTCCTGGAGAAGCTTGAGAATAATATACCAACCAAATAGATAACCAAGGTGAGCACAGACCAGACCCTAAAAACCCAATCAGATTCTTAAAAACAAAACTTTATTATAAAGAAAAAAGTAAAAGAAGCACCTCTGTAAAATCAGGATGGAAAGTAATTTTACAGGGTAATAAAATTCAACACACAGAGGATTCCCCTCTAGGCAAAACTTTAAAGTTACAAAAAAATGGGAATAAATCTCCCTCTTAGCATAGGGACAATTCACAAGATAAAACAAAAGATAATCTAACGCATTTCCTTCCTATTACTTACAATTTGTAATCTTAGATGCTTACTTCAGGTATGGCTTTGAGAGATGTATTTTCCCTGCCCTGATTCCTCACTGACCCAGAGAGAACACAAAGGAACACAAAACAAAAACCTTCCCCCACAGATCTGAAAGTATCTTCTCCCCTCATTGGTCCTTTTGGTCAAGTGCCAACCAGGTTATTTGAGCTTCTTAACCCTTTACAGGTAAAGGAGGGATTTTATGCTACCCTTAGCTGTATGTTTATGACAAAGGCCATTTCCTTTCTTGCAAATCCTTAAGAAAGGCCCTGCACATGGTGTGAAATAAGAAATGTAAAACAACTTGGCATGGTGGTAATTGCCTTTCACAATAATGGTACTTCAGCTGCCTTTTCTCTTTCTCTGTGATTGGGACTCTATGGTCTCTCTCTTCTCATTGGGTGGATGTGTTTTCCTCAGCCAGTTTGATGCTCTCTTTATGGAACCCACCAAAGGTATTCATTTTATATTTTTAAAAAATTCTTGATTGGCTTCTCCTGTGTTGATGGGTGTTGAGTACACAACATCACATGCTCAGGACCAAAACAGCTGACAAGGCAGTGGGGATGGACAGGAACAGGACTCTGAATAACACATTTCTGTACAGCCCAGTGCACTGAATTCTAAAATGGATTTTTATTTAATCAGATTCTGTATAATTGAACTGAGGACATATCTGAATTCTGGCCTCAGTTACTCATGTACATCCTTGTTGGCTTCCAGATTATATACATTGGATGAATTTGGGCCAATATGAATAGACTGGGGGTAGTGTGATCACCAAAAGGCAGGACATGACCCACTGTTTACTGAATTGTTTTTAACATTGTGGGGTATACTAAGACATGATTTTTTAATTTAACTTTATTTTTTCTATAGAATCTACATGAGCCTCTTTAGTATTTGAATCCTTTCTTTTCAAGTATACTATGCATATTTCAAAAGGACTGAGACCCTGGTAGATTAAAAAGAGAGGAAATAAATTTTAATGGTAGGTCAGATCACTGTGTACTGACCCACTGTGAGCACATTTAATATACACAATATGACTCTTGCAGTGTTGCACTTTCCCTGATCATTAGTTTGATATGATGCTCCTGAACACACACACACACATACACACACACACACACACACAGAAATCCTGTGGTCCACAAAAAATACATGTAACTTTCATAAATCTTTTGGGGGAGTAGTACTGGTCCCCATTATTTTATATTAGATTTGCTTTTGGTTACTCACATTACTGATGATAATTAAAAATAAATAAGCCTCACAGCTATTTTCTATACATCATTTTTGATTATGAATAAGTTTCATTTTTTATTTGACCTGCATTTACTTAATTGTTTCACTTCCTCTTTGTGTTCTGCATCTTTTGATGATAGTTCCAAGCTTTATTGCTCCCCTGTTGGTTGATAGTGTTCCTTCTTGGATATTTGCAGGTTAAAATGCTTTAATGTTACTGGCAACAGCTAAAATGAAAAGAATGGAACAAAATTTCCTGTCCTGATATAAGGTGTTATACATATTTCATGCTTAGGATAACCATCACAAATCATCATCTTAAGAGGTCCCATTGTTCTGTGAAGATTCTATGTAAATAGCTCATTTCTGGCAGCTGGCAAGAGAAATGTTACACTTCTATAAAAGACATTTTAACCAAAAGGTGGCACTGCAGCTGCATGCATTCTGCTTTAGGTCAGCTGTCTTGCATGAGCTAATAAGCTATTCACTGCATGTATTATAATTTCTGGTTTCATACCCTTTGAATTATGAGTAAATACTGTAATTGAAGCAACTATGAGTTCATTATTTCCAAAACAGAGGAGAATAACTCTCCAGGATACAAACAATGTAAAAACTAACCATATTGTAAAAATAATAAAGGCATTTACTAACTTAAGTGATTCCAATTAACTGATTAAGCAAATAAAAATCTCTGAAATCTAACGCTGCCAACATATGCGCAATATGATACTATAGGGTGCATAAACAAAACTTCTTTATTAGTTTATGAACAGCTAGCTTTGTTTTGCTGCATCCAATGCAAAAGGAGAATTGCTTGTTAAAAATAGTGGTTTGGGGCCTGATCTTGCAGCACTGAAAGTCAATAGGAGTCGTGAGGTAGACTTTGGTGGGGACTGGATTGGATCCTTAGTTAGCTGCTTTGTATGTGTTGTTTAACTAGACTGCTAATGAAAAAAGGTCACTAGTTGCATTTTATAACTATATGTTTGCTTTGAACTGATAGAAGCCAGAAAATTCAGAATCAAACTTCCAGGCTAGATTTACTTCCACTGGAGAAATTTGGTTCCCAGTGGGGGAAAGGCAACTTAGAGGGGAGGTCACAAAGGACCTGCAAACCAGTTGTGCCACAGGTATGGCAATCATTGGCCCAGCCTAGAAAATGGGTGATGCTGACTGAGAAGGAAGGTGTGACCATGGCTCAGAATAAGTACTGATTGAGTGCATCCCCTAAACATCTTTTATTGGTAGGGGTTCTCTTGGGCCATGCTTACACATTAAAGCCGTTGTCCCTTGATGGAACCCTCAGGAGCATGCCACAGCCATCCTCCGAGGGCTGATGTCCTTCTCATGGGCACAGGTAGTACAATTTGCACCTTTGTGTGCCAGTGGAGAGAAACAACCCTCCATTTGTAATCTGTGTTGTCATGGTTAGATATTGTAGGAACCCCTAAATAAAGAATGAACTGCATGTATGCCATACTACATATTCTGTAATATCTAGGCATAACATGGCAGATTGAGATAGAGCATTTCATCAACTATGGATCACTGCAATTGCATATTTAGAAACCAATATGCATATTTAAAATCCTATATGGGGAATACTTTTACAGTTACAGATTACTTCATTTTATTTCCTATTTAGGACAAAAGAAAGAACAAGATTATATACTAATCACAAGCTACGTTTTCTTCCATGTATTGTTTGAGATGTTTAAACAATATCATTATGGATGTCTGACATGAAGGGGAACAGTAAAAAGGTCAGCAGCTGAACAAAGCTTTTTCACTACAGGAGATTGGTCAAACAAAATAAACATGACTAAACGATGTTAAATAAGAGCAAATTTAAGGCCCAGTGCTAACGTGGGCAAAACTCCTGTTGACTTTACTAGGAGTTTCTTTACATAAATATCACAGTATCATACCTTATAGTGAAGAAACAGTCAATAAGATTAAAAAGATTAAAAAACATATAAATGTACAATGACGATGAAGAAGATTCTTCAGAACTAACTTTTCTTTATGTCCAGGCTATGAATGACCTTACCATACAGTTCTTTGCTTTCAAAATACACCACATGTGGGCCAGCCAAACGTGTGTTTGTGTGTGTATACATATATATACACACACATATATCTATTGTTCAGAAATCATGAGTGAGGCCCCCAAAAGTTATGAGATTGGCTTAAAATCATGAGGGTTCTTTTTAAAGGGGTTCTTTTTATTTTCCTTGTGGTATTTAATCCTATTCGGCTACACCTAGGTCACTTTTGCAAGCTTTACACTGAAGCTATGAAAGCTAGATGTGTTTTTAAGTGAAAAATGAGATTCCATGGAATTATAAGATTCCAGGAGCTAGGGCTTCAATAACAGCACCACATATTAAATATTGTCAGACTCATGATGAAATTGCAAAAGTTGGCAACTCTGTAGCATGCAAGTGTGTGTGTGTATATGTGTATATATATATATAATGTTCCTGGTAAAGTAAAGTATTTGGAATGGAATTTTACAGAGTGTATGATCACTCCTTCCACATTCTTCTTGGCAAATTCTTGCTTTACTGAGACTATGGATCTCTGTTTGTGTTTTTAAATTATAATTTATAATTTAAGAACATAAGAATGGCTGGCCATAGTAGGTCAGACCAGTGGTCCATCTAGCTCAGTATCCTGTCTTCCAACAGTGAAGAATGAACAGAACAGGGCAATTTCAAGTGATCCATCCACTCTCATCCAGTCCCAGCTTCTGGAAGTCAAAGGCTTAGGGACACCCAGAGCACGGGGCTGTGTCCTTGACTAATAGCCATTGATAAGCCTGTACTCAATGAATTATATAATTCTTTTTTGAACACAGTTATGTTTTTGGCCTTCACAACATCCCTTAGCTATGAGTTCCACAGGTTGTGTGAAGAAGTACTTTCTTATGTTTGTTTTAAACCTGCTGCCTATTAATTTCATTGGGGGACCGCTAGTAATTGTGTTATGCAAAAGGGTAAATAACATTTCCTTTTTCACTTTCTTTACACCATTCATAATTTTATAGACCTCTGTCATATCCACCCCTAGTTATCTATTTAGAAGATGAACAGTCCTAGTTATTTAATCTCTCCTCCTATGGAAGCTGTTTCATACCCCTAAGCACTTTTGTTACCCTTCTCTATATTTTTTTCCAATTCTAATATATATTTTTGAAAATGGGGCAACCAGAACTGCACATGATATTCAAGGTATGGGCATACTATGGATTTATATAGTGGCATTATGACATTTTTATGTCTTCTTATATATCCCTTTCCTAATGGTTCCTAATATTGTTAGCTTTTTTGACTGGTGTTGCACATTTAGCAGATGTTTTCAGAGAGCTAACCATGAGGACTCCAAGATTACTTTCTTGAGTGGTAACAGCTAATTTAGATCCCACAATTTTGTATGTATAATTGGGGTTATGTTTTCCAGAGTGTAATAGTTGCATGTATTAACACTGAATTTCATCTACCATTTTGTTGTCCAGTCACTGAGTTTTGTGAGATCCCTTTACAACTCTTTGCGGTCAGCTTCAGCCTTACCTATTTTGAGTAATTTTATATCATCTGCAAACTTTGCCACGTCACTGTTTACCCCTTTTTTCAGATCATTTATGAATATGTTGAACAGCACTGGTCCCAGTACAGATCCTTTGGGGACCCCACTGTTTACCTCTCTCCATTCTGAAAACTGACCATTTATTCCTACTCTTTTTTTCCTATCTTTTAACCAGTTACTGATCCAGGAGAGGGCCTTCTCTCTTATCCCAAGACTGCTTACTTGGCTTAAGAGCCTTTGGTGAGAGACCTTGTCAAAGGCTTCTGAAAGTCCAAGTACACTATACCCAGGGCCGACACTTCCACTAGGCGACCCTAGGGCGGCAGGATTTGGGGGGCAGCATTTTGCCGCCCTCGGCGGCAATTCGGTGGTGGCGGGTCCTTCCGCTCCGGGTCTTTGGCGGAAATTCGGCAGTGGGTCCTTCTCTCACTCCAGAACCCGCCGCTGAAGTGCCCCGAAGATGCGGAGTGGAAGGACCCCCGCCGCCGAATGCTCAGAGGAGGAGTTCTGTCGCCTAGGGCGGCAAAAACCCTGGCCCCGCTCCTGACTATACCCACTGGATCACCCTTGTCCACATGTTTGCTGACACCCTCAAATATTTCTGTAAATTGTGAGGCATGATTTCTCTTTACAAAGGCCATGTTAACTCTTCCCTAACATATTGTGTTCATCTATCTAATCTATCTTTCTGATATTTCTGTTCTTTGATATACTTTCAACCACTTTGCCTGGTAACGAAGTTATGCTTATTGGCCTGGAATTGCCAGGATCGCCTCTGGAGCCTTTTATTTATTTATTTATTTTAAATCAGTATTACATTAGCTATCCTCCAGACATCTGGTACAGAGGCTGATTTAAGTGATAGGTTACATACCACAGTTAGTAGTTCTGCAATTTCATATTTGAGTTCCTTCCCTCCTTCCTTACATTTTAATATTAAATATAATAACTACTGTAAAAAAATTAAGCCATTGTGAGTTACACAACACAGAGAGACACAATGTACTCAAAATTTTTCCAAAATTAAGATTAGTAAAAGTAAGCTTTTTACAAGCTTATGGTCAGTAAAAATGTTTCCACAAATTTAAAATACATTCCTATGGAAATAGATTTTTTGTTTGTTTGAATGGCCATCCCCCCGAAAGCATTGTCTTAATGCAGGGGAGCCTACGTGTGAAAGTGATGCTTGAGTACCCAGTTCCAGGGAAATACAAAAAGTAAACACGCAGCCCAGTGAAAAGAACATTGGATTTTTAAAAATTATTTGTTTTTCAACCAAAGGTGATGGGACGGTGTTAATTATAGGTAAAGAAATTTCATATATTTGCAGGAACAATTTATATAGTGGGGGTGCTGAGAGCCACTGAACCAAACTGTAAACCCTGCGTATAATGGAAACCACTTGAAACTAGAGGGTGCTCAGCGCCCCCTGCACCCCTAGTTCCAGCATTTATGTATATTTGTGTGTATCCCAGTGTCCCTTTACATTAGGGATGTTTTAAATTTATATTTCTTCCTTGAGAACACCATCTTGCCTTCTGAACTCAAGAATAACTCCTGCTGCAGTCTATACGGCTTTTGCTTCAGTAAAGAATGCACGGTAGTCCCCGGAATAAATAAACCAAACTACTGTTGCCTGTGACAAACTTGTCCTTAGTTTTTAAAATGCATCTCGGAGCGCAGACCTTCCTGCTGGAGCCTCCTGTGGTTGTGTGGCTGGGACCTGTATGATTAATCTCGCCGGGAGCCACACATCTAAGGTGTCTTCAAAATGACACTGACGGAGAAGCGAGCACAGGTGACGTGAGCAGAGGGAGGTGGAGAGAGGAGATCGGCGGCGCAGAGTAACCAGGCTCTAGATCCCCGGCTTGCAGCTGGCACGCCCGCAGCGAGCTGCCTTTGCTATGCCTCTAGTCGAGCTCTGTGTCGGAGCGAGACTTGCCCCACACGCCTGTTCCTATTGGAGCAAACCTCTCCTGCTCCGCCGGCCTGATCCCCGCAGGGGCGGGGCCTCGCAAAGTTTTCATTGAGGTGGAGAAGTGTGGGCAAAGAGCACTGCTGCAGCTGTGTCTGAGCGTCGGTGAGGGGCAGCAAGGCAGACAGCAGGCGCAGCAGGAACGGGAGAGGCGGTCTACTTCCCCCTCTGCCACCTACAGCGCTCTGGCCGCCGCACCAGCGGAGGGGAGCATGCAAGTCGTTTTAGAAGGATGCAAAATGCCAGCAACCTAGCAGCTTGGGATGATTTTGCTCAGTGTACCACAAGCTGGGTCCTACGGGCCAGAAGCTGGAAGAAAGTGGCTGGAGTCCTCAGTGTGTCTGGGAATCGGTGAATCGTGACTCACACCACTCCTCGGATATATAAACAGAGAGCGAGCGAGAGAGAGGGAGAGCAAAGCCTTTGGTATATAACAGAACCGATCGAGTGCGATTTAATTTTAAAATGCTGGTTCTCCTTTCTTGATGTGGGGCACAACAAAACGGTTCTCCAGTAAGAAAAAGAAAAAAAATCTCCTCCAAGAAACCGTGCGTCTTGCAACTGAAGTCACCAGAAATCCAGCTGCTTCGGGATTTAATGGGCTCTTCCAAAGATGTTAAGGGACTTGTGAGAAAATCCGGTGAAAGACAATGCTAAAGTGCATTAGCGCTGTGCAAGGGTGGACCTAAAAGTTATGAAGTGGTACCTGTCGTAACAACAAGCAAATATTGTTCTCATTTATTTAATCAAGACTCGAACTAGTCAGAACTTCAAGCAATGGCAACAGAAGTGGTGTGTGGATTGATCTTCAGATTGCTACTTCCAATATGTCTAGTAGCTGGTACGTGAATTTTGGCTTGCATGGGGGGGGGCGTTAATTTTAAATTGTTGTTCTTATCCGCAGTTACTCCAAAGGTATCCATATCGTTGTAAACTGCTTTACTTTTCTGAATGCCTTACCTTCAAAGTGAAATAATGTTTCTTTAGCAATCGTTGTTCTAGAGATGCAGCAATCCGTATATTACCTCCTCTTTTTATTTAAGATGCACTATGCATGGGCTTCAGAAATCCCCTCTGCCTTTTTTTTTAATGTTGTTGATTCTGGAATTACTTTTTGTTTTCCCCACAAACTTCCATGTTTGCAGCTCATTGACACCTAATTTACATTTCCTAGTGGATAGTCTAGAGCCAGTTTACAACTAATTCAAGATACCCCACGTGTATTTGATTTCATGCAATATGCGAGGATAATAATCGTGGCTGTATCGCTGGCACTGAACTGGTTTAAGTGAAATACTGTGCAGTACTCTTCGATTTGCACAGATCTTTACATAACCTTGTATCATTTTACTCGAAAAGTCTAGTGTATAAAAATCTCTACTTTCCTTCTGCATCCCAACAGACGGTGCAAGAAATATTAACAAGATAATATTTTCTCGTTCTGGGCATTTTATATTTTCCTTTTTGTTGAATTCAGGATGCTTTGAAAAAGTAAATTATTTTTAGATTTAAAATAACAGGAATTGATGTTTGAGATAGAGGTAAATGACTAATTTGTTTTTAATATTTTCTGAGAAAGTTTAATTATTAAATCATTTTACTAACAGGCAGCTACCTAAAAATAATTCATTTTGGGATTTAGAACTGTAATGAACAGCCATTGGTGGATGGGTTAGTGTTAATCCGTGTCCTCCTCTTCATTTGCAAATAAAACTTTGAATAAACTCACGATTTAGATAGATTGAGGTTAGCTGTTTCAGTTCTACCAAAAGAGAGAGATTTAAGATGATAAACCAAGGACGAGTTAATGAGTGAAACAAATCTCGGAAATGGTGTTTTGATTTAGCCTTCATCAATTAACTTAATATCAATTGCCTAAATGTATGCGATAAATTTTATTTAAACTACAAAAAATATAGTGGGACTAAAGGGTCACCAGGATTTTGGTGGTATTCATACCAAAAATGCACTTCAGTATTATCAATGGTCTCTTGAATATTTTACTGTATTTTGCCCACAACACAGAGAGATTTATATAGGCTGGGATAAATCCATTTAAGGTATGAGTAGAACACGTTTCAAAGGTAATGTAGCATTCTACACAGCCCGGAGCTTTGCAATTACCCATCCGCCGCGTTTTGAAGAATTATGTCTAACAGCAGGACGTGAACAGCTCGTTTTCTAAAGTTCAGTGTGGATCTGAGAGGCAGTCGCTTGTTTTACCTTTTTTGCTAGCTGTGCGATCATGAGGCACGGGCACATCTGACTAGGGCACTAGAAGGAAGTCTTTAATGTCCTGCTCCAAAGATACAGGTGAGGGGGAACTGAGACGTTTTGCACAGTACTGTAACTCTGGAGTGTCCTATGGGATCTGTTAAAACACCTCCTCATAACTGAGGATGGGGGTAAATCGTTGGAAGTGCATAGCTCGGAGAGATGCCGTAGCCCTCAGACCGCTTTCTGCTTTCCTAAACGCATCGGATATGTTTTCAAAGGGGGTGGAGGGACAGGAGACAGACTGTTAGAAAAAGACAATTACCCCACTCCAGCACCACTACATGGCAGGTCCCCTTACAGCCTCTGACAAAGTGTCCAAATACAACCACGCCCCGGACGATCCAGAGCGGTAGATGAGAAAGAGAACTCCCCAACACGACCCCGAGGAGAACAGGGGCGCTTGTAGGCAACTGCCCCCCGCTTTAGCGGAGCAAAAGACACCTCGATGCAGCTTCCCTGCTTACAGCAGGCGCGAGCTGCGCGGCCGAGGAAGGCTCCTGGGGGTTCGCTGCTGCCCAAGGCGCGCGCGGGGGCAGCTTTTGCGCTGGACTCAGTTGCCTCTGGACGAGCTCCCGGTTTGTGTCCCAGTGGCTGGAAGAGAGGGGCGGGGTCCACAGTTGACAATCCCCCGCCTCTCCTCCAGCTGAGTCTCCCTCGGGACTAAGGGGCTGATCTCTCCGTGCCTCCCAGGAGGTTCTAATCCTCCGAGGTTAATGGGTTAAACAGGTGTAACGAATCCCCCGGCAATTAACACCCCACTCAGCTGCGTAGCTATGGCTCTTCTCGGAGTCAGCCCCTTGTTCCACCCCCACCGGCCTGGCAGGGAGCGAGGTGGGCTCGCTGGAGAAACCTGCCGTAGGGTAGCAGCTTTGCCCAGCCAGCACTACACCCCTCCACCCCCTTTTCATTTCCCATTGCAGTGGGAGCGGCCTGTGCTCCGACAGGGAGCAGTGAGTCTGGGGCAGGGGACGATGCAGGAAGCTGAGCCGAGCAGGTATAGCCCCAGACTTCTTCCGCCACGGGGTCCCTGCAGCCCCCCTCTCCGGACTTAGTGAATCCCGATAATGTGGAACTCCTCAGACTTTCCCGCTAATTGTTCTGGTTGCTCAGCGGAGCCGGTCCCAAGTATTGGGCCAGCAACAGTTCAAACAGCGAGATGAGCTCCTCAAGGTTAGTGGATTGGTTCCAGCGCCTGATCCTCCCGAAGCCTCCTAAATCAAACATTCAGGCAGCTTTCCCCGCTTCTTGTCAACAGGGGGATCGCACAGAGCTACTTGCTATTGGGAGCCGGTTTTATTATTTTATTTTGTATATAGGAAATGTGGTCTTAAATGCACCTGAAGCAAAGCACTCCTCTTCAGAAGAATAAGGGATTCCCCCTCCCATGCCCTTCCTCTGACTAATGGTGAAGGTTTCAAATTCTGCCACAAAGTGCACTATTTTTACTCCTCACCACAATATCAGCTAGATCACCACAACTGGGCTTCATCTGATCTATGAGCGAGGGGAGCCCTAGGCCTCCAACTCCCTTGGTGCTAAACACCCCCCCCCCCACTCACTAGGGCCTGGGTTTCCACTGCCTCCCACCTACTGCTGTCCTTCATACGGGTGAAAAGTGGGTGTAAGATGTAATCAAACTGGTTTTAAGTTTCAGAGGTTTAGCTGTGTTAGTGTGTATCAGCAAAAAACAGGAGAAGTCCTTGTAGTATTTTAGAGACTATTTGTTAGTCTCTAAGGTACCACAAGGACTTCTCCTTGTTCAAACTGGTTTTGACATTCACTTCCCTTTGCATACATGTACATGTTTACATATAGCACAAGGCACTAGAGAATCAGCCATGTAATCATCTGTTTCAATGTTCACAGAGGGCCACAGATGCTCAAGGGCCAATCCTGTCTTTGAGATCTTCCTGCTTAGTCAAGACAACCTCAAAGACCTCAGTGAAATATGCACACATTTCCCTTACTTCTATATATTAGCTGTAGATAATGTTAGAAATGTGTATGTACACATATCTCAAACTGATATGATAGTCTTTGGAGAATATCTTTAAGACTGAGAGGTGGCCTCACTTATGTGTGGTATATACTAGTGATCCTTGGAGCGCAAAAGAGGAACTTGCAGAAAAGTTATACTGAAAGTGTGGGGGAGAGGAATAAACTGATGTAGTAATGGAGACTTCATATATGCACAGAGCAGCCATTCTGACACTGTAACATTAACCCTAGCATTGAAATGATGACATTGTCTTTCTATCAAGTGCTTACTTGTGTTGGTCTCTTTTTGCTATCCTCTTTGCATCATGTGTTCTGAATAGATTTGTCTCCGAATCATTTTGCCATCATGATTTTTAGTGGCTTGTAATGTAGAGGTGCCTTACTATCATAGCAGTATCTCAACAGATGTGAATTGACACTGTCATGAGAAGTTCTAATAGTTATATATCTCATTCAACTGCAAGGGAAAAATGTCCAAATAAAAATGTAAGGCATGATTTTTGGATTTCAGGTAATGGAAAGCTTTAGATCCCAGTTCTTGGATCCAGTGATCTTGCTCAGTTGGAGATGAGGAAGTACATTAAATAGGATACTAGCTTGGTGTATTAGCTAGATCTATTATGTTATGTGCATGTTTTAATGTTTATTAAGTGAGCTTGCATTTCTCATAAAAGTGAGAATCTGCCAGTACAGGTCAAATTCATTTCACCACACTAATACTCACCTGTTCATGAGCAAAGGCCACCATCTGTTCCCAACCATGAGGAAGCTTATAGTGGTTTCTGGATAATGGACAATTAGAGTTCTAATGCCAAAGTGATGCTCACTTGTGTGCCTTAAAACAGACTTTTTAACCTACACGTCTGCAGTTGAAGCACTAGTGTGCTGTGACTCACTGTGCCACCTAGCCCCATCTAAGCAGTACTTGTACCACAGTTATGCAAAAAGGAGGAAAATAGTTTCTCTTAATAATCAATATTTAACTGTTTCATGGTAAATAAGCTGGATTTATTTATTTTTTTTCACCATAGCAGAATAGTGTGAAACTTACTTATCTGATTGAATTTTTGACAGTGATATATGTAATCTAAATAGATTGAGGAAATAACATAACAGCTGCACCAAATTGTTAGTGATTATATATTTAAAAGTAAACATTTGTATATTAAGTTGAAAAAATAGTGTTATCTAACTTTACTTTTTTAAAGTGTGTATATACACTGCTGCAATGTTTGAGTATCTCCCATATATTAAATAGTATTATGTATTAGTGTAATTAATATTTTTGGGGCAAGGACAGCAATGCCAAAACCAGTGTGTTGCACTGTGCACATAAATCCAAACATGTTCAGGGGAAAAGAATAACCTGTGGTTTTTCTTGTTTTTTTGTTTGTTTGTTTTTTAAGGAGTTGGTGATTTGTATATAATAGTATTTATTTCATTTTTGTCTTGAGAATTTTGTATCTAATAAGTATCTATTAAAGACAAGAATCTCAAAGATGAAAATGAAAGTTTTTTTGGACAGTGAAACCTCTGATGCAACCGTATCTGTGTCACTACTAATTTTCCATAATATTGTTTTGGCCTGTGAAGTGTTGCAACACTTCCGTATATAGTATGGCACAAACTATTTGGATACAAGATCTCATTGTAATCCCAAGGATTTCAAACTTTTCTCACAGTTAAGTGCAATATTCTATAGTAAGAGACCATTCATATCATACTTTATTGTATAATTTACTAGTGTTTAAAAATAATCAGGAAAGGGAAAATGAGAACCCGTGGCATTGGCATAGAAAATGCGTAATTGTTTAATGCTGCCAACTATCTTGGAATCAGCATAAAATGGTTGTTTTATATTAAAGTTAACTTGTTATATGCAGAATGTTGTGTTTCTCTCTCTCTCTTTCTTTCCGCAGTAAGACCTCAGAATTTTTAAGAGGCTAATTATGAAATTAACCTCAGGCTAATTAATTTGTCTAAAACATCTCAAAGTCTAAAAACCACAAAATTGATACAGAGTGAGGTAAGCCACAATTTTAGCTATTTCTGCTTCCAATTGCTTTACTTTGTGCACACTTAATTAGTTTTGTAGAAAATAAAATAATCTGATTTCCAGTGGGATGCTGAAGCAATTTACTTAGAGAGATCAGCTTTCTTTGGTTTTAGCTAATTCTGTGGGATTAGGTGCGTGTTCTTGCTCGCTTACACGCTCGCTCTCTCTCTAAAATAATATGTTAGATGTGGCTGAATAATTTTGGATAAATTATAATTCTACACTTTTGAGTTCTGGTCAGGATGAAAAGTGTAAGTCTCTGAAAAGCTGCTAGGATGTCAGTGTTTGTGATATTATTGGCATGATCAAAAGCAAGAATGACTGTAAATCATTCTGTCAGTTTTTGTAAACCCAAGAGGTTCAGATTTTTTTCAGTTAGGCATTTTTGGTTGTTTATCCAAACCAAAACTCTGAACTTCGGGAGTTTCCCCTCTAATTAACATGAATTACGTTCCACAATTTTGTTACAATTCTCATTCTCCATTCAAATAATGATGGAGACTCCTCATAATGATCTCTTGAAGATGATTTCTTCAGTATGTGAAGATAACATTATGGGTAACTTTTTCAAAAGTGCTTAAATCCTGTTTTCAGAAATGACTTAGGAACATTGACAATGGGACATGTCGCCTCTGAAAATGGGACTTAAATTCCTAAATTCCCTAGGCAGTTTTGCAAATTTTATCCCATGTCATTAAAGCAAAATGAAGCTAAGGGAGCCACATAGATCAAGTCACTATTGAGCTATTCATATTGTTCCAGTAGTTGCTAAAATTATTTAGTAGTCTGTGCTAAAAAGTGCTTCAGAATACAACAATCCCTTATGAGACCATCTATTTATTACTCCTTGGGTTACCCTAAAGGAAGTATGGAGAATAACAGTCTAGAACATTTTAATACTATTGAGGCAAGTCTATGGAGACAAAGGGCTATGTCATGCCATTGATTTATAAACAGTACTTCCCACTACTTTCAATGAGAATAGTTGTTGAAAATTGGATGGTACGGTATGTTATGCTTTGAAGATAAAATTATTTATAATGCAAACCTGTGAAGGTAATATTAAAAAGTCAAGATGATTGCAAAACAGTTCTTGTGCATTACTGTTCATAGCATCATAGTTATGATGTTAAGATGATGTCAGTGATGACATGCTGTGAAGATAATGACAAAATATTTCAAAGCTACAGTGAACTTTAAATTGTGGAAATGATAGCACTGCTGGTTATTCCATAGTCACCTTGGTAAAGAAAAATCCAGATATTAAGAAAAGAACGATTCATTTTATTGTCCTTACAATGACACATAATGGCAATAAAATGATCTTTGATGTACCAAGGAATGGCAGGGAAGAGAGAGACATAATTGTCATTCTTTTTATTGTTGGGAAGTGCTTGCATTGTCTGGTGATGGATGCCAATATAAAAACTCAGCTTGACAGTATACACATACCTTCCACGTAACCCCTTCTTTAACATAGTCTTCTTGTAACACTTTAAAACGTACTCTTGGGTTTTTCCCAGCACACCCATAAAAATGTATTCATCAGATCAACAAAAAATATTTAGGAACTTAAGTAGCGTAAGAAAGATACGACACTGAGAAGCCACTTCAGCCAAACTGCATGCGAGACCCTAAAATGTTTTTGTTTTTTGTTTTAAGCTTCAACACCAATGGGGCTAATCCTGCTTCAATTACATCAATGGGAGTTTTGTCATTGATTTCAAGGGGACCAGGTTCAGGTCTTGGATTAAGCTAGCAATGGGAAGAAATGTATATTTCTGTAGCCTTGCTGGAGCAATATTTCTCCAGCACTATGGAAAGAGCAAAATTGCTTTAAATCTGCGTTATTTTTATTTTAGAGTAATGAAAATCCAAACATAAGAAAAACTAACAAAATATCCATGCAAGGAGTATAGTATGGTGGTCGTGATATAACAGTCGTCTTGAATTTGCTCACAACATTGCTGTTGTATCAGCCAGGCAAGGTACTAACAAGCTTCAACAGGACTTTATTTTTACAGTGGAAACCTCTTTACCCAGCTGCAGCTATACCCTTTGTAACTCTCACTCAGCCTCCTCAACTCCTCCCCCCTCCTTCCTGTTTCCTGTCCTTTCAGACTCCTAACAGCCAGTGCTCCCAGTTCTAATAATTACAGCAGCATCTAAACACCACCATTGCCTCCCAGCAGACAGGCCAGGAGACTCCTTTCATTTAAAGGTGCAGAAGACACAGATGATAGAATCATTACCTCTCCCTTACATTTACATTGCTACACACACCATAGTTATTAATCCCTAAATATTTAATAAATTATACCCAACTTCCCTCTCACTTAGAAGATTAAAATAGGCCAAGTAGATCCTGTCAATCACTTGACAAGATTTAGGAAAAACTTTGGAGTTTGCAAGCAAGTTGAATTGCTCCATGCATGAGATTAAACTGAGAATGAAATCAGTGGGAAAGCTAAAAACAGTTGATGATCTGGGCACAAATTAGTTCTGTTATTCTTTCCTCTGTTCACATTTGTCGAAGGTTGAATTTGGCTTTTTATTTTGCACACTGTACGCCAACGCAAATAAAAATGGGGAGGAGTGACCTTCCGAATTGAATGGAACTATAAAAATCCATTTGTTTATCAATACTTGAGCTCTCAGGCATAAATACATTGGTCAGACCCGTTTAGAACCTAAAATCCCACAATAGATTGTGGGCTATAGTTCTTTAGAGACTTCACTTTTACTTATGCACAGGACTCTCGTTCTCTGCATTTAAATTACAAGCAGCAAATATAGATTGTATTCTGATTATCTATGTATCAGAGCAAGCAATGCACAGCGTGACAGGGCAGAGCTTTGCATATTTTGGAAACAGATAATTCACTGTTTTCTTGTGGTGGGTGGATGAAAATAATAGTACTATTAATATAGCTGTAGTTAGACCCCCTCATGCTGGGGTCCATTTCTATATACTATTGAAAATGTCTGCTATAATTCCAACTATCTGAGTCACACAAAAAAACACTGTAAGTTAACAGCTGGTGGATAGAGTTCAACACTCTGAACTACTACAGCACTAAAATCATCATTTCATAGGGCAGCCAGGCTGGGTCATTTGTTGAAGCAGATGAATAGCAGATGCTGGCAAAAGTAGGAAAATACCCCAGAAGTGTTGGCAGTGCTAAAAAAGATTATCAGTAGAGAATATCAGTTATTTGGATCTTCTCTGAGGGAGATTTCAAAGAATACCCTCCTTCCTTATGACAAATGTTGGGTATTAAAACATTTTTCAGGCATAGAGTTGTGTATGTTTGAGCTCCAATTTCTCCTCTGCCTTCCTTCATGGTAACAACAGGTCTTTGTGAGGCTGAAATGCCTGGCTCTCTTCCTTTTACTGAGAAGGAAGTAACCTCTGGCATACCATGCAGTAGTCTAGACTAGTAGTCTACAGGCTAGATTCATAGGGGCGTAGCTCCCAACATTTCACGTGGATAAAGCAGGATGCAGTGTCACTCAGGTTTGGCCTGTCTGCCCCTCTGTAGATGGAGACCGAGGGGTGGACAGGTCAAACCTGAGGGGTTGCAACCTAGTGTATGAGGTTGCACAGCCAAATGCCACTTAATTTGGGGGTCCACTTAAATGGGGGGCCTAAGGGCAAACTGCCCCTTCTGCCCCCCTACCCCCGGGTGGCCCCAAATGTGGAAAATGTTCACTTCAACAAGGATGGAGGACTCTGGGGGTCAAAGCAGGACAGTCCCATGAAACCTAGAACTGTTGGCAGGTTTGTAAGGGGCACTAACTTCTAGGTGCCCTGCTACCTAGTAGAATTCACAATCCTGAGTTAGGCGCATAGGCTCTCAATACAACGCAGGAGGAGGAGTGCCTTAAAAAGATGCATAGAAGCCAGAATAGTAAGTGCAGAGCTGCCTATGCTAGCTAATAGGGAATGCTGAGGAGAGAGGTGTGGTCTAAGCCCTGTCCTTTACAGGGAGTTAGGTGCCTAACTTTGGTCCAGAGGGGGGCACCTCTCTCTGTCTGGGTCATAGCTCCTTTCTTGTGGAGTTGTGTCTAAGTCACGTCAGTCTCTTCTGAAGAAAAAAATAGGGAAAGTTGTTGTTGGTGCCCCCTCATGCCCAGTGCTTAAAGCACTCACTGGATATAGGAGACTGGGGTAAAAAAATCCCTCCTCTGCCTGATTCAGAACAGAGATTTGAACTCAGGAGTCCCACCTCCCAGATGAATGTCCTAGTCACTGGTCAATAGCCATTCTCTCTCTCTTGCTGTCTGGCTCGGTGACTTTTTAAGGATTTCACACCAAGTGGAGCAGGTTCAACAGGACAGATTGAGAGAGAGACCCACCCAAAAATGATTTCTTATAGCCCAGTGGTAGGTGGAACTTGCCTCATTCTGGTGCTAAGGGCACCAGGTGCTGGGGATTGGTCTTTCTTTCATATGAATCTGGTTGTGATTTTGAGCATTCAAAAATTAGAAAATGAAAAAGCTGAATTATGTTAAGCTGCCAACTTGCACAGATGTAGTAGTTTCTATTTTTGATTTTATTAAATGTCTCTTAATAAATTACTGTTAAACACATACCATAGAACATTTAAGATGTGCAGTGTGGCTGAATTAAATTTTTTTTTTTGAGAATCCTGCCTATTTGTTTCCTTTCTTGAGTAGTTAAAAAATCATAACCTTATTGTTACATTATGGTTACTCTTTTATTTTGAGTATTAAATCCTTTTTTGATTTTGTGCTAAGATATATGCTTCAATAATATCCTGTGGCAGTGAATTCCACAGGTTAGCTCTACTTTGTATTAAAAAGGGAGTACTTTTTTATCCATTTCAAATTTGTTGCCTCAGTAAATAATCTGTTGGATGAGAAGTATGTATAATCACTTATATCAACAAAACTGTAATGTTTTCTTTACTCTAAAACGTTGAAATAACGTTTGCTGGGCACAAAAGCAACCATTAAGATTGACTGTAGAAATTAACAGCCATAAATTTTCGATCTGCTTGTCTGAGGAGCAAGGGATGAGATGTTACACTTTTAATTTGCTTTCTAAGCAGACCCTTGTAATATACATGCAGTGTTCATTTCAAAAGATTAGACAAAAGACACAGTATGGCATTTCATCTTTGAATTAATTCAGATATCTTCAGTTTGGCAGTTCTGTTGCAAATAAAATGAAAATAAAAGGGGTGTGTGTGTGAGAGAGAGAGAGAGAGAGATCACTTTTTTTCTTTTAATTATTATAAAACACAAGATTGCAGACATCACAAATTTTCTGTTCTTTGCAAGACCTGTGTTACATATAGTCTGACAGAGCAATAACTATTTTTAAATTGTGGGTCAAACCCTGTCCCTCACTTCAGAAGTGTTGCATGAGATTATACATTGAACTATGTAGGTTTTTAAAGAGGAAACTACTATGGATTTGGTCTAAATATAGACCTCAGTTTGTGCATCTCGTCCTGGATGTAGTCAAAAGATGCTAAGCAGTTTTCCTAATGGTGCTATCTCCACCCTCACCAAGCCTATATTAACAGCAAAATTGCTGTTACCCCAGCTCCAAATGTGAACCTCACCCACATATTAAGACATTGTTGGGTAAGTGTATGCTTAGATAGTCTGGGGAAGTTGAACTCCTTTCAATAGCTTTTGTATATTAAAGAATTTTTGGAGTACACATTTGGATATCTTTAAAGACTTGTTTAGTTTAATTAAATGCAGGAGGAGATTGCAAAGAGTGAGATGTTAAAGAACCAATATACTTTTCTGGTAGTTCAGAGCCAACTTTATTTCCAGATTGATTAATAAAATGGAATGGCAGACTACAACAACGATTACACCAATCTGTAGTCTGTTCCTGGGTATCTCTAACAAACAGGTATTCAGCAGCTTACTTGGACTTCATTTTAAGTCATGTATTTGCGAACTCAGTAACCCTTTTGATGTAAATTAAAGCACTATGCAGAGTCCGCACTAGGCATAAGCAGACTAAGCAATTGCTTAGGGCCCCGAGCAGCTGAAGGGGGCCACCTATTTGTTTTTTATTATGTGGTGTGTGGGTGGGTGTGGGAGGGTATTTGTGTTTGGGGGGCCCCCAGTGGGCTAGCCTTGGCACCATGCAAAACGCATGTTTAATTATGGCTCCCACATTTAACAACATGTTATATCTTTCTCCTTTTCCACGCGTATGGCCTTTATGTAGTCTGTTACTGGTGAAGCTTGCTATAAACTGAGAATAGGATGGCCTGTAACCCAATGGCAAGTGAGGGGATTGCTATGTTGTATCACAGGATTGTTTGTCACAGAAATTGGGTGGAGCTTCTAAAAACTCAATATACATTGGCTTAATTAGTTGCAGAGGGTAATTGTGATGAATTGTGGGTTTACATCTGCTCAGCTCAAGTTGTCCTTTTGTTAGACCACTTCTTTGGGAGATGTTTCTGATCAATATATGTGGGTGCAATGTATTTGACGTGCAATTTTGTCATTTATATTTCAATGGTTTAAGGACTTGCCTACTGTTCACTCAGCACTTATACTTGAGCATAATTACATGTTTCACGCTGATTTGTAGTTTTTCCAGATAGCAACATATGACACAGTCATGCTTTAAACCTATTCCATCCACTTTCCCAGATACCACGTCTCTTTTCGGAGATGTGTGGATTGCAGTGCATCTTTTGGAATGTGTTTTTAGCTGGAGCATAGAATTCTAGTAGCTTGGGTCTAAACATCTGCATGACACACCCAGAATATTCAACTTAGAAGAAATTCTGTAGTTCTGGTCTAGCCACTGTTCTAAGTTTGGATTTATAAAAGTATATTTGTACCTACAGTGTTTGCCAGTGATATTCATTTGTACACGACTGTGATTCAAAGTATCACATGAACACCTGAAAAATTGTTGCACTCTCCATGGCATGTGTATTGCCAGCCAAAGCAGCTGCATGATCTTATTGCTGTTCTTCCCCTCCTTTCCCTCTCCTCAGAAAGTTTAACACTTGTCAAATTACTGCTTAATTTAGAAGACAAAGGTCAATGGGGCAGGGCTAACTTATTTGTTAGTTAAATGCTAGCCATGCGTATTTACTGTATAGTGCTGTGTAAATAATAAATAACATTTCCATAGTTTTTTCTAAGCTGAAGGGAAATCAATGAAATAGCTTTTAAAAAAAAGTTTGGATGAAATGGCATTACTCTGGTTTTTTTAAATAGAAAATTGCAGTGTTTTTAAAGTTACTGTCTTGGGAGGGAAGGGGAGGAAATTGCTAACCCTAATTATAGAGTTAAACATCAATGTTAATGTTGAATCATATCTGCCTCTGACTTTGTGTAGATCTCTGATTAATTGCAAAACATTAATCTCCAAAATTCACTCTTTCCACCCCTTTTACACTGCCAAAATCTATGTCCAGTCTTTGATCTCATACTTTTTCTGACCTCCTGGATCTTCATCTCTTCCTTCTTCAACCTATCCGAATCTCACCTGTGAAAATTATCTGCTTTGTCAACCATGTTCACCTCCTTTCTAAATCCTTTCATTGCCTCCCATAACAAATTCAAGCTCTTATCTTTGTCTTCAGAGTCCTCCAGAGCGTATCTGTTGTCTCCTTTCACTCACCCCAAGCCCACCTTGCTTAGCCTACTTGCTTGTCTGACTACCCGCTGCATACCAGGCCAGCTTTTGAATTGAATTCCTTCAAATTCCTTCTCCAAACACATTTCTTCAAGGAGTCTTTTTAAATCCTAGTCATCCATTCTACTAAGGGAAGTTCAGTGTTTTAAATTAATACATGCACATTACTCCTCTAATCTACCACACAACCTTATTGTCTTAACCCTTCTTGTGTCCATCACCTCCTCATTTTATTCTTTCCCTAATTTAGATTGGCTGGAGATTTCATCTTTCTTTGGCAAGTGATGTGCATGTTTATAGCAGGCTATATGTGATGACTTTTGGATGATGTTGTAATTGGTTCCTTCCCTCTCACTAGAGACTAGTGCTACACTTAGGTAGCAACCACAGTGTTATCTCAAATCTTGCTGTTTACTCCATATTTCCATAGTTATAGAATCCTACAGGTTAGAGATAGGAAAGAATTATTCGGTCATCTAAGCCAGTCCCGCTGGGGATTTACTTGTATATGTCCCCAAAAATAAGGCCTCTGCCATTCTCTTGGAAAATTATACTCAGTGATTTAATTGCTTTCCTTATCAGGTCTGGTTCGTCCTAGCTGCACAGCCTGTGGTTGCAGGAGGGATTGGAGTTCTGCCAATGCTAGCTTTTTCATTCCTCTTCCACACCACACAGCATGAGGCATGAGTATGAGAAGTGGAGCCTGGACTTCACTTCTAAGACCCAAGGCTAGCTTGTCTCCCAGGTTCTGGCAGGACTTTAGGTCTGCTTGACACTGGCAGAACCTCTTCCTTATCAGTGAGATATTTGGCAGGCACGAGAGAGGAAATGGTGATGAGCAAGGGGTTATATGATGTTTTTTGGGGGTGCAGTTGGCAGCATTGGTCAGTGTCTCCCCGAGCCTGCCCCCGCACGCCCCCTGCCCCCACAGCTTCAAGTTGTCCTGCCTGTGCACTTTGGGAACTTCTCCTGGTCACCCTTTCCCTGCTGATTTCCATATGCCCCCACTTTGGAGATTCTTCCTAGGCTCCATTTCCAACCGCTTCATGTTGGGGCTTCCCTTCTTACGGTCATCCATTACTCCTGGTTGGTTTATCTCTTATTTCAACTGATTTTGACAGGTAATATTTCTTTGATTTCACAGAGTCAAAATACATTCAGGTCAGGATTCCTGGATCTAATATAATCAGTTGTTTAATTGTTATTAATTTATGGAGGAGCAGTAGAGACTCTGTAAAGAAGGCCATAGCAGGAGTTATATATAAAGCCAATTAGTTATCCATTGTACTCATGAATCTGGTCAAAATATAATTTTAACATCAAAACAAAACAAAAATCCAAAACAACCAATCAGCCAAACCCTAGAGAAGACTATCATATAAAGTGCTAAATGTGCTATCTCGCCGTCTTTCCAAACTGAAATATAATAGACTAAGACATATGGCCACTTTGTGGCCAAAAATAAAGCAAGATTTGTGGATAATATGGAAGTTTAATGCTGTACTGTATCTTAAATTACACATTTACAGTGCTTAACCTGTCAGCAATTTACTTTCATTGAATTGATTCAACTGGTGCCAATGCAAACTTCACATTTAACATTAAATTTAGTTCATTACTCATAATTTTTCATTGTCCTATGCAAATACAGCACCTCAGTTGCTCAAAGACCTCTTCTTAGAAGATCAAAGGCAAATGTGTGTTTTTTGTGAAATGCTTACAATTTGCTGTATGATTGCAAATTAAACAAAAAAATGCTTTGAGATACAATAGCTTTGTACAAATGAAGCCAGTATCAATCTTGGTCAGCCAACCCCCAATGAGCAACACTATAATTTACCACTTTTTATGGTATGACCTAGAGAGTTTGAAATAAGAGACATCCTTACGGTGCCAATTTCAAGGATTTTAGTGATGACAGATGTAGTAGTGATTCCTCCCTCCCATGAAGAAAGCTGTGTCAGAGGGGCAGAAAAGTTCCATGAGGTTCCTCTGTTTCCTCTAAATTGGCTACTCAAGGGTGGGGTGGGGGTTGTACTGGGTAGTGATGAAGTGAGCAAGTGACAGAACCCCCCTTCTCCCCCCACCCCAATATCAATCATGAGGATCCATGTTGGGCAAAAATCTCTAGAACTGTTAAAGGCATGGACAGCTGGGTGCCTCCTGACTCCACTGTCTGCCATGACTTGTGGCATAAGGTTTCTACCAGTCCCATAGTATAATGGAGGTTCCTTATTTAAATAAAAAATTGCCTGTCCCTAAATCGGTATGGCAAGCTTTTGGTTCTATATTTCGACCAGGTGTGTAGTGCTGCTGGAGCGGTCCGGAGTGTTGCTCCGGCACCTGCAATCCAGGATGCAGAGGTGCTCCAGCACTTCACTTTGCAAAGTGCCACTGGTTGGAAGCTTGACCTGGTACATGGGGTCTCAATGCCACTCAAATTTGGCTTAGCCACCCACAGTCATGTCACATACAGGGCAACTACTGAAGCCTGAAAAGGTGCCCCGGCTAGTTCAAGCAAAGTCTCTTCCACTTGCCTTCCTCCAATCCACACCCCTTATTTCAGCCCCCATCCCAGTAGTGCATGGTGCTACAGCAGGCTCAGATCATCAGCTGCAGACTCCAACAACTCCTGGCGCCTGCACTGAAGGCCCTGGGTTCTGTGCAGTGCCAGAGATGGGGAGAGAGAGAACCCCTAGGAAGGATGGGGGAGAAGGGACTCACCCCCAGAGGCTCAAGTCAAGACTTCTGAAGTCTATCCTGTATTTTTTGAAAAACCGCGTTAGCAACCCTATCTTGGTAGTACAGTTCCAGAGGAAGCCGTGTTGCATTGGCAGGTCCCTTAAAAATAAAGTAACTACACAGAAGCAAGATAATTCCAACAACTATACTTTATATGTATACAAATGGAAACTTTAAAATAAGAAAAGCAAAGAAAAACCTCTTTATCAAAAGACCATGTCTGAATAATTAGCATGTGGAACTTATAGCCACCAGATATTATTGAGACTATGAGCCATAAGAGGGTTCACAAAGATTTAGATGTTGATATGGAAAAAGAGAATTTGAAGAGTTATCTTTTAAAACCCTTCATAATGTGTTTGGAATAGATTTAACCCCCCATTCTTCAGGGCATAAGTCAACCTCCAACTGAAGGGGTTAGGGAAATATTTTCCTGTGGGCAAGTTATTCCATAATTGCTCCCTTTGGGATTAGTGCATCATCTTCTGAAGTAGTTGGTATTAGCCACTAGCTTAAGTAAGATTCTGGAATAGATGGACCACTAATGTGACTGAATCCTGGCAATTCATGTCTTCTTATAAGCATATGCAACTAATGTTGAATTCCTCATAGCAGACTTTTACATAAAATTTGTGTAAAATACTCCAAGTGTGAGAAGCTGAAGGTATTAGGATCACTTAAAATTATTACCTTGGTTTTTATTTTAAAAATTTATAATTCCAGTTCAAAAGTATTCAAGAAAAGACAAGAAATTGATGCCTGAAGGCTAGAGAGCTTCAGTCTTCATGTAAATGTTTACTAGTAGGGTCATACCTGAGTAGTGATGTTCAGATCCAGACTTAGAAGATCAAAACTTGTCTAAAGTTCAATGGCATTTGGGCCTGGGGTTTTTGTTCAGAGCCTTCTCTAATAAAAATATTATCGGAACTCTAAATCAATTCAATAAATGTTATTTTTTAAGTTGTCCCATAGTGTGGAAGAAGTTGGCTAAATATGCACTTCAAAACATCCTAGTCATGGCTTCTTCTATTTGTGCCAAGTTGTATAGCAGTAGTTCTTGGAAATCTTACTGTGAGAAATTATTTTTTAATCTTTCCCTAACCTTATTGGTACCACAGATTTCAGAGGATCCAATTTTCCATTCATGGTATTTTTTTTTTCATGACATACCAGGCACATTATATATCCATAGGGCTCTGCTGTGCCTTTTCTTAGCACTTAACGGTATATAGCCAAAGGCTCTGAAAAGGTTAAAATAATGTTTCTCAGTTGGATGTGTTGATTATTAATGGATGATGTTCTGTTACATTGGCACAGTCATATGTCACTGACTCGTAACGGAATAATTAATTTATGGGGGAAGTTGAGGTCTAAGCCATTACTTTTCAATTTCAGGAAATATCCGATGGCAGTGCTCTGAAAGGGCTAACTAGCCAGTACATTTTGGGCATTATTTCATAGTAATCATGATCATATAATAGAATTACCTTAATTAGACTGTAAGGCTTTCTACATTGCAAATCATTGTGAATGGCAGCTTTCTAAATACCTTGTTTTAAAACCACAGAACCGAAAAGATTACTTTTGAATGTCCCCTCATTGCATTCTTTCCTCACAAAATAGCACGAATATTTTACTGTTAATTATCCTGATAAAATGTTTGCAAAACAGCTGGTCAGAATGGTTATTTTAATCTAAGGTTGCAGCTACAAATATCCAGGCTTTTAAAAAGCCTGTATTTCTGAAGCAATTGGTATCAATTGTTTAGAGGCTCTAATGTGTTGTATTTTATGAGTCCAATGAGAATTAACAGTTCCAAAAATTTGCTATTGAAGAAGACAAAATTGATCAATTGCAGTGTGTAGCAAACAACATATACTGAATTCAAAAGGTCACTTTTTGAACATCAGAAGACTTTTTCCAAATCATTGCAAATTACATTTTGAGAGTATGACAATTATAACTGATCAGCCACTTGTAGCAAAAATACATTTAATTTTCATATAAAAGAGAGATTTGGTACCAGTAGTCATACATATTAATGTTTTCTGTTTCTCCTTTATCTACATTTGCCTGCCCTGAGGGAACAGATAATTTACATATGGAAAACAATAATTAATGTAATGTACTTTGAGCACCCTGGGTGACTCTCCTTGCTCTTATTTAAAAAAAAAAAAATTGGACAACTCTTGTCACACAAATCAGACTGAGCAATTTATTATTGTGAGACCATTTTCTTACCTAATGTGGAGGTGGCTAGAGATAATATTTAAAACTACTGAAACAGATCAGATAAGGGTGTTTCAAAACTGTATTGATAGTTCTGGTTTATAATGAGGTATAAAATGAGCTGAAAGTAACAGGTTTTTTAGAAAGGCTCGGATACTCTGGTGGCAAAGGGTGTGTTTGTCTTTATCACAGGATTGAACAATAGAAAGGGGCTGAACAATATGGGCCTGATTTTTCAGAGGTGCTGAGCACACTGTTATGTTTGACTTTTGCTGGAATTTTAGGAGTTCAGCCTTCTGAACATCCGGCCTTTTGAGTAGTGCTGGGTGAAGCATGATAGCTGATGATTTTTTTTTTTTTTTTTTTTTTTTTTTTGTCAAAAAATATGCTTCAGATCATGAGAAACATTTAGTGAATTGCCGCCTCCAAAGTTTGGTGAATCTAGCTCTTCATTTCCTTTGCTTTTATTTCAAAAAGATTTTAAATGCCCTGAAACACTTCCTTCTAGGTTGACTAAAATATTTTGTTCAACCCTAAATGAAAGCTTTCTAGCTTTTTCGATTAGTTGGAAATTCAAAAATAAATAAATTCAGTTTTGGTTTGACTCAATCTGGATTTTTTTCAGAGTAGCCAGCAAACTGAAAAATAAGTTTTTCACATAGCTCTATTTGAGTCTCCTGTTGGCTTTCCAAATCTATGCCTACTATCCAACTGTATAATAGGGACAACTGAAATGTTAGTGGGAAGGAGAAAAATAACATGACAACATTACCTACATGATAAAAATATAGCACCTAGTAACCTGCCACATAATAACTAGTTGTAACTTAGTATTGGTCAAAGCAATTAAAGTTAATCAAAGTCATCATTATGATCTTATGAACATCTTTGAATACAGCTATCCTTTTTGTTGAGAGAGACTGATATTCAGAAATTTCCTCAAAGAATTTGACATATTGGTAGCAAAGTGCGTTGACTTGAGTTTATATGGATTCAGTGGTTGACATGTTAATGTTGGTGGCTAAGATTCACACACATGAGTTTAATTGATTTCAAAACATTACCTCTTAGGTTGGCAGATTCTTTAAAGCAGATGCAGTGTGTTGTAGATGGCACTTTTTTTAAAGTAATGGTCCCATAGGCAGTTGTCCAAGTTTAAGCTCTCTCAGTTCCAAATGGGAATATGCTCCAGAATGCTAGGTTCTTTCATTCTGTGAAATACATGACATACAAGGGTTTTAAATTCTCCCACCTTAACAAAATTAAATGTATTTAAACTAGAAAAAGGAAAGCAAATTTAAATTAAAAAGAAACTGCTTTAATAACTAATGCTGCTTTAAAGGTAAAGTTTTTTTAATATTTTTTGTCTTGATGTTTATTTATTACACTTGTGTGTCTCTTCGTAAGGTTTTCAGTAAGTTGTCTGGCCCTTGTCAGTGTGTATAGAACCAATTTTAAATGTAAATCCATGTAAGTAGATAGAGTTACATGGAGGATGAATTTGGTATGTTATATAGTAAAGCTCCATGCAACTCCAATATCTTTGGTCATGGAGGAACCTTTCTGTGCTTTAAACTAATAGTTTATTACTATAACAGCTTCTACTCTGATTTAGATAACCATAGAATTGCATCCATACTGCCATTCTAGATGCAGCTTGCACTGGGTTATGTGAGGTTACATTTCATCATGTGGTGCCAGAATTCTCCCACTGTCATGTGAGTGGGCTTGACTCTCCCTCCCCCCAGAGGATATGAGTAATTCCCATCAATTTCAATGGGACCTACTCATGCCCTGTGATTTAAAAATCATGATCCCAGGGAAAAAAATGGTTCTAAAATGGAAAAGCTTTTGAACATCCCCATACGCTACTTTTTAAAAACCAAACAAAAACAAAAAAGCTAGTGGATAATGTGAGCAGAAATGTGGGATTGCTTTCTGGGAGCAGATACATACTATATAAAGAAGCAGCAAATGCAAAAATTCAGCCTCACTCCATACTCCAATGCTAATTATGTTATAATGTGTTAACACTTAGCAATCATACTGTAGACAGACAACAAATACACTGAATTATCTAATATGTTAAAACTAGTAGGCAATTGTAATGAAGACAGGGACTCTACAATCCCCTCACAGGGACTAGAGACTCAAACTTCAGATTGACCATAGCCACTCTAGAAAGATCTCTATTATGCTAAATAGAATGATCACCATTTATTAGTCAATATTTACTTACCTGAGATACTACAGTTATTTCCTATTCGAAGTATAAGGGGAAACTCTGATATCTGATACTACTGTTGACTTTGCAGTGATGATCTCCACAGTTAGTGTAAGGCCACAGCTGATGTCAACAGATGATGGATGCAGAGACAGTAGAAGATTGCAGATATTGGGAATGCAATCTTGAATGCCAGTAGAGAGAATAATATTTAACATAGTGATTAATCAAAAAAGAATGAGAAGATATTGCCAATAGATTGTTGGATATTAACATGCAGAAAAAATGGTGCTGTGTGCAGTTCTATCACCAATACATAATCCATTTTTCCCCTTTCTGTGCTTATGTTCATAGCAATGGGTAGACTTGTAATTTATACCTTTCACAGAATCTGGTACATATTTTTGGAGACTGTAGACTTAAAGGGCTGGATGTTGATCTCCTGTACAACAGCATTATGGTAGTGTAATTCCAATAACTTCAGTGCCATTACTTTGGGTTTACATCAATATATCTGACATCAGAATTGGGCCCAGAAGAAAAGCCATTGGTCCAAACACTGCATATAAACAATGTACTAATAAAAGTGATTGTTTCCAGACTTAGTTGGCTAACAATATAGTACTACATATTAAATTGTGTTTAACTATAATATCAATGACACACATTCTAGGGGTCAGCGATTTTAGGAGCATCTAAGCTTCTGTCACCCTTTTAAGAAGAAGGTTAAGAAGATGAAGGTTCGCAGGGCTCTGGAGCTGTGCTCCGGCTCCGCTCCAGCTCCAGGCAAAAACCTGCAGCTCCACTGCTCCGCGCTCCAGCTCTGGGCTCCGCTCCAAAGCCCTGAAGGTTCGGGCACTTAACATTGAAAGGGTCTTTAAGTACTAATTCAGTTGATCAAGCTCTTGCATATTATGTTGAAACATATGGCATCAAAATTGCTATGAGAAAGCTATTTGACTCTAGTGGGCTGAAATAAATCAATGAGCAGAATTTTAAGGAGAGGATCACTGTTCTGACTTGTGGTGTGAGATGTAGGAACATCATTCGTTTTATTAGGACATAACCCTGAAAATACACCAAGGCAACCATTAGTGGTCCACATGGTGCCACGCACTGCTGGAGCCAGCCAGTGAGTTCAGGGCCTGGAAACATAGCATATACAGAAGGTAACCATACTAGTGGTCACATGGCCTGCTCCAGATTCCTACAGTTCTCTGACTTCAAATTGGCATGCTTACTTTCTTCCAAATTCTGTCAGGCAGATACCAAAGCATACGTGGGAGGAGATGAGGAAAGGAGGTGGAAGGGTGCTTGAGTCAAATAACATAACTTGGAGAGGACAAAATGGGGAGCAGTGGTTGAATGGTGATGGGGTCAGAAGTGCTGGAACTAGCGGTGCTGGGGGGTGTTGCTTGAAGTAGTAATACATGGTTTCTGCCTTCAGCATCTCCACTATAAAAATTGTTCCAGGATCACTGTATGGGGTAAGGTGTAAAACGGGGAGGGACCCTGAACAACACATAATATTTGGAGATATACCTATCTCAGAGAACTGAAAGGTCATCGAGTCTAGCTCCAACGCTCCCTGGGGTGCCCTAAGACTCATTCCAGAATCTCTTCCCTCAGCAACCTCTCCCTGGTGGCCCTCAATTCCTTCCAGTACCCTAGTCCTGTCAACCTCCCCAGTGTTTTAAGTGTGGTGGGGTATAAGCGCCTGTCTCCCCCCACACTGTCACCAATTGGTAAAGGGGTGCAGGGGAGAGGTGTGGACCCTGGAAGTGAAATGAGTGGCTATTTCTCATCATTGAGAAGTGTCATACCTGGCCATGAACAAAACTTGACAATTATGTAATATCTCTATTTCCCAAATTAGGAAACCCTATCAAATGAGAGGTGAATCATACAACAAATCCATGACAGAACTGGGAATAGAATTTAAATTTAACTCAGAGTGTCCTACTCTAAAACCAAATCGTACAAATAGGTTAATTCTGCTAGTAGACACCACATTATCTGAATGTGGATTTCAAACCTATGGTTACAAAGAGGAAGTTAAGTTATGAGGAGAAGAATTTCACTGGTTCAGAATGGAAGCTTCCTTTTCTATCACAGACTACAAGGGATTATGCAGGACCCCAAATGCAGAAAATGTTATAATTTACGTGATTCTGTCACTCACCTTTGTGTTCAGCAAGTTATCTGAATGCACCCCAAACTGGAAGACTTTAAAAGACACCCAGTGGAATTATGTAACAATGTACTAGTGTTTACATGTCCCACTTTTATATGATGCATATTGCATGATGATAATAGCACTTCTTCAATCCACATTAAAGTATCTGTTGAATTTGTTCAGTTGCACAAAGATACTTCCAGGGAAACTGAATAAATGTCTATAGACTTGCTGGTAATACCAGGCACTTGTTGAATCTTCTCATTATCTTGTAATATTTATTTAATCTTTTTGCCAGCAGTGAGAGCGCTTAGGTTAATCAACCACCTCAGGGAAAACTGAGTAATCTGGACCAGTGTCTTTAACACAGGTGGCCAAGTAGCCTGTCTTCTGCATTCTCTACAGTGGGCAGAGTGCATATTGGCAAAACAGTAAAGACAACTAGCAATTAGATCGCTATGGGGCGAGTGATAGCTCAGTGGTTTGAGCATTGGCCTGCTAAACGCCCCAGGGTTGTGAGTTCAATCCTTGAGGGGGCCACTTAGGGATCTGGGGCAATATCAGTACTTGATCCTGCTAGTGAAGGCAGGGGGCTGGACTCGATGACTTTTCAGGGTCCCTTCCAGTTCTCTGAAATAGGTATATCTCCAAATATTATATGTTGAATCACCTTTATTACCAATGTACATGTAAAGATAAATCAGATAATTTATTGGATGAGTGCAAAATTTTACTGCATATGCTAGCTCACTTCTGCAGAGAGAATTGGAAATGGTCAGGATGGATGTAGGGAGACACCAATTGTTATGGTCTGACTTCAAAGGGTCTGAGTTTGTAATGTAGTAAAATTAGCAATGGCTTCTCCTCTTTCTCTTCTCCAGAAACCAGTTGTGTTTGTTAAACCAGGCCTCAGAAAAGCAGAATTTAAAGGCAAGAGCATTAAACTTTCCCAGTTAATTTCATGAGCTGGGATTTCTTTGTCACGGACTCATAGAAATGTAGATGTAGAAGGAACCTTGAGAGATCATCTAGCCCAGTCCCTTGCACTGAGGCAGGACCAAGTATACCTAGACCATCCTTGGCATAGGTGTTTGTCTTACCTATTCTTAAAAACATGCCATGATGGTGATTCCACACCTCCCTTAGAAGCCTATTCCAGTACTTAACTTTCCTTAGAGTTGGAAAGTTTTTTCTAATATCTAATCTAAATCTCCCTTGATGCAGAGTAAGCCAATTTACTTCTTGTCTTGCCTTCAGTGGACACGGTAAACAGTTGATTATGGTCCTCTTTATAATAACCTTTAACATATTTGTAGACTGTTATTAGTCTCCCAACCCCAGTCATCTTTTCTCAAAACTAAACCTGCCCTGTTTAAAAATAATTTTTTTTATTATTATTATTATTAAGGCAAAGTTACAATAAAATGTTAACATGCTACATTTTACTTTACTTAATGCTTATTCAGGATCAGGTTAATATTCAAAGAACCTGACTAATGATTCTGGCTTGCTGATCTCTTAATCCAAGATGAAAAGGGTGACCAAATTTCTAAATACCTATTCTCTTTTTGGCACTTCTCTTGTGTATGTACTTGGTGTGAAAGCTTTTCTGTTACAGAAACAGTCCATATTTTGCTATACCACAAGTCCATAAGAGGAGAGATCACATTTTTCCAGTAATGTGCAGCACAAAGTCTCGCTACTAACAATAAAATAAATTAATTTGTCATTATGTTTAAAGAGTAGATCAGGAAATCTCTAGGAAGCTGCCATTTTGTCGTAAGATTTCTCTTTTTTTTTTTTTTTTTTTTTTTAAATAATTTCCTCCCAAAATAATCTAATTCCTGGGCACAACTGCCACATGTACAAATATGTTCCCTTTTCCCCGTAACCCCTCCAACATAGTGCCTCCCTGATGGCAAAAAGATGATGGCTCTCAACTGGAGTCAAATGCCATCTACGCAGTAATTTATGAAAATTTTATTTGAGCTACACAAACTAAAGCTCTATATGCTCTTTCCCATATAGAGACCCACTCATCCAGATCAATTTTTGTCCAAATCCCTTTATTACTCCTTAGCAATTCATCCCTGTATCCACTTTCTGTAAGGTTCCTTTTTGATTGTCAGGTCGTTTAAAAAGCTCCTGATCGAGCCATATTGCCTCTTTCTATTCTTCCTATCCTTCCTTTGCACTGGGATAGTTTGCTGATGTGCCTTTAATATTGTCTTTTGGAGAAACTGCCAGCTCTGATAAATTCCCTTTTCCCTTAGATTTTTCTTCCCATGGGACCTTACTTAGCAGTTCTGAGTTTAATGTACTCCATTGTCCTTATTCTGCTGCTCTCACTCCTCTCTTTCCTTAGAATCCTTTCACACAAATTGCTGTCAACTTTTAGACGTGCAACTAATTCCTCGCTATTAGAATCAAGTCTAAAATGGCCATCCCCTTGGTTATTTCTTCCACCTTTTAAAACAAGAAGTTGTCCATAATACAGGGGTTCTCAAACTTCATTGCACTGCGACCCCCTTCTGACAACAAAAATTATTACACAACCCCAAGAGGAGAGACCGAAGCCTGAGCCCAGCTGCCCCGGGTGGCAGGGCCAAAGCCTGAGCCCCACTGTACTAGGCAGGGGGGCCAAAGCTGAAGCCCAAGGACTTCAGCCCTAGGCAAGGGGCCTGTAACCTGAACCCCACCACCCTTAGGCTTTGGCTTCAGTCCCGGGTGCTGGGGCTTGGGCTTTGGCTGGGGTCCCAGGCACCAATAGGTCTGACCCACAATCTGCCCTTGTACATCCCAAGAACTTACTGGAAATTTGTGTTTTGCTGTATTTTTTAAACATGTCTGAGTCATTGATGTCCCCCATTTACTACTAAATCTTTTGCCTTGAATATTTCTGTTACTAGTTCTAGAAATTCCTCATCCACTTCCTTCTGCTGATTTGGTGGCCTAATAGTAGACTCCTACAGGATGTCCTGTTCTCTCCCCCCCCCCCCCCCCTTTTATCTTTATTCAGAGACTTTTAACTGGTTTGCCTCTCACTTCCATCTGGACCTCAGAACAAGTTTGCATATTCTTGATGTATTATGCAACACCTCCTCCCTTTCCCCCCCGCCTGTCCTTCCTGAACAAGTTAAACTCTTCTATACCAGTCTACGAATCATGTGATGCAAACTAAATTGTACTTTAGCTTGTATACTGATACATCCAGTTCTGCCTGTTTATTTCCCACACTCCTTTCATTTGTGTATCATTTATCTAAAATGTTGATCAGATTCCTCCACTGTTTTCCATGTGGTTGTTCCTGTGACCCTGTTTTAATTCTCAGTTTCTCCCTTGACATCTATCTCTCTGTTAAGGGCACCTTTTTTTTTCCTGTGAGCTTTTTCACCTCCCAGGCTTGAACCTTGAATAAAGCCTTCTTCACTACGTTGGTGAACTGATGTCCAAAGATGCTCTTTCCCATCCTGGTCAGGTGTACCTCATCTCTTCCCATCAGTCCTCCTTACTGGAACAATAACCCATGGCTGGAGGAAACCAAAGCCCTCCAATCCACCCCTTCTGTGCAATGATGCATTCATTTCCAGGATTTGCATGTCCCTGCCTGAGTATTTACACTCAACTGGGAGGATTGACTAGAATACTTCCTTCATCCTCACTCCCACTGTTGTCACTGCTAATCTGCTTAGGGCCATACCAGGCAATATTCTTACATGTATGAGCAGCATGGAGTAGTGGTCAGAGGGACAGATGAGCCTCAGCAGCCTTTCTGTAACATCTCAGGTGCAGGCTTCAGGCAGGCAGCACACTTCCTGGGACATCAGGTCAGGGCAGCACATGAATGCCTCTCTCTCCTTCAGAAGAGAGTATCCAACCAACACAACCTTTTATCCCCTCCTTGAGAGTATGGTGACTATGAGCCTCCCAGCTTTGGAAGAAGGTGAGTCA
The DNA here is from genome assembly GCF_011386835.1 of Chrysemys picta bellii. Classification (NCBI taxonomy): domain Eukaryota; kingdom Metazoa; phylum Chordata; order Testudines; family Emydidae; genus Chrysemys; species Chrysemys picta. The sequence goes on from NC_088792.1 coordinate 202,361,674, forward strand.
TCTTCCTCAGCCATTGGGGTCTTCTCTTTACTCCTGTTGCAAGCACAGCATACCAGTTCTTGACCTCGATGAACAGGGAACCTAGGTGTGGGTGGAGCACTGTCTCCTGCCCAAGATGGCAAGCTGCCAGTCTCATCCCTACAGAACAGCCAGTTCTCCTTTCTCACCTTGTAATATATTCTAGTTGGCTAGCATCCTCCATCCCAAAGGTCTCCATGTGCATCCTGTCCTTGTGCTTCTGAATGCTAAGCAGACAAGCCATCTTCTCCTGCAGCTCTCTTACTGGCTTCCTGAGGGACTCCTCCAACTGACACCTCTCACGATGGGCGATTTCCCCCTGCCTGGCCGCCTTTGGCAGGGACAGGCAGGCTGCTTTCCCAGCAAGTCAACACTAGGACCTGGGGAGAAGCCTTCAGGGTCAGGATACTTCTCTGGCCAGGGGCTTCATAAGTGCAGCCAGAGGAAGAGCTGGTAGTGGTGTTGACAATATGCTGTTTTCCTCCCATTGTGCGTTCTTCCATGTAGAGTATCTGCATGTTAAGGAAAAAGCCCTGCCTGCCTTCCTTTGCTGGTGAACTCAGCTGGCTAACTCCATTAGTCTCCCAGTGGCCTTCAGCTTACCAGTCACCTGTCCTAGCAGCCAATGGGAGCCTTCAGGCTTTTTAAAACAGCCCTGCCCCCCAATGCAGCTGGATTGTGTAACTCAGACACTTCTAATCACTGTCCTATTAAAAAAACAAACAGCACTGTTCTCACTTCAAAGAGCCTTGCAAGAAATCAGGTGCTTAGTCAACCTAGCCCAGATAACCAGCAACCAAGTAGACTTCAAATGCAGCAATCCAGCACAGAGTCCTACCACACTTAGGGGCAAGTTTCCAGCACAGAAAAGTGCTTCTTCCCTCCCCCCAAGTTAGTCAATAACAACAAAACAGAAGTGGCTCAGAAATGCTCACCAGCTAGCTAACTCATCTTGGCAGACGTGTGTCATGCTGAGCACTAACCTTGGAAGCATATGCCAGTGGATTTATGCTGACTTCCTTTGCATACATTTTTGCCTCTGAAGGGCTTTCCTCTTATTGATGTCCCAACGAAAGAAGTTTAGTTAAGTGCTCTACAAGAGGACACAAACCTAAAGAGTTTTTTTTTTTTATGGGGACTTCAGAGTGAAAACGTACAATGAAAAACTTCAGCAATAAGGGCTATTATAGATTAAACAAAACACAGTCCAAAAGATGCCAAGCTCCAAAATTATGCCAGCATTTGAGAGACAATGGGAGATATTTGGAATGTGATGACAGTGGTTTCAATCCAGAATAATTCTGTTGCCCTCAATGAGGTAATCTAGATTTATACTGGGGTAAAAGAAATCCGAATGTAACCCAATATCAATGGAATTGAGTGTTGTCACATGATAATTTTTATAGGAATAGAAGACTATTTCAGAATATTTATATAATGTTGTGGTGAGAGTACTGGTTTCAACCAGTACCATAACCTCATTTTATAGAGATGGTTTAAAGGAAGGATAGGAAGGAATTGAGGCAGATAAAGAGAGCTACTATTCTGGGTGTAGGAGGTAGCATGATGGAAGACTGGAAGCTGAGAAAGGGAAAAGGAGACGAATGGAGAGAAAAAGTAAGAAAGCAGGGAGTGGGAGCAGGGACCTCAGTTCCCCAAGACTGATTACACTCTACCGCTATATAACGCTGACCTTGGGAGCCAAAAATACCTTACCGTGTTATTTTGAACTTGCTTTGATCCACTGGAGTGCGCAGTCCCACCCCCCTCCGGAGCACTGCTTTACCGTGTTATATCTGAATTTGTGTTGTATCGGATCACGTTCTATCGAGGTAGCAGTGTATTTTGAAAACCCAAGATTGTTCCTGCTATAATGGGGCTATTGACAGGTGTGGTGGTGCAGCAGGCATCACCTTCTGCCCTCTATCTCAAAGGACTGAGTTCTGTGTGGAAGGAGGCTGGTCCCACTACCACAGTTTTTGAGGAGCAGCTGAATGTGGTCATACTTGAGGGGATGGGCCATTGAAGGGTAGGACAGAGGGCAGTTTTTACTGATTCTAGGGCCTTGGTTGCCTCAATCCAGCTGCATGGGGTTTAGACTATTAAAACACAGATAAATTACCATCTATTAGTACTCTGAGGGTAACTTTGAATTTTACAAACATATATAACATCCATCACTGCCCTCCCCCCCATTCTCACTTCATTCCCAGACTGTGAGCAAAGAGAGAATCTAGCATCTTCAGCTTCAAGCTACATGCCTCACCATTTGAGCTTAGAGGAGTACCACTGTTACCTGGTAACAGGAGTAAACTCAACTACGCCATATGGCTCAGGTACATCTCACTTGAATACAGTGGGGGAGTGGATTAGGCATTTAGCCAGTGTGGTAGAATATATTATATTCTTATGACTCAATTAGGTTATGGCTGGCTAAAATCATGAATATTAACGTTTATCATCTAATGAGTGAGCCATTCAGCAATCAGCTTGTTTGGCAGAGATTGTTTGATATCACTGTTGCTTTATGAATTTGAGTAATATTTTGTTTGGTGTGAGATACATACTCTGTTTCTCATGTCTTATAATTGCTTTTAAAAAGCATAAAATGCCATGAGCTAAATAGACATCTTCATAAATTAATTGCCTATCTGTACTTTTCAAGACATTTTATTTTTCTTAGTAATATATTCTGTTAGTCATCTAATTTCTCATAGGGTTATGACCTTATAGTGCTAGTATGTCAATGAGCTCTTTCATTTTCTTCTTCCAGAACATATTTTAAACTAATTAAATGCTTCTGTCTGTAACTTTATACTGACTGGAGGAATACACGGAACTGTGATTATACCGTGTTTCATATTGGATTATTCAGTGGGTAAATAGATATACAGAAAATTGTTACTCACCTATGTGATGGGGTCTATAAACCCACACTGGGAAGGGGTTTGGAAGACTGTGTTAAAGTAGCCCCGCCCCTCTGTTCCTGTCAATCATGTATAGTAGGGTAGAGGGCTTTAAAAGGAGGAAGCAGCAGTATACAAAGGGGGGTAAACCCTGAGAAGAGAGTGACTAGTAGGGGGAACCTTTATGCCAGAAACTTCCCAGCTGTGCGAGGAGTCAAGCAAACCCCGGGGGTAGACCTGATAGGGAGGGGCTGACTTGGCTATCCAGCCCTAATGACTCCAACAAAACTGCTACCTATGCACCCCTGAAGTAAGGTGGTACCTCAGACTTTTTTCCCCTTGTTATTGACCCCATGAGGCAGGGCCGGCCCACAACATTTTGGCACCTGAAGCAGGGAGCTCAAATGATGCCCCCATGCCTCCTTGCTTGGGCCAAAACTTTGAAAGGTCTCAATTCTGCCTTCTTCCTATTCTACTCCTCTCATGGTACTGCTCTGCTAGCTACCCCAATAAAGGAGAACTAACAACTTAAAATGCCTTGTTCAAAATTTTTAAGTAACACTTAACTTTCAAACACTTGAACAGCAAGTGTAACTTTTCTTGTCTGCATAGTAAACACTGGCATTTTTATCTGTTTGAATAATCAAAGTAGTGCTTTCCGTGCCTTCTTGGTTGCAAATATTTGAACTGCTTCCTGAAGGTCCACGGTCTGGGCCAGCTCTGCTGAGATGGTTGCACGGCCGACCAGCCTCTTCTGTGTCATTGTGGAGCGTAGATGTGTTTTTATTAACTTCAGCGTGGAGAAGCTGCGTTCTCCACTGGCAACTGTTACAGGAAGTGTTAGAAGTATGTGCAGAGCAACAAAAGCATTTGGAAAGAGGGTGGTCATCTTATTTGTGCACATATATTCCAGAACAGCCTTTGGAGTTGATCCTGCTGAAATGTATCTTGAAAGGGCTTCCAGTTCATCACCTAAATCACTTGCATCAATATTGCGTGTGTCAACACTGTCTCTAGAGCCCTGCATTGCTGGTCTTCTTCAGGTATAGTGAGGAGTTTTGGAATATCATACAACATCCCAAATATACTGCTGTGTTCCTTGACCTGCATGAAACGTTCTTCAACTGACTGTATTGCACAATTTAGCACCTGGTTAAAGAACTCAATTTCGAATTGTTGTTTGGGGTCTTTTATGGGATTATCCTGTGTCTCGTAATCAAAATGTCTTCTATTCGGTGACTCTTGTATTCCTGAATGGGTGGGAAAATAGCTTCAGTGTGAAGATCCTCTGCCAACTTCTGTGCACTCTTCAGAACGTTTTGAAATCCCTCATCTGACTGGTAAGACTGTAGGTCTGACTTTGCTTTGTCCAATTGTTCCATTGCTCCAGATATATCAAGGTCAACTCTTGGAGTCTCTTGCTTACAACATTTATTTCAAACAGTATGTCATGCCACAACACTAAGCCACACAGAAATTTGAAGTTATATATGTTTCTGGCGATTCCATTTCCCTCTGCCACTGTTCTCCCAAGAACACTTCCTGTCATAGCATTATCCTCCTTAATGGCAACTATGGCATCATCTATCTTCGGAATTTGGTGTTCGATAGGCTTTATCGCTTCCATTCGACTTTACCATCGAGTGGCACTCAGTGGTTTCAGTGTCAGAGGGGATGTTACCAGATATTGTTTCAAAATTTGCCATAGATGAGTTGATGCAGAGAAAAATACATAGATGCTTCGAGTTACATTAAAAAATTCAGCAACCTCACTAGAATGAATGAGAACTGCATGGGACAAAAAAAGCTCGAGGGTTTAACTCTCAGGTCCGTGTCTGCACTCCTCTGTTCTTTCCTCTCATGTTGGCACCATTATTGTAGCCCTGACCTTTCATGTCAGCTATCACAATTCCCATATCTTCCAGCTTTTTAAGAAGCACATTTGTCATACCAGCTCCTGTAGTATCATTGTCAATAAATTCTAGAAAATGCTCTCTGATAGTCCCCATTGCAGGGACATTTTCACTAAGTTCTGTTGTTACAAAACGCACCATTAAAGTCATTTGTTCTGTATGGCTGATGTGAGGTGTGTAGTCCAGAATAACAGAGTAATATCTTGCTGACTTCAGATCTGCTACAATCTTCTGTTTGACATTTGTTGCCAGTAGCTGTATGATCTCATTTTGAATTATTTTTCCAAGGTAGTGGTGTGTGTACATTTCTTGGGTGGTGACTCTTCTTAGATACTCCGGGAGTACAGCATCAAACTCAGCCATCAGCTGCACAATTTTAAGGAAGTTTCCATTGTTTGGCACATACAGCTGATCTGAAGTGCCTCGAGTGCTAGGTTTTGGGTAGCAAGCATTCTCACAATGGCAATGAGCCTTTTCAAAACATTTTGCCACTAAAGAGATTCTGATGCAATCTTCTCTTGATGCTGATCATCTATGGTGGCCTTTAATCTTAGACTCATCTCAAGCTCTTTCCACCTATGGAATGCTCTCTGGTGATTTGCTGCCTTCTCATGGCATGCCAGATTTCTAGCCAGATTTTTTCAGTCCTTTGTTCTTGTAAAACCCAATGTGGCTGGAACATTAGACTGGAAGAGTTTGCAACAAAAACAGTATGCAGCATTCTGGGTTTTTGAGTACATAAGCCATGGCCTCTCCACTTTGTCACCATTGGGGATTTCACACCAGTGATGTGTTGGATGGAAACATCTATTTTCATTGCCTTTGGTGAACATGAAGTTTTTCATTTGCTGTGGCCCTTGCAGTACAAGGAAGGCGCTCAGGCTACTGCTCAAGTGGGTCCACAGTCCTGGATCATCTAGACATACAGAACTAAACTAGGGTTACCATACGTCCTCTTTTTCCCGGACATGTCCGGCTTTTCGGCACTCAAACCCCCGTCCGGGGGGAATTGCCAAAAAGCCGTACATGTCCGGGAAAATGGCGGCTTTGCTCCTCCCCGACTCTTCGGCTCTGTTTAAGAGCCGAGCGCTACCGGCTTCGGGCAGCCCCCATGCCTCCGGACCCTGCGCCGCCGGAGCCCGGGAGGGGAAGTGCCCGGCTGGGGGCACAGGGTCCGGAGGCAAGGGGGCTGCCCGAAGCCCAAGCGCTACCGGCTTCACGGTTTGCCGGGCAGCCCCCAGACCCTGCGCCCCCGGCTGGGCGCTTCCCCTCCCGGGCTCCAGCTGCGCTGGGCAAGCCCCGGCCGGGGGCGCAGGGTCTGGGGGCTGCCCGGCAAACCGTGAAGCCGGTAGCGCTCGGGCAGCCCTTTCCCCGTGGCTGGGAGTGGGAGGGAGGAGGGGGCGGAGTTAGGGCTGGGAAGGGGCGGAGTTGGGGTGGGGCTGGGTGGTGGGGAAATGGGTGGGGCCAGGGCCCGTGGAGGGTCCTCTTTTTTTTTATTGAATAGATATGGTAACCCTAACTAAACTCAGCAGCAGCTGCTTTTTGTACCTCCACCACACTCTTCTCTGATCTACACTTTTCTTCGGGAATGGACATGGTTACATCCATTTGAGATGGAGATATGGATGCTGCAGCAGCTGCCAGGTTACCTGCACTCTGACTAACTGGAAGGTCAGGCATCTCCTCACCACTCGCATCCTCACTGGGGCCGGAAGGCTCACCGTGAACATTTGTGTCTATGTATCTCAGGAGAGCTCCTTCCTGCTTAGATAGAAAAGCTTCTTTTGCTTGCTTGCTTTTTCTGAATGCTGCCCCAGAGGGGTGTTTTCTTCTTTCACTCATGACTGCTGTTCTGTGCCAGCTATAGTGGCTCTCAACACTCAGTTGAAGGGGACAAATAAGCAGGCTGGTAGTAGGGCCTGAGTGAGGGAAGATATCAGCGTCTTAAGGGCCTAACTGGCTCCTACTACTTCAGTTGACTGCCTGTTCTCCTTAAGTGGGTTCAGGGAAGCAGCAGGAAACAGGAAGCTCCCTGAGAAGCTGGTGTTAATCAGTCGTCCAGGCTCCTGGGGATGCTAGAGAGGTACATAAGAAGCTCCTCCTCCTCTAACCCTGCAGCTCCTGCTGCTTTGTTATTCCCTCTCACCTTTTCGCCTGCCTGTTATGTCTCTTGTGCCCTCCTTCCTCCAGCACAGCACTCCACCATCTCTGTGCATCTAGAGCAGAGAGAATACATATGCACCAGCAGCAGACACAATTTTCTACACTCTGGATCCTAGTGGCACCCTCCCCCTGCCCAGTCTGGCACCTGAGGTGGCCGCCTCAGTTCCCTTCATGGTAAGGCCAGCCCTGCCAGGAGGGGCTTGGCTTGTGTGGACCTGAACTAGGGTTACCATACGTCCGGATTTTCCCGGACATGTCCGGCTTTTTGGACTCCAAATCCCCGTCCGGGGGGAAATCCCCAAAAGCCGGACATGTCCGGGAAAATCGGACATCTGGCCGGGGGCTCGGGGGCCTGGCCGGCGGTGCCGGGCCGGGGGCTCGGCCGGCGGTGCTCGGGGGGGCCCGGGGCCGGGCGGCTCGGCCGGCGGCTCGGGTGCCGGGCCGGGGCTCGGCCGGCGATGCTCGGGGGGGGGGCCCGGGGCCGGGCGGCTCGGCCGGCGGCTCGGGTGCCGGGTGCCGGGCCGGGGGCTCGGCCGGCGGTGCTCGGGGGGGGGGGCCCGGGGCCGGGCGGCTCGGCCGGCGGCTCGGGTGCCGGGTGCCGGGCCGGGGGCTCGGCCGGCGGTGCTCGGGGGGGGGGGGCCCGGGGCCGGGCGGCTCGGCCGGCGGCTCGGGTGCCGGGTGCCGGGCCGGGGGCTCGGCCGGCGGTGCTCGGGGGGGGGGGGGGGCCCGGGGCCGGGCGGCTCGGCCGGCGGTGCTCGGGGGGGCCCGGGGCCGGGCGGCTCGGCCGGCGGTGCTCGGGGGGGGCCCGGGGCCGGGCGGCTCGGCCGGCGGTGCTCGGGGGGGCCCGGGGCCGGGCGGCTCGGCCGGCGGTGCTCGGGGGGGGCCCGGGGCCGGGCGGCTCGGCCGGCGGTGCTCGGGGGGGCCGGGGGCCCGGGGCCGGGCGGCTCGGCCGGCGGTGCTCGGGGGGGGCCGGGGGCTCGGGGGACGGGCTGGGGACCTGCGGTGCCGGGGGTGGGCCGCGCCTCCCCCCCCCCTCACACCCCCCCCCCCTCTCACACACCCCCCCCCCCTCTCACACACCCCCCCCCCCCACACCCCCCCCCCACCCCCCCCCCCTCACCCCCCCCCCCACACCCCCTTACCTGCTTCAGGCTTCCCGCGACTCAAATGTTCGCGGGAAGCAGGGGAGGGGGCGGAGACTTTGGGGAGGGGGCGGGCTGGGGGCGGGGCTGGGGGCGGGGCTGGGACCCCTTTAAAGTGTCCTCCTTTTGGAGGCACTAAATATGGTAACCCTACCTGAACTTTTGCTTTTCTCTCACCCAGAAATAAAGGAAGTAGGCCTACAAGGGCAGGGCCACTACTAAAACTAAGAGGCTATTACCTACACTAGGCCAATCCTGTGGTGGGAACTGGGTGTGGCGAGGTGCCCCAGCCAGGCTAACGAGGTGCCCAAGAGAGATTCTTTTTACAACGTAATGTTTACATACGATTTTTACAGTAACTTTTGTTAATTTGAAAATGAATGCATTGACATACTTGCTTTTCTGCTTGTAAAATAACAGTTGCTTTTTTTTTTTTTTTTTTTAGTTCTTCTATCCTGCACTTCACTTTTTGTTTCCATCAATTTTATTATGAGGATTTCCTAATAGTAGTTTCAAATATTTTTTAAAAAAATTATAACTAACTCTTAAATTGTCTGACTCTTTATTAAGAAAATTCCCAAGAAAAAAGCTTTGTGAAACTGGAGTTAAGTTCCTAAAACATATTTGTAAAAAGCAACAGAGGGTCCTGTGGCACCTTTAAGACTAACAGAAGTATTGGGAGCATAAGCTTTCGTGGGTAAGAACCTCACTTCAGATGCACTTGTGCATCTGAAGAAGTGAGGTTCTTTTGTGCATCTGAAGAAGTGAGGTTCTTACCCACGGAAGCTTATGCTCCCAATACTTCTGTTAGTCTTAAAGGTGCCACAGGACCCTCTGTTGCTTTTTACAGATTCAGACTAACACGGCTACCCCTTTGATACTTAAAACATATTTCTTGCTTTAGGAAGAAATACTTGAACTGCCAAAGAAGCAAGTCTTCAGTTTGGTTTTGAAAGCGCATACAGGCAGGATTCTTAAACTTCCTGAACAAGAGCTAGAGGGGAGGATATGAGGAAGTAGGGTGACCAGACAGCAACTGTGAAAAATCGGGACGGGGGTGGGGGGTAATAGGCTTCTATATAAGAAAAAGCCTCAAATATCGGGACTGTCCCTATAAAATCGGGACATCTGGTCACCCTATGAGGAAGCTCAAGGCAGACTTAATCACAGCCTAAATATTTGTGGACATATTTGTTTGTTCATGCAAAGTTTTTACCTTTGTAAATGCAAAACAGGTATTTGTGGACCAAATGACAAACTACACTTGCGGATCAGCAATTGTTTGTGCATCAACTAATTTTGCTTGCAGAAGCCTGGTGTTGACACATTCTAATGGGTATGCAAAGAATGGGCTATGTGCATGAGTAAAGAGGCTTGCTAAAAATGTTGGCTCATATCATCAGCTCACAAAGTGATCAGGAGATTAAAAATTGTCTTTACATCTTTCAGTCGTGTTAACTTTACATGTTGGAAAGGCTATTATAGTGATCATAGTTCCTTGTACCATGAGGAAACTGTAGCCTCGTAAAGTTTTCAGAAGGTGATGTGTATTGTTGCTGCTTGTTTTGTGCTTAAACTCATGTTGCAAAATGCTGTTTACAACTAAGTGCATCATTTTTTGCAAGCTCTCCAAGGAGCACAGTATATATTAACAAGTAGCTATGAAAAATGCATGAAGTGCCAGGAACTACTGCAAACAAGACTATTGTAAACAGACCCTGTGATAACTTTGTCCAATTAGAGCAAGAAACTATGTATTGTTTGGATGCTAAAACATCAGACCTATAATACATCTTACTGAAAGAACAAAAGAATGCATCTTTCTCTCATTTAGCTGGCCACATGTATTGAATAATATATTTGTTTTATGTTGGTCTGAGTATCATCGTTATGCTGATGACACTGTAGCCTATAATATCTTAGTCTCTTCTGTTGCCTTCACATATATGTTGAACAGAAGAGGGGGTCACAGTACTGAACACTTTTGAATTCCACACCCGAGAGCTCTCAGTGCAAAAGAAGAATTGTTGCCTCAGTGTACTGACAAGTGAAAATATGTTGTGTGTATATATGTGAAATCTTGTTCTGAAGACTCAAGGATTGAGATCTGAAAAACTAATAGATTTCAGATATTGTTGAAGTTGATCAGCTACTACTTTTTTCAATGATCTGAGCCAGAAAGGGAAGGAAAGATCTCTTGGCCTCTACTACAAACCCAGCACAGGATTGCAAACTTATTCTGTGATGGAGCCTATTGAAATTGTTGCTGGTCTTTCACCAATGGCACTCTGTTATCCGCTCCATGATTTCAACTTTTGAAAGTGATCTGCATATCATGGAGATATGGGGGGCAATACAAAAGGCTGTGGGTGGCTAAAGGCCAGGTCATTAATGGCTGTGGATGGCAGATTGTTGTAATGTCTCCCCACAGCGTCCATACCCTGATTGAGACCTGAGGGTGAGTCAACAGTACAGCTTCTTTACTTTTATCAGGAGGATAGAAGGGCATTGGACTTGGTCTAGAGGAGATGGTCAGATCAGGTTAAGGGAATGCTCACTGAATCACTTGCGTATTAACTCATCTCCAGTAAACACTTGGATTAATATCAAGATTTGAGAAGTCCCAATTCAGTTAACTAGTATGTCTTCTCACTGTGCATTGAAGTTTCCCAGATTTTAACAGACCTAGTGGCTCCTGTACAAAACCTGATTCTGCAACTCAGCTGATTTTATGGAGGGAGCCTGTGAAGAAGAGGGTGGTCTGTAGATCATTAGGATTCTCATGTTAGCTATATCCTAAGGATCACATATGTAATGGACACACTTGAATTACTGTCTGAAATGGGCTACTTCCTGTATATAAGGTCAGAAGCAAACATTTTTGCTCCATTTCCCTGTTCCACTTGAGTGTCTTATTGCACCAATCACTTTTTCAATGAGATCAGTAAAAACACATGGTTAGCTGGGTTGTCCCCTCAGGTCTCAGTGGGTATCTCTACACTGCAGCTGGGAGTGAGCCTTGCAGCATGGATAACAGACTCGCACTAGCAGGGCTTAATAAGATAATCCTTTGCAAAATATTTAGTAGTGTAATATATTGTTTGTTTTCCTTCTCAGCTTAAGAAAGAATTGCTAATTCTCCCCAAGACTCTGGCTTTTTTTAAAATCCCCTACTTATTTGGTAAGCTATGGCTAATTCAGTCCTGTCTCTTGTTTTTGGCCAGAGAAGCTTTTTACTGTGCTTAATTATCATGCTGGCAATAAAATAGTAATAAAATATATTGCTGCATATCCGCTGAAGAACAGTTACAATCATCAGTAGCGTTGTCAGATGTGCGGTTGTACATTATGCAGGCTATTTACTCGCTGTCATTACTAACCCACTGCATTGTTTGGCTGACATAATGTCATCATTTCCCAAAGTGGCAAAAAAACAAAGGTGACACCAGCAGCTGTACTTGCTGATGTGCTAGCAGTTTACCTACCATATTAAGGTGTAGGAGGTGCTGACAGGTGGCATGTGCAAAGGAGAGGGAAGTACCTTGTTCTGCTGAAAGTTGCTTGGAAATAAAGTGAGTGATTTCTATTTTCTCCTAGCTACATTATCAATTAACAATAGCTTTTAATTTATTTGTGGTTTGGTGTCAGGTGGTGTATTTTTCTCCTTTAATTTCACCCTCACCTTAGGTAGTATTAAACTTCCTCTTGGATGGATCTCTCCATGGAATTCACCTGTGTTGCTTCCAAGTCAAGCAGAAGGGTTGCCTAGAGAGCAACTTAAAATATTTGCTTCCCCCACCTTAATCTTCTGGGACTAAGCATAGTGCCTTTATAGTCCTCCTAGCCCCAAGTCAATGCTTCAGGAGTCGGCCTTGGAGCGGTTTATTGCAAGATCATTCCAACAGAGAGAAGGAAGGATGTGGTAGTTCTCTTGAAGACTGGGAGGCTGAAGTAGTTTCTAGGAGTGCCCAGGGAGGGGCAGAAGAAGAAACAAAAGGGCAAAAGTTACTGGGTTTGGGGAGAGCTGGGCACAAGTTGGGGCCTGCCTCCCCAAGAAACTGTAGATTTGTCATAGAAGAAAACTATGGGGAAATGGGACAAAAAGACATAAGGGTATCTTTTTGGTGGAATGATGATCAACTAAATTCTGATACTCTTGTATAACTATTACTACATATTCTCTGGATCAATTTTTTCTCCTTGTCCCATTTTTCTGTGGTGGTCAGGTCATCCTGGCCCAGCAGATGACTGATTGGTGACAGGGCCCTATTTTTTATTATAATTTCATATGTTCTGATCATAGGCGCCAACTCCAAGAAAAAAAATAGAGGGTGCTCAGCACCTACCAGCCGCAGCTGATCGGTGGCACCCCCAAACAGCTGATTGGGGAAGGACGGAGCGCAGCGAGCGGGTGGGGGCCTCAGGAAGGAGGTGGAGTGGGGTCAGTAAGAGGTGAAGCAAGGACGGGGCACTGTAGGTGGAGTGAGGACAGGGCCTCTGGGCACAGCAGGGGTGGAGCACCCCCAGGGGAAAGAGAAACTCAGCACTTATGTTTCTGATCCTGAAATAAGCAGGAGCAGCTCCTGAGAGTCTCTAAGTCAAATTCACGGATGAAAATGATGTAAAATTGTCTGGCATAAATTAGATTTAAAGTGGGTGCAAGTGTGGAAGTAGTGCAACTCTCACTGATTTAATGTTCAGTTGGTATGCAAAATGAACATAATGTGTGCATCAAAGATGATTGTAGCAACTTAAAGGAGGGTTAAAGACAAAACATGCTTCATTTACTGTTTAAAATAGTCCTAATCCTAACCTGAATTTTTCTGTAAATTATTTTTCATGATGGAATACTCTTCACCTATCTTTATGTATAAATTAAACTATTTTTGCCCACCTATTGAATACCAAAACAGTAGAAGCTTCATTATTTCACCATTTTCAATTAGTTTTAAATTATTTATTTTGCCTTTGAATGTGACTTTGTGAATTTTTCTAGATATTTTTAATAATCACTGACTGCTGATCTGTTTTGGACTCTCAAGCCATTAAGCTTTTAACTTAATTATACCATGAAACACTGTTGATATTAGCCAGTGCTCCAAGCTGCTCTACTTTTAGCCATGGCTCAGAAAGTACTGCTCATGGGTCAAATTCCCAACTTTAAATACTCATAAGTATAAAACTGCTCTTTCAAAATGTTCGGCTATAAATCTCGAACCAGTCTGCAAAATAAGTAAGATGGTTCTATTTTCAACAGTATTTTTAATAAGATATCTGAGTGGAAAAACTCACCTGAAATGGGTAAAAAGTATTTGTCACCACCACACTGACCTCAAACAGCTGAACCAATTGTTTTTCAAACTTTAAAAATAATTATATTTGGACTGAGACCAAGTATCACAAGTTTCATCCCAAAAGGCATTTGTATGAGCGAGTTATGAACAGCTGGAAAGGAACAGAGGGAATGGAAGCTAATATTCAACCTTACCTGGCTAGGCCTGTTACAGGAAAGTATAAACCAAGAGACACTCATTCATGTTATATTAGAATTCACCCAAATACTCCGGGAGACCCTGCTTCAATACAGGACATCTGCTCCCCTGACCGCACATCCCGAATTGTTTCAATGGAACCCATGTAGGGTATCCTTAAACAATTGCAACCCATACTCAATGGGAACCACATCCTGAAACAGCCCTCAACCTCGCCAAGCTCATCATCAGAAGCAAAGTATCCACAGATTAGGACCTACCAACTTGAAGCGACACTAGAACTTGCCATGACAATAGATGCAAAACTTTCAGGCATATCTTTCCTGCTACTACAAGGTCCATGGGTCTTTCACGTGTCTATGACAAAATGTGGTGTACTTCATCCAGTGTACTGAATGCCCCAATAACAATTATGTGGGTGATTCCAGTCAGTCACTACGCTCCTGAATGAACTCACAGAAAAATAGGACGAAAAACTCTATATCACTCATGGGCAACACTTTACTCTGTATCTGACCTCTGTCTTCACCTATCACTCTCTGTCTGACCTCTGTCGTCGTCCTCCTCAAATGAAACCTACAAAACACCTTCAAAAGAGGAGCCTGGGAGCTGAAATTCATAACTTTACTAGACACTATAAGTCATGGGCTTAATAAAGATACTGGATTTATAGCTCATTACAACAATCTGTAATCCAGTCATCCACCCTTTGTGTCCCATGACTGCAGAGGTGTTAACTGGCCACCTCAACTTGAATTGCTCAATGTGTGTTAACTACTTATGCTAAACAGTCTATTCCACCCTGTATTTAGCTGTAACACTCTGAGGCTACATCTACACTACAGCACGTATGGCGGTGCATTTGCACTGCTTATGGTGGAGATGCTGTAAGCCAGTGATTCTCAAACTTTTGTACTGGTGACCCCTTTCAAATAGAGTGCCTCCGAGTGCGGACCCCCCCTTATAAATTAAAAACACTTCTTTGTATATTTAACACCATTATAAATGCTGGATGCAAAGCAGGGTTTGGGGTGGAAGCTGTTCGCTCGCGACCCCCCATGTAATAACTTTGTGACTCCCTGAGGGGTCCCGATCCCCAGTTTGAGAACCCCTGCTCTAAGCCGATTGGGGAGAGCTCTCTCATGGGAGAGATGGCAGCTATGTTGGCGGGGAACTCTGTCTACAGTGATATAATTTATGGATTATTTACACCGCGAGCAATGTAAATTATACTGAAGTAAATTGTAGTTTAGACAAGGTCTGAATACCTTTCCGAGACCTGAAGAAGAGTTCTGTATAGCTGGATAGTTTCTCTTTCACCAACAGAAGTTGGTACAATAATTCAGTTAGGTGATGTGAATTTGTGATAGTGGTAATTTCGCTAATCAGAATATAATGTACTGGTTCATTTATGTACTGCAATTCCAATGCTTAAGACTCAGTCCATGGTAATGACATGACATTCATGAAATACAGCTCATTGGTAATGTCACTTTACATTATGGTTCAGATCCTGCAGTTGATAGTGTGTGGCTGGTCTACTGCACCCGTGCAGAGCCCCATTGAAGTCGGTCCGCATCCATGCTTCTTCAGGTGCAGGATTGGGATGTAAATTATTTCACATCTGTATTTGGCACTGGTGTAACTGCTGCTGGAATAGTGTGTCTAATTCTTGCATTCACACTTCAATAAGGATATTGATAAATTGGAGGGGATTCAGAGAAGAGCCACAAGAAAGAATAAAGGATTAGAAAACATGCCTAGTGATAAACTAAATAAACTTGAGCTCCTTGAGTTTAACATTGAGAAGGTTAAGGGAAGGCTTGATTAGTCTTATAAGTACTTACATGGGGAACAAATGTTTGAGAATAGGCTCTTCAATCTAGCAGGAAAAAGTTATAACGTGATCCAATAGCTAGAAGTTGAGGCTAGACAAATTCAGGCTGGAAATAAGGCATACATTTTTAACAATGTAGGAAATTAACCATTGGAACGGTTTGCCAAGGGTGGTTGTAGTCCCTTCTGGCCTTGGAATCTATGAATAATTGTTTTTTGTCTTTTTTTCACTAGCTGGTTTTGTTTTTTGTCCACACACTTTTATTTTGTTTCCCACTGATGTACAGATTACTGTTGAAGCCTTATAAATTAGTTTTAACAGTATGATGTCATGTCGTAAGGCCACATGATAGATATAATTACATCCAAAATAATCCCCTATGTTAAAAGAACTATTAAGGTTGCATAATCAAGCACTCCACAGTTAGGAAATGCCAGAATTAAGGTTGCATGTGGAACCTTGGTTGAACCCTTTCTGTGTGTATATATTGTGATACAATTATGTTCATCCCCAGAACACCATCCATCCTATGTATTAAATGAGGCAGGGGTTGTGTGGTAAGAATAGTATGTGATCATGTAATTAGAGTTGGTATCATTATAGAAGTAATACAATTAAACAAATTAAATATTATTTTTACTTTAAATATAAATTACAATTGTATATGGAAAATTTGTGTAGTATAATAATTAGACAGCATAACTATCTGATTTGCCTGCACACATGCCGTTTGATGCTAATTTCGAGTGTGGGGATATGCAAAAATGTGGGTGCATAAATATTCATACACAAACTTTAAAATGTAACTTTTGGTCACACAGATTTGAAGAACACTTGAAAATGTGTACCTTAGAATTTGGGAGATGTATCCAACCCAATAATAATTAAACAAAAATAAAGCCTTAATGCCATATTTTAGTCTTGATATTTGTACTGTTTAAAAAATTGTCAGGAGTAGTTTCTGAATGTCATTCAGCTTTAAAGATAATTTCCCCAAAATTTTACAGTGTTTTACTTTGCAGACGTTTGAGTAAATGAATACATTACTTGAATAGTTGGGGGTTTTTAGTTATAAAACTAAATATCATCTGTTCACTTTCAGCATATAACTTTTGCTGGAATTTGCAGATGCAGATAATAAAGTAACTTTTCCGAACGTGCTCTCACATGTTTACATAGCTCGCTGAGAGACTATGACAGTAATCCTTAGTCTATATGATATATTGGTAGTATTCTTAACCCCTCCCCTCCACCACCATGTAGAGACAGAAGCAATGAGCTTTTATGACATTTTCTTTCAAAGAGTGAATAAGGAATGTGCCTTTTCTGAATAACTATTCCTTTACTTTTTATGTATGTTTATTTGTACTTAATTATTCAAAGACTATATCCTGGGAAACCCTTATGTGAAATCTTTCTGACTAACAATAACAAACAAACTAGAATAATATACTGTTTATTTCATATAGAGGTGTGGTGACAATGTTTCTGAATGATCCTGTGCTTACTGTATGTTTTGTTAGGATTTGCACCACATAGAACACTATTTTTAAAATAAAAGGCTGCTCTGCACATGACACGCAGTCAGTGAATACGCCATAGCTATTGTGATCCTGCATATGCATACATTTGTGTTCTCTCTCCCTCTGCACAAATACACAATGAGGACATTATATTGTATTGTGACACACTAGCTCCCTATTCATCCCAAATCAAATTTGCACTCTTAGTTCTCACTTTCAGGGTCTACCCTAATCTAGCTCTTTTCCGCTTCTCTTGTTTCTTCCTCCCCTACTCCATCCTTGGTTAAAATAACTCTTTTGTGGTGGTCTCACACATCAAGCCGTGGAATTTTCCTTTTCCCCCCCTTCTTTTAACTTATAGGATCGTATATTCAAATAAGTTAAGATCAGCTGATTAGTTGTTACTTTTGATGCCATAGCCCTTTTTTCATTCTTCACAGCATATTCCTGTCATAGAACACCCTCATGGATAGGGGCAGGCATTTACATTTAAAAAACTTGCATGTATTCGAAGTCTAAGTAATGACACTTATACATTAGCAGATATTATGTTAATTGCAAGGAGGCTCCACTTTTTGAGATTCAAATTGTGTGCTCAATATATTACAGAACAACAAGGGCCCTGATTTCAACTTTCTTATAATACTGCACATATATAGAATAAAATATTCTCAATATATGGTGGTATTTGTATCACCATATAAGCAAAGAAATTTTGCAAGGTTGGTAGAGGTTCATCTTCACTCTCAAAATGGCTGAGCATGCTATGTGGTCCGCCACTGGAAAAGTTAGGCAGGCCCCCTAGCTACCCTCAGGAGAGTACTATGTCTCCTGCATTAGTTAAAAGAAGAAGAGGCTTCCTGCACACTCTGCAGGCCCAAGTGCACTTGTGTATTGCAAAGCAAAATTGCGCCCTAATCTTGGTTGCCTCCTACAATTATTCCTTGCGTGGAACCATTCATTAAGGTTCATAGGTATGTATATGTGAGAGAATCAATTGAAAGTTCAGGTTTAATTAGTTTAGTCTAAAGAAGTGTTCTCTACTTCGTTGCCATTAGCTTTGACTAATTGATTCGTTGTGATTAAATTGGATTATTTTTAGGCAGAATATTGTTTGGATTGACAAAATAGAAGATAAAATGCTGAGAAATATCAGTGTCAGAGTGATTAATTGGTTTACTTCAGCTTTGTGTTTGATTATCATTAAAAATGTTCCTTAAGATAACTAACATATTTTAAAAAGCTAGGGCTTAAGTGTGGAAAACAGATAATATTTGACTTGGGTAACAGTGGGACAAAGTTTATTTAAAATAGGTAGCATTCAAGTCTTTTTTAAAATATATTTCATATAACTGTCTCATGAGAGTAAAAAAACATTATCAAACAAAGATTCATTTGTGCTATATATCTGATTTCATTTAAATAATTCTTTCAAAAACTCTACCACCAACAGCAAAAAAAAACCCCAAACGACCACAACCACCAAAAAAAACCCGAACCAAAACTGTGAGTGCCTAATAAGGGAAAGGTAGAATGCAGATATTAAAAGCTGTTGTGCAGTAGCACTTGCAATTCCCTTTGAAATATCAGTGTTTGTGATTATATGGGTTTCAGAGTATTTCTAAACTAATTAGTTATATTTTATAGTATTAGTATGAGGCTAATTTTATTATGTTGTTAGGTTGTACTATTAATATACATTGTAAGTCAGTATATTATTAAAATGTTTAACTTTGGTTAAAAAAAGTTAAGGATATGTTTAATCAATCAAGGTTTTTATCTCTCATCCTTCATTCTTTCCTATGTGGCCCAAGGGGATTAATTTATTAGCAGTATTGTATCTTATCTCCATTAAACTACCATTCTGAATAGATATCCTGTAGTTAGAAGCACTAATGCATAATACTGATATCGTATTTATTTTTTCCATATATAAAAAGGTTTGTTGAAATTTTTTAACATACAAGTCTTTCAAATGCAGTGTTTGAGCAGATTGATGATATAACTAAAAGTAATGGCTTTTATGCAACAGTAAATTTTAGTAATGAGCATTTAACATCTTTTCCAGCAACAAGATGCAGCCAAAACTTAATTGCTATGCTGTTGGCCGTGAGAGCACCACAAATCTCCTGAGTGCCACAGCTGCAGCAACTATGTATGATTTTAGGGGATTAATCTTATCCTTTCTGAGAGCATGGAACAAATTTGTCATTTGGGTTTCTTAAGAAGATTCATCCTGACTCTGCCAGTCTTCTAGCAATCCCAGGGATGGACTGGCTGGGTTATAGGCCAGGATACTACTCTTCAAGCTCAAGCAAGAGTGAAAAAGAGTGGACCTCTCTAGTACAGCCTTTTTCAGAGTCTAAGCCCAAGTTTAATTTATGTACTAGAAGAAGACAAAGATACTTGTTTTTTATTTCTCATCTCAAACATCCAAGAGAATTTTGAATGAGTTTCCATCTTCTCCACTTAATTGGCATCCTAAGGTTCTAGTGGGGAAAAAACATGCTGGTAAAAATCTCTAACTGCTTAGTCAGGTCATGCTTTTGCACTGGAGCTGATGAGAGAGTGGTTTGATGGGTCATAAAAGGATCTTTGCCTGAGGATGAACATTTGGATTCCAAGCGGATGTGGTTGCTTGAGCAATAGTGATTGTGGAAATGACAGTTTCTGCTAGATGGCTCCTGCCTGCCAGCAGACCGAGATAGAAAAGTCTAGCATTTTTTGTGATGTCATCTTTGTCTACTTATTGACCAGACTAATACCTGCTAGTTATTGTCTCTCTAGCAGCTAGATGCCTCTCTGAATCTATTAGAGAGGGACCTGTCGATGACACAATAATTGGAGGAGATTGAGAGAGAACTGGATTGCTTGGTAAACTGAGTGCAAGCAAACAATATGCATCTTAATATGGCTAACTGTAAATGCATACCTTTAGGAACAAAGAATGTAGGCCATACTTGCAGGATGGGGGACTCTATGCTGGAAAGCGGTGACCCTGAAAAAGATTTGGGGGTTGTGGTTGATAAATGAGAGTTTCCAGTGTTATGCTATGGCAAAAAGAGCTAATGTGATCCTGGGATGCATAAACAGGGGAATCTTGAGTAG
This sequence comes from Chrysemys picta bellii, assembly GCF_011386835.1. Lineage (NCBI taxonomy): Eukaryota > Metazoa > Chordata > Testudines > Emydidae > Chrysemys > Chrysemys picta. Next base: position 202,381,776 of record NC_088792.1, read on the forward strand.
GAGTAGAGAGGTTATTTTATTTCTATATTTGCACTGGTATGACCATTGCTGGAATACTGTGTCCAGTTCTGGTGCCCACAGTTCAAGAAGGATGTTGATAAATTGGAGATGGTTCTGAGGAGAGCCACGAAGATGATTAGAGGATTAGAAACACACCTTCTAGTGATGGACTCCAGGAGCTCAGTCTATTTAACTTAACAAAGAGAAGGTTAAGGAGCGACTCGATTAGTCTAGAAGTATCCACATGGGAGAAAATATTGAATAATAGGCTCTTTGATCTTGCGGAGAAAGGTATAACACAATCCAATGGCTGAAAGTTGAAGAAAGACAAATTTAGACTGGAAATAGGGCATACAGTTATAAGGGTGAGAGTAATTAGTCATTGGAACAATTTACCAAGGATCGTAGCAGAGTCTCCATCACTGATGATCTTTAAATCAAGATTGGATGTTTTTCTAAAAATACGCTCTAGGAATTATTTTTGGGAAGTTCTCTGACCTGTGACATGTTACACAGAGGGTCAGACTAGATGATGACAATAGTCCTTTCTGGCCTATGAATAGCTCTGTCCCTGGGAAAAAGGACGTGCAGAATGACTAAGAGACCCCAGTCCTATAAACACATTAATGCATGTGCTTAACTTCATGGTTGTGAATAGTCCCATCAGTGTTTGCAGAATCTAGGCCTATTTCAACATTCTGCAACTTTTAGAGAGGGGATACTTCTGTCTGTGACCATAGAATAACCTCTGCTAGTGTCAGTGCTCAAGAGATTATAGGCAGGGCTGGCTCCAGGGTTTTTGCTGCCCCAAGCAGCAAAAAGGAAAAGAAAAAAAAAAGCCGCGATCGTGATCTGCGGAACTTCGCTGGCAGCTCTACCGCCGCCGCTTCAGTCTTCGGCGGCAGTTCGGCGGCTGGTCCTTCACTCCAAGAGGGACTGAGAGACCCGCCGCTGAAGAGCTGGATGTGCCGCCCCTCTCCGTTGGCCGCTCCAAGCACCTGCTTGCTGGGCTGGTGCCTGGAGCCGGCCCTGATTATAGGCAACCCTTCTGCTTGAGCAGACCCTACCTTTTTTTTTTTTTTTAAACCAGTGTACAAGGATTTGAACGTACTTGTATCTCAGTGACTTTAATGGCTATTTTTCAGATAATACCCTATGTGTGGCTTTGTTTTAGCATTCTGGATTATAGGTGAGGCTGGTGGCACTGCCTATTATTGTTGTTGCCTGACACTTTCAGTTATAAGATCTTGTTTTCCATGCTGGATGTATGCAACAGTCTTTTATTTTTATTTATGTATTTATTTATTTATTTTAATTTTAGCCAAAATGGGTCAGCCATTGCCAAGAATTAGGCAAGGGTAAAATATATTGTTTTGTCCATGTTTAAAAAAAAAAAATTCTGGTGACCTGTTTTTAAAATGTAATAGTACCTGCATGCTTTGAAGCAGGGACTTCTAATTTAGCAGGTGGGTGATCTTTGTATCAGGTGTGCTTCTTGCCATCCAAAATCTGCCTAAATTTAGCCAAGTTCCGAGTTTGGCCTTTTGAAAAATCACAATTCACACATGCTCAGTAGAAATTTGCTAGAGCTTAACAGCTAAAATCGCCAAAGATTCCATCGTTATGGAGCATGCTCACAGCTCCTCGTGCTGACCAGACTGCCCATGGGCCATGCCTACAGAGCTACTGAGCATGTTGTAGCCCATGGCTATAGGGCCAAAGCCGGTTTTTCCCTGTAATGGCTGCTCCCAGCTGCTATGGACTGGGGTTGGGGCCTGGCACCAGAACTGAGTGGGGGGAGCCTGTCTCTTCTGTTCTCTTAATGATCCAACTACTCTCATTGGCACTCAGGCAGTGTGGAGGAGGAAACCGATTCATATGCATGAGGGGACAAAAGCCTGACCAGGGTGGAGGAAATAGAATTGGGAGAATGACTATGGTGAGACTAACACTGGAGGGGTCAGGAAAAGAAACTGGGACTGGCTGGGCAAGGAGGCTGGGACTGGGGATATGTGTGAGGAGTCTGGAATAGGGATATGATGGGGGAGGATGGGACTGGCTGGGCGAGGAGAGCAGGACTGGGAGTTTGGGGCCAAGGCTGGGCAAGGAGACTGGGAGCCAGTGAAGGAAATGTGGGGGGACTGGGTGCCAGTTGCCTGTGGGTGGGGGGGAAACTGAGATCAGTTGAGGAGCTAGGGGGAGATTGGAACTGGCTGGACAAAGACTAGGACTAAGAACCAGTGTGTGGTGGCGAGGGGAGATAGATCTGACAAGGGGCTGGGTGTCTGGGGAGAACTAGAACTGTTGGAACAAGGAGACAGGAGGAGAGTCGGATGAGGAGCCTGGGAAGAGGGAACTGGAACTGCTTGGGCAAGTAGACTAGGTGTGGGGAATGGGAAAGACTAGTTGGAGATTAGGACTCCAAGTGATCCCAGGGCGGGAGACTAGGACTGGGATGAGAAGCATAGGAAGTGGAGACTAGGACTGGTTAGGTAAGAAGAATGGGACTGTGATAAGGAGCCAGGTGTGGGGAAGAGAGAGGACTAGCACTGGGGCAGGTTAGAGGAGATGGGGCAGAAGGGGTCAAACTTGGGGTGAGGGGAGTGAGCAGAAGGGTCTGTGCTCACTGGAGCCCACTCCCCTCAAGAGGTAGGGATGGAATCCAAGATTCCTGAGTTTCACCATTCCTCTGCTCTCAGCAACTATCTGTGAAACCCAATGGCAGAGGTCTGTGCAGTTGTGTAAAGGTTTCAACTCTGCTGATGAACCATGTGGGTGTAATGTGATCCCACGTGATAGAATTTGTGTATATTCAGTTTACTTTTTTAAAACCTGGTGGGGGAGGGGAAATTAAGAGTATTATTAAAGTTGCAAAGTCAAGCACTTAAAAGTTAGGGAATGCCAGAATTCAGGTTGTCTGTGCAACCTTAATTCAGCCCCTTTGTGTATATGCATTAATATACAGTCTTTTAATTACGTGATCAGATACTACTTTTTCAGTTCACATGATGGAGCTGCTCTAGGGACAAATCAGGGCTGTGTAATGAAGGAGGCTGTTTGTAGGATCCCTGCTTCACTTGCTGCAGAAGTTGGAAGGTATTATCGTGAATGAGGCAGTGGATTCCAGGAAGAGAAAGAATGGTCTTGTGGTTAAAGCTGTTGAATACTACCCTGGATTCTATCCTTCTCTGCCACAGGCTTTTCTATGTGATGCCAGGCAAGTTGCTTAAATCAAACTACTCACAGGTGGTTGTTAACTATATGTTCCTCATTTCTGGTCAGCCAATCTGAGACCCTGGGGTCTGAACTGTTGAAATGCTGAATGATCACAGCTGCAGCTGAAGTCAATGGGAGCTTGAACGTACAAAGTACTATATCATGCTAAGTACTAGGTGTCTCAAAATGGGCACCAAAAATTAGTGGCAACTTTAACCTTAACCTCTTTACCTCAGCTCCCATGCGTAACATGGGGATACCACCCCCCTCAGTTTACTGGGATGTTGTGAAGTACTCCGATACTATAGTGATAACAGCCATAGAAAAAGCCCATGAGAAAATTAGTAATTCTGTCTTCAGAACAGGGTTTGAATAGTGTGAAATAAAAAAAGTCCTGGGGCCACATGTTGAACAATGAGGAAAAAACAAAATATTGAATAGCTGTTTCATTCACTGCACTGGATGGACAGTGCTCACTTAATTTCCTGTGGGGAAAAAATAGAATGGATCACATGATTAGAAACTGGCAGGCAACCTTAATTCTGGCATTTCCTAGCTTTTGTGGGATGACTTTACAACCTTTTTTGACCCACATAATTCATTTGATCATGGATCTACGCTTGCTCATATCTACAGTGGTGCACAATCTTTGTTTATTTCCAGGCATTCCAAGTACAGATCTGTAGATACTATAGATACTGTAACACTGGCAAACCAGCTTTAGGTCTCAGACGAGCACTGACAAATTCACTGCTGGAAACCAGACTGTTTAACCTGTGTGTTATATGGTTCAGATGGGTACTAAACTTATAACAATGGGTTTAAACTTTATGAAATGCTTTATAACTGTAAAAAATGTTTGCTCTGGAACTGTGAACCTGTCAGGAGGGATTGTCTCCTGCTCATCAAGAAGGGCTATTAAAACTAAATGGGCCATTGAGGAACATCACAATCAAAAACCTTGAATTGGCCCTTCGCACCCCTGAAGAGGCTACACGCTAAAGGGCTTGTCCCATCCACGTGAATTCTGGAAGAAATAAATAAAAAGTAACTGACAAGAAATTTTTTCATCACGTTTGCTATTTGGACTCTGATAGGGCTGGAGCTATGAAACAAGCAGAGATCCACAGGGCCAACCAGGGTTAGCCCTAAAAGACATTCAGTACTAACAGATTACTACAATTCTGTCAGCTTTTCGAACCATAGACCATAACTCTTTTCTGTATATGCTTTTGCCTGCTTTAACCTGTAAATAACTCTAACCCCCCCCCCCCCCCAAGTTAACAAAATCCCTAGTTAGTTTACTGTTGGATTGGCTACAAGTGTTCTTTGGTTTGAGGTCTAAGGTATTGAATGAAGTGACTGGTCTTTTTGGACTAGAAGCAACCTGAATCTTTTGTGATCTTTGGTGTATAGCAACCAAACTATCATGAAGTCCAGTTTGCCTGGGCAGCTAGATAGACTGGAATGCCCAAAGGGACTGTCTGTGACTCCATGGTAAGACTGTGATAGTGCTTTAGGAGTTCACACTTGTTACCAGGTTGATGAAATCTAATTCTAGAACATACAACCAGTTTTGGGTGTCTGTGCCCTGCTTTTGACAGTCATGGTCGTCAACCACTCCAGACAGCGTGACAGATGCATCTGGATCAATAGGGTTTTGGATTAGAGGATACAATGGCCAGTCAGATTTGTAAAAGCCATGCTTTAGGGACCCAGTTTTCCTGTCACTGCATATGAGCAACTCCCATTGAAGCAAGTAGCCATTGTATGTATGCAGTAGCTGGATAATAGGGTTCCTTGTCCTTAAATCTAGAGTATTGTGGAGTTACCTAGAGCTGGTTGGGAATTTCTCAACAAAATGTTTTTAGTACCAAAAATGCTGATTTATCAAAACCAAAACTTTTCAAGGGAAAAGGTTGGTTTCAGCAAGCTTGTCAGCTTGACAAATTACAACCTTGATGTTGTTTAACATAGGCGCGCGTGTGTGTGTAATTATATCTATGGAATGGCTTGGACTAATAAAAATAGCTTTTCACTTAATATTAAGAGTAGATGATCCCAACTGGTTTGAAAATATCTGAAACTCATAACTCTGTGGGTACTGCTGTGCCTTCTAATGACATTTCCAGAAAATTGTACTTCAGGAAAGCATGTCCTACCACAGTAATGCAGTGCACGCATCACTATGTAACTCACTTCACCTATCACTTTGTTGGTTTTTAATACCTACCTGATATAAAGAGCTGAATTCTTCAGGCATGATAGATCTTTTCAATTATTTTTTTCTTTAAAGAAAATTGAATACCTGCCAGAAAATTGCTTCATGCATATCTATTCACTCTCTTCTGCTCACTTATGCCTATATGAGTAGAAAGTAATTTGTTAGTCTGAGTTCAAGTCAAACATGAATTTCCTGTTTATTTTAGTATTTATTATCAGTCTAATTTGTAAAATACACATCTTCTCTCAGGTGACCTTTCGGAGAAAATTATGAATAACATTTACTAGAGTAGAGCAAATATCTTTCAGGAAATTATCCATCTTAAGTTTCTTGCAAGCTTCAATAGAAAATATAAAGCATTACATTTTACAGTGTCTCTTTTACAGCAGCGCACACTAGTCAAAAATATGTCAGAAAACTTTAGACTCAGCTGTACTGATCACCACTTGCACATCCAGTCTACTTTCTTGACAAAAATGAGTCAAGGATACTCAGTTTCCTTGAGATCGTCTTAGTTTAGTACAGACAAAAAGGGCTGTGTTGGTCTCCACTTGCTGTGTCTAATTTATATTGAGATAAGATGGCATGCTGGTTGTTGCAGCATGCCATGATGCAGGAGGCTTGGGGTCCAGAGACCCCTTGGGACTCTATTTCAGGGTTTTATACTGTTGCCTATCACTGCTACTTCTGAGGATCTTCCATGTGAAATTGTTAGCAATAGTGAAGTCCCTCAAGGTATGCCTACACCGCGATAACAGACTCATGGCACAGCTGCAGCTGGCCAGGGTTAACTGCTTTGGGGCTATAAAATTGCAGTGTAGATGTTCAGGCTTGGGCTGGAGTGTGGTCTCTGTAATCCCATGAGGATGGAGGATCTCAGAGCCTGGGTTTCAGCCCAAATGTCTACTGGTTTTGTGATCTTTTTTTAGCCCCACAGCTTTTTTAGCTCTGTGAACCTGAGTCAGTTGACCCAAGCTCTGAGCCTTAGTGCTGTGGGTTTTTTAATCACAGTGTAGAGACACCCTGAATGGATTTTGTGGAGTTTCTGGCGCTCTTCTTTTTTCAGGGTTAAAAACTCAGCTTAAAGTATTCTTTGTTCTTTGGTAGGTTTATTGGTTTGATTTGTTTTGGCTCTTTCTCCTTGAACCATTAGAGGCTAGGAATTTCCTAGTGCTGATATTCTCTGTATCCGAAGCTGGCATTGATTTTACTGCACTGCCAAGCAGCTGATTATAAGCAGCATTGCAAGCTTGCTTGCCTCCCATGGCCCTTGTGCAGGAACTGTTTTCTCTGTGGGTTCTGGGGGTGCGGCAAATCACTTCAGCGTGGGTGAGCAGACTGTACTACCACCCTTATGGGCTGCAGAGTTGGAAGGTGGGACTGCAGCATGTGTAGGCATACCTGAGCTAACTTTGATAGAGCCAGTCCACTAAAAATAGCACTGTAGCCGCTCAAGTAGGTACCCAGTTCCTGGGTGGGAATTGTACTTGGGCAGCCAACTGGAGCTGCACCTTCTGATTTGTAGTATTGAGACACAAATCCTTTCATCTCCGCACTGCTCTGTACTCAGGGCAGTGAATGTTTTAAATCCCACAGCCTAGCCCATAATGAATCCTTTTGCTTCATAGAGCTGGTATGGTAGTAATTGGAGAGTTGGGAGAGGTGAACAAGCTTAGTTAGTGGTGTGCATGAAAGGGCTGGAAAAAATGGGTGAGCTAAAATGTTAAGATCCTCATTCTGTCCAAACTCCTGAATTGAAATCTTGTGAGCTCACCCTTCTTGTGGGACAGGCAAGGTGAAGGAAAGTCCCATCTTTCCAAGGCTATAGGCTAAGGGATAACATGTATAATTTTTAGGCTTTCTTCCCCTCAGCTACCTATCAAGATTTTCCATTTGCTCTGGGTTTTCTTTAAAAGCTATTCTCTCTTATTGTGTTAAACAGTAAAGTATCCAGCTCAATGGAGTCTTGTGGAGGCTTTCTCCATCCAAAGCACCTCTTCTTTCCAGGTCTCTCTCTCCCTTTTTAATTCATGATCATTGCTGCTTACACTTTGTAATTACATTGTAGCATCCAGCCTCCTTGCCTGAGAAGATGGAGCCCCCATGCCTTAATTGCATTCCAAGCAGACAAATCAAGGGCACTTTTGAGTGAGACACTCTTCCCTTTTTGAAACTACAAATATGAGAACAACTTGTCCTCAAAACCTCTTGTGGGTCTTGAATCTGGGTCTACCATATGGCAGCACAAAGCTCATTCGAGATGTAAATAGATCTCCCATAGATGTAAATAGAAATTTTGCACTTTTGGGGATATTGGAATTAATATCTGGCAAGAAGATCTGGGATCTCTTGAGGCCAATCTGAAGTTGACATTTGAGTTTCATTATCCACATCTTAAATCATTTTTTTTAAATGTCTTGTGGCAAAATTAAGCATATAAGGAGGGAGAGGAATTCCCACCCCCCCAAAAAAATCTGGTTATGAAACTGGCAAACAAGCAACCCAGCCTTCCACATTTTGATAGTTACTGGGAGTATGCAAAACTTGTTTATTAATCTCCTTTTCCTTACAGGAAATCATTTCTATCATTAGTTATCAGAAGTGACATTTACAAATTAAAAATTGTTTTTGAATTTTTTATGGTATTGGATTTATTTGGGCACTGTTCTGTTCTACTTATTCTTATGAACTCTGTTTCACATTAGCTTATATGAGTATGGTGGTTGAAATTCTTGGTATTTCCTGCCTAGCTTATGCCTCAGACTTTTAAAATATTTGAATCAAATTGGGAATCTTGTAAATAAGTACATGCTCAGTAGAGTGTTTCATTTTAGTAACATCCCAGACATGCATTTTTTTCCTGTTAGTATTCCAGGTCTAGAACACATGTCTAGTAAGGTACAGGCACGTAAGTCTTTGGATTTCTGGAACTTCTCAAGAAAAGCATACTGCGTTTCTGAACATCTTAAAATGAACAAATGCAAAAAGTCGTAAACAAGATGTCTTTGAACCTAATTGAAATAATATTTTAAAAAAATGAACACATGATTAGTTTTGATGATTTCATTGTGACATGTATGCAGTTTAGAGTGGAGTCAACTTTTGAGTTGGATAATAATGGTCATAATTTATATTAATCAAGAAAAACGATCATACTTAAAATGGTTCCTTGTTCGTACTTTGGAATAGTAGGATGGCAAAGTGAAGCCAGTGTATTTAATAGATACTACTTTGTTCAAATTATCTTGCCTCAACTAACTTCAGAGTTATAGTTATGAATTCCATGCACGTAAGTGATAATATAAAATGAAGTCAACTGAAACATTATTTAATTTAGGGAATACCATTAATAATTTGTAGCAAATTTGTAAAGGCAGATCTCTTGTGTTGATATTAAAATATTAAATTTTATGTACTGAGTTATTGACTGAAAGTATGTTCTTAATATGTATAATGAAAGTTGAAAGTGTATTGTAAACTCTGGCTCAATTGTCTCCTGACTGGGCTGTATCGAAAATGTGCATTTCTGAAGGCTTCCAAGATGTGTCCAAACTCTTACTGCTATGGAGAATAGTTTGTATGTCTTTATATTTCTCCATTAGCAATACACATTTCTGAAATATTGATTTAACTCTTTCCCCAAATTTAAAGCATTTAATTATTATGGTAGACTCTTTCTAGATCAAGAAAGTCCAAGTTTATTTAATAATTTTTTAAGAAAAGCTTTATACTAATGGAGAAAGAAACTAGGGTTCATATGAATTTAGATTCAATGCAGAACTGTTATCTTAAAATGAATAAGTGGCAATGACAATTGACAATGAGAATAGAGGTGCATCAGTAACTGCTTTCTGGGAGACTGTGCTTTTATAGTCTAACAACAAGAATCTCCAGCATTGATGTGATTCTAGTGTCAATTATATACAAATGAGAACTGTGTCTGATGTATTTGTCAGAAGAAAGTGAGTTAACAGCTATAAGATTGCAATGGTAGAGAAAACGAGTGAGAAGGGATTCAGGGCAAAAAGAATGTTTTGTGTGTGTGTGGCTGTGGGGTTGGAGACCTTGTTCAAGTGAACTATATAAACGTATGATGGGTAAAGTAAAGTTGTTTGAAGCTTTCCGAAATTTCACCAAAAAACGTGTTTTTCGCTAAAAACGTTTGTTTTTTGACCAGCTCTAACATAGAGCAAAAACTGAGCAAAATACTAGTGTGGAACTGATGAATGGAAAAGGAGAGGGGTTGCTAGACTTGCATTCACAGAAGCATACACCACTTTGTGGACTGTTGAGATGAATTTGGCTCAAAAGGGAGGCACAACATTGTTCTATCTGTGTCTGTGTGTAATGTAATGTAATATAAAAATAAAAAAATGGGGAAAGTTTAATGAAGATTGAGATCTGAGAGAATGCAGAAAATGAGGTAGCAGATTACTGACCTAAAGAAAACATGTTTTGGCAACATGTTTATAATCGAAGGGCTATCTATAGTATACCTCCTTTATCCTTCAATCAATAGTTTCTAACATCACATCTGCTGAAGAGAGGATATATTAATTCTTGTAAGCGGATACTGACTCTTGTTGAGTTTAATATCAGAATGTATTGACTAGAGAGGTAAACACTTTGGTCAATAGCAACAGAGGGTCATGTGGCACCTTTAAGACTAACAGAAGTATTGGAGCATAAGCTTTCGTGGGTGAATGCCCACTTCATCAGACGCTGCGTCTGAAGAAGTGGGCATTCACCCACGAATGCTTATGCTCCAATACTTCTGTTAGTCTTAAAGGTGCCAGAGGACCCTCTGTTGCTTTTTACAGATTCAGACTAACACGGCTACCCCACTGTTACTTTGGTCAATATTTACCTTGCTAGCCAATACATTGATATTCACTGGACCAAGTCAAAAATACATATTGTTTATTGCAACAATCATTCTAATTAAAGATAAGCCCGAATCAAAAGTCTGCATCTTAACTCCCTGATTTTTAGGGATAGATGGATTTTGGAATTAGAACATGTGATTTTGTAATTGGCTGTATATTAATAATAGGTTGAACTGAAACTCTGATGCCAATCATTCCCAAACTTTGGAGAGTTGAGATCTGTATGCATATCTTCAAGGATTATCTCTAATTTCAAATTAGAATGCTAAATGCAAAAAAAGGCAGAAGGATTATTTCCCCCCTTTTAAAAAACATCTTTTAAAGGTGAGATGAAGTTACTTGTATTTTAATTTAAAAAAATAATGTGGATGGGGAGAACTATTATCCCCCCTTTTTAGGAACGAGGAAGATAGTTGTGTCTTTTTTGTATAGACAGTCTAGATGGATTAACATTGCTCCAGATCACAGTATTATTGACCTCTGAAGACTAAGGCTATGTCTATACCACAGACCTTACAGCGGCACAGCTGTACTGCTACAGCTGCACCACTGTAAGGTCTCTCGTGCAGCTGCTCTATGTCAATGGGACAGAGCCCTCTTGCTGGCATAATTATACCACCCACAACGAGCGGCGGTAGCTATGTTAGCGGGAGAGCCTCTCCTGCCGACATAGCGCTGTCCACACCAGCACATTTGTCGGTGAAACTTATGTCAGTCGGGGGAAGGGAGGGGAGGTGTTGTTCAGGGGTGTGAAAAAACAAAAGTTTTACTGACAAAAGTTCTGGTGTGGACAAAGCCTTGAACGATAGAAATGTACGGATTCATTTTATGTCTGTTAGCAGCCATTCAGGAGACCAGATTTTTTTCTTGTATGCACCTATAAGGGTTACTTTAGGAATAAGAAGTCTGTATTATATACATGTAACCCTTCTGCCAGGTGAAGTCAGCAACAACAAGGGTTGAGTTCAATATGTAAGAGTTCCTCTTAGCATTACAAAACAGAACCGGCTCAAGCCCCCACCCAGAAACCTGGTAAAACTAACAGCACCCCTGGGAGCCTTTGGGAGGCAATACTTCCCCCTCACAGTGAGTCTGTGTATAACAAAAGAAAATTTTTATCAAAAGGCAGAGGGAATCGGCATTAATTTAGGAAAACACTGCAACTGCAATTTGAAAATATGCAAACAATAAGTAAACACCCATTCCACATTATCTTTGGAAACAGTTCTTTGCCTCAGTTTCTCACCTTGTGATTTGGAAGTCCTGAAGGATGAATGTCCCTTTAATAACCCCCTCTCCTTTCCTTCCACTGCACCCCATTCGCAGTTTGTTGTCTGAAGTCAGCAAAGTCCCAGAATTGAGGGATATGTTCATGTTGGTTCACCTCCCGTCCCCCCTGAATGGGGATCAAGCAATGCCTCTGCTGCTATCTTTGCTCACCACTGCTGTTGTTGCCACTGTTCACTGCTGCCACTGCTCCAGCTGCGATGCCGTGTTCTGAGGTTCTGCTACTTAGCTCATCTCTTAGTGATTTCACCAGCTAGCGGAGAACCTCACTGCTGCAGCACTCTGTGTTGTCTTTCACTGCAGCACTGTCCCCCACACAAGATCTAAGGTTCTGCCCCTTAAACCAGCTTACCAGTGATTTCAGCTTTAGTGTTCGCCAACCAGAAACAAGGAATCTAAATTGAGTCTGATCAGCTCTGTCTTTAAATACTGAAGGGGGATTGTCAAATTGTATCCATAGCTCTTTAAGCGTCCAGAATGCCTATGATAAATGAAGGGGGTAGTTCCCTTTTATGGACACCCAGCCAGCCAGTAGCTACAAAATCCCTCTTAGGAGCTGTTCTCTAATTGCTCTACCTGTAAAAGGTTAAAAAGTCTCACTGCGATGCATAGGTAAAAGGAAGTGAGTGGGCACCTGGCCAAAAGAGCCAGTGGGAAGGCTAGAACTTTGTAAAACTGAAACAAGACTCCCCTTTCGTCTGTCAGTGGTTGTTCTCTGGAAGAGGCAGACAGGGAGCAGTTATGCTGTGAGAAGCTTGGGCCAGGTATGAAAAATCATCAGAATCATACCTAACTACTACTCATCTAAAACCCCAGATATGTAAATAGATCAGGAAATGTCTAGGAAGACGCGATTAGGTTTATCCCTTTTATTTCTTTATGGCTTGTGGATTCCTCTGTGCTAACCCCAGGTGCTTCTGTTTTGCTTGTAATCTTAAAGATGGACCTCAAGAGCTATTCTTGATGCTTAGTCCTTGTAGTTTTTTCTTTGATTTTTTGATTTTTTTTGTTTTGTTTTAAATCTGGGGTGGGGGTGGGGCAAGGGGTGAAAAGGCTTGAGGGGACCCCACAGGGAGGAATTCCCAAGTGCACCTTCCTGGGTTCTCAAAGGGGTTTTACACTTGGGTGGTGGAAGCATCTACCAATCCAAAGTCAGAGAAAAGCTGTAACCTTGGGAGTTTAATACAAGCCTGGAGTGGCCAGTATTAATTTTTAGAGTCCTTGCAGGCTCCCATCTTTTGCACTCAAAGTGCCAAAGTGGGGAATGCCTATCCCCACCCATCCTCTAACTTTTACTTTAATTTGGCATCACTGCTTAGAGAGTGAGGTGACAGGTAGGGTGACCTCCTGTCCCATTAAGGCATATTAACTACAGTTCTGCACTTCAGTCAAAGAATAAGCATAACAACATTTCATTGTCCCTGCATCCATGACTAAAGTGAATTTTAACCCCAAACAGTCAAAGTTGATCACTTTGGCAAAACAGGTTTTTCTGCTGATCATCTAGGCAGAGTAAGTGTCTGTGCAAATACAGTCTGTTCCTGAGATCTTTCCCCCTAGTTCATCAACAGATGGCAGGGGAGAGCTCATTCATTGTGGAGTAATGATGGAGACTATTAAGCTTGTTTGTAAAACTCTGTGTAAATGCTTAAATTCAACTGGGGCATGTTTTTCTTTATTTTATATGAGAGACAACAAACCAGGCCAAATACAAATCGATCATATAAAATGTCTGACTTGTAGCAGTTTATTTTGAAGCTGAGACTTCATTGGCTGCGGGGATTACCCCATACAGCATTATATGACATTCTGACATGCGTCACTATAAATCACTGACACTGTAAGATTCCATAGCTGTGCTTTTGGAGATTATCATAGAACTAGAAGTCAGAGATAGAAAAGAATTTTAGGTCATCCAAGCCACCTTCCTGCCAATGCAAGATTTTCTACAGTAGGTCTTTGTCCAGTCTAATTTTAAGGTCCTCAAGGGATGGAGCTTCCACAAGTAATATGTCTCGCTTTCAGGAAGCTTTTCCCGATGATCAGTCAATTTTCCCTTTCTTAATTTCACTCAGTTCCTCTTGGTTGTGCCCCCATGTATTGCACTAAATTCCTTTCCCTCCTTGGTGTTTATGCTCTTCAGATATCTTAATAGGTGCCCTCTTTATCTTTACCTTAGTGGTTGCTTAGCCAAACCCTACAGATCTTGCCACAGAAATCGTCCACCCAGGCAAATTTTTGTATCTCTCCTCTGAACTATCTCCACTTTCTTTCATTAGCTTTCTGACAACTTAATGCCCACAATTGAATTCTGTATTCCTGATGCAGTCGCACAAGAGCCACATACAGATAAACTCTAGCTAAAGGAATGTCAGTGCAAAAAGAAACGACCTGAATCTGAATAATATGATGAAAAAATGTATATTCCTACTACGTCACGTGTATTGTATATCCTCCAGTAATGAAGAATACATGGAGTGTAAATTCCACAACACAATATTATTTTACAGAATAATTCTAAACACGCATGTTCTTGCGTTATGATTCAGTGGTGTGCATTTCATATTGTGAAGAAAAAATGCATGTGTTTAGAGATTGCTATTTTAACAGAGGCAAATCAAAAAGGGTTCAATAATTGTGATACCAGGGAAATAGTGACTATATAGTGCAGAAAAGAGTTCAGCAATGATTGATTAATTTCTGCTTAAAAAAATGTGCAAAAGTTAGCTTTAAGGGTCGTCACCATTTTGTAAAATTATTACCACATTAGCACCAAAAAAAAAAAAGAGAGAAAAGAAGAAAAATACTGCTTCCTTGCTTTAGGGAGGATGAAGTCAGTCAACATTCCTGAACTGCTACACTGCAAAATTTCTTTCCACCTGGTGCTCTGAAAAGACTGACATTTTATCAATTAGGGAATAACTTCAGCTTGAAATGTGCTCAAGCAATTCTTTATTGTTGGTTTCTAGTTGTATGGTATATTTAAGTATGTTTTTTGGAGTATTTGTAACACTTTCATGCAATACACAAGATACAATTTAGCCTATTGTTTACTCTGTGTGTGTGTGTGTGTGTGTGTGTGTGTGTGTGTGTGTGTGTGTGTGTGTGTGTGTGTGTGTGTGTGTGCGCGCATTATTTTGATCCTTTATTCAAGGAATGTTCTATAGTGTGGAATGACTATTTTTTCATAACCCTCCTTAAATTATTCCTGGAACTTTAAGTGCAGAATTGATTTCTGCCTATTTTAACCTTCTTTTTAATTCTTCTGTATAAACTAAGCACATGCTTATACAAAAGTCCCAGGAGATCCATCAGTAGTACGAACTCTGGGGTCTACTCTTCCTTCATGGACTCATTTAGCTACTTTTCCAGTGCATATTTACGTAGTGGCTGAGTTTGCAAGATGGTGTATGTGGCAATGTGCAGTATGTGCCCATGTCTGGGAGCAGGATGGAGCCCAGAGTTTTAGCTGTGAATGAAATGCACTGTGCACTGAACGTCCATGTCCAAGAGAGTAAAAATAGAGCCATAGGAGCTATTTTCCATGATCATCCTATGAACATAGGTAAGTTTGAATGATTACGGTGAGCAGGTTTTGGGCCAAGTTACGTTAGATCAAGAGTAGTATTTTCAGTATATCCTTAACAACTTGCTTCAATCTTTCTTTGCAGTATTTTAAAGTACCTGTATAAGCTTTACTTTTTTCAGTGGTATTCCTAAGTGGAAGCATGGTAGGGGTGGACAAAATAGAGATTGGTTCAAGAACAACACAGGAGTACTATCTTATATGTGCATTTGCCTGTTCTGTTGCCATTACACTACAGTCTCAGTTGGTCCAGCATTTGTTACTAAAATGTCTTTTGAAATAGGTCCCTATTCCAGCTTTACTGAGAAACAAATTTATCTCTGATACACAGCTGTAAATTTAGATAAATTTGATTGACTTTAGTTAAGTTATTTCAGATTTACACTGGTATATATTAATTTGGCTCTCAGTTCTTATTTGGGTCAATGGACATTTGCTTGAGTTAAGGGCATTATGATTTGGCTGAGTATTTTTTTTTATTTGAAATACAATTTTCCAAATTTCCTGGACATAAGTTGCTCTAATGGAAGCATCCAAATTTTTGCTAATCTTCTGCAATTGTATTTTTGTGTGCTCCGGCCCTACTTGCACTGGAAAATGGCAGACATCTGAACCACAAAGCATCCTTTTCCTGAGGTGAAAATGTTCCCACATTGCATGCACTCTCTGTCCCTGCGTTGTCGAATACTTCTCTGACTTGAATACACTGGCAGCATTGAGACTGGTCTAGTATAGAAAACACAAAGGTAGCCAACATATCCTTTTGCACCACTCTAAAACTACTACTGGTTATCAAATTTAAGATGCAGCTGCAAAGTCAGGGAGTGGCAGGAACAGCTCTCTCGATCACTGATGTAATGAGTCTGGAATTGTTTAAGATTTTTAGCCTTTTTTTTTTTTTTTTTTTTTATTCTTGTGCTCTGGGATATTCCACCTTTTAACACCCTATGGAGTCACTAGTCATCTTATGTGATTTATGAAATCCAGGAAGTTGGATATTGTAGAATTACAGATTCCAAGCTTGACTGAGGTAAGGATTCCTTTATGAATCCAGAGCCTCTTGATCTTGAAAGAAGGACTGATTTAGAACTCAGTTGTTTATTTCCTTGATTTATAAAATATTTTTAATAAGCATAAAAACATGAACAACTCTTAGATGTTGAATTTGGAGGAAGCTGATTCTTCCTCACTTACAGCATCTGAATCTAATTTGGAGTCTTCTGATTCTGCTGCCTGCAAATAAACTGAAACCCTGGGCAGGGTGTTATTTTTGGAAACCATGAGGACCACTGAATGAAGGAGTGGAGGACCCACTTTTCTCTCTTTCTCTGCAGAAGGCTTCAGGGCTGTTGGAGGAGAATGGGAGCTTTCTTCTAAATGCCAGATTTTTATGCAAGGGTCATACAAAAGGGGGTTCAGATCAGGATTGCCAACTTTACTTGACCACAAAACAGGATGTGCTCCCTTCTCCGCAGCCCCAAACTCCATATAAAAATCAAGCCATTCATACTCATTTCAATCAGCATTTAACTTTTTTTTTTTTTAAAGGGGCTCTTAGAATCTTTCTCAGCTAAAGGCTAAGAAATGACTTTTGCCCTTTAAAGGGTTAACGTTAACTAAGAAAATGAACTGGGGAATTTGGTAGGAAGGGTGTGCCAAGCTGAAAAACATACACATTGAAGTTATACAGAATTGTGTCTGTCTGTCCATATGTATATTATCTCACAAATATATATTTATATATAAAAATATGTAAAATGTTTCTCTGTAGTGTACATATTGTAAGTGTGTGGACTTATAACTATAACGATATAGGACATACATAAAAGCCAATTCATTATCTCTATTCTGTGTCAATATGAACAAAGGAAGCCTTGTTGAGATGTACAATGCAGAATGTAGCTCAGATGTGAAGGAGTTCTGACATCAGTGTTCTTAACAAGCACCAGTTAAACTCTCTTCTAGGCATGCAAGTACAAATTTCTTTTTTAATCATGTTTCTTGATTGAAACGGAAACCCTGTTGGCTCCTTTTGATTATTTTCTAGTCTATACACTTGTTTATTATTGCTTTAGGAATCAGATTTTGTATATTCACTGTTTGCTGGTAAGCAGCACAAGAGAGCAGTATATCCACTATTGTTTTGCCATGCAACTAAATATTGGTGCATTTAAAAATACTCAGTTATGTAGTGATTTACTTCTTAAATAAAACAGTCCCAACCACAATATAAACATTTTAAGGCAGGTCATATTTCGGGCCTAATTTACTTGACTGTGTCATTCACTGTGCTGTAGAAATATTCCTAAAGCTTCTAGTCTGTTTCTGATATTTTAGAAATTCTGTGGTTTGACCAATGATTTTGAGTCAGTGTAGTTGATCAGATTTAAATGGTTTGTAAATTAGAGACATGTTTTGCCTATTAGTCTCCCAGTTCTAGAGGAAATTTAGTGATCTCCACCATCTAGTAGCTAAACTTTGAAGAGAAATACTGCATTACTTGAGCACTCAGGACTCCAGAGGAAGTCAGTATGAGTGTTGATTGGACAAGAAATGTGGAATCAGACTATTACCCTGCAACTTTGACTTCCTCATGGTTCCTATTATTTCCTCCCAGTGTAGACAAGACAAGAGGGAGTCTCTGGGTACGTCTTCACTTACCGGAGGGTCCGGCGGCAGGCAATCTATGTTCTGGGATCGATTTATCGCGTCTGGTTAAGACGCGATAAATCGATCCCGGATCGATCCCGGAAGTGCTTGCCGTCGACGCCGGTACTCCAGCTCGCCGAGAGGAGTACGCGGCATCGACGGGGGAGCCTTCCTGCCGCGTCTGGACCCGCGGTAAGTGCGGACTAAGGTACTTCGAATTCAGCTACGTTATTAACGTAGCTGAATTTGCGTACCTTAGATCGAAGTGGGGGCTTAGTGGGGACCAGGCCTCTGTGTACCCTAGCCAGTAGGAGCGGTGTGTTCCTTGTCACAGCTCTTTGTATCTATCACTTCCAGGATACAGACTCTTTCAAATTTACATGTCCATCTGTGAGACTTTTTCTGGAATCGCCAAGAGTTACTCTGGTGTAGGGTCTTCAGTAAGATAAAGAACAAGACCAATAAAGCTCCTTAAGAGTTGGTTCAAAGAGAGAAGAAACGAACCTCTGATTGTTGTCAAGGGTTTAAGAATCCCTTTTGTGATGCTATTGCAAAAACCCTGTTTTTAACCTAAATGTTTGTTTGCCAAACTTATTAACTAAGATTCAGATTATATAATGAACCTATTAGTTTAACATTTATGACCATCCAGAAAGGAAGAGACCTCCTTTTGCTAGCGAGTGAAACTATGCAATATTTGCAGAAATAAACACTTGGGAAGCGAATCTCTGAGGTGTAGCCCCCGTGTTACCAATAGGGTGACCAGACATCCCGATTTTTTTCAGGACTGTCCCAATATTTACTTGTTTGTCCTGCGTTCCGACCGATGTTCGGTCAGGATGTGAATTGTCCTGATATTTTGTCCTCTGGCGCACAGGGAGAGGGGGCTTGCACCCCCCGCCTCAACTCCGCCCCGGCCCCATCTCTGCCCCTCCCTCCCCCCATTGGATCCCTTCCCAAATCCCTGCCCTGGCCCCGCCTCTTCCCCAAGCACGCCGCATTCCTCCTCCTCTCCTCCCCCCCCCCCCCCAGGCTTGCACTAATCAGCTTTATGGCAGCGCAAGTGCTGGAGGGAGGGGGGAGAAGCAGGACGCGGCAGCCCGCTCAGGGGAGGTGGAGGTGAGCTGGTGTTGGGGTTGGGGCGTGGAGCTGATATACTCCGGCGGCTCTTGATTTTTTTTTTTGCTCCGCTGGTACCCCTCACCCCATGTCCCGATATTTCACGTCTCTCATCTGGTCACCCCAGTTACCAACCATTTTAACACAACTAGTCCAGTTGTGTCGGGCACAGGAAAGCCCTTTTCCTCCTTGGACCTGTGATCCTCAATCTGATTTAAAGTGACCCAGAACTAGCTTCTTCAAAACAAAGCATTATGTATTCACTAAAAGGTACATAGCATGCAGCGCAAAGGGTAAAAATCAATAAAGGACTATGTGCCTATTTGCCCTTGCCTAAACTGGGGTGGAGGGGGAGGTTCTGGTAGGGGGGGGTCCTCCTTGACCCCCCACCTGCTGCTTGCTTCCCTGTTGGCCTCCTCACCCCTACCGCCTCACCTCCCTGTGCGCGGGGCCTGGGGCGGTTGCCCTGATTTGCCATACCCAAGAGACAGCTCTGGTAGTACCTGGAAGCCCTAACCTAATCAGGTCCCCTTGTACAAGATGCTGTACAAACCCATTGTCAGAGATTGCTCCCCAGGGCAGGGCTTTACAGTGTAAATAGACAAGGCAGATTCAGGATGGGTTACACCGGGAGGATGGGGAACTGAGACACAAAGAGATTAGGTGCCTTGCCTAAGGTCACATGGAAAGTTTGCAGCATAACCTGGAATTGAATCTGTTTCTTAAATACAAGTCTAGAGTCTTAATCACAGGATCATCCTTTGTCTGCAGAAGGAGGCATTCTAGAGGCACAGGGGACAACACAAGGGAGAACAGAGTCTCTCCTTTCATCCAATTTGCCTGGAAATGAATCATTTTTACCAGTCATTAGAAATGCCAATTATGATAAAATTATACTCTTAGCTAAACTTGCATAATCTCTCAAATTATTGTAAGAATGGCCCTCAGGAGGCAAATATTGCTATTTTGTATAGCTTTCTACATGAAGAATATAATTGATTTCTTTGTGCAGAGGACAGTGAGTCTGCATTTCTACATTCCATTCTGTTCAGGCTCTTCTAACATATCTTCTATCATTATTTGTGAGCACCTTCCAGAGCTAAGAATTAATCATAGGGCTGTAGCAGTGAGAGAAGACCGTGAGATAGGGGTTGTATGAGGCTTATATCTTTCCCGGAAGAGCCTTGTTTTTCTTTATCTCACTTCCATCCAGGGCTGGCTCTAGGCACCAGCAAAGCAAGCAGTTGCTTGGGGCGGCAAATTTGCAGGGGCGCAAGAATCCCTCCCCCCCCCCCCCCCCGCCCTCCTCCGGCCCCGCACCTCCTGCCGCCCCAGCCCTGGGCTCTCCCCCGAAGAAAGAATTGGGTAGACTAAATGGATAGTGCACCTCTCTATCTGAAGCCTAGCAAGGGAGGTACGTGGATCCCACTAGAATTTAAAATGAAAAGTAAGGGAGGGGAGGCTCTACTAGGACCTGGGCAGCTTTAGATACAGTACCAGGCACGTAGGAGGATTTACACTTCTGAGCCATGGAAGCAGAAATTGACTTTTCTTTTCCAGATTTAGCTAATATTCAGAAAGGGAATCTAGCACCTGCCTTCCAGATTTGAACACCCTCAAAATTCAGGAGTGCTCAAGCTCAATTTGGGCAGCTGTTATTTCATTTCTCCCAAATCAAATATACTGATCCACTGTAACTTGCTGTTGAAAAAGTAGAATAAATTGAGCAAGAAATGCTTCCCAGTGGCTATTAGGACTGGAATTGCTATTTTCAGCAGTTTTTTTTTTATTTGTTTAAAAGGAAGACCGTGATATTGCATTGACTAATTCCCCATAGAAACAAAGAATGGAACAAAAGAATAATAAAGGCACCTCAACTTTTCTTCATTTATGTAGGGCAGTCTTATAATATGCATCCAGATATCCTTCAATCACACAAGCTGAAAATTGTTCCACTTTACTGCAGTTCTGTAACTATATGGGAACCAATCCTGTCTGTGTTCTGTGCACATCCAAAATTCCTGCTGAATGACCCGCCCTGGGAGCGAGTTACCAGCGGCAGGAGGGTGCAGTTGGAGCGGGGGGGGGGGGGCAAGAGAAGAGAGCCCAGGGCTGGTGGGGGTGGGGGGGCAGCCAAAAACTTTTTTGCTTGGGGCAGCAAAAAACCTAGAGCTGGCCCTGCTTCCATCACCCCCCGAACACACACCTCTGCCATTCTACTGTACGTGATAAAGCCTAAGGCCAGTTATCTTTCAGGAGCATCTTTTTTTATCCCAGATTGACTGACTGCTACAGAACCCTCGAGTAGCTAAGGGAGGGAATTTCCCCTATGCAAAGAAAGACCACCAGTACATTTACACTAACTGCTCCTTTCTGGTAGCTGCAGATTTCATCCTGGGTTAAATTCTGGCCACTTTATTGCTGAAGACTTTGGAGTGGATGGACTAGGTCCTCCAACTGGCATAAATTATTGCGGTTCCACTGACATTAATAAAACTAGGCTGATTGACACCAGGTGAGAATTTAGCCCACTGGGAGTACTCCGATGAGTAAAGTAAGAGGGGTTTGTACATCTTTACTGTTGGACCCCCTCGCTGTATAGAACTTTTACAGTGTCAGTGAGGGATCAGTGGCTTCCCTACTGAGATCACTAAGGAAAGAACACTTTTTGTTTGGAAAAAGTTTGGTGTTTATCTTTTTTAAATCTCCAAGTCAAGTTTAATGCACCCTTCACTTAATTTTAATCCTTCAGGATGTATACTTTGGCTCCTTCTCAAGACACAGATCTTCTGAGATTCTCAGTAGACTCATTTCTCCAGAAATGAGAATTTTCAATTACTGAGAGATGGTTGGTTTTAATTGCACAGATGCATTATTTCATTTGAAGAAGGAATTTTCATAATGTGACCTTACAACTGTATTTTGGTTATTTTCCCTTAACTTTTCTTTTACCAGCCTTCACATACTCAATGCTTGTCTAATGAAAAAAGTTCATTGTCTTTTTTTCTACGATAAGCAAAGAATCTTTGTCACTTTTAGATAACTGCATCAGATGTGGAACTTCATATATGAATTGAGAATCAAGAACTCTAATTTCCCTTAGTCTAATTTAACTCCTTTCCATTCCATATAGATTTGATGCTTCAGAGACTCATTGAGTATTTTCACTATAATGGCTTAGCTCCAAAATAATACGTAATCAGATTTTATATTGAGCCTAGATATAAACAGATTAGAATTATTAGCTGCGTGGGAAGTTTTTTCCAAATTAGACTTCTCTTTAAATTCCCACATTCAAATACTTTTGGACAAGAATACAATGGTTTGTTATATAAACATAAAGGAGGCATTAAATCATTTTGGATGTCCAGTCTTGCTGTTAAAACTTGGCTGGTAGCTTATCAAAGGTCCTGGGGAGTTTCCATAATTCAGGTTCTAAGGACACACAACATTGTTACAGATGCTGTAGAATAGAGAATCAGTATGTGGAACATCCACAATGTACAAAAGCACAAGGCATAGATTGTAATCCCTTTCAGGAAGAGGATGTGTGGTGTCTTGATCTGTTTATATAAAGGATCATGTAGATTCAGCAACTGGTGGGAGTTTTTGCTTAAGTGTTAAGGCTGTTCAGGAGGTCACCTAAGAAAGGGGGCTAGAGTCTACAAAAAAGAGGGGCTCTCAGCAGCCATTTTGAGAGAGAGAGAGGGAGGCAGGGAGGGGAGAAGAAGAGACTGAGATTGGATGGGAAGTCCTGTGCAGGAGGGCAGAGGAGAGAGGAAGGATCCTGGCAGGAATGGCATAGTATTCACCAGAGATGGTTGTTACCAGGTAAAATGATTTATACTGCCCTGGGAAAAAACAGTTAGTCTCCGTTCAAGGCATTTTCATTAATGCACACACCACATTCCTTAGTTTTAGCTACATATTCAGCTTGTGGTTACGGAAGGCAGTAGATTCAGAGATTTAATCTAGGATTGTACAAATTAAAATTAAAATTGCAGTAGGCGTAGTATGTAATACAATACTGAATATCAGAATGTATATAATTTGGTATTTTCTCAAGGAGGTTTGTGTGTGTCATGACACGTCAGTTTCAAATATTATATAACTATTACATACTGCAAAACTATTATCAAATTGCTTAATGTTTTTCATTATATTCTAATAGTAATTTTATTTTTTTACTAATATCCCAGTTTGAGCCAGTATTTAGTAGTGCCCTGTCCTAATCTAGTTTTTCCCAGGAAATTGCTGACTCTGGATCTGGATGTCTTAGATGACTCTGGCCTATGCATAAAGAATTTTCCAGAGTGGGGAGAAACCTGGAGGCAGGGAAACGCATACTGGTGTGTTTTATTATTTTGAATTGAGCTGTGTATTTCTTGTGCTATTATGTAAAGAGTATTGGTGTGTTAGAACCCTGGGCAAAGTCTGTCTGGGTGTCTGACTTTCACTATTGCATGCCCCTCAAAAGGTAACTGTAAATCAGAAGGTTCATACCTTTGGAGGGATTCTACATAAGAACATAAAGGCTGTACTGGGTCAGACCAAAGATCCATCTAGCCCAGTATCCTGTCTACCGACAGTGGCCAATGCCAGGTGCCTCAGAGGGAGTGAACCTAACAGGCAATGATCAAGTGATCTCTCTCCTGCCATCCATCTCCATCCTCTGACAGACAGAGGCTAGGGACACCATTCCTTACCTGTCCTGGCTAATAGCCATTAATGGACTTAACCACCATGAATTTATCCAGTTCTCTTTTAAACGCTGTTATAGTCCTAGCCTTCACAACCTTCTCAGGTAAGGAGTTCCACAAGTTGACTGTGCGCTGCGTGAAGAAGAACTTCCTTTTATTTGTTTTAAACCTGCTGCCTATTAATTTCATTTGATGACCCCTAGTTCTCGTATTACGGGAATAAGTAAATAACTTTTCCTTATCCACTTTCTCCACATCACTCATGATTTTATATACCTCTATCATATCCCCCCTTAGTCTCCTCTTTTCCAAGCTGAAGAGTCCTAGCCTCTCCTCATATGGGACCCATTCCAAACCCTTAATCATTTTAGTTGCCCTTTTCTGAACCTTTTCTAGTGCCAGTATATCTTTTTTGAGATGAGGAGACCACATCTGTATGCAGTATTTGAGATGAGGGCGTACCATCGATTTATATAAGGGCAATAAATATATTATCAGTCTTATTCTCTATCCCCTTTTTAATGATTCCTAACATCCTGTTTGCTTTTTTGACCGCCTCTGCACACTGCGTGGACGTTTTCAGAGAACTATCCACGATGACTCCAAGATCTTTTTCCTGACTTGTTGTAGCTAAATTAGCCCCCATCATATTGTATGTATAGTTGGGGTTATTTTTTCCAATGTGCATTACTTTACATTTATCCACATTAAATTTCATTTGCCATTTTGTTGCCCAATCACTTAGTTTTGGGGGATCTTTTTGAAGTTCTTCACAGTCTGCTTTGGACTTAACTATCTTTAGCAGTTTAGTATCATCTGCAAACTTTGCCACCTCACTGTTTACCCCTTTCTCCAGATCATTTATGAATAAGTTGAATAGGATCGGTCCGAGGACTGACCCTTGGGGAACACCACTAGTTACCCCTCTCCATTCTGAGAATTTACCTTTTATTCCTACCCTTTGTTCCCTGTCTTTTAACCAGTTCACAATCCATGAAAGGACCTTCCCTTTTATCCCATGGCAGCTTAATTTACATAAGAGCCTTTGGTGAGGGACCTTGTCAAAGGCTTTCTGGAAATCTACACTATGTTCACTGGATCTCCCTTGTCCACATGTTTGTTGACCCCTCAAAGAATTCTAATAGATTAGTAAGACACGATTTCCCTTTACAGAAACCATGTTGACTATTGCTCAACAGTTTGTTTTTCTATGTGTCGGACAATTTTATTCTTAACTATTGTTTCGACTAATTTGCCAGGTACAGACGTTAGACTTACTGGTCTGTAATTGCCGGGATCACCTCTAGAGCCCTTTTTAAATATTGGCGTTACATTAGCTAACTTCCAGTTGTTGGGTACAGAAGCCGATTTAAAGGACAGGTTACAAACCTTAGTTAACAGTTCCGCAACTTCACATTTGAGTTCTTTCAGAACTCTTGGGTGAATGCCATCTGGTCCCGGTGACTCTGGGGAACATGCAGTGCTACTGGGGGTGAGGGGGAGAGGCACTAGTTTCAGGCCCTAGGTAATTGATCAAAGGGGTCTCCACTACTAAGAGGGTTGTCAGATATGAGGTCTGCATCAGGAGTGCATCTGTCTAGAACCCAAAAATCAGGGACAGAGCTTGCAGGGACTGGGGAAGAGTTAGGCAAAGGGGTGCTATAGAGAAAGTCCTCCAGGAAACGTTCAGATGCCACATCCTGCACACTCTTCATGCAGTCTTTGGGTTCCCTGTCTTCTTGCTGAGGCCTGAAACAGAAGCCCAGGACAGGGTAGTGGCAGCCTGCAGCTATACAGAGCAGTAGAAAGTTTGTTACCTCATCTCTGTATGTAATTCTGTTCACAATAAAAGGTTTGTCTTGAAACTGTTCTGCTCATCAGTAAAATACTACATAGGACATATAGGAATCTGTGTTTGGATCTCCTCACAGCTGCTGGATGAGTGTCCAACAGTTAGATCTGTGACACCGTCACTACTTTGGGTGGGGCTATAGAAACCTTGCTCTTTTTCTTGTGTTGGCTGCCTCACCTATCAAAAGCTACTGGTGCATATTGTAAATACGGTGTTGTAGGAGACTTGATGTGTTTTGCTGGCATTCTTCTTATGAAGGATGTAACAGATTTACGTGCCTTTTATCCATGACACTTTTAAGGAGTAAAAGTCCCAATTTGGACAGGCAGTGCCACAGCAAAAAAAGAAACAATTCTCCAATAATGAATTAATAATTCACTATATTTTAAGTATCAAAATAAATAATTACCATTCCTCCTTCTCTTTACCACTTCATGTAAAGTGAATTATTTATTACTTTTTGTACAAGAAAGATCATCTCAGAGTTTGGATAATATTGGACCATAAGAATAAAAGACTAGCATCTCCTTCAGATGGGGAGAGATTCCTTAGCAATCACTGTGATTCTTTGATTTCGTCAGTTTCCCTTTTTCTAATATTAGGTCTTTGTAATGTTGTTTAGATTGCCATTTCACTAATCACTTGCAATTCTGCATGTTCTGGGCCCATTTTATCCCTGATGTGCCCATAGGTGAAATTGGCCCTTTGTGTTTCTTTTCTATAATTGAAATAATGGTAGAAGATTAAAAATTCTATTCAGATTAATATTTATAATCATGATAATGATTCATATTTCTTCATGTTAGCACTTGGATGGTATCCATAGTCATACGTAATCATAAATATTTTTTCTGGGTTAGTTTTTGCCACATCCTTCATCTAACTCAGTTTTTAGGAATAATTATTTACCCTAATGACACCATCACAAACAAGTGACTGTTCCTTTCCAAATCTTATGTAAATTGACATTTGACAACTGATGTATTGAAAACATGATTTGTCATGGAGTATTTGCATGGCTGAGTGGATTAGTAATGGCCATGGAATCTTTCACATCTAGGTTGGTAGTAAGAATCTGACCCGGTGCATAAGTGGCTAAAAGTTACAGCCATCTGATGGGTAGTGGCTAAATGTGATGAGTTGATAGTCTTAGTCCATTTCCTTATGAAGGTATCCACATCACAAAATCACCACCACACCTGTTACCAATTGGCACCCTGATTAGCAGTAGCACTGCATAGAACCTTCTGGTTTTAGTTCACACGGGTTTCATGAACCAAATCCAGCATGTTAAATTTGCAACGGTTCACATAGTTTTAGGTTTGTTTGGGCACTTGTATTCATACACTGGTCCCCTCAATACCTAGAGATGGGCAGAGAGCCAGGTTGTCACCCTCTCTCATCCCCAATAAGTGGTTCAAGGAACAGGCTGATTTCTTTAGCTTTAATTGTCTGCACTAGAACTGCAGTCTCAGACAGTGCTTGTCTACATGGGGAGTTATTCTGGAATAGCTAATCCTGATTGACTGCACATGTGGAGTACCATATTATTTTGAAATAAGAGTGTCTGCACATGAAGCTTATCAGGAATAGTTAATCCACTTTAAATTCATACCCTATTTTATTCCAAATTATCTTGAATATGTAGACTAACTCTTAGACCTTCACCAACCACAGGCTTTGTGATTATAAACTGGAAAAAAAGAAGCCTGGATACAAAAGAGACAGTGATTAATCAGGGAAAAACCTTCTATAACCACTGTGAGGAGGAGAGATTGAACTTGAATGATATGTTTTCTTCTACTCCACTCAAAACGTGAAGGAGCAAAAGGTATCTAGTGCCTCAAACTTATTGGCATGGTCCAAGATCTCCAATAAAAAGCTGAGAAGAAAAACAGCAAAACTCTGGGACAAATAAAGGAGATAGCAAAAATAGTCTCGCAATACGTGGCAACCTGCCATTGAATTGGAAATGAACAATAATGCTAAATGGTCCATTACTACTGTGAAACCTATCCTAAGTATTCTTGATTGTACTGCATTTAACTGTGAAAATACTTGTATACCTTGTCATGCCAACAGAGTTACAGACATTGGATTTCCTAAAAAAGTGGAGCAGAGGGTACTGGGCCCTGTTGTAGGGAAGGGAGCCAGCCGAGTTCTCCTAGCAATTCACATAAATCTCTAGCTGAGGCTCCAAATAATAATTGATTGGTTTGTATTGCCTGTGCCATAATTAGCTTCCTTCCAGCCTGAGGAGGTGGGAGACTAATGGTTTCAGGTGTTTGCCTGATGAACACCTGGGCCTCTGAAAAAGAGTTGAGAGGACTGAGGGTCTCCCACAGGAAACTAACCTGCTTCCTGCAATTCCTCTCCCTGACATAGCAGGCAGGTAGGCCCCAGGAAGGGAAGGCAGTGGGAGCCTGCAGAGAAAAAAGGGCCTTCGGGGAGAAAGTTCTGGAAGGCAGTGCATAGCTAAAAGAACAAATCGGCAAGGCTTAAAAGTAGGGCTGAAGTGCCGGGAACTTCAATAAGTGGTAGATTGCAAGAGGGACTCCAGGGGAAGCAACCTGGGAGTCAGCACTCTATAACTGAGCAGGGAAAGAGTTAAAATTAGCCTGGAAGTTGCCATCAACTGAGCCCAGATGGTAGGCCAAAGAGTAGCGCAAGAGGGACAGAAGAACCTAATGTTTATTTGGATTTCTAGATGGACTTTTATTATCCCCAAAGAAGTTTAATTTGTTTAGTAACTTGGCCACATCACTAGTACCTACCCATCTGGAGAAGGCCAAAGGGACTCACCTTGGCGGAAGAAACTGAAGCAGAGATGCTGCAGGGCCACCTCATGCCAAGATAGGGTACTCAGTTGCAGTACCAAAACTTGAAACTATGTATGAAATGTCCTAGCTAAGAGACCTTCAAACTTGACCTGGTGGGGCATGTTGGGACCTTGTAGAGAAGTTTGCATTGCCACAACCTGTTATCCCTTCTCCAGGGCCGGCTCTAAGCACCAGCAAAACAAGCTGGTGCTTGGGGCAGCACATTTTTAGGGGCGGCATTCTGGCGCGGGCCATGCCGCCCCTAAAAATGTGCCCTGGCCGCCCTAACTCACCTCTGCTGCTGCCGCTTGCGCGCCGCTGCTCGCCCTCCGTCCCAGGCTCTCAAACCCAGGAGGGAGGGGCAGATCCCGAGCGGCCGCGGCACGCGAAACAGCTGATTCATGTGCTGCATCCGCTCAGGATCTCCCCCTCCCTCCCGGGTTTGAGAGCCTGGGAGGGAGGGGGAGACCCCGAGTGGCCGCGGCGCACACGCTGCTTCTCCCTCTCCCTCTCTCCCTCCTAGGCTTGAGAGCCTGCGGGGAGGAGGCAGGGCTGGGGATTTGGGGAAGGGGCGGAGTTGAGGCGGGGCCGGGGGTGGGGTAAGAAAAAACGGGGGGGGGGGGGGAAAGAGGGCGGCCAAAATTGTTTTTGCTTAGGGTGGCAAAAATCCTAGAGCCGGCCCTGCCCTTCTCTGTAGATTAAATCAAGATCTAGTCTCCAAGGCTGTCAAGCAAACACCTTTCACAAGCACTAAATTCACAAAGTTGTAAAAACTTAAGTTAGTTTTTGAAGTGAAAAGTGCTGCTGTTATGAAAAGTAACAAATCATGACACCTCCATTGTTCTAAGTTTGAAAAAGATTCCTGGTGCTGTTATCCCTGTTTGACTTTTCATGTTCTCATTTTTGTTTGAAAGACCTGTGAGGAGAATAGCTGCTGTATCCAAGGTGCACTTCTAAATTTGAAGAAAGGAGGGAGCAATACTCTTTACACTCAGTTCCCCAACAATCTGCCCAAAGTTTAACTGGTTCCAGACGATTTTTGAATGAGTGAGCTTAGTGAAATTGCTGCTCTGAGATGATGATAGTCACTGTCCAGCAGTCATCTGTGCTGATGAGCATTAACCAAGGGGAAAATGTGACTATAAAAATGCAACCATAAACCAAACCTGTAGATTTTATCCAGGTTAATCATATATCTATCAAAGCATTCACTGGCTTTCCAAAAGTGTAAAGTTTTCTGTCTGAGGCTACTGCATACTTATTACAGTAAACAGTATTTGGGCTAACTGTAAGAAGCCTATTTCATGTTATTTTGTACAATAAGGTCTGATTCCAAACTCATCTACCCTGACCATTGATTTAAATAGAATTACTCCTATTTTACATTGATGTGAGAGCAAAATCGGGACAGGAGTAGCAGGAATTCAGAAAGAGAGGGAGACCAAATATTAACATAAGACTAAAATGTATCTGGCCATTATATAGTTAGGATGATTGGCAAGGATTGTAGTTCTGATTTGGAATTTAGTTCTTGAAGTTCTCAGTCTGGCTTCAAAAGTGTAAATCGTCCCTCTTTTTTTCAAGAAGGCAGTTTGGAACATAATATATTTACAGCAGATTTTCCATCCATTATATGGCATGTAATTACCATGATTCTTACCTTTGCTGTAAGACGCTCAGAGGCGAAGTAGTTTCTTGTGACAAAAACAAAAGGATAAGAACATGGGGGGGAGTTGTAAAATAGTATAGCGGGATAGCAATTTAAATAAATCCTAAAACTTTACTTTCTGGATATCTGGTGTTTGATATTTAATAATGCCAGAAACTGGTAATGAAAAGAGTCGTTCATGCTGAAAGGTAACTTTGCTTTAATATCGATCATTTGTTTATTTTCACAGGGCCATTTCTGCTCTGCTACTTAGGCAGACCCATTGACTTTTCTGGGTTGCACTGGTGTAACTGAGCAGAAATCGAACCTGTGGTTTAACTAAGCAGAATTTGGCCCAAAGCGTTGAAGACTAGTGGAGTTTATATGCAGTAGTTTTGTTTTTCAACTACTTAATAGTGGATCATATTATCCAGACAGTGATGAGGAAGACCTGATCTGTCACACCCCCTGACCAACACATCTATGCCAACCTAACCCCCAGCGCATACGCAGCTATGTTGACAGAAGAGTGCATCTGTTGATGTAGCTACCATTGTATGGGAAGGTGGTGTTCCTCCACTGATGGAAAAATCCTATATGCTGGTGGTGTAGGCTGACTCTCCACTATGGAGTTATGCCTGCATAGTTTCTGTAATGTAGACAAACCCTTCATTTTATTTTCTGTTTTATTATTTTATAATCAATGCAAGTCTCATCAAACTGTATAGAATTATGCAGTTTGTGGCCAATTTTCCTTTCCATTGCATACCTGCAGCTGTCATGAAAGGCAATGGGAGCTACAGACAAGTGTCAGAAGTCAAAATTTGCCTAATGAGAGGTATTTTTAAAAGGCACAATAAATACAAGTGCACACACAAATGGAGGAAAAGTGTGCATTTTTATTTTCATTCACTCTTGGTGTTTGGTTTAAACAAGAATGCTACTAGAAAAAATATGTAGTAAAAACATTAATACATCTCTGCTAGAGCTGTGGAATAGCTGAGTTTTTGGTTTGGTGTCTGAAGCAAAAAGTGAAAAAACCCTCCAACGTTTGTTTCAGGTCGACCTAAAATGAAATGTTTGAATTTTTTGGTGAAAAAATAAATGAAACGTTATATTCCAACTGAAATGAAATATTTTGTTTAATTTTTGAGGTTTTCAACCCTTTAAAAACAAAATTGAAGCAAAATTGAAAACAGTCATTTCAAAATGGAAAATCCAAAACATTTCATTTTTCTGATTTTTTTTTTCCAGACAAAGCAATTGGGCGAGTTTGACATGAATTAATTCACACAATGTTTTGATTGACCCAAATATGCATTTTTTGGTGGGGAAAAATGTAATCAAAAAAATTGATGTGTCTGGGACCAGGCTGCAATAGTCCTTCCTGCACCCAACAGAGCAATCTTAGTCCAGTGTCCTACAAGTTGTTTTCTCATATGGATCCGCACTGAATTCAGCGGGGCTCCATGTAGACACAGGGTCTGTCTCCATGTATCACATTGCAAAATTGGGGCATTAGTTCTTGTACAAAAAGGCCTTGATCCAGCAAAGCATTTAAGTGTGTACTTAACTTTAAGCATGTGAGTGGTGCCATTATCAGTGTTCCCATTCACTTGTTCACAAATGCAACAGATTTCAGTTTAATCAACTTAAACCTGAAATTTCTATTCTAGGAAAGTTTTGGTTCA
Source organism: Chrysemys picta bellii (assembly GCF_011386835.1). NCBI lineage: Eukaryota > Metazoa > Chordata > Testudines > Emydidae > Chrysemys > Chrysemys picta. The sequence goes on from NC_088792.1 coordinate 202,413,453, forward strand.
GTTGTTCACATGTTTGGTGGGATTTCCATTCTGATGGAAATTCTTTGGTTTCATGCTTCTGCGTCTATTATTTAATGGCTTCCATGCTGATGATGCTCGTTTTAAAAAAAAGTAATGCGATAGTTAAATTTGTGACTGAACTCCTTGGTGAAGAATTATGTCTCCTGCTCTGATTTACCCACATTCTGCCATATATTTCATGTTATACCAGTCTCGGATGATGACCCAGCACGTGTTGTTCATTTTAAGAACACTTTCACTGCAAATTTGACAAAATGCAAAGAAGATACGAATGTGAAATTTCTAAAGATAGCTACAGCACTTGACCGAAGGTTTAAGAATCTGAAGTGCCTTCCAAAATATGAGAGGGATGAGGCATGGAGGATGTTTTCAGAAGACTTAAAAGAGCAACACTCTGATGCAGAAACTACAGAACCCGAACCACCAAAAGAGAAAATCAGTGTTCTGCTGGTGGCATCTGACTCATGATGATGAAAATGAACATGCGTCGGTCTGCGTGGTTTTGGATTGTTATCGAGCAGAACCCGTCATCAGCATAGACGCATGTCCTCTGGAATGGTGGTTGAAGCATGAAGGGACATATGAATCCAAAAATGTGCATCCAAAATATGTAAATAAATGGTATTCTATTATTAACAGTGCAATTAATCATGATTCATTTTTTTAAATCATTTGACAGCCCTAGTAATTATAGATTGTATCATAATTCATATATTCAGGGAACAAATTAAGGCAGCCTTAATTTTGGCATTCCTAACTGCTGAGTGTTTGACTTTGCAACCTGAATAACATTCCTTTAAAAAATAGTTTGTGTAATATACACGATGATCTTTCACTTGGTTTGCCTTGAACTTGTTAATCATTTGCACTAATCTGTGTACACCATGTTACATCCTTATTGTCCTGTGTAATGATTTCTGATGAGGGCACTGTTATTACATTGTCATATGCAGCACCCTGATTTGAAAAGGGAGATACATTATTTATTATTTCTATTACAATACTACCTAGGAGCCCTAGTCATGGCCCAGGGTCCCATTGTTCTAGGCACCTTCCAACATAGTTAGAAGATGTGTTCTACAAGTTGTGTTCTCCATTAAGTGTCACATATTTCAGTAATTTCCCTCCAACTCTAGCTTATGTACACAAGACTGTATTTTTAAAGAACTGCAAATGTAAAATGGGTAGAACTTTTTAGTTTCATGTTTTTTAGGGAGTTTTTCTCACAGCAAGGTGGTTATTTTTTGGTAACTTTCTTTTTGGGGATAACGATGAAAAGAATATAGCTGTAGACTGGGATTTTCACAGGGGACCACAGGAGATAGGTGCCCAATATCTTTGGCTTTGGGTGAAAGTTGGGCAACATCACTCCTTTGAGTTCTTGTGGAAAGCCCAGGTCAATGTTCAATTCGCTTAAAAAAAATAGATTTAATTGGGATTGACTGAATATTTTAAGGTGTGAACAGCATCAGGTTTTTCTTTCAGCCAACAACATTGTTTTGCAATGTCCTAAACATTTTGCCAGCAGCACTTCTTCAAATGAAGATTTTTATCCAATATCTTTTTTGTTGCTGGCAAAATAGCATGAAAATTGAACCAAAATGAAGTCTATAGATAACAATCTTCCTTGAAGCATACCTTTGCTGAGCCTTCTTAATAAACTTTCAACTGTAAAGTTGTTAAACAAGATGCAAGTGCTATGCAATATCCTGCTGAAGATAGAAGAAATATGACTTCATTATAGTTGGCTGGATCAATTCCTCTTCATGCTAATGCACACACATCAGTCCAGAGAGGATGTTGCCAAGAATAATATATAATCTACTCAAGCCTACAGTAAAAGCTTACAAAAAATCTATTTTTAAATAGTTCTTGAAAGAAGGAAGTGATAGCAGGCAGTAAATTAATTCCATTACTAAAAAGCCACTGCTGTTAATGTAAGGTAAATATGAAAACAATTTGAGTGGATGGCTAATTTTGTCTTATGCTGGTTATGGCTTCTCCATTTTTTTGCTACCGTCTTTGGTTTTTGCCACAGTTATCGCTTACAAACAGGGATGCAATAGACATCCGCAGTGCCAAAGTACACTTGCAATTCAAAGTATTTTAGTGGTTAGGAGGACCCCAGGTTGCAAAGCTTTTCAGAGTTTGACAATCAGATTAGATATTTTCTTACTTGGGTGATGGTATTAATTCAAAAGACCAAGGAGGTATAAATCCATTAGCATTTCTCCCTCTCCAATGTATAAATTCTGTTTGTCCTCCAGATTTTCTTATTTAGATGATGGACAATTTTAAAATTTCTCCAGAAAATTCATTGTGTGATAACTGTCAAGATGGAAGAACACAGAGTTCTGCATACTGAAAGTTTCAAATAATAAAGTATACCAGCTTTTAGCTTTGTCCCGATGTTTGTGAAAAAGATGAACACATATATCCAGAGGGTCATGCAAAAGAGCAACAGCAAACCTTTTAAATTCAAGAACGTTTTCCATAGTACAGCTACCATATAGTTGTTTGCAGAATTATATTGAATGTTAAAAGTTAAATGATGACTAAAGGATATGGATATACAATTTTGCTTGGCTTCCCTGTTTGATTTAGGATGGATTATATATAGGATGTCCCTTCAGACTGATTCTGCATAATGCACTCGTCTGTCTAGCTATTAAGGCTTGGCCTATACTAGAAAATTAGGTTGATTTAACTATGTCAATCAGGGGTGTGAAAAATCCACAACCCCAGAGTGGCATCGTTAAGGTGACCTAACCCCTGGTGTAGACAGTGGTAGGTCAATGGAAGTTCTTCCATTCACCCAGCTACTGCCTCCCAGGGAGGTGGATTGCCTATGCTGATGGGATAACCTCACCCATCAGTTGTGCTACACTTGTGCCACTGTAGTGTGTTAAGTCTAGACAAACCTGAAGTTAGAACTGTCTGTAAGGAAACATTGTTAGTGGCTATTAGCGCTTAACTTAAAAATAAAATTCTCTGTTAATGGGATATGGTAGCAAATAGCAATCATTTGAACTTCCTCCATTTTCTAGAACTAACATGTCTTCATGCTCCCCTGGCAAACTGTAATTTACTTACAGGCAGGTCTTTTCTGTGTGTGTGTGTGTGTGTGTGTGTGTGTGTGTGTGTGTGTGTGTGTACACACAGCATCTGGCACAAGGGGGCTCTGATCTCTGATTAGGACGTCTTGGCACTACTGCAATATATATAATTAATATTGCTAATAATTAATATTTAAAGCACAACAAGCTAATAAACAAAGAAGGATCAATTTTTTTGAAGAAGCATGCCATTTAGAAATACATTGGTTTAAACAAGATTAAATAACAGCTTTTAATGTTTTAAAATGTCTTTGCTAAATCACATATCAAAATACATATGCCATTTTCAGTAGAGTCTTTACTTTTTAGAAAGTAACCAGACAGGGAAATAATAAAAAGTTCAACATTTAACCTCTAAAATGAATTGCACTAACTGTACTAAAACGATGTTGAAATAAAATGAAAAGTTTTAATTTGTAAGATCCCAAGCATAATATTAATTTCTCTTCTTAATTTGACAAAAAAAGATGCTGTAATTGCTAATGCCTGTGGAAAGATATCTAGAGAATTGTTCCTAAACAATAGCCAGAATCTGATAGTTTGACTAAAGAAAAAATTACATGTCCCATTCGTATTCTAAAAGTATTATTCAGCCTAATATGACTTGGTTTTTGCTTGCTTTATTAGAGTACTTCAGGGTTTGACAATAAATATTTGCTATAGTGATTTAGGAATATTGAAAACTTGTATTTTATGCTATGTTCTAACACTGGAATTAGCCCCTAATCCCATATTATCTATATAATCATTTTGTGTTAGTTTTACCACATGTTTTGTTAAAAAGTTATTTTAAAAGGTATTTCTATACTGCGCATTTTAGACTTTTTCTGGCCAAATTCTGCACTGTTATTCCATAAAACTCAGCTGACACCAAAGTGGCTGAATGGGCTGAGGGCAGAAGATGTATCATTCTTTCACTATGTATAGACAGCAGTGCTCAGTTGTGAGAAAGGGTTCATTTATTTGCAAGTGTAATTTTTCAGCCATTTGAACAAATAATCTGATACTCTAAAGCTGAAATATTCTACATCTGTCATTTTTTGTTGAAAATAATTTGCATATTAGCAGTCTGCTGTCAAAATGTTATGCAGCTGCATATTATGTTCTAACAGTGGGTTGCTTCTGATCACTCTGGGATAAAGGTGTGTGAAACTGTCAGTAACTAATTTGCTTAAAATAAGTGTGTCTCTGCTGCTCCTGGTATCAGGCACAGCATTTCTCATCCGTGGGTCTAAAAAGAAGTGTTTGAAACAGAAAGGGAGTAGAGGAGTCTGGTTAGATGATATATAGCACTCGTTCCATGTGAATAATCAAGATAATACTTAGCTGAGTTCACTTGTAATAGAATAATGTTTGAATATGCAGAACCTTAGTATTTGCATTTTTGCTTTTTAAAAATTTATATCCCTGCCATCATAGTATCCCTAACAGTGAAAATGCTGGGGGGAAAAAAAATCACATTTCTGGATATTTTTCATTAATGGCATTTAGATTCTATGGTGAGGAATGTGGTTAAAAATACAGATAAATCAAAACATGAGATATGATATAATTTAGATTAGTCTTTTTTGCTTATATTTGCATGCTATGTGTATCCACCTTTGACTTGACAGGGAGGGGCACTAAAGTATTATCTAAGTGCAGATGTCTACATGTAATACATACTTTAAACTATATAGAGGTATTTGTTAACTGTTAATGAGAAAATCTACCACTTTTGGCGTAGGGGATGTTTTCCTGTTACCACATACATTATAATTCTTTTCATGGTTGTTCCATGTATTGTATAAAAATATATAGATTAGTAAGGATACTTTTATTTGCTTGATTTTTTTTACATCCAATAATAGGAGCATATCAGTATAAATAGTCTTGTTTGGGTTTAAAAAAAAAGCAAACAGGTGTGTGTGTGTGTGTGTGTGTGTGTGTGTATATATATGTGTGTATGTATATATATATATGTGTGTGTATATATATATGTGTGTGTATATATGTATATGTGTGTATATATATATATATGGAAAATACTTATTGTTATGGGTCTGATCTGCGAAGTTATTCATGCGTGCAGCCTTATTCTTGTGTTGGCTTCTCTGTGCAGGAGTAAAACTCTGCTTACATGAATTTCTTTGCAGGATCAGCGCTTATAACTGCTAACTCAGAATATAGAGGATGGGTTTAATTGTATTTAGTGCATCACAGTGTATCCTTTGTTACTATAGGTATTTCTTCACTGCACAATTAATACAGGTTCTTGCTCGGGTTTTAACCCAAGCTCCCTACCGTCCACACAGAAGAACCTCTGACCCAGGTTGATAGGTGCTTTTAGCCTAGGCTGGTTTACCCTGGGGGAATGGATTAGAGCCCGGCTTCTGCTGTAACTTGAGCTGTGAGAATGCAGGCTACATTTTTTGAGTGCTGATAGTCCTCCAATGCCCTTCTCGCAATTACCATTGGATAGACAAGGAGAGAATCTTAGAGCATCTCAGAACCATGCCCCAGACACATACTGGCACGTGCAGAAACGGGGGAGCGTGTATACACTGCTGCTGGGAGTGAGCCTCATGCTAGCGCACTCCAAATAGCAGTGAGGACATTACAGATCAGTCTGGAGCTTGGCTAGCGGGTTGGATGGGCTTGAGATCCCGAGCTGCAGTCCAAGCCACAGCATCCAAACTGCTATTTTTAGCACGCTAGCTCAAGCCTCGCTAGCACGTCTGTCTGCCTGGGATGGGGAAGCTTGTTCTCAGCTAGGCTGACCAGATAACAAGTGTGAGAAATCAGGATGGTGGGTGGGGGGTAATAGGAGCCTATATAAGAAAAAGGCCCAAATATCGGGACTGTCCCTATAAAATCGGGACATCTGGTCACCCTACTCTCAGCTGCAGTGTAGATATAGAGCGGACGCAGTAACACAGGTAGAGCTTTGCTGTGGGAACACTCACACCTGGGTTAGGTGAATCTGGATACTCAGACATGGGTGCCAATGACACCTGCATTAACTGTGCAGTGAAAACGTGCCCTGTATGAGCCTGCTGCTGATTTCAGTGGTGGTTACTACTGCTCACTGGTTCTCAGGGCTGGACCATAAGAATCTGTAAATTCTACAAATAATTTTATGTTGAAGAGTAAATACACTGCAGTTGTTCCTTAATGATCTCTTATCTCACTAAAAATGTGTGGGACCGTAGGCTTTTGCTCCAACAGATTTGCTTTTATAGCACATTAATCTCTTCTGTAAAAATATACTGAATGAATGGAGATTAAACAATAAGAGATAAAAACAGTGAATGGATTGAATTATTTTTTTTAAGACTTAGCAATGAAGTTGTTTCTTACAGATGTATTTCTAGTGTTCTGGTAACATTAAAATTAACATAGGTCCGCCAGGAAACTAAATAATATTTTATTTAATAATAATAATATTTAACAACTTGCTGGAATGGGCTTGGATTTAAATGAAGGTTCTAAATGTTTAAGGCAATGCCTGCCATGTAAGTTACAACAGCACATTGGTGAAAGCTTTGGTAGACAAGACTGAGCTGTGAAACCTGTTGTTTTTATTGTTATGAGAGATCCTAGAGGCCCTGACCTGATAGTGCTAGACACTGTACAAACATAAAAAAGAGGCAGCCCTGCTCTGTAGTCTGTTCAGAAGGAGGATATTAATATACTAATATAGTGAAATCAGTGGGACTATTCATGTGATTAAGAGCTACAGGATTGGGTAGTTAGACAATAACTAAATGCCTTTATACAGCATCTGGTGCAAGATGTAGTACAGCAAAACATAATTAAGCCACTAAAATATTAAATGCTAGAAAAAATTGGCAAACATATTTCTATATAATTATTAGTTATTTTTGTTTTGTGGTGGCACCTGCAGGCAAGATAGTTAATTGGTTAAAATATTTCAAAATTTTAATTATTTTTCTAAGAATTTTAATGAAAAAAGACTTTGTGAAAATTTTGGCCCAGTTTTATAGCTCAACAGGCAGCTTTAACTCCTCATTCCAGTTGAACATACCTAAGAGATTATATGACTTTCCACCATGTACGAATATCAGCTCTTACAACAGACCCGTGTTCTAAGCATTATAACATTTTGCAGATATGCATAAATTGTTCCAAATTTAAGATCATTGGATCCTGATTTTCAGAGGACTGGTACACTCCCTTTTGGCTCCCATTGATTACAGCTGGAGTTGTTGGGAATAATCAGCTCTGAAAATCAGGCCCTAGAAATCTCAAGTTGGGCACCTAAAATTAGTGGATGCTTTTTGAAAATGTAGGCTTCATTGAGATGTTGATTGGTAACAGACAGAATTAATGTAGTCTGGAAACAGAACTTGGGAGTTCCTTGCTAGCAGTCCTAGTTGAAGCTACTCCTGAAGGTCACAGAGGCTTCACAGGTAAATTCTGCAGCTGTAGAAAACAGAAGACCCATATAGTTTTTTACATCAGAGTAATCTCTGTCAGTTTAGAAATTAGTCACACAGCAATTGATGTTGTACAAAACACTAGTCAGTTTTGCAATAATAAATTACAACTACTGTATAACTTTGGTTCTTTAATAACCAAACTTTTCTTTATTGTACCATTTATAAGTAGGGTGGGACAGAAGTTATGGTGATCAGAACAGGCTAGATCGAAGTATGTTGATTACATGCAGAGTGTAGGCCAAATTCATTCTTGGTATAGCCCTAGTCAAGATTATGATGATACACCAGGGATGAAGTTGGCTTAGTAAATCTAACTTTTTATTTAGGAAACAAATTTGAACAGAATGGACAGAGTAAGCCAATACCTTTCCTCCAAAAGTTAGTCATCTTGGAATTAGTTGAGGGAATTGATTTGATGATTTTACTTACATTCCATGATTGTGGTGTAAATAAATAGGAATGTTTTCTTTTTGCTCCTTACTGCTCAGTATTTGGCTTATCTCATAGGAAAAGCTGAATGTGGTAGGTCTCATAATGTTTTAACATCTGCCATGCAGTTGGATTACATCCTGCTGAGTTTTTAATAAAGAAGTCCATATGCTTGACTTGCAGCATAGTCTGCATGTAGAACTCTGAAGTTGCAAATACTGTCTTTAATGCTATTGCTTCTTGAACAAATGTCTCCTGAAAGTATCCAATTCAGTGAAAGTACAGCAATGCTAAACATATGAAAAAAGAAAAAGCAACACTGAAAGACATTAATGAACTGCCTCCTTTGCTAAACACCTTGTATTTATGTTATCAGCATGAGATTTTAAAATATCACTGGCATGAAGATCTTACATGGGGGTTTCACAGTTTTTTTTTCTCACTACAGGATCTTTTGTTCAGTTTTACCATATGGTGTTTACCTTTGGTCTTAAGAAGAATTCTGGAATGAGCAGAGTGCTTTTTAAAAGATAAACACTAACTGTTAAGTTTTGGTTTCAGAATTTTGAGTGGTTAAAAATAAAATAAAATAATTATAATATAATAAAGAGTGTTACATTCTATTCTGCATAACCAAAAAGAAAAGGAGGAAAATGAAGGATTTTTATTTTAATTTCACTGGATACAGTGTATAACTTTATGAATTTAGCATATCTTCCTCATTACTTAGTAGTAGTAATAATAATAACTTATGAATTTAGTGCCTTCTACCTGAGGATCTCAGATGTTCATGATTTAAGTATTGCTGTACTCCTGAGAGATAGATAGCATTATCCCAATTTTATAGATGAGGAAAATGAGACACACAGATAACAAGCGACTCTCATCCAAGGTCAAACAGGAAGTTTGTGGTGCATCTGGGAAATGAACACAGGTCTCCTGACTCTGTCTTCTGCCTTAACCACAAGACCACCTTTCCTCTAAAATGAAATGTATAATACTGCAGGCATGTTTTGAATCACTATATTTCTTCCTTAAATAGAACCTTTAGTGACTCCGTAGAACAAATACAGAGAGTGTTACAGTTATCTTTTTATGTGAAGAAGTGTAGTAGCTATAAGCATTAGTCAAATATGCAACTCATGGTAAATGCAATTTGTCTTTAAGTTTAAGTATTCCCAGATAGACTGGCCAGATTAACAAACATACTCTCTCTTTTTTTCCATTGCAGCATGTGTGTTCCGTTACAATGGGCTCTCTTTTGTCTACCTCGTCTACCTCTTGCTCATTCCTCTATTTTCAGAACCCACAAAAACAACCATGCAAGGTAAGAGTTTCCCTGATCCTTTTTTAAAGGTACATAACATGTAATATGTACAAAAATCTTGTAGTTGGTATAAGATGGAGTCTTACACGTATTTCTTCAATATACTTTCATTGGTTTGAACTTTTTCTCCGGTAAGTGAGCTGGTTTTGTAATTTGTCATGTAAACTCACTAAATCTGGTTTTGGAGTGAGTACTCTCGAGTAACTGATCTGATTAAATTCAACTAAGGAGCGTTCTTTTAACAATGTATATTTTAGTCACCTATACAGACATCAGCACCCCACTGATTTCCCCATTACCATGATCTTGAAAAGCTTTTTTTTTTTCAGTTTTACAGCTGCAGAATAACTAAATGCACCATAGATAAAATTACCCACATGTCATGTAACAGCCGCACTTCAATATTAAAATGTGAAAATAGGATTCCAGAGATGAAAAGACAAAATCCATTTCAGAAATAGGATATTTGTTATTCCAATGGAGTATATTGCAACAACAAATGGGTTAATCTGTAAAAGTTAGTTCTCAGAAGTTTCTGGGCAACAGTATTGTAACTTCAGGATAATTGAACAGTCAATGAAAATTTGCTGTGGTAAGGTAATATTTCCTTTTTGTGTTTTATCGGTGATATATATTGTCACACAGTAGCTTGTGGGAGCTGCTTTAGTGGGTAGATCTCTGAACTGGTCCCTGCAGTTCAGAACTCCCCATCATGTGGCTTGAATCAAACTCTTGTATTAAAGCAGTTATTGTCTGAAGGTGAACTGGGGATACTATTATTTACAATAGTATCTCTTCAAGAAACATTTTATTTTTACTCAAGTGAGTGGCGGGGTGAAGAATAAAAGTAAGCTTCTTCAACATGGGAGTGAAGGAAAAAGAGATATTATATGGGGCCCTCTTGGGGCTGACGTTGTAGGATGAAAATGTTACCTAAATTATTGGCTTTGTTTTGAATGCTGTGGGTACCATGAGCATGTAGCACACTTCCCCTACAGCAGCTCTCTCGAACAACACGCTGCACCACTGTGATGGTTAATGGAAAATCACACCATTTTATACAATAAACATCCCCAATGAAACAAACTAGGGAATCTAGACTTCAAACATAAAAAATCTCAAATTACTAGGCTCCTACGGAGCTCTTACCATCCGGTCCATATAAAGACCCTATAACATCTCTCTGAATACAGGGTTTCTATTACCACATCAGTCACCCTAAAGGGGTCTCCCAGGTTGCATCTGGAGCTACCCCTTTCCTTTTTCAGCAGTAACTCTCAGTCCACCTGTCTGGTTCAGTTTATACTCTCCTGGCAACCTCCGTCTGGTATGTTTCGGGATGGGATCAGTGTGGCTCCTCTTCCTTCCTGAGCATCAGTAGTCTTGACCTTCTCCCAGGATAGCTTTTGTCTGGCAGTTTTGTTTTCAACATGACTCTAGCTTCTAATATTCATATAGATAGACATAGATTCTAGAGTCATATCACTATCTATCTAAAAAAAAAATCTGTGTTTCTGGAAAATAGTTTGCATTTGATCCAGTGTTCTCCTGTTTTATGTCTGACCTTCTGAACAATAGGTAAGAGAGAACCTGAGAGGGAAGGAGAGTCATCCTAGTCAACTGTCAGTTTGAAAGACACCGGCCTCTTACCTTTTTAGCTTATAGTAACTTGGTTGAGTAACAAGTCATACACCAGTGTACATTAACCAGCAAGTAACCTACTTACAAGTGTTTTAATGAGAAGAAATAACAATACTCCTGCTAAAAAACAGCAACCATTTCAGTGTCTTGCATATGCAAATTCAATTGGCAGTTACACCATTTACCCTTCCCTCCTGCCCCCCGGTCAGTTACCTCAAACATTTTTCTTCTTAAATTCACTGAAAAGATTTCTTGAGGAATCTTTAACTTTGTCTAAGTGCAGCCTCCTATCCCCTTTTTTCTCGTTACTGGGGAGAAGAGATGAGAAATAGAAACTTTTAGGAAGTTGTAATATTGTTGTTCAATTTATAACACACAGATAAATCATCTAACTACAAATGGTTGTTTTTACCAAATTAGAGTACTATGTTCTGTTATAGGTCTCACTAAGAGTTAATGCACTCACTTATTTACATGATCTCTATTACAATACTGAAGTGTTTGAGCACCTACATATACAATATTTTTATGGTGGAAAAGAGGTTTTTTCCCCATCAAGTTCTATTGGAGGAGAAGGAAATCAAAGCTAGTCTTGTACTATGGAAAATATGTCCTCACCGTAACCATTAATTATGACTTTCACTGTGTTTTATCCTTGTCAGTGTAAATGCTGATGCTTTTTTGAAACCTTCAAAGTAATTTCCAAAACAATATCATGCCACATTGATTTCCACACGTTAGTTACATGTAGGTTAGAAAATGCATTTAGTTAATCCATTTTACAGTAAATGTGTTCCCTTCTTTAATGTATTATTTTGATTACAGTAGCACTTGAAGAATCCAACCAAGAATGGGGCCCCACTGTGCTAGGCACTGTAGATATAGATAATGAGGGACAAAGTTTACAGTCAAAATAGACAAGATATTCAAAGGATGGCAGAAAAGAAGTATTATTAAACCTATTTTACTGATGGAGAACTGAGGCATGGCAAGAATAAGGTGGACTTTTCAAAAGCGTATAGTCTTCTGTTGACTTCAATGGGAGCAGAGTTAGGTCAATGCTGAGTGCTTTCGAGAATTCCACCCAAATGGCTTGGCCAAGGTAATACATCTATGGAGTGAGTGGCAGAGCCAGGGACTGAACTCAGAAATCCCAAATCCCAGTTCAGTAACACCTAATCCCCAAACTATCGTTCCTTTGCTTTTAATCTAAAAACATTGTTCTCCTGTATTATGGAATAAAAAGGAACATTCATCTTTCCCTCTCTATAACATTCACTAATTCATATACTTCCACTATGGGTCCTCTTAATTTTCCCCTTCCCAAAGCCCCTGTAGTTTTAACCAGTCAATCCCCCCCAACACCAGAGTGGTATTAATGCAGCGCTCTGGCTGGGGCCAAATGGGTGGGATTAGTTTATGCTTGGATGCATAAGTGCACAGTGCAGCCAGCAAAAACAGAATTGAAAAATAAAATAAAAAGGCATAAAAAGCAAATCCTCAAAATGTTAGAAAATCCCAATCTAAGTAAAACTGTCAGTCATCTTTACTGTGGAAAGTTAGAAGGACAGTGAGAAAATGAAACGTTAGTAAATGCCCAGATGTGGATTAAAGTTTCTCTTAAAAGCGCTGAAGGTGATACATGAGACGGAAACAGCAAGCCTAGAAGGGGAATACGGGTGCAGCTTCCTAGCCAATATCCGGTTACCATGTTGATTTTATATGTTTTGCTTTTTCTGCCCTTTTTTGTGCCAGCAAGAATGATTGACAACTTAAATATAGTTATTTTCTAACAACCACGTGTGATATTTTTTGACTGTCATCCTCATCCTCTCATTTTAGTTTTGTTTTTTAATTTATTGGGTTTAAAACAAATTCTGAAGTGGTTTGATGGATACACTTTAAAACTATCCAATATGTGTCATTGTCAACAGGGCTTTTTCAGTGGGGAGTGCTTTCAAAAAATTTCAGATGGTCTCATAGTAATTTTATGTCATGGTGCACTGCACAGCTCATAAGCTAGCTACAGTGTGATGTCTTGGTGCATTTTTTATTAAGAGTGAAATAATTTAAAATCCAAACTTAAAATGTTATAACAGACTGTCTGAGGAAGATTGCTATTAACTTTAAATGTGTGGAATGTGGAGGGTCAAATACCTTAGCTTGTTGACTTTTAAATTATGTATGTGTGTATGTATATCTTTCTCTATCGTATGTATGTATAAATATAAATATAAAAGGGGAAATTGTATAGCTATTTTAACTGGAAATAGCCAAACCACCATTAAATCATAGTCAAAATATTAAATAAAGCAAACTTTCTTCAAAGTAGAAAAAATAAACATCTCACTGTTTCCATATTTTCCTTTCCTTCTTTCCTTTCTCTTGCTATACTTCACTTTTTAGTCTATACAATACCTGAATCTTGTTACCTATTTTAATGTGTTCCCTCCAATTAATTTTTCACTAAAGTCTACTCTTTCATTGTATGTTTTTTGTTTGTTTTTCACTTTCTGTTCTTGCCTTTTTCCCTCCATCTCATTGTTACTTTTGTGTTTTTTCTTTCTGTCCATTTTTCCTCACTTCCCCTCTCTGACCCATTCCACTCATCCACCAACCATTTACATTCTTCAATCACCATTCCCATTCCTCTGGGTCTTCCCATCCATCTTTCTCTTTCCCTTGGCTCTTCTACTATTTCCTCCTCTTCCTTCCCTCTGGTTCTTTTCCTTTGTTGGTCTTCTCTCCTCCAACTTCCAAGGAGACACTCACAAAATAACTACAGGTTAGTAGGTTGGCATGGACAAAATCAGTATAGTGGAAATTTTCTTTTAGAAGTTTTGAGAGGGTGCATTATTATAAACAATGGGGAGTAAAATATTGTATTGAACTATAGTGTACATGAAATCCCTTTTTAACCTCTTTCTCTTTATTCTGTAATGTTTATCTTCTAGAAAAATGTGATCACTAAAATAACTCAATAATATTAATTCTTACCTCCTGTTTTAATGCATATGCATTCTCCTTTCTCCATGAGTTATGCTCTTGCCTGTTGATATGAGATCTCATCCATCTCTAAAATGACATATTTTCTCCATTTAAAGCTAAAAAAATTAAGATATTCAATTGACTGAAAAAATTAGCTGAACATGTTACTTGCTGAAATACTATTCAATCATTCATGGAACTGGTTGAATAATGGAAAACGTATTCACAAATAACCTATGCATTTAAAATTCATTGGGTTCATTGTTTGTTCATCTTGGGTAGTTGTTTGTTCAACTCTGCCGCTAATGTTTATAGCTCTTGAAATCAATTACTATTGACTATTATTATGACATTAACATAAACACAGTGTAGCATTCTTTATGTAAAAATTATAAAGAGGACATATCAGTGCAGATAACAGGTTATTTCATTTGAGTATAGAGGTGGTTTATAACTGCTTAGGCCAAGTTATCAAACGTGGCAATAGGAGCTGTTCTTGATGCAACTATAATTTTGCAGTAATTCTAAAACCATATAGCTTTTTAGGTAGTGGTTTTCCTTATACAAAAGTGTCTGACTAGTGACTGGTTTATTACCTACAGTAGCTCTCTTGAGACAAAGAATAAGTAGTAACAGTTTAATAGACCAGTTGCAAACACTAATTTTGTTGCCCTGATTGGGAATCAATGGAGTAATGTGTTTAAAACAGTTTTAATGATAGTGTTATTTCTGTCTTGAAAGAGTAGACTAAGTAAAGTTATCTTTTAAATGTACTTGGCTTGGACAGCAGAAATTACTCATTTATCAGTACTGAATAACTGGTTTTCCTTAATAGAAGTGAGATTGCATTCTGTTAAGTTTACTCGAGTTGCTAATTTATATTATGGTAGCCGTGAATAAGAAGCTTTCTTAGCCAGGTAGTGTTTTTAAAGTAATATACCTCACTTTAGTAAAGCAGTGGATCAGATCCAGCTATCGTTACTCATGCTGAGTAACAAAATGAATAGAGCTACTTGTGGAATAAGATACTACTCGGTGTGAGAGAAACTGGCAGAATCTGGCCCAAAATAAATATCTGCTAGGTATTTTTATATCTCGTTTGGCTGAGGAGCTAATGTAATAAGAATTATCCATTTCAAATATGAATATATTTAAACAGTGCACAAACCTGCAAATATTCAATAATATTTTTTGCCCAGTTGTGCTGGAAGGAGAGGAGACACTGGATGTGGTTTAACTAGGCTGCAAATTTATTCTTAAATGTCTGGGGGGAATCTGGCAGACAAAAGTGTATAGTGCAGGTAATTCCATAATCATTTCATATATACCTGGGAAGCTTCCGTCAGCCCTTCCCATCCCTGATCCTGTCTTTTACCAATGCTGTTTACAGGAATTGATAGAGAACATAAGGTTTGTAGGGAATATTTGTGCTTACAGGCATCTTGGGCTTGATTAATCAAACTTGCTAAGGAATGAGTTCATAAAACAGAAATTTAGTCCTTTACCCTGCAAAGACTTATGTACATAGCTCTTATGGTCTGTGAGTAATCCCATTGAACTCGATATAGAGGTAATAAATTCAACCACATTTAGAGGTTTACAGATCTGCTACTGTTTCTATGCTAAGAGAGCTGATTCTTTAGCTGAAGTGGTAGGAGCTCATGCTTTTATATTCAGAGGTCCTGGGTTCAGCCACCACAGGCAACCCAAACAGGGCTGGTGTTACATTTGGCCTTGCCACTGGTAACCATTAGTCCAAGCCATGTTTTCAGAGACAGAGGTAGAAATCAAGAATGCTAATGTCCTGCATTCCACTGCTGTCTCACGAATACCGTTTAACCCAAACACAATTTGTGTTTTGTCTCCCCCTGTATGGGCTGATCCATCTAGGAGGAAATAACATGCTTCCCTCCACTAGCTACTTGTATAGCTGAAATGGAAGAGGTCTGTTGGGTGGATCTGAAGGTTGTGGGTTCATTTTTGGGGACTGGATAGCTCAGGATGTGGCTAATGCTGTATACAGCCTTTCACCTGCGAGTCATCAGTTTGTATCTTTCCCAATTCTGCAGGAATTAAAGTTGCTCCCCTCTAATAGATATTTAGTAACCCCTATGTGAGATGAGTTTGAATCCCCATTCAAACACCCCACTATGTTTTGCACAAGACTAGGAACTTTTCAGGACAGGGGCTTTCTTTTACTATGTGTTTGTATGGTGCCCCCACCATAGGCCCTGATTGTAGTTGGATTCTCTAGTAAGTGTTCATACAGCTGGGGCAAAATGGTCTTGTTCACTGTGAATTTGTGAAAGTTGGCAGTGCTGTAATCCTCATATATGTTGAGGAGGAAGGGTGGGAGTTAAAATATCAGAACAAAAATATGGTTTAAAATCTCATTTTTTGGAGGGGGCCTGACTCATGACTTTTGAAATTTTTGGCTTGGCAATACTGTACGTTAATATGTGTTTCAGAATGGTTCTATCCATACTGTAATTGTGTAACCACAGAGATAATTTCTTCCATTTTTTGGCAAAGATTTATTGCCCATTGGCTTTTAGGTGTCAATTATAAAGTACACGGAGGAATAACTGGGTTGCTGACTAGAGAGGGAGAGCTGTTTGATGTCCCCAGAGCTACTGAATGTTTTTGTATAAGCTTGAGGCATCAGAGAGATTTATTTATAGTTCAGAAAATGCTTTTGAGCAATTAAAAATGTGATTTTTACTGGATTGGGCATGTGTCTGTTTATGGAGCCATGCCAGTCTGCTACATAAACATCCTTTGGCTCAAAATACTGCATCTGAGCTAGGTTTCTTCATTTTTAGCATCATGCATATTCCCGGGGGTGAACAATGGAGTTCATTATAACTAACAGGCCAGATCCAGGAGTACTTACTCATTCCTTACTCAGGCAAATTTTAGTAAAAATGAAGCAGGTCTTTAAGATCTAGCCCAACATTGGAAATCCTCTTGCTTTTCATAAGTGGAAAACTTTTTTGTTGCTAATATCATATACTGTTCTCACTGCTTTCATATCAAACCATTTTGGTGGGGAAAATAATCTTCTTAAAATTAATTTTAAGTGAATTTGTTGCTTATGAAAAGCATCATACTGACTGCCTTGGAAATGGCAATGAATCGAGGATTGCCAAACCACCACAGCAACTGTACCCTTTGGTGTGTCTCAAACTTTGCAAAGTGGCATGCTCTAATGTGAGAAGATAGATCTCTGATTCTGTGTTTGTTTACCCATGGCCTCTCTAAAGAGACTGTCAGCAGAGATTCCAGGTAGATGGCGGATCTTATGCTGTGGACACTAGTTTTCATTTTCATCATCATCATTGTTTAAGTGCCAGATGTGTTTTTGGAGCTGAATAAAACACAGAATCCAGACAGCACCTGGCCCTAACCTTTACAACCGAAGCAAAATAGGCATGGTAGACCAGGTAAAGTGGGAAGCCAAAAGGAGAAAATAAATAAGGTTTTAACTTTAGCTTATATTATTAAATCATTGATGCTTTTTTGTGTTATTACAGAAAATGTATATCTTCAAGAGTGATCTGAATGAAAAGAAGAGTAGTGTCTTTGCAGCCTGGAGTTGGATAAGAGCTCCATAGGTGGGGCAGCATTGAAGAAGGCCTGGAGATAGTTGTTATGGTGTGAAAATAGGGCATAAATGGAGGCGCTAGAAGTGTGGGCTAAGACACGTACAGGCCACCAAACTGCTGTCATGTTAATGAGCTTTGGCCATTCCCGTTATGGCAAGGACCTGGTAGTGAAATCCTCCTTATCCTTTTATCCCTCAAATATTCATAAACAGAGGAATAGAAAATGACTTTAGGGTGTGTCTAGAGTTAAGTAAAAAAAATTTAGTTGCTGAATCTCATTGTAATGAGCAGTTTTGTACCGGAACTAAATTTGTCTACATTTAAGAACATGAGATTGTGGTGGAGCAGATACCCACCCTTGTCAGGAAGGAGTTAGAGCACCTCTGGGATCAATCAGTCTCAGCCTGGTGCAGTTTTGGATATGCCTACACTGCATTGTGAACCTAAGTCTTTAGGACCCAGGAGTTTCGGTGTTTCCAAGCCCATGTTTGAGCTTCTAAACTGAATTGTGAACCTGGCCTTACAATTGCTGGACCTGGGTCTCTCAGCTGTGCTAACGTGTCCATACTACACTATGCAGATCTTCTGACTCAGGCTCTAGATCGGGGCAGGCAAACTTTTTGGCCTGATGGCCTCATCGGGTTTCATAAATTGGATGGAGGGCCAGTTAGGGGAAGGGGTCGTGGCCCAGCCTCCACCTCCTATCTGTCCCCCATCCAACCCCCTCTGTTCCCTGAAGCTCACAGCCCCGCTGCCCAGAGCATTGCGCCGGCGGCAGAGCGAGGAGGGACAGCAAGGCTTATGGATCTGTAATTACATATGTCCACGGTCCAATTCCTACTTTCCATAGGAGGGGCCTAATGTCTGTGACAGCTTATAACTTTGTAGTGTTCAGAGGACACTGTGGCAGTGTTGAAGGTTTCCTTTCGCTTGATAACAATGGAGAACTGCTGCTCACAGCTCACTTACTGGAACTGTGTGGAAGGATTGAGGATTGGCTCCCTAGTGAGAAGAAGAAAAAAGAACGGTGGATTTTACTAGATGGGGAAGGTGATACCATGTAATTGTATGTTTAAGTATTGAATATAAAATAGTAGCGGACGTATAAAGCTACCTGCATCTGTTTTTTATTAAAACACTTTTGTTAGCCCCCTTTTGAATACCATTATATTTTAAATAATCATGTTTGATTATGTCGTCATAAAGGCAGAGGGAAGAAAATCCAGTAAATCATTAGGTATGTGTTTTTATTATAGTGATCAACCTAAAGATGAGCGGAATTCCTATAAAAGCAGCGTGTGCCAGTGTTTTAAAAAGCAATTGCAGCTGTTTTCAATTATTCTTCTGTTGATACTGCCCCGCCCAAGATCATAAAATCATACTACAGTACTTCAAGGCCTGCCCTGAATCCACCATGTACAATATTGCAGGCAATAAGAGGATGCCTGAAGGAGCACTTAAAAATGAGCTGCAGAATGAACTAGTCAGCAGGCCAGGCAGTGACAATGGTATCATTTGGTTGCAGCCTGGGCTGTTCATCATAAATCTCTTCTGTTAGAAAACTGCCTGACTTGTACTACTTGAAATTTGTCTGCTGGCGTAAACTTCCTTCCTCTCCAGTAAATAAACCATATTTATTTGTGGTCTATTTCTCTTGCCTGAAGGACTTATTCCTGTCCCTAACCCTTACCCAGTTTTGCTTCAGACAGTATATATCTTGTTTAACATGCAATCAGGTGAGACTGGGGATGGTTAGTCGTCGTGCCTATGTATTCCCCAAAGAAGACACTCTGGAATGGCTGGCTGCTGTTTTCTGTTTCATTTGTCAATGTACTTCTCACCATTTAGTAGACGGGAGTAGAATGTAGTGATACAGCTGATCAATAACTGGCAGTAGAATGTAATATCAGATGTGTGTGTGTTATAAAGACAGGCTTGGACCAAACCACAGATCTGACCCTAACCTGAACTTTGTGGCTGGCCCTGTCTCTGTAATGGACTGAAATCTTGAATTCAGACCCCCTGATATTTGAAGAAGTTCAGATGTAGGCCCAGATTTTGCATCTTGGTCTCATTTCTAGTGCATATTTCAAAAAATTAAAATAAAGCCCATGTTGGAGGCATTGGGTGGGGTGGTTCAGCTCTTCATAGCCCAGGGATAGATCCTGGAATAACAATTTCAGGAGACACAATTCCTCCCCAGAGAGCATGGGCTGTTGGCATACTACATCTTCCCTTTGGCTGGTCCAGCTTTGCTTTCCCCTCTGTTGCCACACAATTTTTGACCCAGATTTGTTTCAGATTTCTGTAAGAGTTCCTTCAGTACCATAGTTAAAGAAGAAATTGTGAATTCCAGGTGGTGACAAGGACCTGTCCCTGGCAGCCCTATAACACGAGAGTGTTGAGGAACATTTATGTTAATTATCCTTCCATGTGATTATTATCCTGACCTTCTGCTGACCTTCTGCTGTTTCCTTTTGCTGCCTCAGTCTTGCACTGCTAAATGACACATGACATTAGGGCTTTCTAATTTTAATTAAAATGACTTGACAGTTTTTTAGATCGCTGAGAGCATTTAGAAATCAGAAAATAAAGACAACGGGGAGAGATAGAGAAGAAAATTAAGTCCCCACCACTCCTACTGATATTTTCTTTTGCCATTGTCTGGATTTACATGTGTAGCACGTTGTTCAAATCACAGGCACTGAATTTAGAGTTAGAAAACTATTCCTTTACAAGCAGTCAGAGCAAAATATTGATAGATTTGGATTAAATTATTCATGATAATGCTTTTTTAACTAGTGTGTCTATATCCTATTATGACAGTTAATGTGGGTTGTAGTAGTTAGTAAAATAAATAGTGTTCAGCAGGCTAGTCTGTTTTGTGTGTTGTTTGAGCTGAAAACAATAATAAGGTGCTGATTCACTTGTCTTTATATTTGAATAGCAGTAACTGATTCTGTCATTAAGCCAGATGTTGTCCATCAAATATTTATCATGTAGCCATTCCAAAGGCTTTTAAGGATCCATGCAATTGCTGCTAAGTTACAGAACAGAGCTTTTTCGAGTATTCTTTTTTTAATTACTCATGTTTGAGTTCCAAGGGTTTTTATGCTGCTATTTCATGTAAAGTTAATTCCCATAATGCAAGGAGTATGAGAAATAAACAGGAAGAACTGGAAATGTTACTACATAAGATAAATTATGACTTAATTGGCACCACAGAGCTGGTAGGATAAATCTGATGTGTGGAATATTGATATAGAGAGCGATAGCTTCTTCAGGAAGGACAGGCAGGGGAAAAAAAGGCGGAGGTGTTGCATTATATGACAAGAATATAACAGTTGTTCTGAGGTCCAGAAAGAGGTAAGAGGAAGACCAGCTGAAAGTCTGTGTGAAGGTAAAAGGGGAAGAAGTAGCAGGGACATCATAGTAGCAGGTCTTCAGGCAACATCAAATCAGCAAGAGAAAGAGGATAAGGCATTTTTAGAACAAATAATTGAAGTATCCAAAACAGAAGACCTGGTAGTAAGGTGGGACTTTAACTACCCAGACATCTGTTGGAAAAGTAATACAGCAAAACACAAAATTTCCAATAAGTTCTTGGAATGTATTGGGGACAAATTTTTGTTTCAGAAAGTGAAGGAAGTAACATGGGGAACAGCTATTTTAGACTTGATTCTGTCTACAGGGACTAAGGAAAGGAAGGAGTCAGAACAATAGAATAAGGACAACAAACTTCAAAAAAGCAAACTTTAACTCAGAGAACTGGTATGTAAGGTCCCATGGGACGAAAATCTAAGGGGAAAAAAGAATTCAGGGGACCTGGCAGTTTCTTAAGGGCACAGTTTGAATAAGTGCCTTTAACATTATCCCAGTGCAAAGGAAAGATAGGAAGAAAAGCAAGAGGCCAATATGGCCGCATCAGAGTTCTTTAATGACCTGAAAATCAAAAAGGAATACTAGACAAAGTGGAAACATGGACAAATTGTGAAGGAGGAGTACAAAAGAATAGCACAAATATGTAGGGACAAAATCAGAAAGGTTAAGGCACAAACTGAGTTACATCTAGCAAGGAACATTAAAAGGCAATGAGAAGAGGCTTCTGAAATAGATGAGGAGCAAGAGAAAGATGAAGGAAAGTGTGGGTCTTCTACTTGGTGGGGAAGGAGAGGTAATAACTGACATCAAGCGCACTGACTTTTTTAATGCCAGTTTTGCTTCACTCTTCACGAAAAAGGTTAATGGTGACCAGATACTTAACACAGTTAATTTTAACAACAAGGAGGAAGGAATGTAAGCCAAAATAGAAAAAGAACCGGTTAAAGAATATTTAGATAAATTACATGTATTCAAGTTAGCAGGGCCTGCTGCTATTCACCCTAGGGTACCCAAGGAACTATCTGAAGCAATTATTTTTGAGGTTAGGTGAGGTCCTGGAGGAGGGGAAAAGGGCAAACATAGCACCTAGCTTTAAAAATGGGAACAAAGAGGGCCTGGGGAGTTACAGCCTAACTTCGATACCTGGAAAGTTACTGGAACAAATTACTAAACAAACGATTTGTAAGCACTTAGGGGATAATAGGGTAATAAATAATAGCCAGAATGGGTTTAAGAACAAATCATGCCAAACTAACCTCATTGCCTTCTTTGACAGGGTTACTGGCCTAGTGGATGGGGAAATCAGTAAATGTGATATATCTTGATTTTAGTAAGGCTTTTGACATAGTCCCACATGACATTCTCATAAGGAAACTGAAGAAAAGGGG
This sequence comes from Chrysemys picta bellii, assembly GCF_011386835.1. NCBI lineage: Eukaryota > Metazoa > Chordata > Testudines > Emydidae > Chrysemys > Chrysemys picta. The sequence goes on from NC_088792.1 coordinate 202,435,791, forward strand.
TATGGATGAGATTACTATAAAGTGGGTGCATAAATGGTTCACAGACCACACTCAGAGTAGTTATCTATGGTTCATTGCCCAAGTGGGAGGACCTATCTAGTGGGGTGCCAAATTGGTCTGTCCTGGGTCCAATACTAGTTAATATTTTCATTAATGACTTGGATAATGGTGTGGAGAATATGTTTATACAATTTGTGGATGACACCAAACTGGGAGAAGTTGCTAACACTTTGGAGGACAGGATTAGAATTCAAAACAACCTTGACAACTTGTAGAATTAATCTGAAATCGGCAAGATGAAATTCAATAAATACAAGGATACACTTGGAGGAAAAATACACTTGGAGGAAAAAAATCAAATGCACAACTACAAAATGGGGAATAACTAGCTGGATGACAGTACTGCTGAAAATGATCTGGGAGTTACAGTGGATAACAAATTGAATGAGTCAACAATGTGATGCAGTTGCGAACAAGGCTAATATAATTCTGGGATGTGTTAATAGGAGTATCGTATGTAAGGCATAGGAAGTAATTGTCCCATTCTACTCTGCATTGGTGAGGCCTCAGTTGGAGTACTTTGTCCAGTTCTGGGCACCACATGCTAGGAAAATTTTGAGAAAAGAAGACTATGGGGGGATCTGATAATAGTGTTCTAATATGTGAAGGTCTGTGATAAAGAGGACTGATCAATTATTTTTCATGTGCACTGTACATAAAACAAATACAAGATTAAGCGGGTTTAATTCAGCAAGGGAGTTTTAGGTTAGATATTAGGAAAATTCTAACTATAAGGATAGCTAAATTCTAGATTAAGCTTCCAAGGGAGGTTGTGGAATCCCCACCATTGGAGCATTTTAAGAACAGGGATGGTCTAGGTTTACTTGGTCCTGTCTCAGCACAGAGGGCTGGACTTGATGACCTCTCAGGGTCCTTCCACTTCTGTTATTCTATGACAATGGGAAGAAAGAAGAGTTTGAACTAGGCTACTTTTCTCATTACACCTGCGTGCTTTCAATAATGAATACAGATCTTTTTGTGTAATGGCATAATAAACCAACACATTTTTGCTCATGAATACTTCTCATGTGAGTAATTCCATTTGGTGGGATTAACTTCTGTACAAAGGTTTGCTAGATCTGTCCCAACAATGCTAGGGAAGTTTGGGGGAAATAAACAGTTCCCTGAAAAATATTTCATAGAAGCAGAAATGTTAATTGAAATTTTTTTTGCTTCAAAGTGTTTCATAGTTACCTGTAAACAGTCATGTGACATAGGGGACAGTTCAGTGGCAAATGTTGAAGAGTGATAGGTGTGTAGTTTTCATTGTGTTTTGGATACCTTACCCAGACGAGCAGTTGATTCCCATAGGACCAAATCTGTAGACCTTAATCTGGCAAAACTCCTATTGTAGTAAGACAATGGGAGATTTGCCTGAGTAAGCGCTGTAGGATTTGATCCCTAATAAAATGAACCAAACTCAAGACTATTTAAAAGTATTCCCATTATTGGTGAAGATCAAGTAATAAAAAAAAAAATGTATGTAGGATCCATAATGAATGTTAAATTTCCTTATGACTAAAATTTCAATGGGAACTGCAGGGTCTTAACAGCTCTAAAAATCAAGCCACTTATTTAGGTATTTAACTTTAGACACCCAAGTTTGAAAATTTTAGTTTGTATTTTTTCCAAAGGAATAGCTGTGTGGGTGGAATGTGTACTTTGTTGCCAAATGTTCATTCAAATGTCCATGCCAAACTTATTAATTCTGTTATATCACTATCAAATAGCCGGGTGAACTAACTTCATTTTTTATTTGAAGAGATCAAGAAACATTTGCTTTAAATGTAAAAACATGACTTTTGGGATTCTAGTTATCTATTCTGTATGTGTACGTTTATAAGATGACATTTTTTACTGCTTTGTAATTGAGTTGGCTGGTGCTACATAGTATGGGAAGGAAAACCTACAAGGGTTTTTAATGGTGTGTGTTAATAAAACTTTAAGACTTGAAACCAATCTTAAAATGCTTAAAAGATCTTCCAAAGCTCTGATGTCAGGACCAGATCAATCTATTCTCACTTCATTTAGCCTGACCCAAGGAAATGTGTTAAATCCCATTCCCAAGAGCCTTTTGCGGAGAAGCAAAATAAGAGTTTTGCAGGAGAAAGGAAGGAAATGAGCTTCTAAGCATGCTTGTGTGATACACATATGGATTGCATTGTATAAACAATTACGTGTGCGTGGCATGCCAGAATTAGCAATAGGCAAAACCATTTGGTAAAATGAGAATTCACTTGGACCTTTTCCCAAAACTTGAACAAAATCACTTCAAGATTTGAAAAAAGTTTGCATAATGTCCACCCTGCCCCATCCGTTGTTTAAGACAATCAGTGACATAAGTGGGCTGCAGGAAGGCTGTTCCAGATTGGAAAAGCTGTGACATGATTGTGTGGAGGGACAGAGAGGAGGCCCATACTATCTGAGTGGGAAGAGAAATAGAGAGTTATGGGGGAAGTCTTATGATATTGTGGTCCAAAATGCCATATTGTCTGCATTTTTAAAAAACTCCTTATTGTGACTTTAGTTGGGACATTTGTGAGAAATGGGAAATTCTGTACTTTTCACTGAAGGACACATTCTAATAATGCCTCTGATGCCAGACAGGAATACAAAGGAAGTTGCTTAACTGCACAATTTTTTTCCCTTCAGAAATAGGCATCATAAAAATGATGTGGCTTAAAAGTAATGAAGAAATTCAACTCAAACCTAGAGTGGCCACAGCCATGTATAGATACTGTTGTAAAACAAACAGTAGCTGACAACATGCAATCCTTTGGGTCCAGACATTCATTTAAAAAAAAAAAAAACGAAAAAAAACCCCTGGCTACTCAGAAAAAAAACAATGAAAGGGGCTGTGAGAAAACACAAGATAAAATTAATCTTGCCTTTTAAATCCTTTCTTTGTTCATTCATAAAATTCTGTGGTAAAGCTGCTGAGGTTGTCCTCTTCCCCTGTTTCACACAGGGCTCCAGCAAATTCTGAGCCTGTTCCTTAATTGATCTTTTTGGGTGCACTGTGATTAAATTCTGGGAAATTGCTAAATTGTGAGTCACATCATAAAATCCAATTAATGATTGGTTGACAGTATATAGGTTATTGCTGGCAAATGGCTGGAACTGATTTTTGTAGAAGAATGTTGCACAAAGTCAGAGAAATTTGTTTTTGATATTGCTAAGACTAAAGCAGTTTTGTTTGAGAAGTGTGTCCTATAGCTTTTGGTAACTGGCTCTGTTTTACAGGTTTACTGCATATTTAAGTGTTGGGATCAGGTGGGAAATCAGTTTTTAAAAAATAAACTGATCTTTAAAAACTCCTCTGCTATTAAAGCTTTATAAAATGGGCATTTCCCTTTTCCTGTTCATTATTGGAAGCAGAAAGCTCTTACACAGACTGGGAGCTACTTCTGCCTGGGGGTGCTGTTGTGTCTTTCCTTTCTCATTGCCCTTGCAGCTATTTTCCAGGACTTCATGATGATGACATGTTTTTCATCTTGCTTGTATCTCAGTCAATAAGAAAGGCAGAAAAATAGTACAAGTGCCCTTTTTAGAATTGCTGAGCTCTAAAAGGTTACAGGTATGAAGGGGATTTCAAAGCAAGGCAAAAGGTGACACTTGACTGGAAGAATTGTGCATGACTTTCTGATTGTTAGGATAAATTCTGATCCCAAGAGGATATGGTGCTGAGTGGTTCAGATGAAGTACAGAGCGTGTGAACTGACAAATTCTGTGCTGACGATGTAGGTGCTCCAGCAGAGAATCTGGTCTGAAGAGTTTTTGTTATATGGGTCTCTTTTTTGAGATATGGGTTAATAAAGAAATGGTTTTCAGAAGGTGAGCGCTCATTAGCTTAAATAATCATCCATAAATATCTATTTTTCTCAACATAATAGCCTTCCTCACAAAACCAAAGTAGAAACGAGTCAATCAAAATTTCTTCAGTGGCATCTCTGGAAAATTGATAAGAAATGGCAAAACTTCTGGATTTGGGAATTATTTTTTACGCACAGTGAAATACATTTGCATATGTTAATTTTTTTAAAAGGCAGGGCTCAGTGGATCCTCATCTTATAGGGACCTCTTTTTAAAAGTCAGGTTTTTTAAACAATTAAAATTTAAAAATGGACTGAATAGTCCATTAATGTCATGAGAGCATGTGCATTACGCCATCATGATGAACTGTAATGACTATCAGAACTGTATATACACAATTGACCATATTCAATAATCTTAGACATAAAATGGAAGATTATAACACAAAACAAAAACTTCTTATAGAAATGCCTGGAATAAACTTGTTTAAGTATTGGTTTTGCTATTCACCAAGAGTGCTATGCTATGTATCTTAAAGAATGTTTGCTTTTAGCTGATAGCCATTAATCCATTGTTATGTTGTTGTTTCTATAGCTTCTTCATAATAATAGAAAGTGATAGCAGAAGTGTGAGCATTAAGTCATTAGGTTGGGAATGGAGGCATTTGCTTTCAAGATTGAATTCACTTTAATAAACCAAGGTTTTTTTGTACAACATACAGGGTGTAGGAGGGGGCTGCAGATTGAGGCGGGGGTTGGGGTATGGGAGGCAGCGAGGGCTCCAGGTGTGGGATCTGGGGTGGGACCAGGGATGAGGGGTTTGGAGTGCGGGGGGGGGCTCCAGGCTGGAGGGTGGGGCCAAGGGATTGGGAATGTGGGAGGGGGCTGCAGGTTGAGGCAGGAGGTTGGGATGTGAGAGGGGGTACCCCAACCCCCTGCTCCAGCCCAGTGAAAGCGAGGGAGGGGGAATGTAGAGGGTGGGGGCGGGGCCTCAGGGAAGGGGAGGGACTAGGGTGTTCAGTTTTTTTTATTAGAAAGTTGGCAATCCTAGTTATGTAATTCAAGGGGTGGCTTATTCATGCCCCTTAGTGACATAACTTATGTCAACTTAAGCTGTAGTATAGCCATAGCCTGAGTAGTAAATAAATAAATGGAGACCCTGCTTTTTAGGAAATCCTAGCTGGTGGGAATGAAGATGCCAATTTGCTTAAGTGCTTTGCTGAACAGAGATGGACTACTAAAACAGGGCCTAAATGGAAGAGGGATGCTGAGGAGTGTGGAATCTGTCTAACAGGAGGGTTCAATCTATTGCTTGATACATTACTTTTTTGGCACATAACTCACTGAGCCATGTCCAAATTTGTTAGCCTGGATTAGCTCTTTTTCTTCCCCAGATTTCTTCCAGCAGCATGAATTTTCATTAGTTATCCCACTAGCACAAGCTCTTTTCGTTTAGAATCACAAGGCCTTGGCCACGTGTCAGAAAAGCATAAAGAGTAGCAAGTCCTCTCTGTCTACTCTGATCGCACAAGTCCTCTCTGTCTACTCCAAGACCCCTGGCTTGTGTAGCTATTGTGTACATTCAGATCAATGCTGAGAAACAGATTTTGTAAACAGTACACTTGTTTACCAGTCAAAAGTCTGATAGTCTATACAGAAATTTTATCAGCACTAAAATTGTAGTCTGGTGAAAATAGTTAGATCAGTAGCAAAAGTTAGTGATGGTTGAAGTCCATTGATATTTGGAGTCAGTTTTTCTGGTAGCACACCAAGGTCTGCATGTTTGTCTTGGTTCCTGAGATGCGCCTTTCTTTCTTTCTTTCTTTCTTTCTTTCTTTCTTTCTTTCTTTCTTTCTTTCTTTCTTTCTTTCTTTCTTTCTTTCTTTCTTTCTTTCTTTCTTTCTTTCTTTCTTTCTTTCTTTCTTTCTTTCTTTCTTAGATGCTGTACTCATTTTAATATGAACTGCACTTTGAAATACATGGAAACAATTTGACTCTGTTTTCAAGGTAAACTGAAGGGAGCACTGAAAAAAAACAAAACCCCAAATTCCCTCAGTGACTTCTAACCAGCCACATTCACTTCAAAAATATTTTTGAAGAGTGCTGTGCTAGCAACTTGTCAGAAAATCATTTCTGTAGTGAAATCTATTTAGCTCTTTCAAGTGTTGTAAAACAAGGGCAATAAGATTCAGTGGGTGAAAAAAATGAAACTTGTTTTCTAAAGTTTATCTGCAGTGTACTTCATGCTACTCTGATATTAGGGCTCGAAGAGGCACAGCTATGTAGGGAGCAGGGGGCCTCTAGGGCTACAGCGGGGAAGTAAGTCCTGTTATATCTCTGAAAAAATGTACTTGTCTGCCCCCACCCCACTCACTCGCCTACCAGAACTCTCTAGCCATGAGATGTGACTAATGGCAATAGGGCTGTGGCCCATCTGGTGCTGCTAGTACTGCACTCAGCCCTAGTCAGTCCCACCTAAATCGCCACAGAGTGTTCCACAGAGCAGCCAGCTAAATCATAGCTGCCTCCTGACTGTGGTGGAAGGCAACAGGGCCGCCCGGGGGTGGGGGGCAAGTGGGGCAATTTGCCCCGGGCCCTGCAGGGGCCCCCACGAGAATATAGTATTCTATAATATTGCAACTTTTTTTAATGAAAGGGGCCCCCAAAATTGCTTTGCCCCCGGCCCCCTGAATCCTCTGGGTGGCCCTGGAAGGCAATAGGGATCTTCTCTATAATTCACTTGCCCAGCTGTAATTTAAAGCTTTTACTTAAAGAGGCTTTTCCGTAGGCACTGAATTCTTTTGATTGTAAAATTTTCCCTCAGCTATAAAAGCACTGAACTCATTTCATTATGGGCATTTGGTGTTTGGCTGGCTGGTTTGTTTGTTTGTGTGTGTGTGTGTGTGTGTGTTTGTTTTTTTTCCAGTGTATAACTCTAGGAGTCTAATTTACTGGAATCATACTTATTTATGAGTCAGATATTTATTATGGACTGCTCCCGACAAGCAAGTGGCAGCGCTGTGGTCAAAATAAAGTAAAATAAAAATTGTAGCATAAAACAAATTTGTCCAGTAGATCAATATTATATTACATACCTGTCAACATCCTCTGACATAAACAGTAGATTTCAGATTTGAATAAATACTCATACATATGCATACATTCTGGCAGAAACCATCACAAGTACAGACCTTCCCATTTTAAATGTCTGCTGTAGCAAGCCTTTAGGTGGGGGGAGATAATGGTGTGCATTTTTTGACAGTCTCCGGTGTTTTGTATACAGCAATCTAAGAAATAAAAATCCATGTCATATTTCCTATTCCAATATATCCAGTATAGTTTGCATTCTCTTTTCATGGTGACAAGTCATAAAGAGGAGGAGGAGGAAGAGCGTCTATTAGTGCTACTTCTGGTTTAGTTATCATTCACTTACCCAAAAAAGTCGCAAGGAAATACAGAAAGTCGTGCTTTTTAAAACAATCATGCACTCATGTCCTTAGAAGTGGTGCTGACATTTTAGTTTTACACTAGATGGTCAGGGATTCAGAAAACTGCATCATCTCTTTCCCCTTCCTCATTTCTTGCAAAAGTGTTTGCTTTCTGACCTTGGGTAACAATCAGAAAAATGCAATGGATTGCTCTAGTTTCCCTGCCGATCTGTTGAAAGGGCCAAAAACCTGTAGTCTTCAGGGAAAAACAGTAGACTTGTCTGATCTGATATTGACTTTAATATTAGTCTTGTTCTAACCACAAATAAGTCAGTCAGTGCTTTTTCATATTTAGGACAATTTTGAAGTTTTATAATGGGTAGCACAAACCTCAAAATTGTAGTTGGCTAAATGCTCCCCCAAAATATAATTGCCTAGGTATCTTCTTAAGAACATAAGAATGGCCATACCAGATCAGACCAATGGTCCATCTAGCCCAGTATCATGTCTCCAACAGTGGCCAGTACCAGAGCTTCAGGAGGCGTGTATAGAAAAGGGAAGTTGGAGTGATCTGTCTCTTTTTTTTCCCTCTCCCGGCTTCTGGCAGTCAGAGGCTTGAGTATGGGGTTACATCCCTAACCACTGATTGTCTGATAGCCACTGATGGGCCTATCCTCCATGAATTTATCTAGTTCTTTTTTGATCCCAGTTATAGTTTTGGCCATCACAACAACAACATGGCAATGAGTTTCAAGTGTATCGTATGAAAAAGTACTTCCTTTTCTTTGTATAAACCAGCTGACTATTAATTTCATTGGGTGACCCCTGATTTTTGTATTGTGCGAAAGGATAAATAACATTTCTCTATTCACTTTTTCCACACCATTCAGGATTTTATAGACCTCTAATATCCCCCTTCAGTTGTCTCTTTTCTAAGCTGGTCTTTTTAGTCTCTCCCTATATGGAAGCTGTTCCATACCCCCTTGATCTTCTGTGTACTTTTTCTGATTCTAATAAAAGAAGAACAGGAGTACTTGTGGCACCTTAGAGACTAACAAATTTATTAGAGCATAAGCTTTCGTGGACTACAGCCCACTTCTTCGGATGCATATAGAATGGAACATATATTGAGGAGATATATATACACACATACAGAGAGCATAAACAGGTGGGAGTTGTCTTACCAACTCTGAGAGGCCAATTAATTAAGAGAAAAAAAAAAAGCTTTTGAAGTGATAATCAAGCTAGCCCAGTACAGACAGTTTGATAATAAGTGTGAGAATACTTACAAGAGGAGATAGTCAATGTTTGTAATGGCTCACTAACACGGCTGTTACTCTGAAATCTGATTCTAATGTATCCTTTTTGAGATGGGGTGACCAGACCTGGACACAATATTCAAGGTGTAGAGGTAACAATATTTTCAGTCTTATCTATCCCTTTCCTAATAGTTCCTAACATTGTTAGACTTTTTGACCATAGATGCAAATTGAGCTGAAGTTCTCAGAGAATGATCCATGATGACTTCAAGATCTTTCTCGAATAGTGACAGCTAATTTAAAACCCACCATTATATATGTGTAGTTGGGATTGTTTTTTCCAGTGTGCATTACGTTGCACTTATCATTGTTTAATTTTATCTGCCATTTTGTTGCCCAGTCACACAGTTTTATGATGTCCCTTTGTAACTCTTTGCAGTCAACTTTGGACTTAACTATTTTGAATACTTCTATATTATCTGCAAACTTTGCTGCTTCACTGTTCACTCCCTTTTCCAGATCATTGTTATATATGTTGAACAGGTACCAGTACAGATCCTTGGGAACCCTGCTGCTTACCTCTCTCCATTGTGAAAACTGACCATTTATTCCTACCCTTTGTTTCCTATCTTTTAACCAGTTACTGATCCATGAGAGGACCTTCCCTCTTATCACATGACTACTTAGTTTCTTAAGAACCTTTGGTGAGGGAGCTTTTCAAAAGCTTTCTGAAAATCCCAATACATTATATTGACTGGATCACTCTTACCCACATGCTTGTCTGTCAAAGAATTCTTATAGATTGGTGAGGCATGACTTCTGTTTACAAAAGTTGTGTTGACTCTTCCCTAACAAATCTTGTTTATCTATGGCCTTGGCTACACTTACCCGCTAGTTCGGCGGCTGGCAATCGAACTTCTGGGTTCGACTTATCGCGTCTAGTCTGGACGCGATAAGTCGAACCCGGAAGTGCTCGCCGTCGACTGCGGTACTCCAGCTCGGTGAGAGGAGTACCGCGGAGTCGACGGGGGAGCCTGCCTGCCGAGTGTAGACCAAGGTAAGTTCGAACTAAGGTACTTGGAACTTCAGCTACGTTATTCACGTAGCTGAAGTTCCGTACCTTAGTTCAAATTAGGGGGGTAGTGTAGACCTGGCCTATGTGACTGATAATTCTGTTCTTTACCATAGCTTCTACCAGTTTTCCTGTAAGAATTTGTTTCCAATCTAGGTTAAAAAGGTTGAGTTTACTGGAGAGCTAGCAGTCTCCTTTTGAAGTTAGGAAAATTAGTTTCCTTTCCATAGACTAAGGCCCCACATATTTGAAATAATAGAACTAATGAGAGGAAGAGAGAGGTCATTTGACAAAACTTATGATGTAGAAAAGGATGGATGGTGTGTTTGATTGAGAGACTCTTAATTGTGAGTTAGTATCTCAAAGGAGCACTGAGCTAGAGATAGTAAAAAGCCAATGAAAGCAAGTTAAACAAATACTTCTGTTTTTAGTCGCACATGCCTCTCTGTGCTTCTTGCTCCTGCCTGCACAATTTTATCTATCTATCTATCTATACACACACACACACACACACACACACACACACACACACACACTCACTCTTTATAGATATATGGCCTTTACTTTACTTTCATATCTTTAAATCATTTAACAAGTCTTATTTGTAGAAAACTTTATACCAGTTAGGGGCAACTTTGACGCTCCAGTGCTTTGTTCCATGACACGTTTTTCCTTGGACAACACTGTCACTTATAATGGGAGTAGGATGTGAATGCAGGTATTGCATCAGAATCAGGCCCTATCTAATGAAAATCAGAGCTGGTTGGACAAATACCTCTTTTCTGTACAGCAGTGGACTCTGCATATTGTATGACCTGTACGTGTTCTCCTTTGAAATGGGAAAAGGGTGTTATTTCTTAGGAGAGAGTATGTCATCCACTCACATCTTCCAGGCACTGAGGTGAATGAACAGACAATGGTAGGAATGGCATTATTTCATTTGAAGGAGCCTCTGGTCATCTGTTAAAGTTATGGGGCTTGATGCACTCTAAATGCAGCCTAATGTGCATTAAAGCTTCCATGTTTGTTAAAAGCACCATGTAAAGAGCTGTACTCAGGAAACCGTTTGTAATGCGCAATATTTTTATTGGTCGTAGAAAACCTACGAACAATAGTACACATTCTTAAGTGCCATCAACTGGCACAGTACCTTAATTCTATCCATATGGGTACTGCATGGTTCAGTTGATATGGTGCTGAATTGGGGGCCAGGAAATGTTGGCTCTGTATCTCTCTCTGTTGCTGACTGTGTGTGAACATGAGCAAGTCACTTTGACCTCAGTTTCTGATGTGAAAAACTGGGGTAATTATCTGCACCTTCCTTTTCAAAATGCTTTGCAATTTACCATTGGAAAGTGCAATATAAAAGAACTTTTTTTTATTTTTAAACTGAGTCTTATATTCTATATTATATTCTTATATGCAAGACATATGAGCTCTGGAGCCTTACAATTTCCAATTCACCGTCATCAGTTGAATCAAGAATGTTATTTGCTTCAGAGAGCAAGGTCCATTGGCAGAGATAACAAATGGCAGAGACAACAATGAACAAGTAAAAGCAAATCCTTTGGAATTTTAAAATTCTCAAATCGCATTTTAAAATGTTTGATCAGATTGTTTAGGAATTCTTGAATCGTTTTCATCTGTAGCAACATCAAGATTCCGCTGAAAGGAAGACACTTTTTCAAAAGATCCCCGACACTGCTTGCATGGCCATCTAGCTGCAATTTGAGGAAATTCAGTGACCAGTAATATTGCACAGAAAAGCTACATTTGACATAGAGGGGACATCGTTCATAAATTCCAGGAACTCACAAGCTTTGTTGGTCTTGTGATTTGAAAGAAATTCTATTATTTCTTTTTGAAGCACATAAAACCTCTCTAGCACTTAACCAGCAAATGTCATTGTGCTGCAACAGGTCAGTGTATTTGGCTGAATGTCTTGTAAAAGAGCTTTAAAAAGATGATGTTGCAAGAAGTTGAGCATACGTAGTTCATAATCTAATCACAATACCCATTTTTTTTTCTTTTTTCCAAATTCCCAGACAACGTACCACATAGGACAGTCTGTTGAATGGTGCAGTGTATTTAATGAAGGGTGTATCGCTACCAGATGTGAAGCAGAGCCCTTCTATTTCCCTGTCATGGAGGGGCCTCTGTCTGCAATCCATTTTTTAAAAAAAAGCTTTTTATCTTTTCAAAAATGATCTCTCCTGTGATGTAGGTTTCTAATGGTATTAAGCACAAAAATTATTTGCTGAAAATGTCACCATCATAAAATCTAACAAACAGCGATAGCTGGGCAGTGTCACTTAAGTCACTGGTTTTGTCCATTGCAAGAGACATGCATTTGGTGTTTTTTAAATCAGAAAGCAGTGCTGACAAATAATCCTTCCAAATTACCTCCAATCTTTGCACTGCGGTGGAATCAGACAGGGGAACTTGCTTCACATGGCTCACAATCTCCATCAAAAAGCTCCTCCAGCATTTCCAATGGGCACTCCTTCCCAAGCTCGGCATCCAGGGAAGGCTTTTTTTCTTTAGCTAGTACCAACATTACGTGAAGAGAAGCAGCTGTTGCTTTTTTCCTGTACAGTCACTGATGTTGTGAGAATGACATTTGAAGTGTGATATGAAGACTTCAGATTTTCAATTTTGTCATGTCTTGCAACACTGCCAGGAAGATATGCCGCATTGAAGTTACTATGCTTTGATTCAAAGTGGCGCCTTACGCTGACGACCTTAGAGATGGATACAGTAGTTTGGCATATTAAACACACAAGTTTTGCTTTTAAGTGAGGTGGCTTAATAAAAAGAAAATCCACTGTCCAGTTTGGGTTAAAAGCTTGGTTTTTGCTGTCGTTTACTCCCAGTCGCATTCATTTTTGGCTCCATTTCCATCACTAATGAAAAATGAGCAGCCTCCTACTTCAGTCATAGCCAATGCTATGAGGAGAACTTAAGATCCAGTAAGCAGTGCTTATTTTGTGCTGGGGTTTGCCAGGGGTCAGCCCACGCCCTGCTTGGCTTGGCCCTTCTGGGCTCCTGGCCAGCAGCTGCCACTCTTCGGCCACCCAATTCTGAAAGCAGTACTGCTGGCAGCAGCAGCGCAGAAGTAAGGGTGGCAATACACCATACCATGCCTTCCTTATTTCTGTACGGCTGCTGGTGCCGGTGCTGCCTTCAGAGCTGGGTGCCCGGTAGGGTTGCCAACTTTCTAATTGGAGAAAACCGAACACCCTTCCCCCAGGCCCTGCCTCCCGCTCACTCCATTTTCCTCCTTCCTCCATCGCTCGCTTTCCCCTACCCTCGCTCACTTACTCATTTTCACTGCAAGGCCCAAGCAAGCACCGGGAGAAGGCCAGGAGCTGCAACAGTTTGAATATGGGAGATGGAACGTGTCATTCAAATACCCTTCATCTCATCAGGGAGAGATCTTAAACACTATTGTAAAATTAATTGCCCCCCCACAGGGGTGGGCAAACTTTTTGGCCTGAGGGCCACATTGGGGGTCCGAAACTATATAGAGGGCCGGGTAGGGAAAGCTGTGCCTCCCCGAACAGCCTGCCCTCACCCCCTCCCTACCCCCCGACTGACCCCCTCATAACCCCTGACCCATCAAACCCCCCTGCTCCTTGTCCCCTGACTGCCCCCTCCCGGGACCCCACCCTCTATCCAACCCCCCCACCTCCGACTTCCTTGACCCCTATCAACACCCCCATGCCCTAACAGGCCCCCCCGGGACTCTCATGCCTATCCAACCGCCCTGTTCCCCATCCCCTGACCGCCCCCTCAGAACCTCCGCCCCATCCAACCACCCCCTGATTCCCCCAGTACACCCTGCTCCTTATCTAACTCCCCTGCTCACCACCCTCTTACCATGCTGCTCAGAGCACCAGGACTGGCAGTTGCCCCGCCCAGCTGAAGCCAACCATGTGGCCGCGCAGTCTAGAACACTGGGGCAGGCTGGTGGCTCTTGCAGTCGCATTGCCCGGCAGGAGCTCACAGCCCCGCCGCCCAGAGCACGGGTTGTGCTGAGGCTGTGGAGCACGGGGGACAGCAGGGGAGGGGCCAGGGGCTAGCCTCCCCAGCTGGGAGCTCAAGGGCCATGCAGGAGGATCCTGTAGGCCAGATGTGGCCCGTGGGCCGCAGTTTGCCCACCTCTGCTCTAATACAATGTGTTATTTGTATGAGATTGGGTGTCTCAAATAAAACAGGGAGGTGCCCTTAAAAATAAACTTTCTCCTATAATTTCCAAGTTGTCCTTTATTTGAAACATAAAGGGTCTGTATATGGGCGTGAGGGAGATTGCCATAGCCAGGGACTATCTCTTCTGTTTCAGTCCTAGTGAAGCTATGCATTCCCTGTTGCCAGAGCCCTTTTGTGCGCTGCCCATGGTGCTAGCACCGTCAGACCATATGACCCACTTACTTTTTGCAGACTCCGGTGGGTACCCACCAGTGTGAAGTGCCAGGTTTTGTGCACAGTGATGGCTGGCTGCTGGCATGACCCCTGATGAGCCCCACTGACTGGGTGGGTTAAAGTGGCCACCCCAGTGGTGGAGACCAGTCCAGCCCCAGTGCACTGCTTCTCGATGCACTGACAGAGACGCCCAAAACGACACTAACCTACATGCATCTCCTGCAGAGAGGGACTGGCCTGCACAGCTACCTAGGGTAGCAGCTGCTGTATGCCACTTGCTGGGAGGGGGTATTGGGTGGGTATGTCTATACAGCAATTAAAGCTGGCTGCCCCTAGTCTGCTGACTGGGGCTCGCTGTGGGGCTGTTTGGGCTAGCTGAACCCCAAACTCTGAGACCCCAAATAGCTACACAATAATGTTATAGCCCCAGTCTGCTGAACCAGGACAGGAGGGCATTTAATTGCAGTGTAGAGATACTCCAGAGAGCTCAGAGGGGCTGAAGTGAAGGCTCCCAGGTAGGCACTATTGGGGAAGGGAGCTGCAAATTTGGAGCATCTCCACCTGACCTCTCCTCCCCAAGTAGCTGCTGGTGGGGAGCAGCGCCACCTAGCTGGGGCAGCTGCTAGGAAGAGCGGGAGGTTGCTTGGGGCTTCAGGTATGGGAGGGAGTTAGGAGTGAGGGAGAGGGCCTGGCTTCTGGGCTGGGGGTGCGAGCTCTGGGGTGGAGCCAGAAATGAGTGGTTCAAGGTGTGGGAGGGAGCTCTGGGCTCACGCAGGGGGCTGGGATGCAGGAGGGGGTGCGGGCTTTGGCTGGGGGGTTGGGTTCTGGGGTGGGGCTGGGAATGAGGGGTTTGGGGTGCATGCAGGGGCTCCGGGCTGGGGCTGAGGAGTCTGGAGTATGGGAGGGGCTCCAGCTGGGGCAAGGGAGGAGGTGAGGGCTCCGGCTGGGGATGCAGGCTCTGGGATGGGGCCAGGATGAGGGGTTTGGGGTGCAGGATGGGGCTCCGGTATGGGGCCAGGGGGTTGAGGTGTGGAGGCGTGAGGGCTTTGGGGTGGGGCTGGGGCCAAGGGGTTCAGAGTGGGAAGGGCCTCTGGGCTGGGGTAGGGGGTGTGGCCAGAAATGAGGGGTTCAGGGTGCAGGAGGGAGCTCTGGGATGTGGTGGGGTTGGGATGAAGGAGGGGGTGGGGCTGGGGATGATGGTTTTGGGAGTGTGAGGGAGGGGCTCTGGGCTCAGGCCAATGGGTTCGGAGGGCAGGAGTGGGCTCAGAGCAGTGGCTTGGGGTGCAGGAAGGGGTGTGGGTTGGTTCCATCCTTTTGTGTGTAGGATGGAAGTAGAGTGGAGGAGAGGGAGTAGGAGGTTGGTTCATCTTAAAAGCAAAGACTTGCATCTGTAGTATGTCTCCAAAGCAGATCCGAAACTAAGGTCTTGTTTCTGGTTCAAATTGGTGCAAACACCTGTATGGACAGTCTCTTACTTCAGTTTGAATGGCTTATTTTGGTTTAGCTTAAGTTGACTGGGAATCAGTTTAAAATAAACTGCAATCAGCCATTCTTTAACGAAAATAAGTGTCCAAACAAAGGTTTGCACTCGTGCAACTAATTCAATTTAAAACTGATTTATGTTCAAGTGCTAAAATTTTGTCATGTAGAGAAGACTCTGGTTGTGAACCTGGCCCCCTTTGCTTATCATTACTAATTAAGAAAATGAATCCTTTACCTTATTGTGTAGGTAACGTTTTCAGAGTGGACAATGTTCTCTTGCTGTGTAAAGGCCAAAATTTAGAAGCAATGAAAATATATCTAGGAATTGGTTAATATGACAAAAGAAGAGTTCATTTTTAATCTGTGATTAGAGATCAGCAAGCTACAATTATAATGTGCAATTTTAGTAATTTAAAATTGTTGTGCAGCTTGCATATATTCATTGTCTAGAACAGGAGTAGGAACCTATGGCACGTGTGCCAAAGGCAGCACATGAGCTGATTTTCAGTGGCACTCACACTGCCCGGGTCCTGGCATTTTAATTTAATTTTAAATGAAGCTTCTTAAACATTTTAAAAACCTATTTACTTTACATACAACAATAGTTTAGATATATATTTATAGACTTACAGAAAGAGACCTTCTAAAATGTTAAAATGTGTTACTGGCACACACAACCTTAAATTAAAGTGAATAAATGAAGTCTGGCACACCACTTCTGAAAGGTTGCTGACCCCTGGTCTAGAATCTCACTTGTCTCTGCAGAGCAGTGAGATTTTACTTGTCCACAAGAAAGAATGAGATATACCTGAGTAGCAACTTAGCTGCACATTTTGAAGATAAATTTTGAGTCTCAGGTTGAATTTGTGGTAGGAAATAATTATGCCAAAAGTGCCAGCTCAGGTTAAGCCAAGTAGAAATGTTTTTACTGGAAATCATTTTTGTGAAGACTGTTATATCAGCAAAAGAATTATAACCTCGATAACAGCAGTACATGTACTAAAACATTAACTGTAGAATGGTTAGAAGGTTAGAGCAAAAGATTTAGATACAGGTTTAAAATGTATTAAATGTTATTTAAAAAAACAGTCTGGGATAGAGGACAGATCAAAGATCGACTGATTTATTACTGTATTTAGAAACTGTATTTTCTCACTTGTAGGAACATCCTATGTTAATGCATTAATAATCTTCTGAACAGAAGTAATTTAAGTGGAAATCTCACATGAATAAAATAAGCCAGGTAGTCAACAGCAGGAAAAAAATGAGATTATTAAAATTGGGTTCTACTTCATTGTGTACCTACTGCATGAAGTTCTAAGTGGTCATGGTGCTCAGCATAGTACTGAGGGACTAGAAATTCTTACAGTATCAGTTTTTTTTCTTTTGCAGCTGTAGCGATTGAATTTTCACTCACTCTTAAATGAAGTAGAGATGGTGCTTGATTTCTCTGCTAGTAGCTCAGTACTGGAGTGAAATGTGAAGATTTTCATCATGTTCCTGAGACCTGTGTTATCTATGGCATCTCCTACGGCTCTGCACATACAGGGCCGCTGCAACTTCATACCACCTGACCGGTAGGGGGAATAGGCAGGTGGTGAGGGAGCTTGACGCTAATCTGTCCTTGCATAAAGTTGCAGCTAAGGTCCACCTTGTGCCATTTCCCTTTATTTAGGGTGTTTCGAACTTGAGAAAAATCACGCACTGGCTAAAGACATCTGCAGTAAGGTCTAGTTACATTGATCTTTCTGTAAACTCATTGGTTTGTCGATTCTTGCCAAATTATCACGATATCCCAATCTATAAAACACATAATTTAGAAAATGACATGTGCCTAGAAGCAAAACCTCCCTCTTGTAAGGACAGAGCAAGTTTAGCTAGCTATTTTGCTGAGGCAGGTCAGATGAATTATAATTGGCTTCAACTGACATTCTGTAACAAGCTGTAACATTCTATACCTTCAGCCAACTGGTGCTCAGAAAGGTGTGAAATTCTTTCATTGGAAATATCAGAAATGTGTGATCTCATCCTTATAACTGAATGTCCCAATGATCAGTATAAACTGGGAGTGAATACATCAATAGGAAATAACTTTCGGGAAGTAACTTCTTACCCTTATTTTTGATCAAAATAATTACTAGGAGCAATAGTTAATGTAGTAAAAAGGAATTCAGTTTCTTTCTCCCCTCCATTGGTTGAACTCTCATCTGCATCAGTGGGAACTTTGAATACATTTTGAAGGTGGTATATGGTACTTAAATCTTCAAGAGTACAAAATTCTGCTTATATTTACAAAATCTGGATCAAAGTTTTACACCCAAGCTTGCTTCTCCCATCAAATTAAGCAGTTGATATATGAAAGACAAGCAATGAGCACAGTGCAAATATGCATTAGAGCCCATAAAGAGAATCTAATTTGCCCCAAATACTTGATTCTCTGGTGCAAGCCACTAGTTTCATTCCAGCAGAAAAAAAATTAGTTTAGCAAAATCCACTTTTAACCTCTGTTCTTTTATATGGTAGTTTTTTAATCTTTTCTGAATCTGCAAAACACAAATGGCCTAGCTATGCTGGAGAAAATGTATTGATTATGAAAAGAGTAATTGGGTGTGGTTAGGTAATGAAGTAGCCTAGTCACAGGAGGTGCTCTATTTAGTGACCTTTGGGGGGATTTTCTTGGGCATTTGAGGAAGAAGCAACCTGTAGAGCAGGGATCGGCAACCTGGCGGGCCGGGCCGGATTGTTTACCTGCCGCGTCCACAGGTACGGCTGATCCTGGCTCTGACTGGCCGCGGTTCGTCGCTCCAGGGCAATGGGGGCGGCGGGAAGCGGTGCGGGCCGAAGGATGAGCTGGCCGACACTTCCCGCAGCCCACATTGGCCTGGAGCGGTGAACCGCGGCTAGTGGGAGCTCCGATTGGCCAAACCTGCGGACGTGGCAGGTAAACCGGCCTGGCCCGCCAGGGTGCTTACCCCGGCGAGCTGCGTGCCAAAGGTTGCCAATCCCTGTTGTAGAGTTTGGGATATAATCTGAGGAGACATTTAATACAGTGTGGCAAGAAATTTTTTAGAGTGGGATGGATAGCTGTACGTATTATTATTGAGTTTTCTATTTCATAAAAGAATTCAGATTACCAGCTGGGTACTTGTTGGGGCTATTATAAAATAAATACAGTGAATACATGTAATGATTTGGGAAATTAGATTCCATTATGATAGACACACTGAAATCTATAGATAGGTCTGGTTCTGGAATTACCAATAGAAAAGTGTTCATATAAAATGTAATGGGCCTGAGTCTCATTCACACTAAGGCCCCTTTATTTCATTCTGGCAACATAAAAGTAAAGTATAACGATAACGTATGTATAACAATAACCCACTGTAAGACTGCTTTACGTTGCCAGAATTGCGTAAGGGGGCCTTAGTGTAAATGAAAATACTAAATCTATAGAGTTTAAGGCCTGAAGTGACCATTAGATCATCTGGAATGATGTCCTGTTTATGTCACTGGCTATTAAACTTCATCCAGTTATCCCAGTATGGATCCCAATAACTTGTATTTGACTAAAGCATAGGCATCTAGTCTTGCGAGAGAACTTCAAATCTATTCCTCGTGGCAGATGGATGCTTAATTTCCACTTATCAGAAAAGGAAACTTCTCTTGTTGTAATGACCGTATAATAAAAGACGGCAAGTGATAGTATTGGAGAAACTGGTACATCAGTTTTGAACACAGCAAAACCTGGCATATTAATATCAACCAGGCATAATTCATTCATGTTTATAAATTGTTTTGAGATTTTTCTGATGGAAGATCCTATGCAAACTATGAGAATATATTTTGTGTGTGTATATATTATATAATAATTTATAATATATTTTATATTTTAAATGTTATCTACGTCCAGAGTGTCAGATGCCAAATGAAGCTTTCATCTACCCCCTCCCTGTAATTGCATAAGCTTTTAATGGCTGGAAAATTCAGGCAACAAACAGTTGTTCTGCTATCATGGGAGAAAAATGTATGAATATTATGATAAGGTGCATTCATTTCTAATAAGAAATTTATGTAAACCTATGTGAAGATTAGATGTGTCCCTCAGCCTTCTGGAAAGTTTCCAGTGCACTTGCAGCCCTCTATTTTAAGGTGCCCACAGCCCCACACCAGTTGCTCAGGCTTTGGGGCAGGGCTTTGGCTTTCTGCCCTGGACCCCAGTAAGTCTAAATCTGACTCTGCTTGGCAGACCCCCTGAAACCTGCTTGTGCTCCCTCGCCCCCCCAGGAGACCTTGGACCTCCCTCTTGAGAACTGCTGGAGTAAGGTACTATTTTATGGGAGTGAGGGGTTTGGAATCTGCCTAGTTGGTCACGAGTGTCTCTGGGAAATACTATAGTAGCTGTATGAACGACTCATTTAGGTCAATAGAAATTACAAGTTTAGCTTTATACCTGTTTATTGAGAGAAATTTGGAAAGACTCAACTCTGAAACCTAGTTTACATATTATAAAAACAGATTTTGACTTACAGGGATGCTACAAAGTCTTTTCCCCCTAAGTTTCTAATGACCCTGCCACTTTCTTGGCTCTTCCACAACTGTGGTTCCTGGTCCACGCCCCAAATAGAGCATAGAGCTCCTGTTCAGATTCTCCACCTCTCCTATGTAGTTGAATTCGCCCAGTCGAAAAGGGACTCTGGCGGCTCTGGTCAGCACTGCTGACCAGGCTGCTAAAAGCCCAGTCAGCGGCGCAGTGGGGCTAAGGCAGGCTTCCTATCTGCCCTGGCTCCGCGCAGCTCCTGGAAGTGGCGACATGTTCAGTTTCTAGGCACAGGTGCAGTCCCGGGGGCTCTCTGTATTGCCCCCACCCAGAGGGCTGGAACCACAGCCAATGGGAGCTGTGGGAGCAGCGCCTGTGGGTGCGGGCAGCGCATAGAGCTCCCTGGCCCCTCTGCCTAGGAGCTGGACATGCCTGATGCAAGTGCCACCTGGCCGGAGCCCAACCCCTCTCGCACCCTAATTCCCTCCCAGAACCTGCACCCCAACCACCTGTCCCAGTCCAGAGCCCCTTCCCTCCTGGAGCCCTCACCCCATACCCTGTCCTGCATCTCAACCCACGCCCCAGCTCTGACTCTCCTCCTGCACCCCAAACCCCTCATCCCTGGCCCCACCCCAGAGCCCACACCCCCTCCTGCACTCCAACCCCGTGCCCCAGACCCAAGCCCCCTCCTACACCCCAAGCCCCTCAGCCCCGGCTCCACCCCAGAGCCTGCACCCCCAGTAGCAGCCCTCACTCCCTCCTGCACCGTGAACATCTCGTTTCTGTCCCCACCCCGGAGCCCGCATCCCCAGCCGGAGCCCTCACTCTCTCCTGCACCTCCACCCCCTATCTCAGCCCGGTGAAAGTGAGTGAGGGTGGGGGAAAGCGAGCGACAGAGGGCAGGAGGATGGAGTGAGCGGGAAGGTAGGGGCAAGGGTGTTCGGTTTTGTGCAATAAGAAAGTTGGCAACCCTATCTAGGGTCAGAAGGGATCTCGAGAGGTCATTTCATCCAGCCCCCTGTGTTCAGACAGAACTAAGTATATTTAGACCATGCTTGACACATGTTTGTCTAACCTGTTGGAAAAAACCTCCAATGGTGGGGATTCCACAACTTCTCTTGGAAGCATATTCCAGTGCTTAACTATCCTTAGAGATGGACACATTTTCCTAAGAACTAATCTGAATTTTCTGTGATGTTGATTAAGCCTATTATTTCTTGTCTTACTTTCAGGGGATATGGAGAACAATTGATCACTATCCTCTTTATAACAACCATTAACATATTTGAAGATTATCAGGTCCCTGCCTCAGTCATCTTTTCTGAAGACTAAACAACCCCTTTTTTTTTTTAAATCTTTACTCATAGGTCAGGTTTTCTAAACGTTTTATCATTTTTGTTGCTCTCCTCTGGACTTTCTCCAGTTCGTCCACATCTTTCTTCAAGTATGGTGCCTAGAATTGGACACAGATGAGGCCTCACCTGTGCTGAGTAGAGCGGGACAATTATCTCCCATGTCTTACAAACGACACTCGGTTAGTATACCCCTGAATGATGTGAACCTTTTTTGCTACTGCATCACATTGTTGGCTCATATTAAATGTGTGATTCACTATAAGCCCCAGTTCCTTTTCAGCAGTTCTACTGTCTGGCCAGTTAATCCCCATTCTGTAGAAGTGCATTTCATTTTTTCCTTCCTAAGTGAAGTACTTTGCACTTATCTTTATTGAATTTCATCTTGTTGATTTCAGACACATACTCCAATTTATCAAGGTCATTTTGAATTCTAATCCTGTCCTCCAAAGTGCTTGCAACTCCTCCCAGCTTGGTGTCATCTGCAAATTTTATCAGCATACTCTTCACTGCATTATCCAAGTCATTAATGAAAATGTTAAAAAGTATTGGACTAAGGACGTATCCCCCACTAGCTATATCATCTTGGTTTGAGAGAAAACCTTGATAACTACTCTTGGAGTATGGTCTTTTAACCAGTTATGCTGTCACTTTACAGAAATTTAATCTAGACCACATTTCCCTAGTTTTCTTATGAAAGTGTCACATGGGACTGTATCAAAAGCCTGGCTAAAATCAAGATATATCACACACACTGCTTTCCCCTCCTCCATCCAGTAGTCCAAGAATCGTGTGTGTGTGTGTGTGTGTGTGTGTGTGTGAGAGAGAGAGAGAGAGAGACAGAGAGAGGGAGGAAGGAAAAGGCCAGGATTCATCCCACATTTAATATGGAGATGCGCCTACCTTTAATGTCTCCTCGTGCTATGGTAGACTTGCCTCCTCTCTTCCCCATGAAAAGCATTCTCCTGGCTCATAAATTATTAATATTATAAATGAATTTTCTGTCTGGCAAGCTTCTCCAAACTAAATTATGGTACTTTCACATAACACACCACATCGCATTATCCTGTTTATAATAGACAAGGCACTTAATGTCTGTATAGTAACTTTGAAACATACTAATGTGGTTCTGTTGGTAGTTCTTGTATATATCTACATCTTGTTTCCTTTTATTAGCTTCCCATGCCTTATTCCTGGAGGTGATGAAACCAAAGACAGTGAGCTGATGGCAAATTTTCTCAGCACCTCTCATGATTTGGCCCAATGGGAGATTTGCCTGAGTAAGGAATTCAGAATTTGGCTCTTGGATATAGGGAAAATTCTGTGTTTCTACTGGAGCACAATGAAAAGATTATTGCACTGAATGTGAAAATTATAATACCAGCAGTAGAGAATCTTGATTTGAATGACGCTGTCTTGTGAGAATATTACTTCTGAGAAGGCTGCTTTGTGTTTGTCAAACTGAAGAAAGTGAATTACAGATATAATCTGAAAGAAGGGACCATGTTAAGGAAAAAATGGTCTCTCGGATCAGTCTGCAGCTCCAGTATTCTGTTCAGTTTAGGCTTGGTCTGACCACTGATAAAAATGGGAGTTCTGCACATGTAGGATGAGAATATCAAAATCAAGCTGTATCTTGCAGACAGCAATTTTTGCCCTTATCCGCTAAAAGATAGTATTTAAGCTGCTTTACAACTATTCCAGTGATTGTGAACAGAAAACAAATTATGGTAACATTAGGATGTTGTAAAACTGAAGATATTTTCATCAACATTTGATATCTGTCTAGAATATGATCCATATAAATTCAGTGACAGGAAGGAGACCTTTTAACTCTGAAAGATGTAGTAATAAAGTATTTTTGTTTGCCTTATGAACTGAAGAAGAGTCTTTGAAGACAAACAATTTTGTTTTTATTTAGGTGTTAAAGATTGACAGTACATTGGAGCAGCTGAATTTATTGCTGGTTGTATAAAATCAAATGAAACACTGTTGGAAAAATTGCCCAATTGCCTGGTGGTGGCAGTAATAATAATAATTAATAATAACCCCTCCTCCCCCCGCCAATTTGAGGATTCATGACTTTAGCATTGTATGCTCTTATCTTCTGGCTACACACTAGGTGCTCACCTCAGCTCTGTGCAGTTGTTCCTTGAGGGCTTGCTCTGTAACCTGAGCAGAGGGGTAATGTTTACAGGACAGTGTGCAGGAGTAGGAAGCACCTAAGCAAGATGGGGTGGAAAGCAAGGGGCATTGTCTTTCCTGCTGACCAGAAGAGTGTGTGTGTGGGGAACATGAGAGGTGTTTATACCCCTATGCAGCCTGGAGAAGCCCTCTTTCACCCAGATCAGACTGGCAGCTATTTGTTATGGAAGGGATACATTTATCTGATAAATTGGATTGGAAAAGAATTTGAAAGAAAGCATTCTTTAAGGGAGCTGAAGAAGGGTGGGGTTGAGGACATCTAGCCTCCTTAACTCTCACACAAGGGGAGGGCTGCAGCGTCTCAGCAATGGGATGGCTTGAATGAGGTCTGGGATTATGTGGAAATGATCAAGGAAAGGACGATGACCTGCACTGTAGAATTTTTGGCTGGGTACTTCCATCTATTTTAAGTGAATAAAGTTGTGGCCTAACCATACCACATCCATTACATCCTGGAGGGAGGGGGAAAGAGAATGAGAGCCTCTGACCGAATGCACCCCTGTATTCACACCATACTGTAATAATCTGTGTGCAAGGCAAATCTGCATTTCAGCGTGCACAGAGGCGGGGGGAGAGAAAAAGCATAGTGACACTATCACTCCCAGACTCCATGTCGCCTTCTTTACTGTTGGAATAACTTTGCTTTGAGGGGTACTGGACTATAAAAGAGGGATTGGACTATAAAAGTGAAGGGGCAAAACACCCCAGCCTCGCCTGCACGTGCATTTGCACACTCTCTTTCTCTCTCACCTAAGATGACAAAGGAACCAGACCTTTGGACTTTGTGGGCAGATTCTGACTTGAGAATTTGGTCAGCAATGTTGCTGGGAACCTGTGGTCAGGATTTTACCTTGAACCAAGTCTAGCTTGTTAAGTTTTAGTTACTAGAAACGTTTGATCATTATTTCTCTTGTAACCATTTCTGACTTTAGTGCCTTATACTTGTATTCACTTAAAACCTTTTTGTAGTTACAAAAAATTAAACACATTTATTTATCTAATCTAATCCAGTATTTGTGTTTTAAACTGAATCATTTGGTAACTCCAATTAGGGTAGTAAACTGTTGTATATTGACCCCGTGCAGGGGCAATGGACCTCTGATATCTGAACTGACCAAGAGAGGGCTGGGCAGTACAAAACACATGTTTTTGGGGAAAATCCTGGACTGGGAGTGTGATGGGGTCACCTTGCAAGTAGTAACCAAGGTGGTGGAAGCCAAAGTGTTGACTGGAGTGTTGCTGCAGGCTGCAGTTATTCGCGGACACTCAGGGTGAGACTTTGTGTTGTTTAGCTGTTTGTGAGGGTGGTGTGCAGGTTGGGAGCTGCAGCAACAGAACATTGTGAGGCACCCCAGGTTGCAAGGCAGGTGTTGATGCAACCCCTCACTTGTCTGGATTGCAGGAACAAATTACTAACACAACACACTTTGAGTCAGGCAAAAAGTGATTTTGAGGACAGTATTTTAGATACAAAACCATTGTACTATTTAAATTCAATACTAGCAGATCTCCGGTAAATATTATTTCTGTACTACTTCAATTTTTAAGATGAATTTATATCATTTGCAAATCTTGTGCCTTAGAATGTCATTAGGTTTGTGTTGAAATTCCAAACAATTACAAAGAAGACTGGTTTTCAAAAGACTCAGATTTAAAACAACATTTGTTATTCAGGGGAGATAATACTCTCTCTATAGTTAAGGTTGCAGCCAGGATCCATTGTAAGTCCTACTTGTAGCCAAATAGAACTTTGGCTAGCCAACTTGCTCTAGCCTGAAAATTGCCATATTTACTCTATTTTACAGCTTTATATTTATAAGAGACAGTATGAACCACGAGTGTGTTTGAATATTTATTTGCCCTTTCCTAAACTTTTCATTTCCATACTTTTTAAATGTTCACATTGTTTTAAAAACTAATTTTTGTGGTGTACAATCTTCTGAAAGTTAACATTTTATCTTTTGTTTGATATCAAAAAATGTAAGGGTACTTTAAAGATAGACATTGTAGTTCCAGTTATGTTTGGTATCACATATTCAAGCTACACAGCATCTGAAATCTGTTCTTTACTAGTCTATAATAGAACAGTCACAATTAGTTCTTCTTTCTCAGCTTTCACCTTATTCCTCAATCATTCTTTTGTTGGTTTTGAGTTGCTGTTTGCCATGGATTTACTACTTAGGAAAAATGCCAGATTTTTAGCTCTCAAATTTGAAGTCCTGTATTTAGAGTAGATAGAGGAGTGGCAATGCAAGCTTCTTCATACCACTTTGCCAATGTGTTCAACACTGGATGGAGGAATAATTTCTAGTTGTGAAGGTCTTCATGCCAGTGCAATTTTTGGTCTGTATTGAGCCAAGCAATGAGAGTACTAATCATGCTGCATGTCAGTTTCCAAGCTTTCATTTTATCTTTTTGCTTTGAAGAAGAGGTATACAGTGGTTGTTTTATCTGGTGCTTGGTTTTTAGTTTAACAGTCTCGTCCTTTCCCCATATGACTTCAATAATCAAATAGTTTTGGGTCTGTGGACCCGTGTGTTGTACAAGGCAAAAGCCAAGCAGAAGACTTACAGCAGTATAGCAACTGGTTATGGGGGACCTGGCCATTGATGCTATTTCTACATAAGGCCTTACTCCAGTGAGGGTACATGTGGATAGATGGTGATGGTGGTCATCAGTTATTTCTATGGCAATCTCTGGCTCTGTTGCCTACAGTGTCTCACATAGCAGTTTCTTTGGTCAAAGAAGATGGTGAAGATCCTTTACTGCCTCTTCTTTATCCATCTTCCATCTATTTCTTCAGGGGAATAGTAAGAATCTCAAACAAAAACACAAACTTCTCTAACTTGAACAAAATCAGGAGAATAACTTTTAAAATGTTTTTAGCATATAATCCAAGAATTCTTTATTACATTTTATATGTGCATGGAAGCAGTACCTAGGCTCAAAACAAAAATTGGGACATGAAGAAGGTTGGTCTTGTGGTCAAGGCATTGGGTCGGAACTTGGGAGATAAGTGTTCAGTTCCTAACCCTGCTCCAAACTCCCAGTGTGACCGGGAACAAGTCTGATAAGCTCTTTGTGCCTCAGTTCCCCATCTCTAGGGATGATGATCCTTCCTTCATCTGTTTTGTAGATTTCAATCTCTATGGGGCAGGGGCCTACTTACTATGGAAATGTAAAGTGCCTTACACAATAATGCCTGATCTTAATTGGCAACCTCTAGATGCTATCAAAATATAAATAAAAACTAAAACAGTAACTAAATAATACCTTAGCAAATTTGCAAAATAAGGCAGCAAGAAACATAGTATTTTAAAAAGTACTCTGCTGGGGTGGGAGAAGGAATGAGGATGCCTATTTGTAGTGACACTCTTCCTTTCTGGATACATGAGTCATTTTCTACTACTTATACATCATTTGTTTGTAATGATTATAACAACTGATAAGAATATAAATCTGTATTCCAGAGAGAAACCCCAAGATTATTACGAATAAATAAACCAGGTTTACTCATTAATATAGGTGTAAGTGCTTTAAAATACTTATTTGCATTTCTGTGGTGTCTGTAGTAAATTTTATAGCAGAGGAATTAACATTAAATTCCTGTGGTCCAGATTTATAAAGGTATGTCTATGCCTAAAGATGCAGGTGGCTGTCTAGAGGGATTTCCAAAAGCACCTAAGCAGGTTAGGTGCCTATCACTCATTAAAGTCAACTTTGGTTTGAGCTTTGTAAAAGGGCATCCGGTTTTGGTTGGGTTTTGATTTTTTAGACATTAAAGTATCTCTGCTACTTGGGGTAATTACTATAGTCCTTAGTCAGACAACATCCCTATTGATTCCATTGCAAGAGGTGGTCATTAGTGGAATTTTGCTGAATATTTTTGAAGGTTTCTTTCCAAACACATAGACTCCATATTTTTAAAATTTCTGTTACATGTTAAAAATAGAACTGCATATGTTCAAGCTGGCTATCTTTATTAGACAGCTCAATGTACATCTATCATAAGACCATTCGTAAAACTACTAGTTTTGAAGCCTCATTGTCCAGTAACCTTGACACTAGAATAGAATCTTAAAGCTACAGCACACTTGCGTATCATTAAATTGGTTTTCACTGTAGGGGTTTTTGCCTATAGGACTAAGCAACCCATGGTGTCATGATATTACAATGCAATGCTTTATTAATAATATGTTGAATTACTCTAACATCCAAAAGCCCCAACTAACATTGAGGCCCACTTTGTGCATTCACTACCTGAGCTAAATTCAGGAGCTTGAAGACTAAATTCTGCCCTCTACCAGAGAAAATACTAAAACTGTGTGGTTCAGAGAGGAAATCTATCAGAGGGGACATGATAGTTGGTTTATAATATAATATAATGAATGATATTGAAGAGGTAAATGGGATACTCCTAATAACCATTTTAAAAAAAACCAATAGAAAAACAATGGACATCCAACGGAACAAGTGCTAAATTTAAAACTGATGAAAGGAACCACTTTTTTACACAATGCGTAATTACTCTGTGGAACCCACTGCCACATGATTATGTGGATAATGAAAAGACCAGTGTGAAACTGTATTACCCACATCATTTTTCTTCTCATGCCCCTAGGTCATAAGACAACCTCTAGTGACCAGATTTTCAAGTGTTCAGTACCCAGCAGCTCCGCTTACTTTGATATCTAAATGGGAGCTGAGCTAATTTCAAAATCTGTTCTTAACTGCACAGGGCTAAGATCTCCCCATATAGGTGGTAATTGTCCATTACAGGAAACTTTGCATCTTCCTCTGATTGATTATGCAGCTGTCGAAAACACAGTACTAAAGTAGATGGATCACTGGTGTAGTGCAGTGTGGCATTTCCTATTTCTTGGGGAAAGGAGGTTCTTCTTTAAGTGATTGCCCGCAGGGATTCCACTCTTGGTGCACATACACCACATGGGCCACAAGGCTGGATTCTTTTGGCAAGCAGTATCAATTGGGGCCATGCCTCCCCACCCGAGGGCATAAAGGATGGAGTGAGTGCCTTGATTCCTTTCTACTGCCCATAGGAATGAGACAGAGTCCATGTGGTATCCGTTGCCTTCTCTCAGTACACTGCGCTATTGTTAGTTAGCAGTCATATAGTTAGGTAGATAGTTATTGCCTATTGGCTATAAATAAAGTAAATATATAGATGACTTTCTTAGTTACATTTTGGTTTGAGGCCAGGACCCCCACCCCAGCCATACAGGGATGCTTGCAACATGGCAGAAGCTAAATCCCCATGGCCCATCGTGTGAAGCTTCAATGCCAGTTAACAGGCACCTTGGATGTTTACATAAGACATCCTTCTGCAAAAAATGGCCTTCATGTTATCACCAGAATGTGCTAAGCAGTCACTTTATTTAGATCAGTGACTAAGAAGTGAGAAATGCAGTCTGACCTCCATGTAAGAAGTTCAGCAATAAATTTGGGAAATATTTGCCTAATCCTTGTTTATGTTGTTAAATTGAAGCGAGAAGTTCAAATCTTCAGCTGCTGTAAATTGGCATAGTTCCATTTTTTTCAGCGATGCTATGCTGATTTACACCATCTGAGACGCTTTAAAATTTTTTTATCTATTAAAGCTTAGATTAATAATTCCTGGTGTTTCACTGCAGAGTTTCTGATTTCCTAACTATTGCCTTTTATTTTCCATTTACAACATTCATATTTACAGACTGTGAATGGATGGGAAGTTTTCTGTTGAAAAATTTGAGTACAATGTATATTATCAGTAAGTGTTTATATGAGGTAGAAAACTGGCTGATATTATGCTTCATTCACTTCTCATGATCAAGGAAGTGACAGTTAGTTGTATGAGTCATAACCTCCCCTACATTAGTGAGAGTTGTCAGTCATCTATCCAAGTAATTTTGGATATTAGGCAATATCCTGATCTGGGTTTTATGTCTTTTAAGAATATTTCAAATTCCAGAATGTTCCTCTCCTCCTTCATTTGTTAGCCTGTAATTTCCAGGAATAAAAATGATTCCTTTAATATTTCCTTTCATTTCTATTGTTTAGTCCAGACATGTATTTTTACTTTTTTCCCCTCTATATTTTTGATAAAATTTCAGATCTACCAGGTTTTTTTTTTTTGTTCCCATTGCTTAATTCACCTGCTATAATGTAGTTCAGAGTTCTCAGGTGGTTTTGCTTGCTTGCCTTTTCTAGTTTCTTTGTTCTGTGCTTAGGAGTATGTGTGTGTGTGTGTGTTCGCGAGGGTGCGTATATGCGCGTGCACATTCACCTTTCTTTCAGTCTTATGCTCCTGAGCCTGAAATGTAATTCTGCGGTGGACAGGCTGTCTTCCTTTGACCTTTTCAGTTCCTGGTTCTACTGCTGACAGTTCAAACAGTAAACATCGTAAAATCTGTAACAGTGTCACGTACTCCCACTTAGACTTTGTATGCTCTCCTCATATATCTGGTGGTCTGTTTGCATCATTGCTGCAGGCTGAGCTAGATAGAGTCTGCTCTCTTATGCCTTCATGGGCTATAGAGTTGGAATCCTTTTTAAATCCATCAAATCCCCATAGTCCTATATGGAAATTGACCAGCAATAATAGCAGCAGTTGTACTTCGCTGAGCAAATGTCTACAGACATTCACTCAAGAGGTACAGAGGCACTTGGAAGTAACTTCCCAATCCCTCTTTTTTGCTGAGCAATTAGTGTGTTCTTTAAGATACCAGGATGATTAAAAAATTATCCCTCAGTTTAATAGCCAAATGCTCCATCAAGAGTAGTAATCAGATCTGTGCTTAAGCAAACAGGTCCACCATTATTACCAAGCATACAGATCTCAATAAAATATTTCCTGCTTTGTCCACTGGTTGTGAACAGAAATGATACTATGTGACCTATGACCAATTGTAACACAGGTCAGACTTGAATTACCAATCTTAAACTGCCTT
Source organism: Chrysemys picta bellii (assembly GCF_011386835.1). NCBI lineage: Eukaryota > Metazoa > Chordata > Testudines > Emydidae > Chrysemys > Chrysemys picta. The sequence continues at coordinate 202,466,367 of NC_088792.1, forward strand.
CTGCTCTTTGAAGTTTGTGAATTCCCAGAGACACCAACATGAGCTAGGTACACACCCCTCCAAGGTCAGGATTTATACCATAACGTCTGTTTAGCAGGATTCATCCATAACATCTCCCATGCACCCAACAGAAATGTTCATGAAACTCCAGGAATCCACAAAGCTTACGTGGATGAGTTGCACAAATGACCCACATGGATGCTACAACACATGTTTAAATTCCTTAGAAGGTCTAAAACATCTGTTGCTTTCCCTTTCTCTGTGTCTGACTTACCAGGGCCACCCATGGCCCTCTCTACTAATCAGCTAACAGCTTGTCACCATCATGAAGGTTAAAATGTATCCAGCTGAAGACAGATTTAGTGGAGCCTCCTGATAGCTAAACAGGTAATTCCTAACTGGACCGGTGTAACTCTCATAAACAGGAACAAAACTTGAAGAGGCTCTGAATCTCTAAGGGACACATTGCAGATTAGGGAAAGGTAATGGGTAAACATGAGTAGAGAATTTTAGAAAATACTAAATATTTTCCTTTCTTGGCCTTGCAGGTCTTTCCTCAGACATCCTTTGTAGAAGAATTAAGCTACTGTAAGACTTATTAGCTTGGAAAAGAGTGTGTGTGTGTGTATATATATATATATATATAATATATATTTTCCCAGGTGCACACAAGGCAGTTACGTATGTAGATAGATCTAGTTACAAAAGATGTGGTCTGGTTAATTGCCTCCATCAGAGCTCTTCTGAGGGCTTAAGAAACCTAATACGTTTGCTGTCAAATAATTTCCAAAATATACCACTGCTGCAAATACTCATTCATGTGAGTTAAAATCTTACTCTCCAATAACACTTGTGCCTAAGAGCTTTTTCACAAGTAAACTTGCTCACTTGAATAGTCACAAAAGGTCAATACAAGAAGTGTGAACATGGCTGAACTGAATTCATGGGGGCTTGGTCCATGACTTGGGCTGCTAGATGCTCTGGTAATACAAATAATAATTAATAACATTTATCTGGGCAAATAGTCTCAAATGTTTTTTACAGTCTTTATCCTGCTCTCATTACAGATAAAGTCAAGATTGCATATTTTAAAGGGGATTACTGCTTCATTTAGAACATATAACAAATTGCCAGTACCCTCTTCAAAATTCACTAGATAATCAATGTAATCTTGAGGGTTGCAAAAGAAGATGTAAATTAAATTCAGAGAGAGGGTCCTTCAGGTACAAGACAAAGTCTAAATCTATGCCAGATATTAATCAGTCATACATAAAAGCTTGACTGTACTGTAATTATTATAATTAATGTACTTTGATCCATGCCAACCTTCACTATAACAATTTAAATGTGGGGAATCATAGTTTTATGGTATGTCCTCAATAATTTCATATTAGCAGTCCCTAATCATTTTATAATGAAGTGCTTACGCAGAAGCGTATTCACATGTGATCACTTGGGATGCCTTGCAGAACCCCTTCATGGCTTTGCCACTTGTAAGTAATACAGCCATCCCAAACCCATGTCACTATAACTGTTTGTTTACCACCTCACAGTAATTTAATTGCTTATAATGCACAGCGGACTCCCCCTTTCCAAGACAAGGGGAGCATCATTAGAGTCACATGATTGCTGGCGCATCAGGGGAGATGTAGTCTGGCCATAGGTTGCATAGGTCATTGGTTGCAAAGCCAAGCATTGAAAAGTTAGCAAATGCCAAAATTAATGTTACCTGTGCAACTCTAATTCAGCCACCTCTTTTGCAATCTCTAACAAACATCTAATCAGAGAGTGCAAACTGAGATTTTTCAAAGGCTTATAACTTGGCCAAATTTTGGGGTGTTTTCACGGGAAAAGGCACATCCCTCACACTAAGACCTCATCCCTGCCAAATCTCAAGCCCTTGCTCCAAAACAGGGCGGTACTAGAGTTTCTTGGTGAAATTGTTGTAAGAATTCTTTTAACATGGGCAAAATGTTTCGCTCATCTCATTCTTAGAAATGGCTGAACCATTTTATCAGAAACTTTAAAACAAATATATAAAACCAAACCTGAGAGTGTGAGAGTGTGCTGCATCAGAAAGTCCCTGCACGAGAGTGTGCTTCATCAGAAAGTAGAATTGCTTCCAGCTCATGGTGCAGTAGAGTAAGTTCCAACAGAATTCAAAGGGAAGGCATTTTGCTCCCATTATTATCTGATACCAAAGAAAAAGGGGGTCTGGCACCCAGTTCTGGAGTTTAGATAGCCAATCACCTGTATTTGCAGACTAAAGCTCAGGATGGTAACACTGGCCTCAATAATTTCCTCTCTGGCTCCACAAGAGTGGAATGCAGATCTCAGCCTTCAAGATGCATATTTTCATATAGCCATCCATCCTGCCCACAGAAAATATCTTACATTTCAAGTTGACAATACCTATTACCAGTGAAGGGCGTATTGCTTTTTGGACAGTCAAAAGCGCCAAGGAAGTTCAACAAATGCCTACCTGTAGTAGAAGCCAACCTGTGAAAGTGATAAGTTATAGTTTATCTGTACTTTGATGATTGGCTCATCCGAGGGAAATCTCATCAGTGAGTGGTCCATTCAATGCAACAGACTCTCCCTGTTTTTGCCTCTCTAGGACTCAGGGTCAATGATAAGAAATTGATTCTAGTCCCTACTCAAAACAAAAATACACTTAATAGAAGCAGTATTGGATGTAACATCAAGATTGGATGTAACAAGGAGAGCTTCAACAACATAGTTGATCTAAATCAATTAACTGCAGGCAGGGCTGGCGCTTCCACTAGGCGACCCTAGGTGGTCGCCTAGGGAGGCAGGATTTGGGGGGCGGCATTTTGCCATCCTCGGCGGCGGGAGTCCTTCCGCTCCACATCTTCGGGGTGCTTCGGTGAGGGTCCTTCACTCGCTCCGGGACCTGCCGCCGAAGCGCCCCGAAGACACGGAGTGGAAGGACCCCCGCTGCCGAATGCTCTGAGGAGGAGCGCTGCTGCCTAGGGCGGCAAAAACCCTGGCACCGCTCCTGACTGGAGGCATATCCTCAAGTGTCAGTGAGAACTTGCTTCAGACTTCTAGGACACATGGTTTCCTGCACTTATGTAACTCTGCATGCCACACTGCACCTTCATTGCATGCCAGGGTGATTTAAAATCGATATATTAGCCAATCAGTTATCACCTAGACAAAGTGCAAGTCTCTCAATCACCTTTAAATTGGTGGAAGGATCCTGAGGGAGTTTTCAGAGGCATGTCTTTCTCTGCCCTTACTATGCAAGACTCTCTGGCAGTGATGCCTCCAGCATGGGATGAGGGGTTCATCGGAACCACTAAGATTCAAGGTCTCTGGACTCCTCAAGAGGCCTGATTGCACATAAACATTCTGGAGTTGAGAGCAAGTTGTCACACTTGTGCAGCACTCCTTCCACTTCTATCTATAGTCTAGATATTGACAACAATGCCACAGCAAGGTTTTATATAAACGGACGGGAGGCGTGAGATTCACCCCTCTTTGTCAGAAAGTTGTGCGTTAATGAAACTGGTGTATCAGTCACAAGAGATGGTACTTCACAAGCTACCACGGCTACAGTATGTCCTGGCTGATAGCTTAAAAATTGTCTGCTGAAGAAATCACCAGTGATCAATATATCTTAGGCCACATCTACACTACCGCTTATGTCGGCAAAATGTATCTTGCTCAGAGGTGTGAAAAAGCACATAAGTGGTAGTGTGCACAGCTCGGTTGGTGGGACAGCTTCTCCTACTGACATAACTACTGCTGCTTGGTTTTATTATATCAACAGGAGAGCTCTCTTATTCTGTACAGTAGCCAAAGATAACACTGTGTCCTTGTGAAACTCTTGTCCTTGGAGATGTTCTCAAATTGCATACACTGTAGGACTTGCACTTTTCTGTTTGCCTTTGTGACATGTTTGTGAAAAATGGTTTGCTTTGTGGCACTTCATGCATATCTTCCCTAGTGTTAACCTTTCCTCTTGCTTTGAATGATGCAGTCCACATCTGTTGCAAACTTGTGTCGGTGCCTTTGCCACATGCTTCTCTTCTAATGCTGCATGAGGCTGGTGCTCTGCTGTTGCACCCGGGACCCAATGGTCCACGCTCAATATGTGTGGATGTCTGATTGCTGGTTGCACCTCCCTGTTTTATCACTTACACATTGTGAGTGGTGCTAGTGAGTACTTTCATTTGCTCTTTGCATGTCTCTCGTCCTTTTGGCTATTTTAATGGTATTTTTCCTAATGTTAAACTGTCCTTTGTTCGTAATTTTTCTTGTATTTCTTTTGAGTTTGTATCCTTCCACCTGTCATCCCCATCTGTGAAATCACATTCTTTTATTATCAGTTGTAAGTTTCCACTCATCAATTGCTTCAGTAGGTCCCTGATTTTCTTTCGTTTTCTCCCACCTTGAGTCGGGATCAGCTGCTAGTCCCGCCTGCGCTGGAGGCAGGAGAGGACAGGACTTCCTCTTCCCCTGCAAGGAGTGGCTGGGGCTGTGTCAGAGCCACCCACAGAAACCTCCCCCAGCTGCAGGAAGCTCAGTATCCTCCCCTCCTTTTTGCCCCCATTGCTCCTCAGCTGCTGGGGGAGGAGTCACTGTATGGGGAGCTGCTCCCACGTCTGCCCAACCCCTATGTATCTGGACCTCCCATACCCAGACCCCCCACCAAGCTTCACCCCATATGCCCAGAATCCCCTAATCTCCATACCCGAACCTCACCCCACTGAATCTCAACCCTGGCATCTGGAGCCCGCTGTACCCAGACCCTCTGCCTCTGGACCCACACTCCTGCACCCAGACCACCTCCCACTGAGCTCCCTGCACTCAAAGCCCCACCCCCCTGCACCACCCTGAGCCCCCACATCCAGACCCCTACGCCACTGACCCCCAACAAGCTGCATCCAGATCCCCACCCCACCAAGCCCCACTCCCCCAGCACCCACTCCCCTCCGTTGAGCCCCAACCACCTTCACCTGGAAGCCCCTGCAGAGTCCCATTGCCGCTGCACCTGGAACACTCCCCAACGAGCGTCTCTGCATCCAGATCCCCACATACCTAGATCCCCCCCCACTGAGCTGCCTGCACCCAGATTGTCCCACACAGAACCCTCTCACCTGGATCCCCCCCACACTGACCCCTTCACACTTGGATCTTGCCTGGTTGAGCCTGCCTGCTCCACACCAGGTGCGCCTGGCGCAGAGAGTAGGGTGCCCAGATAGTAAGTATGAAAAATAGGGACAGAGTGTGGGGGGTAATAGGGGCCTATATAAGAAAAAGCCCCGAATATCGGGACTGTCTCTATAAAATCGTGACATCTGGTCACCCTAGCAGAGAGGCAGGACCCCAGGTGTTTCTGGGGCAGGCCCAGGCCTTGTGCTGTGTCTGGGTCGGCTGCAACCTCACCACTGAGTCTGTGTCCCAGAGTTGGGGGGCTGCAGGGTGATCTCCCACCTTTGTGCAGCCAGTGGCCTGTGCTCCCCACTGCCCTGCTGGAACCTCTGCCTTTATTTATTGACAAATAAAACTTGCAGAATTTTAAAATATTGTGTGCAGAATTTTTAAATTTTTGGTGCAGAATTCCCTCGGGAGTAGGTCACTGTGCATTGTCTTCATTTATAGTGGTCACAGGAATGGAGATCTATCCAGGATAGGGTAAACGAAACAGGTTTTATTTACAAGCTCCCACCTCTATAGAATTTTTTTCATTATTTGTGAACCCTCATCAGTTGAATATATATGGGCAAGCACTCCTAGAAAAAGAAACTGTCATCTACCGTACAGTGACAGTGGTTCTTTGAAAGGTTGTCCATATATGCTACCTGTCCTTCCATGCTACTGTGGAGTTCTAGAATACCTGCATTCTAAATTGGCAAAGGGAGTGAGGAGCGGTTGGAGTCACCCTGCCCTTTATGCCCTTTGGAGGTATAAGGATGCTCAAAGTGCAGTCCCAGCTCTCAGTGAACACTGTTGGACAAAATAGACTGAACTGGAGTGCACAGGGTTCATGTAAACATCAGTGGAATATATGTTGACAACACAACTTGAAGAACCACAGTCACTATACGCATTTCATCTAGGGTCTGTACACCAGAAAATTCAAACTCTTATATAACTAAATATCTTGGCATAAAATTAGACAATATTTGTATATTCTAGTGTATAAAATAGTTTTTATTTCCTGTATTTGGCTTGGTAAATCTTCACTGTAAAAATGAAGTAGCTGTTTAATACTACAAAAGTCTTCAACGATCCTCTGGAAAAATAATGAGTGGTTAAGTTCTAAGGCTTGTCTGGCAAAATATTTTGTTAACAAAATGGGTAACTTGCCTCTGTAAACTTGCTAGTCAAAGATTATAACTGGCTTGAAGGATGGCATTGTCTATTGATGCAGAGGATGCAGCTCAGTTCTAATAGTATTCTGGGCACGAAAACTTCTAGAAAAAACAGGAAGTCTTGCAAGAAGCTAGAGTAAGTAGGCATTTATTTTTCTAGGTAGGTCTTTTTCTGTTTTCATTTCTAAATCAGGTTACTTTAAATTACACAACTCTTTTGACTGTCAGGTTTACCCAAGTCCATTTTACAGTCCTGTAAACGTAATCATACATACCTGTTAACATTTGAATGAGAGAGAGAAAAGAAATACAGGCAGATAAGCATCTGTGTTTTACATAGTGTGACAAAGTTCCTCCTCTATTTTGGTGGGTCCTGCGCTTATTGGCGGATTTTCTTGCCTCAGAGATTCACCATCTGGGTTGGGGAACAGCCCAGAGACCTGCCCTTCTGGAAGAACCCACAGTCCAGGTCAATTGGGAGGTTTGGGGGGAGCCCGGGCCTGCCCTCTACTCCAGGTTCCAGCCCAGGGCCCTGTGGACTGCAGCTGTCTATAGTGCCTCCTGTAACAGCTGCATGACAGCTACAACTCCCTGGGCTACTTCCCCACAGCCTCTTCCAAACACCTTTCTTAGGCCTGGTCCCCACTAACCCCCCACTTCGGACTAAGGTACGCAAATTCGAAGTACCTTAGTCCGAACTTACCGCAGGTCCAGACGCGGCAGGGAGGCTCCCCCGTCGATGCCGCATACTCCTCTCGCCGAGCTGGAGTACCGGCGTCAACGGCAAGCACTTCCGGGATCGATCCCAGAACATCGATTGCCTGCCGCCGGACCCTCCGGTAAGTGAAGACGTACCCTTAATGTCACCACAGGACCTTCCTCCTGGTGTCTGATAACACCTGCGCTCCTCAGTCCTCCAGCAACACACCCTCTCACTCTCAGCTCCTTGCGCCTCTTGCTCCCAGCTCCTCACACTCACACCACAAACTGAAGTGAGCTCCTTTTTAAACCCCAGGTGCCCTGATTAGCCTGCCTTAATTGATTCAAGCAGTTTCTTCTTAATTGGCTCCAGGTGTCCTAATTATCCTGCCTATCTTAACTGGTTCTTGCAGGTTCCTGATTACTCTAGTGCAGCCCCTGCTCTGGTCACTCAGGGAACAGAAAACTACTCATCCAGTGACCAGTATATTTGCTCTCCTGTACCCCACTGGTCTGGGTCTGTCACAATAGAAATAAACAATAGTGAATTTGTTTACAAAAGGTAAAGTTAAAAATGTGTTGATAAACATGTTTTTAATGACATATAAGCTATTGCAAATTCTTGTATTTTTTTGTGATGTTAAGAAAGGATAAACAGCATTTTATTATAATGTAATATTTTGCTTAAAATTTGATCAAAATGGGATTTATACATTGTTTTAACATTCCTTCTGTTAACATTTTTCTTTTATACTAGGGCACAGTAATAATCAGAGTTCTTGATTGGGACGCTTAACTCACACTAGAGATAGAAATGAACCTAAAAATCAGATCAAAATCCCTCAAACTTGGGGGACATTTGGAGTGGAAGCACTGGATCTGAAAATTCTTGTAGTATTGGGGAAGTTAGGATGTAGATTTGACCTTCACACCTTGGATCCCTCTCTCTAAGATACAACCTTGAACTCTGAAGCTATTGGATGTAGATGTAAATTTTGTGGGGCTTGGTCCCATGCAAGTATGCCATAGACAGTGGCGTTCATTAATTCTCATTCATTTCTTGCCTCTTGCTGAGACTTCCAGCAAGTTAGCCAGGAGTACTTGTGGCACCTTAGAGACTAACAAATTTATTAGAGCATAAGCTTTCGTGGACTACAGCCCACTTCTTCGGATGCATACAGAGTGGAATAAATATTGAGGAGATATATATACACACATACAGAGAGCATAAACAGGTGGGAGTTGTCTTACCAACTCTGAGAGGCCAATTAAGTAAGAGAGAAAAAAAAAACCTTTTGAAGTGATAATCAAGATAGCCCAGTACAGACAGTTTGATAAGAAGTGTGAGGATACTTACAAGGGGAGATAGTGTTTTTTGTGATGCTTAGCGCTGTCATCTACCTTGGCTGTACTACAAGCAAATTCCTTGGGTAGAAGATAGTGTCGAAGTGCAAAGAATTCTTAAAATGTATTAAACAGATTTTATATATAGTATTAATCTTTATCTAAATTTAGACAGGCTGCAGTGTAATGGAATGCTTACAAGGTAGCAGAAAAAATATACTATTTGCCAGAAAGGAAGAAAGTAATTTTTTCTTTGGGGGGGGGGGGGAGGGGGAGGGGGAGGGGGAGAAACAAAAAAGAAAACACTGGCAGTTACAGGATGATTTAAGCATTTTATTGGCATGGGTCCTACTTAGGAAGCATATTTAAGGCTCACTGAATGGAAGTAATCTTTTTTCAGGTTTTGTGCCAATGTATAATTATTGTAATCTGTGGATTAATGGTTTGCCATTGTATAAATATACAGTATAGAAAGTACGCCACTATCAAATTTTATTCTAAATAAAATCCTTTCAAACTGTTGTGTTCCCCTTTTCTTTATTCATAGCCTTTGTCTTGTTGTAATCCACCACTCTAGAGATGACCAACCCTGTATTAGTGCTATTAACACCATCTTTGTATCTCTATTTATTCAAAACATATCAAACACTGTGCAAATTACAACCTGGTTAAACAATCCTGCAGAGCAAGGGAAATGTCCAGAGAGGGACACACATCAAACAATTCAAGAGTCTCTTTGTACCTAAATGTTCCCAATGAGCTGTTCAAAACTATCCTGTACATACAGTCGTCACTTTACTTATGAGTTATCTCTGGGGTGGAATGCAGGAGATGTTTAATGTTTAACATTATTACAAGAGAGCTCCATATCTGTGTATATGTAAACACTTAATAGGTAAGTAGATGGCACTCAAGAATATGTAACATAGTTACTAGGTTTTGTAGGATCAATGAAATTTGTTGTTGGGCGGTGAAAATGGCTTCCACTCTGCAGCTCATTACATCAACTCTTAATACATGCAAAAATTACACAACAACTTAGAAGACTGTAATGTATAAAGCTAGGGTTTTCAAAGGATCCTAAGGGATTTAGGATCCTAAGTCCCATTGACTTTCAGCATTAATTGGGTGCCTTAGCCTCGTTAGCACTTGATCCTACAATGTACACTCAGGCACAATACAGCAAAAAAATTAAATGTGCTTGGCTGTAGTCCCATTCAGTGGGACTACTTGTGTACTTAAAGTTAGGTACATGCATAAGTGCTTTATTGGATTGGGCTAGAACGTTCAGCACCTTGAAAAAATTATTTTAGTCTTTGTTTAGAACTGATATCTGATTAGTTCCTGCTTCTCCCGGGATCATCAGAATATAGACTAGAGGATCATAAAAGCAGAACATATTAGTGAATTCAAGAAAAGAATTGACAGGAACTTTGTAGCCAATAGTATTATTAACTATACCTACTAAAATAGATGGCTTTCCTGTCAAGCAGAAGGTGGATAAAGTAGGTGGGTCAAAGTTTATATTCTGTATTTAACCTTTTGTGTACATATGTATATGTATCTAATTTTAATACTTGTCATGAAAATGACAGATTTTCATGCAAAATTCAGTAAAAAAAATTTCTTTAAAAAGTGACAGAGTCCTGTGGCACCTTATAGACTAACAGACGTCTGTTAGTCTGTAAGGTGCCACAGGACTCTTTGTCACTTTTTACAGATCCAGACTAACACGGCTACCCCTCTGATTTTTTTTCTTTATACTTTCAATTGGCCGGAACCAAACTTCCAGTTTTTAGCACTGCTGAAACTTTGGGAGGAGGTAAACTCCAATTTTAAACATAGTGGTGAGAGACCCTTTTTTTCTTTATTTTGCTTTCATTGTAAGGTTAAATGTGATATAGAGGCACTGTGAGTCTCACTAGCAGCTGCAGTCTCACATCTGAAAAATCCTATTTAGAAGCTAGCCTAAAAACATTTTGCTTTCTGGAAAGGTTCTTCCCCACCCACACCCCCTGTTCTGTGTGTGCATTAGGTATGGGATTTTCAAAATTATTCATCTTTGGCCTAATTTTGCTCTCATTTGAGGTCAATGGCCAAATGCCCTTTGACTTCTATGGGAGGAGTGGTGAGCCAACACTAAGCACTTTAGAAAATCCCACCCATATTTCATAAGACACATATAAAGCCATTAATTAGAAACCATTTCAGGAGATAATTATATATGAAACATTAACACCACATATTTTATATACTTCTACATATTAGCAAAGATTGCATAAATAGTGACTTGTATTTTTTTGTTAATTCTGCTGTAACCAGGTAAAATACTTTTCTGTAAACATAAAAGTCTGATAATTCCCACACAAAAACTGTTAACAAAGGAGCTAAAGTTGAAAGTGCAAATCAGTAATTTAGGGTAAAATGCAATACAGAGATGTTGTAGTTATCCTGAAACCAAGTGGTATAAACTCAGGAAAATCAGAATTAAGGTTAAATTTAAAAGAAATCCAATTGTAAGGTATAGGATTCCTCCAGTTAGGGCCCCCAAAACCCTTAACTCATTCTCTGTAATGACACCATGCAATAACCATATGATTATGATTAAAGAATTCTACTGTTTGTGGTCCCAGACGAAACTGATTTTTTTAAACCCTTTTGATTTTTTCCCCCTTTCTCCCCCCCCCCCCCCTTCATGGTGTCATCACAGTTCACTGTACAGATACACTATTGACCCGGTCAGCTTGCTTTGCCACCCTATGAATACTAACTCTTTGCAGTTTTATATGGCACTTTTCAACATTAAAAGTTCAGTCTGACTTTTGCTATCTGTTAAGCCGTTAAAAGAAAAGGCGGGAGCATGGAAAATTCCTAGTATATTAACAGGCCAAGGTAGTGGCCTGCATTGTTCAGCACATCCATAAGAGGCTATGGTTTACAGAGTTGTGAGACATGCCCATACAATAGCATGGCCAATAAGTGAACTTTCTTGAAACAGCTATTACTGACTATTGGTCATCTTATCCTCTGTTTCCTTTGCAGTTTCTTAGGAAAAAGCCCTTGCTGGGTCATACAAATGCTAAAAGTTGTGATTGTATTTAATAGTGACTGTGACCCCAGTATGGCAGTGCTGTCTCAAAGGAGGGCCATCAGAAGAGAACACGTGGTACAATGCTGATTACCCTCTAAATCAGGGATCGGCAACCTTTCAGCAATGGTGTGCCGAATCTTCATTTATTCACTCTAATTTAAGGTTTCACGTGCCAGTAATACATTTGAACGTTTTTAGAAGGTCTCTTTCTATAAGTCTAAAATATATAACTAAACTATTGTTGTATGTAAAGTAAATAGGTTTTTACAATGTTTAAGAAGCTTCAAATTCTGCCCTAACTTTTATAGATGTACCTCTGCTGAAACCTAAGAAATTACACTGATATAAATGAGATAAAAATCTAACTCTAAAGCTAGAAATCTCTATATTTTGTTCGATTTCACTTGTGGAAATATTCCAGGTTTGTCTTATATTTTGTTTAATTTATGGTACTTAGTGGATTCTTATTTCAGTCCACTGTTGGCTGTGTTTTTATGCTACTTCCTCTATAAACTAGTGTAGTGCAGGTCACTAACAAATCTAGTAAACAGTATTCTATTTCATTCTCAACATGGACTCTGGACTCATGGACTCTATATAAACTATCATTGTGGCTTTCTACAGCATTTATACCCCTTTTTATGGAGCATACAACTTCCATTAAAGTCAATTGAGCTTTTACACAGAAGAACTGTGGATTAATTAAAACAGTTAAACTGCAGTTTAATTTAGGGATTGTCATTGTAAAAGTGGTTAATTATGGATAAGTAAAGCATATTTGAGGACAAGAAAAATGTTCCCTATCTTATTTAAAACTGCTCTGTATTACCTCAGAATTTTAACTCCATCTGTCTCCTTTCAGAGCAGTTCAGTTCTACACATATGCAATTAACTTTTGTCATCTTTTTTAGTTCTAAGTTTTGCATTAGAAAGAAAAAAATATATTTTAAATACAGTAAACCTGGTTTATCCAACCCACCTAGAAAGTGAAATTCATCCCTTATTCAAATCTATCATTTGCTCATTGGCATAATTAATTTATTCAGTAATCCCCCAATTATCAGTGTCTATGTCAGATGATTAGGTGATAGAAATATTGAAAATTTTCTTCATTGAGTTAAGACTGATATCTGGAGATTCTAGATAATTTGAGGAAAATATTGTATGAGTTATAATCGAGGGTTCTTATAACTGAAGTGCCATATTTGAACATTTGTTATAATCGTGCTGTATACTGTGGTATGAGTGACAGAAACCCTCAAAGTAACATTCATAACTAGTGGGTGGTAACTGATTCTATTTAGAAACCTTTTCCATTTACCAGACTTTTACAACATTTCTATGCTTGGATAATTTTAAACACTACTTTGACTCTTTTTGGAACTTCTCCCAACTATGTACATCTCAATATTGTGTCTTCTAGGACATACAGGACGGTTATTAAAATCCTTGTGTTTCATCAGTCTATCATTCCTGCTACTGCACATCATCTTCCAAATCACAATAAACAGCCTTGAAGCTGGAAACAATATTGAACCTGGTTTTAACTGTGAGTATCCTTTCTATCTTTGGTGTATTAATATAAAGAATGCAAGAATGCTTCGCTGGTATAAAAGAGAGGGGGGCTGATGGCTGGACTTTTTTACCAGTAAGGCTCTACCCAACTTTGTTAACCTTTGGCGTGCTGCAAGGCCCATCTTTTCCTTATGGGTCAAAGGGAGGTGGGAGGGGTTTATTATCAAATGTTTGTAATACTTCTATTGCTGTCAGGGTAGTGTTCTCAGTGGGTCCATTATGTATTGTACTACATGTGAATTTTATTTTTGAGAGTTAGACTGACTACCACTATCGTATTATGCCTTCTATGAAATTTTGTTGGACTTGCTTATTTAAGTAACTTTAAACCTTGAATCCAAACCTTGGATTCAAGGTTTACAACCCTAAATAACATGCCACTTTCTTCTTCTTCTTCTCCAATATTATATAGGAAATAGCATTTTTAATATTTTATTTTTGCGGTAACATTAATTAAAAATAAATGATGTAACTTACTGTCTCTTCCTCTTTCAGAAAATATTCTTCAATAATTCAAATGTGAACACTGTTGTACAAATGTTGATTATCCAAAGATTTGAAATTAAGATAAATGTAAACTCTAGATAGACTATTTATATTTGTCTTACAGTGCTTATGTTTGACATTTATAACTGGCAAGTTATCTTTGATAAATGCCCATTTAATTTATCATAGAATGTGCTACTACCACTTGAATAAACAGTAGTACTACAATTAAATACAAGACACCAGTAAATCTGAGCATCTGACTTAAAACAAAGAAAGCCCCAGGAAACTCAGAATTAATGCTAACACTTCATCCTTCAGTCATACTATTTTTTAAAGAAAAGATACAATTGTGCACATCAACTGACAGTTTTAACTCTGACTTATAGGACTTTTGTCAGATCTTTAAGGTTCTTGAAAGAAATTTTTGCATTTTCAAAATATAAAATGCATATAATTGATCCAGTGCTTTAGATAAGTTCCTTTGCTATTTCTATTTCTTTAATAATTATTATGGCTATTATAATTTATATGATCTATTATGGTTGCATTCACCATGCTCTAGGGACTTTCCATATATGTAGATAAATAATTCTTGCCCCCACAATCTTTATAATCTTCATGGACAAGCAAAAAAGAGGGTGGGAGGAGAGAGAGAAAACGTACTGTCTTTTTTTTTCTATAATTAGTATCAATTATGCCCAAATGGCCCTCAACCTAATGCCTTATTAGATTACTAGTTTCTTGCATATGTCGTAGTATAAGTATTGGTGAGAGATTAGGAGGAGGACCTGGTATTGGTTTTATGGACTAATTCAGGCAGGATATTTCATTTAGAAAGGGGCATGGTAGTAAGTGCAAAGATAGTTGTGGCTGAAATGGATAAACTAGACTGTCAAGGCTGATAGTGTGGAGGAGAAATACTAAATATTATTTATTATTAAATAAGGGCATCATAATATGCATGGTACTTACCAGAGAAGTGTCATTTTGGGGCACTATCGTGGATCCTTAATTATACTTAAGCATGTAGCCCCATTGCAGTCATACAGTAGGGAATACTTATGCAAATAAGGGCAGGTCTTCACTACAGAGGGGGGTCGATTTAAGATACGCAAATTCAGCTACGCGAATAGCGTAGCTGAATTCGACGTATCGGAGCCAACTTACCCCGCTGTGAGGACGGCGGCAAAATCGACCTCTGCAGCTCCCCGTCAACGGCACTTACTCCCACCTCCACTGGTGGAGTAAGCACGTCGATTCGGGGATCGATTGTCACGTCCCGACGAGACGCGATAATTCGATCCCCGAGAGACCGATTTCTACCCGCCGATTCAGGCGGGTAGTGTAGACCTAGCCTAAGACTTTGCAAGATTGTGCATGGCTAGGGTGACCAGATGTCCCAATTGGAAAGGGATAGTCCTGTATTTAAGCCCTCCTGCAGGTGTCCTGATTTTTTCTTTAAAATGTGCAAATTGTCCTGTATTTTTTGCATCTCCCCCATCGGTACTGGGTGGTCCTGCTACTGGTTGGATCCCTGCTTGCCAGCTGCCCACCCACTAGCGGTGAGTGGGGTGTCCAGTGGGCAGCGATGGGGGGTGGGTACGTGAGGCTGGTGGCGGGGTGAAGCTGCAGCATGCCGGGCCGGGCCGCTCTCCCTACTAGTCCGTCAGCACAGCCCCCACTCTGTGCCGGGTCTTGGCCAGCAGAACCCCGCCCCCCCCCCCCATCCCGTTTCCAGATGGTGCTGGCTGCAAGCTGCAGTGGCCAGTTAGTTGCGGGTAGGCGCCAGGCGGTGACCGGTTACATGTAGCCTCTGCTGCCCACACATCGGCCCTTTTACTTGCTCTCCCTCTCGCTGTCCTCTCCCTGCTTTGCCCCTTCATCCCCCTCAGCTCTGCTGCTCCTCCATATCACTCCCCTGCCCCCCGGTGGGGCGCGTCCCACTCCCAGTGCTGTGCGGAGAACCAGCCCCTGGTCGGAGCGCTCAGCTCACCAGCAACCTGGCTGGCAGGCTCCTTCCTTCCCCCACTGCCTCTGGCTGGGCCAGCACCCTGGGAAAGCCCAAGACCCTCCGGCCCAGGGCACTGGCCAGGAGGAGCCAAGCCCTGCGTGTTCCAAAGCCTCACAAAGCACTGGCATGGGGCATCCTCTCCACCCCTCAGCTAAGCTCTGGAGTGGCTGAGGGGAGGTGGAGGAGCGATTTCCAGCCTATTCCTGCCCCTAACCTACAGGCAGTGGGGGTGGGGGGAGGGGATGAACTCTGCAAAGACATGGGCCAAGTCATCTCTCCCCCCTCCCCCACCCCTCCACCCCGATAGCTGGAAGCAGTTCCCATCCCTTCTGTCCTGTACAGTGCTGAAATGCTGCTGTTGGCCACATTCTTGTGTGAACCCTGGCAGAAATCTGGGTAGGGGCTTGTGACTTCGCTTACACTACCCCCCCCCCCCACCTCTACACACACACACATGCATTGCCTCGGGAAGATGCGGCGCCAGGTACCGGGAGAGGCAGGTTCATCCCGGTGTCCCAGCTAGGCATGGAAGGTGAACAGTGTTGGGCAGGGAGGGTCGGGTTGGTCAGTCACCCACTCTGTGTGACAAAGGGGTATGGGTGTGTGTGTGTGTGTGTGTGTGTGTGTGTGTGTGCCACCTCTCCCCTTCTGAGCCCTAAAGCCTTAAAGCTAAGAAGGTAAATAAAAAGAATCCAGTTACATGGTATTTCTTCTTAATGGGGGCTCAGTCAACTTGATGTTAATTTGAACGTGTTTACTGCATAGTTCTGATTGATTGCCGTTTAACTCGCTTGAATATGAGTAATTTTACCAGGTGTCCTGTATTCAGCATAGGGAGATATGCCACCCTATGCATGGCAGTATGTTAAAATATAACTTGATGAGCCATGACAACACTGGCAACAGAGCACGTGAATGATATTAACTGTGCCCTGTGGTGCTACTATGCAATTATAGTCTATGCATTTTAGAGCAAGCTGATTTTTAAAGACACATTCATTCCTCCCCCCCCCCTAATATTTTCCCCGTCGCTAGAGAGCTTATTTAAGGTTGTGCAGGAGCCTTAGCATGTTTGGATTTCTTTTAAGTTTAACTCTGAATTTCTTGGATTTGTAATTATTTTGTGTAATTATAACTTTAATTAGTTATAACTGTTTATATATAATATTTTTACTCTTAAATTACTCTCAGCCTTCATTTTCTTGTAACACAAGTTTTCAGCATAGCATACCTTTAAGAAGCAGTGACAGTTGGGCCAAGTAACATGCCTGGGAAGGCTTGACACATTTATTCACTCGAGTTTCTGATACCACTGACCCATTACAACCAATAGATCTGTAGCAGAATTGAATAGGAAGAACTAGCTACTTCCGTTTTCTGTAGAGCAGTGTTTCCCAAACTTGGGATGCCGTTTGTTTAAGGAAAGCCCCTGGCAGGCCGGGCCAGTTTGTTTACCTGCCGCGTCCGCAGGTCCGGCCAATCGCAGCTCCCACTGGCCGCAGTTCGCTGCTCCAAGCGAATGGGAGCTGCTGGAAGCGGTGGCCAGTATGTCCCTCGGCCCGCGCCACTTCCCGCAGTCCCCATTGGCCTGGAGCAGTGAACCGCGGCCAATGGGAGCCGTGATCAGCCGAACCTGCGGACGCGGCAGGTAAACAGACCGGCCCGGCCTGCCAGGGGCTTTCCCTAAACAAGCGGCGTCCCAAGTTTGGGGAAACACTGCTGTAGAGTGAAAGCATTGGTTGGTTGTTGCCTCTGATGTCACAATAGCTGCAGCTGAGAGTGACCTGAGCTGTTGACCTGTCAATATTTTACTGTAATAATGACAGTCAGAAACAAAAATAGCTAATAAGTTAGGATAATTACAACTAAATTTCTTCAAATGCAGTGTATGCCTGAGATTTCAATGAGTTTGATCTACATGGACACTTTTTGAGATTCTGTTGTTGAGATCATTCAAGACAAGAAAAGGTTTGGTACCCATACTAAATTTCTTGAAGGACCCAATTTTAAAATTAATTTTAGCTCATAAACTGATGGATTTCCTGTAAATTCCCAGATAAATCATTGTGTACACAATTACAGTGTGGTAATTTTGGGGAGGATACAATATATTCTTCATATAGAACAGAGATGTTGGATCCCTGCTTTAGATGCAAAACTCAACTCAGCTTTCATTATGGATCCATGACTGGCATCTCCACAATATAAAGACTTCAGTTTAGTACTGCTTCAGTGTACAGGACCATAGGTGATATTGGCGTTTATTATTGCAAATTGCAATATTATTATTATTATTTATTTTATTTATTGGGCCAGCTACACAGGCACTCTGGCTCAGGGGAGGAGGTAGGAATGACTCCACCCCAGTTTAATTTAGCTGAAAAAAAGCCTGTTTACCCTGGCTTTGGGCTGCTGGGTAGTGTGAATTTCACTCAGAGTTTAAATAAATTAGAGCAAATGTTGCCCTCATTTAAATATAGAGAATATAAGTAATGTTATTTATTGACTATTTAAGGCAGAGAATGACCAGGGGTTTTCAGGATAGCATTTCCCATTAGGCTGAAAAAAGTGACACTAGGACAGGGGGAAGGAAGGGAGTGACAGCAGAAGAGGAAAGAAGAGAATGAGAACATTGAATTATTTCAGTGTATAGTTTATTTGATATTTTTTAAGTATTCAGGTGTTCCTCAAAATGTGTAAATGACATGAAATGGCTTTCATGCTGTAGGAAAATGAAAACTAGGCCCCAGAACTCAATAGTTTGTACCTCAGAAATAAGTCTTAAGGTTCCATAGAATTTTTCAGACCTCTTATATAATATTCAGAGCTAATGCCAACTTGAACTGGGGATGAGACATGGGTAAACAGGTTTTTTTGTTTTGTTTTTTGTTTTTCAAATTTTGTAAATTCGTTTGATCCAGAGCCAATGTAGGTCAAGTTGTTAGCTCAGAGAATTTTTTCTCTCTCACTTTAGTTATCAAATCCCCTGAAAATACTTTCAGGGTTGGTAATAGAAACCCTTGCAAATCTTTTAAAAACTGGGGATAGTGCAAACTGTCATGTTTTAAAGGGTTAAAGTGATACAGTAACAGTTTAACCAGTGAACTAAAACCCATCTCTTTAATCTTTTAAGTCTAGAAGCATATAGATTTTGGCATCTGCAGAAGCAAAGTAGCAAATGTCAAACTGAAAAGTAAAAATTGTCTAGACATACAGAACTACTTTTTTTTTTTTTAAAATTCTGCTTTCTATCCAAGACATTTGTAAATCAAAATGAAATACTCCGGATGGCTTGGTTTTTGCACCAATAGATAGTGTTCCAGTTCAGGACCACCAAATATCAGCACACATACAGTTTCTTCATTTTGTTATTTTAACTACCTCACTCCCATTCAGAGCTCATACACCTTAAGCACAGCTATGAAAATCCACAGCATCTTCTCGAGTCTTTAGGACAATGTTATTGTGGCAACATTAGCTATTGAATCATTGGAGGGCTCTTGTTTCCTTTGAATCCAGTGACTATCACCTGGCATAAGTAAAAAAAAAAAAATTCTTTAAAAACTGCACTTTTAACTTTATACCAGATTTCTGGTTTGTTAAAGGCTGCATTGTGCAGGTTTGACATTTAATACTTCTACTTTTTTAAAAATTATAGCTCATCTAGGTAAGAGAGGAAATAGATACAGCAGAAGTAAGGTCTGCAAACCTTCCCAAAATATCTGTTGTGCTGCCTATTAAAATATTTTTATTCTGTCAGAAATATACTCTTAAAATAAATATCAACTAGGTTTCAATTATGTCATTACAAATAATATAGAATCTGGTTTTGATGTAGTAGTAATATAGGCACAGTAGTACATTTTTTTTATAAATCATTTTTGTCAGTTTGTAACTGTTGAAATAGAATAATAATTATTAGATCAGTTGAACAACTTCTGGCCATAGAATCCATAATATTAGAAATTGAAGTGACATATTGCCTTCGGTCCTAAAGTACATGCCCCTGGCTCTGCAGGATTTCATTCCTACAGAATATTTTTGTGGTACTTCCACAAGTCCAGTTTTAAATGACTTAATCAATGGAGTTTGTACCACTGAGGCAGGCAGTAACATGAACTAAATGATATCACAGGTAAAAGAGTTTTCCTGGTACTCATTCTAAGTTTTCTTTTCTTTAAATTAATGCCATTATCTCCATCCCCTTATGCCACCCTAAACAATTCATGTCTTGATGTTTGCATCCTTCTAACATCTGCAGATTGTTTCCACTCCAACGTTCTCCTCTTAATTATATTTTGGCCAATGCCATACCTTTTTAGTGCCTGATTCTGACACCTTTGCTCTCACTGGCTACTGCTGTACTCTGTGGTAAGTCCTGTTGACACCTTTATTCATACTGAATAGTATCTTACTCCATGAGACATCCCACTGACAACACTGGCACTACTCACCGAGATAAGGTTCTACTCAGTGTGAGTTAGAATACCAAAGCCTGAACTTCAACTATTCCAATTTTTCCTTATGAATCCTTACTTATCTACCTGATAAATCTGTAACAGATATTTTTACATATTTCTAAAGATTATACAAGTTATGGTTTAGTTTTATTCTGTATTATTTAGATGTTATATTTGCAGAGTGTGGAGTAAAATTTGATGTCAGGAGGAAGGATAGATTTATAGTTAAAGCATGGGATCTAGGTTCAGATCATGGCTCCGTCTCAGATTTCCTTTGTGACCCTGGGCAAGTCTCTCTCACTGTGCCTCAGTTTCCCTATCTGGAAAACATAGAACCATAGGACTGGAAGGGACCATGAGAGATCATCTAGTCCAGTCCCCTGCACTCATGGCAGGACTAAGTATTATCTAGACCATTCCTGACAGGTGTTTGTCTAACTTGCTCTTAAAAATCTCCAATGATGGAGATTCCACAACCTCCCTAGGCAATTTATTCCAGTAATTAACCACCCTGACAGTTAGGAAGTTTTACCTAATGCCCAACCTAAACCTCCCTTGCAATTTAAGTCCATTGCTTCTTGTCCTTTTCTCATAGGTTAAGAACAATTTTTCTCCCTCCTCTTTGTAACAACCTTTTATGTATTTGGAAACTGTTATCATGTCCCCTCTGTCTTCTCCAAACTAAACAAACCCAGTTTTTTCAGTCTTCCCTCATAGGTCATGTTTTTTAGATGTTTAATCATTTTTGTTGCTCTTCTCTGGACTTTCTCCAATTTGTCCACATCTTTCCTGAAATGCGGTGCCCAGAACTGGACACAATACTCCAGTTGAGATCTAATCAGCGTGGAGTAGAGTGGAAGAATTACTTTTCATGTCTTGCTTACAACACTCCTGCTAATACATCCCAGAATGATGTTTGCTTTTTTTGCAACAGTGTTACACTGTTGACTCATATTTAGCTTGCAATCCACTATGTACCCCCGATCCCTTTCTGCAGTACTCCTTCCTAGGCACTCATTTCCCATTTTGTATGTTTGCAATTGATTGTTCCTTCCTAAGTGGAGTACTTTGCATGTGGTGTTCTTGAATTTCATCCTATTTACTTCAGACCATTTCTCCAGTTTGTCCAGATCATTTTGAACTATGCTATCCTCCAAAGCACATGTAACCCCTCCCAGCTTGGTATTGTCTGCAAACTTTAGAAGTGTACTCTCTATGCCATTATCTAAATAATTGATGAAGATATTGTACAGAACCGGACCCAGAACTGATCCCAGCGGGACCCCACTCGTTATGCCCTTCCAGCTTGACTGCAAACCACTGATAACTACTCTCTGTGAATGGTTTTCCAACCAGTTATGCACCCACCTTATAATAGCTCTATCTAGGTTGTATTTCCCTAGTTTGTTTGAGAAGGTAAGGCAAAAACATGGAGAGCTGGGAGAAAGGTCAGAATCTGGGGGGAGCATGTATCGTTATAGCAGGGATAAGGGAGAGACAAGAGATAACAAGGGGAGGGGAAATCAAATCAGTATCTTAGAAGTCTGTATATTAATGCAAGAAGTATGGGGAATAAGCAGGAAGAACTTGAAATGCTAGTTAATAAACACAACTATGACATAGTTGACATCCCAGAGACTTCATGGGATAATACACATGACTGGAATATTGGTATAGTAGGGTACAGCTTGCTCAGGAAGGACAAGCAGGGAAAAAAGGGAGTTGCCTTAAATATTAAAAATGTATATACTTGGACTGAGGTTGAGATGGAAATAGGAGACAGATTTGTTGAAAGTCTCTGGGTAAGGATAAAAGGTGTAAAAAACACAGGTGATGTCATGGTAGTGGTCTACTGCAGACCACCTAACAAGGAAGAAG
Source organism: Chrysemys picta bellii (assembly GCF_011386835.1). Classification (NCBI taxonomy): domain Eukaryota; kingdom Metazoa; phylum Chordata; order Testudines; family Emydidae; genus Chrysemys; species Chrysemys picta. The sequence continues at coordinate 202,488,258 of NC_088792.1, forward strand.
GGGTGGATGGGACTTTTTTTAAACAAATAACAAAGCACAGGACTTAGTGGTGATGAGGGACTTCAACTACTCAGACATCTGTTGGGAGAATAATATAGCAGGGCACAGATTATCCAACAAGTTGTGGTGGGGAATGCAGGTATACAGTCACCCCTGATACAAGGGGGAGAGACAAGACTGTAGGACTATTGCCTGTACCAGAGAAGTTTTGAGAAACTGAGAGTCAGCGAGAGTGGAGACCATGGGGTCGGACTACTTGAGAGCCTGTATGACCCAGCTTGCCTAGCAGCAATGGTGGGTGTTTAAGCTGCTGCGGGAGAGGGCCCATAGACTGTCCAAACCAAGCACCAGGGGCAGGAGGCTGGTGTCTGGGCATAGACAATGTTTTGTCTGTTAGCAACAGGGACACTTTAAGGGGAATGGAGGTCCCACCCGGAGAATGGAAACGAGGAGCCCAAGAGAACCCCCCCCCCCCCGTGAAGCAAACACGGAGGCTGTGGGCATGTTGGGCCTGTGGGAAACCGGGGCATGTGGAGACAAATATTTTATTTCAGAAGGTGAAGAAAGCTACTAGTGGAGAGGCTGTTCTAGATTTAATTTAGACACATAGGGAGGAACTGGTTGAGAATTTGAAGTGGACGGCAGCTTAGGTGAAAGTGGTCATGAAATGGTAGAGGTCATGATTCTAAGGAACACAGGAGGGAAAACAGCACAATAAAGATAATGGGTTTCAAGAAAGCAGACTTCAGCAAACTCAGGGAGTTGGTAGGTAAGATCCCGTGGTAAGCAAGTCTAAGGGGAAAAACAGTTCAAGAGGGTTGGCAGTTTTTCGAAGAGACACTATTATGGGCACAAGAGCAAACTATCTCACTGCATAGGAAAGATAGGAAGTATGGCAAGAGACCACCCTGGCTTAACCAGGAGATCTTCAATGATCTGAAACTCAAGAAGCTTACAGAAAGTGAAAACTCGGTCAAATTACAAACGATAAATATAAACATCACAAGTATGTAAGGACAAAATTAGAAAAAGCAAAGCACAAAATGAGATTAAACTAGCTAAAGACACGAAGGGTACAAGAAAACATTCTACAAATATATTAGAAGCAAGAGGAAACCCAAGGACAGTGTAGACCTGTTATTCAATGGCGGGGGGGGGGGGAGGAACAGTAACAGAAAACGTGGAAATGGCAGAATTGCTAAATGAATTTTTTGTTTCAGACTTTGTTTTTCACCAAAAAAGTTGGCAATTGGACAACTAATTTAGTGAATGCCAGTGAAAATGAGATAGAATCAGAGACTAAAACAGGGAAAGAACATGTTAAAAATTACTTAAGTTAGAGGTCTTCAGGTCACCAGCACCTGATAAAATGCATCCTAGAATACTCAAGGAGCTGACTGAGGAGATATCTGAGCCATAAGCAATTATCTTTGAAAAGTCATGGAAGACTGGAGAGATTCCAAAGGCCTGGAAAAAGGCAAATATAGTGCCCATCAATAAAAAAGGGAAATAAGAACAACCCGGGGAATTACAGACCGGTCAGTTTAACTTCAGTACCCGGAAGATAATGGAGCAAATAATTAAGCAATCACTTTGCAAACATCTAGAATATAATAAGGTGATAAGTAACAGCATGGATTTGTCAAGAACAAATTGTGTCAAACCAACCTAATAGCTTTCTTTGACAGAGTAACAAGCTTTGTGGCTAGGGGGAAACTCATCAGATATTGCATAGCTTGTTATAGTGACTGTCAAATGAGTGCTTGTCACACCTGTGGCATTTTTTCCTTAAATTAAAGTGAAATATAATTTCTTAGGGAACTGCTACAAAAGCATTTCATTTGCAGTACTACCAAAGTATACTTGATGTTTTGGTTTGTATTAGGAAGAAACCACATTTAGCATGAGTAAATTCAGTATCTCTGTTCATTGAATGTTCAAGCACAAAATCTATATCAGAACATTGATAGCAATGAGTCATTGCTTAGTTATGTCTTACTAGAAAGATTTTGTGTGTTTAACTACTGGAGATTGTATTGATTTTGATTTAATACTGCCTTTAAACTCCAGTATGTTTCTAGTTTGATTTATTATCTGCATGAAAAAATACTTTTACTTCCTTTGCTAAACAGATAGAGAATTAAAGGATCTCATTTCATGTTCATATTGCAGATGAGATAGTCAGACACATGCACATCTTCCAAATACCTCTGAGCATTTCCTTAAAACTTACCCTATCTATGAGCTCCTCCTAAGTGGCAGGGGTCAAGGATGTGTTCACATTATTCCATGTAGTGCTGTCCTTAAGAAGATAACTCATCTAGATTAAAGTTATAGCACCAGCCAATGAAGCTCTTTTGATTCTAACTTGTAACTGTATTTTCCAGAAATATTTTATCCACCAGGTTCAAAGGTAGCAGTTACAAAAATACTTGGTCTGCTGATTAGTGTCTGAACAGCCCGATATTGGCTTGGCTCTTTTCTAGAAAAAATCTTTTCATTTGTCAGACAACAGAATTAGTATGTTTACCAGGTGAGAGAAGCAACACTCGTTTAACATTATGAAGAACTCTAAAGCTTCAGAGTTTTGAGACTTCTAAACACATCCATCTTGTTTTGAATATATTGTTTATTTTCTCTTTTTTGAATATTCAAGATGAGCATTAAACGAGTGGTGTATCTCTTTATTTCTTGGGAAGTCAACATTGAGCTATTCTATTCTATATAGGTAGCACCCTACCAAATTCACGGCCATGAAAAACACATCACGGACCATGAAATCTGGTATCCCCCTGTGAAATCTGTTCTTTTGTGTGCTTTTATCCTATACTATACAGATTTCACAGGGGGAGACCAGCATTTCTCAAATTGGGGGTCCTGACCTAAAAGGGAGTTGCAGGGTGGGTGGTCACAAGGTTATTTTAGGGAGGTCGCAGTATTGCCACCCTGACTTCTGCACTGCCATATATCCTGTCAGGAATCTTCTTGTACTGTTGTAATAGAAGATGAAAAGGATGCTGTCGAGCTGATCAAACTTTGGGGGCAAAGATCCCGTACCTTTTTAAAATGTTGTGATTTAAATGGGCTATGTCTTGCATATTATAAGGGCCAAATTCCATCCTGATTCTGTATGTAGAAATTCCATTACTTTTTATATAATTACTAGGATGTCTCACAAAAACTCAGGGTAAATATGGTCTGTAAACATGTATAAAAATTATTCCAAACATAGTCACCAAAAAGTTACCATTTTTTAAACACCCACTTTTTCCTTAGAGACTAACAAATTTATTTGGGCATAAGCTTTCGTGGTCTAAAACCCACTTCATCAGATGCATGGAGTGGAAAATACAGAGGCAGGTATAAATACCCAGCACATGAAAAGATGGGAGTTGCCTTACCAAGTGGAGGGTCAGTGCTTATTGATTGGCTCATTAGCACTGACCCTTCACTTGGTAAGGCAACTCCCATCTTTTCATGTACTGTGTATTTATACCTGCCTCTGTATTTTCCACTCCATGCATCTGGTGAAATGGGTTTTAGCCCACGAAAGCTTATGCTCAAATAAATTTGTTAGCCTCTAAGGTGCCACAAGGACTCCTCATTGTTTTTGCTGATACAGACTAACATGGTTACCACTCTGAAACCTGTCACCACTTTTTCCTGTCAAACTTGTAAAATTTATTTGTAACATTATTTTGGAACCAAATTTTCCATTCCATGGGATTATCACCTGCATATGCTCTTAGCTTTCCACTACCATATGAATTCCAAAGCCTCTCCCAGCAATTAGATTGTGAGCTCTTGCAGACAGGAACCATCTTTTTGTTCTATATAGGGCCTATCAACTTGGGTCCTGGTCCCTTGCTAGGGCTCCAAGGTATTGCCACGGTACAAATGAATAATAACAACATGGGATTCCTGCACTGCTTCTTGTCACCAAAGAATGTCCATATGTAACCATGATAACAGCCCAGATCTTTGGGGAATGGAAACCTTATTGTATTACCGATGAGCGCAAGAACAAACTGCAGAAATATGTTTAAAATGAGCACAGCAAATTCAAACTTGGCTTCTGTCTGAAGAGTTCATAGTTGAATATATCTTCATCTCTCTTCACCTGGCAACAACTGAATGAGGTCTGAAGACCCAAAATGAAGGACCCAAGAAATATCTGCAATGTAGGATGCTTTAAAATGATATAGAACCCTTTTTCATTTTCATAACATTTTCTATAACTCCAGTTTCATGGTGCAGCACTTCATATCTAAGTAATATACAGTGCTATGAAAGAAAGAACAATAAGTCTTTGTGGGAAGGAGGCAAACTTAGACCTAACAGGGATGGCCATCCTTTGAAATAAGGGATAGTTGTGAGGCATGGTTCTGTGATAGCAAATATAGTCACGTATATAAGATAATGGAAGAGTGTATCATTGTTCAATAGAAGCATCAGCCATGTCTAAGTATAATCTGTGTTTCCAAAAGTCTGTGGTTTATAGTTTAACTCCACTGATTATGCAGAGCTTATACTATATAAACCTTCAGCCATACTATGGTGTTGGAATGTATTTGTTAGGCCAGACGAGATAACTTTATTGTAAATATAATTTGCTCTCTTAAAAGCAGTTAATTGTGTTCTGAATTAAGGGAGAATTATCTTCAACATTACTTCACCCATTATAAACAACTTTAAAAGGCCAGGAAATTTATGATGGGGGAAACAGAAGCTTCTAACATTGCTTTTTCAGCATATATAATAGATTATCTTTAATTTCTTGCTGACTGTTGCTGTGCAACAGCTCAGAAAATGAATATTCATTGTATTTTTAGTCTTCCAGTAATGGCCAGTTTATTTGCTACCAGTCATGTGCTACTGCATGTACATAAAGTAGTATTTTAAATATTCATTTTCAGCTATTATATTTCATAAGTTCTGGAAAATGTATCTAATTCTTCTCTAATGCCTTTAGCGTTCTAGTTTGTATTGCTCCATTTCAAACACTTCATTCATGACAGTTTACTCTTTAAAAAATCCTTCTGTTCGTTATAGTGTGCAGAGGCATACCTTTTGCTGACGGTAAAATATTCACCACTCGTGGTGAGCAGCATAATGTCCATTGCTGATAGGAAATTGACATCTGCCTGTGTTCATAAAAATTGTAATTAATTTCTTTGCTTGTGGGGGGGGGAGGTGGTGGCAGGGCCGGCTCTGGCTTTTTTGGCACCCCAGGCAAAAAAGCCTCCTGCCACCACCAGCGGGGAGCGCAGCAGGGGAGGGCGCTGAGCCTGACCGGGGCCCCGCTCTCCCCGACCGGCCAGAGCGCCGGGAGAGGGCGGCGAGCCAGCTGCGGCTCCGCTCTCCCTGGGTGAGCGCCGCCACCCTCCAGGTGCCGCCCCAAGCACATGCTTGGTAGGCTGGTGCCTGAAGTCGGCCCTGGGTGGTGGTTACACTGCATATTTTGAGTTTCTGTTGCATCAAAATTTATTCTCTTGGCCAAATTTACCTACAGTGCATCATGTCTTATGTGGTACTTTAGGTCTAATTTCTGTGACAAAGAACATGGCTTTATGGGGCAGCAATAATTATGAAATCATCTAATAATCTCCAGTTGCGATAATTCTAAAAATGAATCTTAAAGTAAAATTCTATAACTAAATTTGTATTATTTATTTGCACTGAAGCATAAATAAACACCCGAATGATGCTGCCCTCTGAAAAATCCTTAATATGAATCAGAGAATATAGAGGCTGAAGCTTTGGTCTTCATTGGCGGAGATTGTGACTTGAGTAAATATATTAGCCATCTTTGGAACGCTGTCACAGGCTGGGATAAATGAAGAAGTGGGGGAGCTCCCGTTTATAAACACCCAGACAGCCAGTTAGCTGTAAAATCCCTTTTGGTGTCTGTTCTCTGCTTGCTTTACCTGTAAAGGGTTAACAAGCCCACAGGTAAAAGAAAAGGAGTGGGCACCTGACCAAAAGAGCCAGTGGGAAGGCTAGAACTTTTAAATTTGGGAAAGAAACTTCCCCTTTGTCTGTTGTTCTCTGGGCTGCAGGGACGGAGCAGCAATGCTATAAGCAGGAATGCTATGTAAGTTTTGAACCAGGTATCAAAAAGTATTTTCCATACCTAGAAGAAATAATTTGGATAGGGAATGTTCTGTTATCAGGTTTATTTCTTATTTTGGCTTGTGGATCCCCTCTGTGTTAACCCCAGATGCTTTTCTTTGCTTGTAACCTTTAAGCTGAACCCCCCAAGAAAGCTAGTTTTTTGGGTGGTTGATTTTTGGAATTGCTCTTTTAAAATCTAGCAAAAGCCTAAGTTCCAGATGTATTTTCTTTCTTTTTGTTTTTAATAAACTTTGCCTTTGCCTTTTTTTAAGAACAGGATTGGATTTTTGGTGTCCTAAGAGGTTGGTGCATATGTTGTTTGATTAGCCACAGCTAATTTCCTTTGTTTTTTTTCTCAGCTCTTCCCTGGAGGGGAGGAGGGTGAAAGGGCTTGAGGGTACCCCACAGGGAGGAATTCCCAAGTGTACCTTCCTGGGTTCAAAGGGGTGTTTTTGCATTTGGGTGATGGCAACGTTTACCAAGCCAAGGTCAGAGAGAAGCTATAACCTTGGGAGTTTAATACAAGCCTGGAGTGGCAAATATTAATTTTTTTAATCCTTGCGGGCCCCCACTTCCTGCACTCGGAGTGACAGAGTGGGGATTCAGTCTTGACGCAGGCATTTTTCTAGAGTATATGGTCTTTAATGGATGGTGCATTGTTAGTCACTTAGTTTGAAATAAAGATTTTGTGGAAAAGTGACCTCTTCCTGGCTCAGACTTTAGTGTTGCTTCAGTGATCTCTTGGGATCAAACAATTTTACCTCATTCAAAAATTCATACTCTGTTTCACAATTTGGAGGCCTATCTTTGTTCAATTTCTGTGCTTTTCCTTTGACTGCCTCTTTGAACACCCCTAGAATTTCTTGTAGCACAGGAAGAGGGAAACTCTATTCCTCTTCCATATTCAGGATTGATAACCTTTCTGGAACCGATTTTTTATGTGTTTAAGAGAGATTTCTTCATCTTGTACACATCAAACTGGTATAACTCTCCTTAATTCACTACATGATGTTGTTCATATGGTGAGATACTCAGGAATGGATCATGATTTTTCAAGTTGAAGATTAATTTTTAGTAATGTTGTCAGGAACTATTGAGTAATAGATTTTTTCTGTGCCTGGGAAGCAGAATTAGTCTCTCTTGTTTATTACTGATGTCATCCTCTTCAAACTTTGCCATCCGCTTGGCATCAAACTTGGACTTGAGGTTGATGGATTTCCAAACATATTCCAATATCACACCCAAGGAAATACAGAGCAATTTCCCACAATCATTTTACAGTTCATATTCAAACTCTGTGATGTAATCTTGGGCAGTCATGTACAGTCTTACACAGTTGCAGTTAGAAGACTTTGTTACAAATCAGTTGGACTGCAGGCTGATAATCAATCTTTCATCTTGTCATTGGGACTGCACTCATGGGTCAAACAGAATGTCTATTGTCTGCCTCTCACTCTACCCTCTTAAGTACAATAATGCATTAGCAAGCAAAATGAACAAAACAATATCCCAGTTGTGATGGGGAAAACACTCATAAAACTGAATGTCAAAGAGGAAGGTGGAAAAGCAAAATGGTGAATGGAGAGAATCAAAACCAAACAGGACAGAATATTTGTCAGTTTATAAGGAGGCACCATCAGTGATTTATATGGTGCTTTGAAAAGATTATTATATAGTCATATGAACAGCAATCCAATCCCATATCCCCTGGTTGTATGTTTAGTCTTTCTATCACTAATTACATTTCTATCATTTTTATATATCATTTAATTTCTATTGAATTAAAACCATAGCAGATATTGTACAGTATCTGCCGCTTTGAAAACCAATTCAATTTTAATAGTCCAACAGAATATATATGCTATACGGGAGCAAAAGACTTAATGTAATACCATGATTTGATTAAACAATGTGCTCCAGTCAATTAAACAAAAATCTCTTCATCTTTTGAAGTTGTGGCATTTGGGTATACTCCCTCAGCTCATCATCCATGGAAAATAGTTCTACATCAGAATCTAAAAGAATGAGTTTTAGGGACATTTCACCACCAACCTGGAGCAAAAACTCATGCCTTCCTACATGACTTACTATAGACCCCACTCTGAAGCGGTCAGATGAACTCAGCTGATCATGCTCCAAATGAGTACTAATACCTGCAGAAAAAGAAGAGATCCAAAAAGGCACAGAGCCAGTTTTTCTCTGTTACACTGGTATGAATCCAGATCAACTCTATTTAATTCAATGGCATTACTCTGATATTACACCAGAACAATAGAGTGGAATGTTGCCCCAAATGATGACGCTGCTGTAGCCAATGAATCTTAACAGGAATCATGGGAGTTGCTACCATGATATGTGTCTGTAATTTTAATCACCTTAATAAAGAGAACTAATAGTTATTTAGGATGGGAATTTCAGAGGAGCCTAACAAAGTTAGGTGCCCAAATCCATTGAAAAATCAATAAGTTCGGTATGAGTTGCGTGTCCATCTCCCTTAGGCCCTTTTGCAAATCCCAGCATAAATAGGGATTAAACTGCTCACATTTTACCGCAGTGACACTGCACTGAAAATTACTGACTGAAATTACTAACAGTCGTTGGTAAGATGGGTCTGAACTTTTCTGTGACTCAATTAAATTTATTATTGTTGCTTTCAGTGAGGTATTCACTCACCAACATATTGAGAATTAATATATAGCTTAAATTTGTCACCTACCAGTGTAAGACAATAGATTTCGTCAGTTCCTGCAGCTGCTGTTGCAGATCCTTTTATTCTTTGCTATAGTTTAAAAAATATTCATCAACACCTTAGTGACAGGAACAGAAGAGAACTATGCAGCGGAAATATGATATCATGTTCTTATTGTTATCTAGAATGACACAGAATAGTTGTGGAAACCCATCTTTGACTTTTTCCAGATGTCTGTGGAACAGGATCAGCATTCTGGCTTTGTTTTAGGTAGATGTGTATTTGATGAACTTCCTTGCTTAGATATTTTCATAGATTACTTAGCCAACATTTCAGTGAGTATATGAAGGTTAATAAAAAGTTGTTTAAAAAACCTCCCATAAAATACAGTGCGGGGGGAAACAGATTTATTGTAGATGTTGTGTAATGTAACTTGTTGTAGGAATATGGCTGAGAGAATGTGGCAGCAATGAATGTGTTGTTTTATTCGCAAGCCTGTGCAGTTTAACTAACTGGAATATAAGTGCACCAACAAACATTTATTTTAGTTGAGTCATTTGTTGAATGTAGCACGAGATTGTTAGAATACAGTAGGAGAAAATAACATGGGATCCAATCCTGCAACACTTACTCAGTACTAACTCAGGAAGTATTCCATTGGGCAAAATCCTGGCTCATGTTTATGTGGCAGTAAGAGGCTCTTTAAACTGGCTCTCAAGAAGTGATCCTGAGTGTTTAATATATAAACAAGTGCAGAGAAGACTCGATCTTCTTGGCAGTTTGGTGCTGCATAACAGGGTACAGAGTTTATGTAAATAATCTCCCCTACCCCACATGAAATTCTTACTGAATCCTAACCCATTCCTCCTCCCTTTCCAGTTGAAGCAATGGAGGTTACTCATATCTAGGGTTGTATTACCCCCAACTCTGCTCCCACATAGGGAAAAGTGTGTCTGAGATGGAGTCCCAACTCTCTGCCTATTGGTTAGGGGCTGGTGGTCACTCAGAGAACGTACGTATGTGTGTGTGTGTGTGTGTGTGTGTTTATCCTTCTCCTACCCACACCTTCTCATGTCCACACCCTGGCCACCACTGACTAGGTGACTAGGGGAATCTTTTGCTCAATGGACTGTTCTCTCCTTGGTTAATAGCTCCATTTTGGAGATGTTGACCACAGAGGATATGATAACAAATTAGATGAGTTTTGTGGATGAGTATACTCAAAAGATAGGTGAGTAGCCATCTATAATCATTCCCTCTCCAATTATAAATTTTTTGTTTTTTCTTTATTTCCACCTTTTAACCTCATCTTTTATATTGCCTGTAATCTTGTCCATTTCCCTTATCTCTCCAAATCTTTGTAACCATATCTGTACAGTTGAATGGGCTGAATGTCTATTACATTTTTAAAATTCATCTTCCTATCTCTAATTATTTCTGCTGATATTAAAATACTTTGGCCAATTTTATGAAATTTGAATCTACTTGTTAAAGATGGATCAGTATTCAAATATCCTTCTTGTTTAGCTACCAATGGCTAACTTGATCTGCCTGGTACTTGAAATAGCACAGGTTTGTGTTCAGTATAAAATCACAGAAAGCTGCAATCACTGTAATGGATGAGGCCATTGGAGGAGAAGGAGGGGGGGGAGGAGGGAGAGCTCACCTGTGTGTGTGCACCTTGGTAGCCTTTTAAAAAGTGTTCTTTTCCACCCTCACCAGATCACCTTAGAACCGTTTCGTAAGTTTTTTTCTCTTATTTCTCTTTAAATATAGGTGAGAATAATATATCCCTAACAGCTAAGTATAAAGAAGTAGCTAAATGTGAAACAGTCACACAAGTGATGCTTCTTGGGCAAATGTGTTATGGACTTAGAAATGTTTTCATACCCTAGCTTAAAATATACTTCCCTTTTCCTGTTCTGTACACTCCTGGGACACTGGTTGCAGTATGAGAGAGCCCTAGTTCACAGCTACATTACCTTAGATCTTAGTTCCTCTTGTGCCACTGATACATTGGGCAGTCCAGTTCCTCCATTGATTACAGTCACTTTCTAGTTACGGTTCTTCTTCCCAGGTGAAGCGAGCACATTCAATATTCTCTGTCACTGTCTTCTGCCAATTCTTCCTTGCTTTCTCTTTCCTTCCAGATACCCAATTCAATGCTTGCTTAGCATGTCTCCTATCTTCCATACAATGTACATGTCACAACCACCTTCCTTTGCTGTTATTTTCCAGCGTGTCCTGCTCTGTCAGCTCCATTACTCTCACATTTGTTATTTTGTTTTCCCATTAAATATGTAATAGCTTTCTCAGCTGTCTGTGATGGGCAGCCTCCAATCTCTTTTTGTTGGCCACTGCTAACATTGGCCAAGTCTCTGCTCCATACAGTAGCATGCTCGGTACAGTCCGATAGTATAATCTGACCTTTAGTTTGGTATGGAGGCCTCTGCCACTGTTGCCAACAGTGCCAGCCCAAAGTCCAGATAAAAGAGGATGTTTCTGCACTTGGGTTTGCGGCCCACTCAGGTCTTACTGCAACAGTAACAGTTCAGTTAATCCAAAACTTGAGGACTTTATAGATGAAGATGGAGTTCAAAACCAAAGTATGACAGATCTCAGTGAAAGCCAAAAAGAAGCTGAGATCTCAAGACATCAAATCTTGATGCCCAAATCTATAAAAAGCGTAGTCACGTAGAATGCATATATTTTGAATAGTATGGGAAAGTTGGCACAGGTTACATGAGAAATGAAAAAATACCATGTGAACTTGGTTGGTGTCAGTGATATGACATGGGCAGGGGTTGGCTAGATGGCTTATCATAGTGCTACAACCTTATACTCAGGAAGAGGAATGCATTCAGGAGGAGGAATGTGATGGCATTTACAGAGCCTACACTAAGGTTAAGGGAGTGCTGGAACAATACTGGGCTAAGAAGGCCCTGCCCCTCAATAGCTTCAGAGCAGGCTCCAAATGGAAGACCTGTTTAAAAGGGCAGTCTGACAGTCAAGCAGGGGGATAATAAAGGGGAGTCTGACAGTCAAGCATAATAAAGGAGAGACTGTCTGCAGGAACGAAGCCAATTTGTAGCTTCTGGCATAAAGGGACCTATAAGGAAAGGATCTGGACTGTGGATAAGTCCTGACCAGGAGGATAGGGGCCTGACCCATTTTCTCTCCTGCCTTCTTCCTGACAAGGGGGAACAAATGGGCACTGAAAAAGGGTGCTGGAAAATCCCAACTGACTATCTGAATTTGCAGGGCTGGGGGGAGGGGACGAGCAATGCTCCACTGGGAAGGAAGCTGAGGATGGGGACCATGCCCCAAATTGAAGAGAGATGAGGGGAGGTAGGAAATGGCCCAGGAGATAATGGTCTGGTGTATCAGCTAGAGGGGACTGAGACTCTCCCCACAGCTTCCTTTTTGGGCCATAGGCAATGTACCCCCTTCTTCTAACTGGAAGAACCCAGGGAACACCAGGGGATCCATGGCCTGCCCAGTAGGCCTGCTGGCTCCCAAACGAAGCCTGCTACAGAGATGTAGAAGTTATGCTGGATAACATCACAGCAAAGACCCTGCTGGCTTGTGAGCCAGTGAATGACAGAATAACAATAGTCAAGCTCAAAGCAAGACATGTTTTTATTTCACAGCTAACTGTATTAAATTGATTTTGTCACTTTACATATTTAACCTCCTTTATATAAATATAGAAAGAAGCCCAGACTTAGAAATAAAATATATAACAGTAGGTCTTATATTCATGCAAGTGTTATTATACAGCTGTGTGTAATTAATAATGCTAGGCCACCACACCCTACAGGTGGAAATAAGAATTTGAGGCCCATTAAAAGCAATTTGACACCTTAACCTAAGTCTGTATTTCTAAGAACGATGGTAAGTCATTGGTTCGATGACTGAATCTGTTCTTGGTGTAATTTAATTTGTAATGTAATGTAATTTCTGCACAATGCAACATGGGTATTTTCCATGAAGCACTGCATTATTCATAAACTACCAACCTGTGAGGTCTTGAAAAGCAGGAATATCCTCCAGGAAGTGTTGGAACTTGCTACTCGCTGCCAACAAACACAAGGATGTTATGATGGAATCAAAATCCACATTTATTATGTGATACGATTGTTTTGTACCCATCGTAGGTTCATCCCAAAGTGCACTTGGACAGGTGTTTTTCATAATAATAGCCTTAGTGATTGTTTTAATATGTGCCAAAGAGACACTGAAAGAACATTAATTTGGCTATATGAAGCCTTGTGACTATAATGACTTGATGGGTAAGACACTCCAGGGGTCAAAGAAAAATGTAGAATAAAAATGGATCAAGACCTTTAGAAAAAGAAACTAGCAATTCTTATTCGCCTAACTCTCCTCTTGAAATGAATGTATACATTCATATCAGGAACATATTTGCAAATAATTGGGTTTGTATTAGTACAGTGGTTTTCAATCTTTTTTCATTTGTGCACCCCTAAAAAATTTTGAATGGACGTGCGGACCCCCTCGGAAATCTTAGGTTATGTCTACACTACAAAATTAGGTCAAATTTATAGAAGTTGATTTTTTAGGATGTGATTTTATACAGTTGATTGTGTGTGTCCCCACTAAGCACATTAAGTTGGTGGAGTGCGTCCACAGTACCGTGGCTAGCGTCGACTTCCGAAGTGTTGCACTGTGGGTAGCTATCCCACAGTTCCCGCAGTCTCCGCCGCCCATTGGAATTCTGGGTTGAGCTTGCAATGCCTGTTGGGGCAAAAACATTGTCGCGGGTGGCTTAGGGTACATGTCATCAGTCGCCCCTCCCTCCGTGAAAGCAACGGCAGGCAATCGTTTCGCGCTTTTTTTCCTGGGTTACCCGTGCAGACGCCATACCATGAGCAAGTGCAGAATGGTGGTAGAATGTGCCTTTGGATGGTTAAAAGCTTGCTGGCGCTGTTGGTCAGACCTCAGCGCAACCAACATTCCCATTGTTATTGCTGCTTGCTGTGTGCTCCATAATATCTGGGAGAGTAAAGGGGAGATGTTTATGGCGGGGTGGGAGGTTGTGGCAAATCACCTGGCATCCAATTTTGAGCAGCCAGACACCAGGGCGATTAGAAGAGCACAGCAAGGCATGCTGCGAATCAGAGAGGCTTTGAAAACCAGTTTCATGACTGGCTAGGCTTCGGTGTGACAGTTGTGTGTGTTTCTCCTTGATGCAAACCCGTGCCCTTTTAATTCCCTGTAAGCCAACCACCCGCCCCCCTTCAAAATAAAGTAACTATTGTTTTGAAACCATGCATTCTTTATTAATTAAAAAAAAAAAAGATAACAGACAAGGTAGCCCGGGTGGGGGAGGAGGGAAGGACAAGGCCATATTGCTTATTGTAGCCACACTAAAAATCAAACTGTTTGAATGACAGCCTTCTGTTGCTTGGGCCATCCTCTGGAATGGAGTGGCTGGGTGCCCAGAGCCTCCTCCCCTCCCCCCCCCCCCCCCCCCCCCCCCGTGTTCTTGGGCGTCTAGGTGAGGAAGCTATGGAACATGGGGAGGAGGGTAGGCGAATATACAGTGGATGCAGCAGGGGTCTGTGCTCTTGTTGGTTTTTCTGCAGCTCCAACAGATGCTTCATCATGTCCGTTTGTTCCCCCATTAGCCTCAGCATCGCACCCTGCCTCCGCTCTTCGTGCTCACTTAATTCTTTCCTGGCTTCTGCCACTGAATGCCTCCATGCATTAAGCTGTGCCCTATCCGTGAACTTGGAAAATATGTCATCGCGAGTGTGGTTTTTTGGGGGGGGGGTTTGCCTTCTAATCTGTGATAACCTCGGGGATGGAGATGATGAGGGAGCGTAGAAACATTCTGGGGGGGACTGCATGGTCACCTCTGCTGCTGAGTGCTGCTGAGTTCGCCACACTGACTGAACAGGAAATGAAATTCAAAAGTTCCCAGGGCTTTTCCTGCATACCTGGCTAGTGCATCGGAGTTCAAAGTTCTGTCCAGAGTAGTCACAATGGAGCACTCTGGGATAGCTCCTGGAGGCCAATACCGTCGATTTGCGTCCGCACTACCCCAAATTTGACCCAGCAAGGTCTATTTTAGCGCTACTCCTCTTGTTGGGGTGGACTACAGAAGTCGATTATAAGCACCCTTTAGGTCGACCGAACGGGGTTGCTTGTGTAGATGCATTCATTATAAAATTGACCTAACCCTGTAGTGTAGACCAGGACTTAGTCACAAACTGTGGACACTCAGGGGTCTGTGGACCAGAGGTTGAAAACCACTGTATTAGTTTCAAGTATCAAACCTGTCGTGGTGAGTTTCAGAATTAATATGCCCCTAATTTCATTTCAGTTGGTATTCCTCCCAACTCCCATTTGATCAGTTCTAAACTGCATTGCTCTCTCTCTGTTCAGTGACCCTTCTTTTTATAAGCAACTTAGTTGTGAATTTACAGCACTGTCAGCCCCAGAACTTGAAAAGATAAATGAAAACCTAATTTGTGCCCTGAAGAAGAGCTATGTGTGGCTGGAAAGCTTGTCTCTCTCACCAACAGAAATTGATCCAATAAAAGATATTACCTCACCCACCTCGTCTCTCTCACCTGTGCCCTGTCATTAACCACTGGCCAGAGTGAAATCCAGCTGCTCACCATTATTCAGTGCTTTCATTTTTGAAAATATATGGTTAGTAGTAGTTGTTATTTTTTAGACTCCTGGCATTTGGAAATCAAATTCTGCCACTGGTTATTGGATTTCAAATGGTAACATATTTTATTAACCATGTTTTGATAAGACTTAATAGATGTAGTAGTGATGTTTTTATTAAGTATGTTTTTCATGAAATCTTTTTGATTTTTCTGCCTACTTTTACTGATGCTGTTGAAAACTTTGTTTCAGCCTAATGATTACTATAACTCCTCTGACTGATTCCATTAACCAAGCCTTTGAAGAAATGTGATATGACATAATAAATATTAGCAATGCATATATTGCATATAGATAGACAATGCAATGTGATACAAATTTAGTCTTTAAAAAAATGTTATTGTGCTCAAACAAAAGAGGGAAGTTAAGTGCTTTACTATCATTTCCATATTTTAAAAAATTATTAAATTGGATTCTTCTATTTCACAGGTTCAGTGGGCTTTTTCTTTAGTTAAGGAAATATTTTTATACAAGGTATGAAAATGTAAACATGACAGATGTGCTACATTGTTTATGCAATGGGCAAACATAAAGTACATTCGCATCTCATATCCTGCTTTAGTATTGATTCAGACTTTTACATCTGGCAGGAACTGGAAGTAATTTTATTTCTTATTTTTCTTTTGGAAGCCAACTTTTTAAGTGTGTAATAAGTTTCCTGGAAAACATCATGTACAACTGAGGTAAAACTATCGTCCTTATTACCTACTGAGAAACAAACTTTTTTTTTTAGTTAAATGTATATAAATAATTATTTTTCTTATACTTAGCAATAAAATAATACTGTATATTAGTGGAAGTGTATAAGAATATATGTGTGCATCTTATATATCTCAATCAAAATACTGATCTAATCCAATCCAAATCCAGTCTAATTTTGATGCAGTGGTGTGATGGGGCGGGTCTTTATTAAATCCAACACTAAGATTACAGGTTTGACTCATTTAAGGAGGAGGGGTGAAATCCTGGCTCCTTTGAAGTATGTGGGAGTTTTGCTATTGACTTCAGTAGGCTCAGGATTTCACTTTTAGTATCTTGGTTGCAGAGAGACTTCTCAGAAATTGGCTGTAGTCTTGGTTATGTTAATTGGAAAATTCTGAGTGTAAGCAAAATCATGAAATTCAGTTAAGCTCTCTTACCCTTTCTTGCAGTGTTATGTTTTCATTCCCATCTTGTTTACCTTTGCTAGGTTATTGTTGTGATTAAAAATGATTTAATTGTTAAACACTGTCTCATTTAACAATGGGTGAGCTGACCTGAAAGTAATAAGAGACGCACTGGGGATGATATTTCCAGTGTTTGTTCTACTGTTAAGGCTGTGCTTACATTATAACTAAATGATAATTTTTTGAGTGCAAAGAAAGAGCTACCTACTGTAGGTAGCTTATTATACTAAAAGTTTTTAGTACTCTCCAAAATGTATGCAACATGATTTCTGTGCTTTTAGAGCTGTGAAGATAATGGTCCTCTCTTATGTATCACCCTTCACTGGTAAATTTCCATGTGCTTTACAAAGATGGGTGATCACTAGTATCCCCATTTTACAGATGAGGAAAATAAGGCACAGACGGCTGAAGATCATATAGCAAATGAATGGCAGAGCTGGGGAAAACACTAAGAATAAGACTGATGTGAGGCTATGGTAGTTCTGCTAATATTTGCAAAGAGAATCCCAATATTTGGGTTATAAAATGTAACAAGGGAAGATGGGGGGGAAAATTTCTCACTTGCCCTGTTTTCCTAAGTGTAATTCTTCTGTTTAGCGAGCTGCATTATGTACTGCTTCCCTGTGTAAGTGACTTCATTCACTTTCAGCTTTTTTTCTGAAACCCTGGACTTGAAAACTCACTGCCGTGCTGAATTTTTCCTCTTGTTGGATTGGGATCATTGTCAAGGTGTCTGATACCATAAAATAAATTGATATTATTTTCTGATTTTACTGCTGTGAGCATTTGTGGCACAGGTAGCTGCTTACATCTTGGAAACATAGTGGAGCTTTTTTGTTGTTTTAGTCCTTAGGTAGGAATCTATGTATTCAGCTTTCAGAAGTTCACTATTACTGTTCACAAGGGCTGGCTTCTATCATTTCATAAGGCTTTTGCTTTCTATGAAGAATGTGAATAAAAGTCATCCAGGAGTACAGGATACAGTGGACATTCCAAAGCAAACTCTGCTGTTATGAAGGTTTATGAACTGATGAGTAGGGAATATAGGGACTCCTATAATTTCCAACCACTGATGCTAAATCTAATCAAGGAAATTAAACAAACCTGTCACGAGCATTCCAGCACTGTAGAGAGTTTTATCTATCCATTTATTCCACTCTGTATGCATCCGAAGAAGTGGGCTGTAGTCCACGAAAGCTTATGCTCTAATAAATTTGTTAGTCTCTAAGGTGCCACAAGTACTCCTGTTCTTTTTGCGGATACAGACTAACACGGCTGCTACTCTGAAACTTATCTATCCATGTTTTTATATATCCCTCATTGCTGAGTAGTGATACATATTAAAAATTGGTAAAGTGAATAGTTAAATTAGTTAGGTACCATACAATCAGAATACTTTAAAAATGGCAACGTACAGTAATGAGCTACGTTTAAAATAGCTATCCTGAGGAATAATTGGATTACCCTGCAAGCTAAATAATAAGAGGTGGTTTTGTGTTTTTTTTCCCCCCCCCTCACACTTTTTTCTGAATTGTTACGTTCAGTTATTGTATGTAGTGGTGTTGTAGCCATGTTGGTTAGAGAGAGAAGGTGGGTGAGGTAATATCTTTTATTGAACCAACTTCTGTTGGTGAGAGAGACAAGCTGTCAAGCTTCACCCGAAGAAGAGCTCTGTGTACGGCCTGGTTTGCACTAAGCTTATGTCGACCTCACTCTCTGTAAGAATCTACACTAAAATATCACTCCCGCCGATGTAACTTGCCTGCTACGCCGACTTAATAACTCCACCTCTGTGAGTGACGTAGTGCTTAGGTCAACGTAGTTAGGGCGATGCAGTGTCAGTATAGACACTGTGTTACTTATGTTGACTTTAGTGGCCTCCAGGAGATGTTCCACAATGCTCCACCATGACTGGTCATCATTTTGAACTCCGCTGCCCAGCGGCCAGATACACAGAGACGTGCCCCTCCCCTTTTAAAGCCCTGTGAATTTTTGACATTCCATTTCCTGTTTGCTCAGAGTGGAGAGCTCACATAGCAGCTGATCATGCTGGCTCCACGCTGCAGATGCACTTCAGCCTGGAGTACACAGGAGGGGGTGGATCTCCTGGGTCTGTGGGGAGAAGGGACTGTGCAGGCACAGCTCTAATCCAGCCATAGAAACGTCAATAGCTATTAGGGTGACCAGATACCAAGTGTGAAAAATTGGGACGGGGGTGGGGTGGTAATAGACGCCTATATAAGCAAAGCCCCAAATATCGGGACTGTCCCTATAAAATTGGGACATCTGATCACGCTAATAGCTATGAGCAGATCACTTGGGGTACGGAGGATAAGGGCTACAAAAGGGACCTGCAGCAGTGCTGTGTGAAAGTCAAGGAGCTGTGGCAGGTGTACCAGATGGCAAAGAGGCTAACAGTCACTCTGGTGTGGAGCCACAGACATGCTGCTTTTACAAGGGGCTGCATGCCATCCTCAGTGTTGATCTCCAACGACACTTCGGAGGAGTCAGAATAAAGATCTCTGTGGACGAGGTGATGGACAATGAAGATGAGAAGGAGAATGGGGCAGGTGACCAGGAGATCCAATGGTGCAGCGAGCCAGGACCTCTTTTTTTTACTCCAGAGCAGCTGAGCCAGTCCCTACAGGTCAGCACAATTGAGCCTGATGCAGGGGAAGGAACCTCAGGTTAGTATGCAGTTTGCTTTGATATTAAAGGGACACATCTGTTCATTTACTCTTTTTTAATCATGCTACAAGAAGGAGTGAAAGAAGCAATAGAGGTAGAGTTGCTCTCTGTTTCTAATTCCCTGTACAGTTAGGCAGAGGGGGCCCTGCAGAACAGTTTGTTTACGTGCACTGGGATGTCCAATGAATCCTCCATAGAGATCTTGAGGAAGCTTTTTTGGAGGTAGTCTGCAATCCTCTGCCAAAGGTTTCTGGGGAGGGCAGCCTTATTTCTTTTGATGCAGTAGGACACTTTCCCACACCAGTCAACAGTTACTTCAGCAGGCATCATTGCAGTGCACAGGCTAGCAGCATACGGACCCGGTCTGCAGGCAGACATGTGCAGGAGCTGTTCCCTTTCAGTCTCTGTTACCCTCAGGAGTGAGATATCCACTAAAGTCTCCACTGCCTGTGGAAAATTATGCCAGTATTCAGTTCAATTGCCCTGTCCACATATACTCATGCCTGTGAGCTGCTCCCTGCTTATTGTGCCAGCTTGCTCCCCCCCCCCCCCCGAGGCCGTACTCACTATGGCTGGGACTGCTGTCATGCTCTATGAATCCCCGGCTAAACTGAGAATGTAGTGCTTGTAACTTATGTGGATCAATGGGAGTGAATACACTCACAATAGTACCTCTGTGCATTGTATTTTTTGCAGCTGGAAATGTGAGGGTCTCTTCATCCACAACAGCGGAGCGGCTCAGCCTGATGAAGAGGAGAAGGAAGAGGACGTGGGAGCACATGTTCCAAGAGATCCTGCAAGCCTCTGGTGTTGTGGATACAGAGCAGAGGGCTTGGAGAATCACACTCCTGGACAGAATGGACAGGGACAGTGCAAACAGAAAAAAAGTGTGGGAAAAGGAGAGTGATGTGCAGCAGATGATAGTGCTTCTGAGGCAGCAAACAGACATGCTGTAGAGTCTTGTTGACCTTCAAGCTCAACAGATCTGTGCTTGCCTCCCTCTGCAGCCTACAGAGAACTGCATTCTGGGATCTCCCTAGCCTCCCCCCACCCCATTCTACATGGCATTTGGGGTCACTGAACTACACCTACCACTCCACCCTGGGGGAGTGTACAGACAATCACAGCTGCACATACACTGACCTATGAAAGACAAGATTAGTGTATGTGTTTCTGAAATGAAAATGACTGTTCTTTCCTTGTCAAAAGTTCTTTACCCTGTATTCATAAAGTTTCATTCAGTTATAAATGTCGGTTTGCATGGGTTTGGAATAAAAGTCTATTTATGGAAACTTTATTCATCTCTATTAGTTCATAACATATGGTGGCTGGGGCTGACCTCATTCACAGATAATAGCAATAGTGCATTTACAATGTAAATTTATCACACACACAGCACTCATTACAAGGCTCATACTGGGGTGCCAAAAATTGTCAGGCACGCCACACAACAGCAACACACATTACTGTGGCTCATTATTAAAATGGTCTTTCAAAGCCTCCCTGAGCCATATAGTTCCCCTTGAGCTCATCTTATAGCCCTGGTATGTTACTGCTCCAAATCAGCAGACAGCCATTCCACTTCCACCTTCCACCCTAGTGAAAACTTCTCCCCCTTTTGCTTCACAGATATTATGAAGCACACAGTAGGCAGCTATAACTATTGTGATATATTTTTTTCACTGATGTCTACTTTCGTGAGTAGATAGTATCAGCAGCCTTTCAAACAGCCAAAGACACATTCAACTGTCATTCTGCACCTACTGACCCTGTGCTTGAAGCACTGCTTTCTGCTGTCGAGGTGGTCAGTGTACAGCTTTGTGAGCCATGGGAGTAAGGGTAGGCTGGATCTCCCAAGATCACTATTGGCATTTTAACATCCCCAATGGTGATTCTCTGGTCTGGAAAGAAAGTCCCTGCTTGCAGCTTTCTGAACATGCCTGTGTTCTTAAAGATGCATGCCCCTTCCTGACCAGCCTGCGTTGATGCTGGTAAAATGTCCCCCATGATCCACCAGCACTTGCAATAGAAAAGGAGCCCTTTCTATTGATGTACTGTGTGGCAAGGGGATCTGGTGCCAAAATAGGGATATGCGTGCCATCTATCCCCCCTCCGCAGTTCGGGAACCCCAACACTCCAATGTGTCCTGCATATTGCCCAGAATCACAATTCATAGCAGGATGTGATTAATGGCCCTGCATGCTTGCATCACAGCAATCTTCACGGTGGATTTCCCAACTCCAAATTGATTCCCGACTGATCAGTAGTAATGTGGCGTTGCCAGCTTCCACATAGTGATCGTCACTCGCTTCTCCACCGTCAGTGTAGCTCTCATTTTGGTGTCGCTGTGCCAGAGGGCTGGAGCGAGCTCTGCACACAATACCAGGAATGTGCTGTGTGCATCCGAAAGTTCTGCAACCACTGCTTGTCATCCCATACCTGCATAATGATGTGTTCTCACTAGTCAGTGCTTGTTTCTCAGGCCCAGAACCAGCACAACACCATTGCAGCTGCTCCGCAACTGCCAACAACAACCTTGAATTGTTTCTTTCTATGGCACACAGCAACCCATGTTCCTCATGGCTCCTCTTGCGGCTCTGGAAATATTGCAGGATCAGGTGCATTGTGTTTGCAACACTCATCACAGTAGTGCAGAGCTGCACAGTGGGATAGCTACCCAGGGTGCACTGCTCTCTGCAGCGATGCAAGTGTTGCTAGTGAGGAGACACAGCGCCGACATAAGGAGCGTAATGTGGACATGCAAAAGTGATTTATTTACTGTGGTGGCTGTACATTGACGTAATCTAGGTCAACTTAATTTGGTAGTGTAGGCTTGCCCTAAGCTCAAAAGCTTCTCTCTCTCACCATCAGAAGTTGATACAATAAAAGCTATGTCAAACACTTTGTCTTTCTACTATAAGTTGTGTTACTCAGTAATGGCAGAGTTTCTTAACAGGCAATTCACAGTGTGTTAGTAGGTTTGGGATAATGGTAATTTCACGAGTCTTGGTACCTCTCATAATGGGTAGTCATTCTAAATATAAGTGAGCACATTAGCACCTCTTATTTGATCCTTTGATCTTGAAAGCATGAAGAAATTGTAGTAAATAGGCAGGCAAGGGGTGAGGGAAGTGAAGCAGGTAGACAGAGACAGGAGTCATTTCCATCATTTTGTTGCAGGGTTTAATAATAAATTATGTTTCCAATAATACATAATGTAACTGTGTTCTCCCCCCTCCCCTTATTTTAGTTTATTTTACAATGGTTTTATGTCTTCTCAAGAGAATGAAACAAATACATAAAAGGATGTCTTCCTTGAAGGATATTGGAAATTGTAGACAATTGTGTTTCTGGAAAAGAATTCATGAAATCTCTTCCCTCTTCTTATGCGTCTTCTCAAGACAGGTGCTGAGCAGCTAATCCTGGAAGTTAGCCATGTCCAGCACCTTTTATGGTCTGGCCTTTTATAAGTGGAGATGGATCCAAACCAAAAACTTGTAGTCAAACAACTCCTAAAATGTTCAGAGCTCGATCCAAACATAACACTACCCCGTCTCGTTAAATGGACTGAACAAAAACCCTGAATTTTGGAGGAAGTTGAATTCAGATCCTGATATGTGTCTTTGTTCCATCTCTCTCTATAAGTGCAAAATATTATGTGTAATTATTATTTATGATTAAATGTGTGTATTTATTTGCTGTGCTGTAGAAAGGGTGAAGTTACTTCTTCAGGTCAGAGGTTTAACATATTGGGCTAAATTCAGCACTGACTTCTACTCTGTGTATCCCCATTGAAGTTATCCTTGTTCAATAGATTAGACCCTGGTCTTGGAAATTGTAGCAGTGGCCCAACTCCAGCACCTGCACAGAGCCCACCCAGGGGTTGCACTTGAAGGATTGGAGCTGTAAGATGGAAATGCCATACCTAATGAGTCACATGGAGGCTATAAGTTGGGACACAACTTCCCCACTGTTTTGGTGTGATTCATATCCAGTAGATAATTAGAATCCCACCCTACACCTCCATCACTTACATTCTAAAACGAGCCATTCATTTGTTTAAGTTATATAATTACTTACAGGATTAGTAAATGTTTTACTAATTCGACAATTACTTTATTATGAGGCAGTAGTAAAAAAAACATTTCTTGAAGTCTAAAATACATCTCTTGAATTATTGCTTAATTCAATACATATTTTTGACTCGAGCAGTTAATTACTTAAAGCCAGAATTTTCTGGGGAACCTCAAGTAACATGTTATTAATGCCACATGAAAAAATAATTGTGAAATGAGCAATGAATCACCTACAGGAGTGACTTTTCCTTATACATAAAATAAATTAAAATATTTCATTTTTCTATAGAGTAGAACATTCTTGATTATTAGGTTTGGCAACCTGATAGTCACCCTTAATGGATCCACCTCTCCTGCTTGTTTTTTGAAATGTAGAAATCAAGAATGGTTCAGGAGCACTGCAGGAGTGGAGTATTGTCCATTGTATTATAGCTTAAAATAATAATAGTGCTGTTCGGGGTAATACTGAATATTTTTTTCTTTAAATAAAGAAGAGGTAGCAGTAGAGTCTTCGTTAACAATGTGCTTCATCTTGGAAGAATCACACTGACATGTGAGAAGGCCTTTGGACTAAACTTTCTAAAGTGACACCCAAACAATGAGGCACCAAAATCACTAATCCTTTTTGAATATTTAGATGCTTGATTTTCTTCCAACTGCTGAGAGGAGTGTCAGGTGACTTTTATGATGTGAACTCTTGGTTAGTAGAAACTGCACTGAAAAAAATTTCATTTGACATAGACCACCAAATAACTGTCACATGGCAGTTACTTCTGGTCACTTTTTTTCGGGGCTCCGTGTGAACTAGTGCCTTACAGATGAAAAGCTTTGCATCTCTAACAAATTTCTGAGCCATCTGCTCAACCTTTTGAGGTTGATTCTATGATAGAACGTACTATGCAAACAATAACATTTTTTCAGAAGTTATTAAAAGTCTAGATGACCCATGTTATATCTGCTCTTTCTGAATAGATCGGAAGGGTTCATGAGTTCCAGTACTTGAGTATTCCCATTCCTATTGTTTCAATTTTCTTACCATCTTTTTGTATCCATTTTAGGTTGTATAATTCTTTATGCCAACAGTGTAGATGCTCAAGTTAACTATGTAAATGAGAGCATTTTCTATGGATTTGATTTATTCTACAGCAGTGGTTAACGCTCAGAATGTTTATATAAAGACTGATGCATAGACACATTCCTGACAAGAGATGGGAGATTGCAGTCAGCCAACAACTCCAGTGAAATACTGTAAATCTTTGTAGCTCTGGACTGAGATAGAAACTAAAAGTATTTTTTCACATTAATATATCCATATGAAACCATTAAGCAAGGATGATGGTGACATGTTTTTTTTTTTAAATCCAGACAAACAAAAAGGCAGAGATTAATAGCAATAGACTATAGCCAATGTTTTAAATTATAATTTGGTGTATGTTTTGGAATTTTGTATTTCACACAGGACCAGATTATACAATTGTACAGGGAAGGTCAGAGGCATAAAGTACCCCCATTCTCTTCTGACCTGGCTAGCCATACTGTGAGTAGCTTCAAGGAAGAAGGGGAACAGCAGCCTTCATGGAACTGCTACTTTTACCCTCTCCCCTGACCGTGTTCAGCCGGGCCGGCTCTAGCGTTTTTGCCACCCCAAGCAGCAAAAATCCCCCCCAAAAAACAACAACAAAAAAAGCCGCAATCGGCAGCAGCTCTACCGCTTCATTCTATGGTGGCAATTCGGCGGCAGGTCCTTCGCTCCGAGAGGGAGTGAAGGCCCCGCTGCCGAATTGCCCCCGGACGTGCCGCCCCCCTCTTCATTGGCCGCCCCAGGCACCTGCTTGCTACGCTGGTGCCTGGAGCCAGCCCTGGTGTTCAGAAAGGGGCAAGGAATGGGTGCAGCCATGGCTACACTTCCCCTCCCAATGCATTTGCCAATACAACTGCACCAATACACCAGGGGACATATTTTGTTCCAGATGTAAGGTAGATGCAGGGTATGTTCCCTTTCCATGAAACAGGGAGGGAACTGGGTCCCAGATTGTGACGCATTGAGTATTTTCCTGGACTAAATTGAGGTGACAGAGGACCGGAGCCAGAGCCTATTAAAGCTTCTTGCTCAGTACCACCACCACTATCAAGCTAAAAGCCACTGCTTTACTTATCCCACACAATGTTCCATTCAGTTTTCTAGCTACCCTCAACGTGTGTGTGCAAAAAATTGCCCACACACATTCTTATGCCTGCACTTTGCAGATACAAACAGCTAAGAATATTAACGCTAGCACGTGTCCTTTATTCTAACACCTATATGTGCACAAGTGTAAGCATGTGGCTGTTGAGCTATAAAGTGCAGGCACAAGCATGTACATGTTCCAAGTGGAGGCTGAGAGGCTGTCTCATAAAGTAGTAGTAACTCTGAACGCAGCCACAAATCAAGCACGTTCAAAACAGAGCTGGGCTTTAGCTGTGAAAGTCAGTTCTGAACCCAAATCTCTGGTGTGTTAGGAACCAAGGTTTTGCTTTCAGACCCATATCCAGTTCAAAACAATACTGTTGACATTGGCATCCAGAAGATCTATGAAACAGTCTAGCAATGGGATGAATTAAATGCTTCCTTCCATACCTGATTGAAGTACTGCCACAAGAGAGAGACATCTTCATACGGTTCTCTACTAGAGAGCCCTCTACTTCCACAGCATGGTCAGTTGTGCTTCACTATTAGGCCTCTTCCTCCCATATGCACAAGCATATCACCTTGGGGACTAAAACTAAACTTGTACAGACTTCAGTAAATCCACTCTGACATTGGCATTTCTAGTCCTGGATGACAGGAAACAATCAGAGTGAAATAACCCTGGGAACTCTACTGCAGTTTTAGTACTTCACATCCACAGACTTCATAAAAAGAGCAGTATCTGAGTCTGTCTCATGCTCTTGTTTCTCACCATGAGGAAATGAGACATAACCATCATTTAGTGATATATGGAGAATTATGAATTATTTCAGCTCTAAACTTTTAATCCCTATAACAATAGAGAAGAAAGGGTGATGTGAAAGTTTTAGCTTTTTGAGACAAATTCTTCTCTCATTCATAGTGGTTTAAATCTGGAGCAATTCCACTGAATTACTTTATAACTAGATTTACATCAGTATAAACGAAAGCAGAATTTGGCCTTTAGAGATCATTCCAAGGTAGGCTGGAATTTTCATGTATGACATGTTCGTTCTTAGAGATTTATCTTCTTTTAAATACTTCAGTCCCTCTCTCCTGTTGAATGCATATACCTCCACTTCCAGCCTATAGTGGTATAGGGTCCCATAGTGCTGTGAATAGTCCATACGTCTTACCACATAAAATGTGTTTAATGCATTCCAGCTGGTCTGGGAAAGAAATCATGACAGTCTATATACATTTCAGAAAACTTTGCCAAGACATTCAGATTTGTGTATGCAGTATTTGTATTATTATAAAAATGCATCAGCATAAAGAAAAGTTTGGGACAGGACATAAAGTATATGAAATTTCTTTTTATTGAAACTTAAGGTTCCTTGTTCTCTTCCTTTTTCCCATCTGGGGTGTCTCATTTTGAGTAAGCTAAGAATGTTCCCAGTGTATCTTTGAACATATTCAGAAAACACTTTATAAATTAGTTTCTTAAATGCTACTGATTGCACCAATGAATCATCATTCTTTGTACTAATCCCATTGTGGGGCCTTCCAGTTCTTCAGATACTTTCCAACTGTGAGTGTAAGCCAGATAGCACCATTTTTGAAGCAATGCTACTCTTGGCCCTGAATCCCTGAAAAAAAATAAACAATGCAAAGGAAAGACAATATGCTGTTTGTCCCCTCTTCATTGTGTCTGATATAAAATAATTTCTATGGGCAATCAAATGCCATAAGGAATCCACCCGGATTAAAAACAAATTTGTGAGTTGCACTTGGAAATTACATGTAAATTGTATAACACTCAAATCCCTATTATGCAGGAACTTATTACCTTTCATAATCATATTTTAATTTCGGATTAAAATACTTGAAAAGGTTTTAATACTCTGAAGAAGCATTTGCGCTAAAACACATTCTGGGGAATATAAATGACCACAATCAGAACAGGGTGAGAGCACTCTTACCATCCATCAGCTACTAGAGGAGGATAGATTTAGACACATTATTAAGATAAAAAATGAAATATAAATTTTGGCCAGGTTACTAAAGCAACAGGAATATAACTCCTTTGATTAAGCATATAACTGTAGAACAAATAGACTACTTGAATCACACACAATAGGAATTCCAGATACTTTTAAAAGTGATGATAATTAGGCAGATCTTGTGTTCTCATCAGTTTGTTGACTGTGCTGTTATTTGTGGCTCTCTAATTAAAAGTAGTTAAGCATTGGTAAATGATCTGCTAATACACTAGGTGCAATCTTGCAATCTTTATCCAGGCCTTGTTTTAGACAAAACTCTCATTGACTTCAATAGGAACTTTGATGGAAGGCCAAGGTATTCAGTCAGGATGAGCCTTAGGCAGAGTGGGAACACTTATAAATACTGGGCCAGAAATGACAGGTATACACAGGAAGGAGGGGGACAAATGCAGAAGCATTTCTCCTTCCCCCCCATAAATCTTAAAAGGCACCTCCATTCATTGGAAGTCCATTGTTTTGGAGGAGATGGGTGCAGAGCCAAGTGAGTAGTACTCATCGTGGCCTTGATCTTGCAACTTGTTGCTTGTGGGTGGATACCTGTGCATTGAAGTCATTGGGACTGCGTGGAAGTTGCAGGAACATTGTCCATGACGTCATTATGCTCTCGTTCCCCAATCCTATGGAAGCCCCTCACGGTGATCAGTCTCCCTGGGATGAGGAGGAGTGATCCATAGGTAAAGGAATGGCCATTCTTGATGGCATCAGTCTACTACTCCTGCAAAAACCCCCAGTGCAGTAACTCCTGGGGAATGCATTTAGTTAACACTAAACATGGCACTCCTTAAATGGTGGTGTACTTTCCGTATGATGAACTTGTTACCAGCGCCTCTCCAAATCTCATATCCTTGGTCTTTTGGCTGCTCCTCTGGTGTTTGCCCACAGCAGCCTAATGGCAACACTATTTCACAGGGATAGGTTATCTGTGTGCACGCCTCTGGGCTGAAACTGGGCGGTTGTAGGTTCCAGAAACTCTTTACTCTTCAGTACCTTTTCTTAGAGGTTTCAGGGTTGGGAATGTTTGAGTAATTTCACACAGACAACAGTAATGTTAGCCCAAAACAGAGAAAATAGAATGAAAATAAACTGCAACAGAGGGTCCTGTGGCACCTTTGAGACTAACAGAAGTACTGGGAGCATAAGCTTTCGTGGGTAAGAACCTCACTTCTTCAGATGCAAGTAATGGAAATCTCCAGAGGCAGGTATATATCAGTGTGGAGATAACGAGGTTAGTTCAATCAGGGAGGGTGAGGTGCTCTGCTAGCAGTTGAGGTGTGAACACCAAGGGAGGAGAAACTGTTTCTGTAGTTGGATAGCCATTCACAGTCTTTGAAAATAAACTGTTCAACATATTTAGATTTACACATCTTATCAGCTAGACTAGGTATGGCACTTTCAGCTTATTTACAGAGAAAAATACATCTCTTGAAAACAGGCCACTCAGGTCTGGCTATCAGCATTGTGCTGCTGTCTATAGGGAAACTTCTTGCTGTGTCCAGACATCTCTTATGAAGCCTGCGTGGCTGGTTCAGCTTTCATGACACACAAACCTCTCTGGATGTATGGCAGCCTCTCCCCTCCACCCCACAACTCCCTGCCAAACCAGTTTTCTCCAGCTATACATACACACACACACAATAGGGTTTGGACTTGCATCTCCTACAGTAGAGAAAGCAACTCCACTGAGGTTCTGAACACTCTAACAATGATTAATAGCCATCTAGCTCTGATACTGCCTTACACAGACCACCTTTGCCTGGTTGTATCTAGTTTTAGTCATGCCTCTTGGTAATCTCCCTTAAGCAATTTTTCTTTTGTGAAGAAATCTGAATTATAGGCAGGTCCCCATACCCTCCTTCACAGAGTTGCTCTGTTTAGGTTAGAAGATGTAAGACTTGATTTTCTAGTGTGTGATGGAAGTCCAAGTAAAAGAAGTGATCGACACTCATTGTTCTTTCTATCATCTTGTTTGTTTTTTAAAAATAGTGTCTATATACAAACACCACAAGGGAAGATTGTATGTAACAAAATGTTATAACACAGTGATAGACACAATCACATGATCTGTAGTTTTCTCTCCTGTTAATGACAGGTTTCAGAGTAACAGCCGTGTTAGTCTGTATCCGCAAAAAGAAGAACAGGAGTACTTGTGGCACCTTAGAGACTAACAAATTTATTAGAGCATAAGCTTTCGTGGACTACAGCCCACTTTCATGACACAGCATCCGAAGAAGTGGGCTGTAGTCCACGAAAGCTTATGCTCTAATAAATTTGTTAGTCTCTAAGGTGCCACAAGTACTCCTGTTCTTCTTTCTCCTGTTAATGTCCCCCTCAGCTTACCTGCAGATCTCCTAAGTTCCATCCTCCCTATCCCATGTGGTTGCGTCTCTGAAGGCCAGCCTTTCCTACCTTCCCCCTGTTTATATTTTTACTCTGATATTCTGGATGAAATTTATTGCCACATATGTTTGTGCTGATGAGGTGGTCAGAAAGAATGAAACATTGAAAAGCATATTCTTTATGTAGTGCACACTGTATGCATCCATCACTGCAGGAAACTAAGTCAACATTATTATTCATAACAGTATATTGTGTTACTATAAAACTATGCAGAGGGTAGTAATAGAAATTTGGAGGGAGGCCAATTAAATTGCACTCTGAAGTTAAAACTTTTTCTTTGCCTTTAAGATGATTAGCAGGCAGAGCTGAGGCAGGGAGAGGGGAGAATTTCACTCTGCCAACAAAAATGGATAAATCACATTTTCTTCAGATATATGAAAAACAAAACACACTGCAATTTTCCTTCAAATTCTTTTGCTTTTACTGTGAAATCAAGGCCATTTTGACCCACACAAAACCAGTCTCCTATATTCGCAGAAGACCCATTTTATTTTCACTTAGCATTTTTTCAATGGATATGAAGCAGAACTGGATAATCTTTAGC
The DNA here is from genome assembly GCF_011386835.1 of Chrysemys picta bellii. Taxonomy (NCBI): domain Eukaryota; kingdom Metazoa; phylum Chordata; order Testudines; family Emydidae; genus Chrysemys; species Chrysemys picta. The sequence goes on from NC_088792.1 coordinate 202,518,843, forward strand.
CCACGAGCCAGTCTGAATGGCTGCTATTGGTGCTGAATGGCTGTGTATGGAGCTTAAGGGGGGAAAATCTCTCTCCTCTTCAAGGTACGGCTCTGTGGCTGATTTTGCAATCTTATGGTTTTAATGCCCCTTTCTGCAGGGGGAAGGAGAGGAGGGAGGATCCTTATACCAGTGGATCCTCTGGTCCTTCTCAGACTTGTCCCTTCTGTAATCGTGAAAAAATGGAGATAGGACTTGCCGCAGAATATGTAAAGATTTACTGAAAATGCTGGAAATTCCTCTGGGTTTCCTTATAAACCCCCTTAGGAGAGATTAGTACAAAACTTCCGACTAATCGAGTATTTCAAGTTCCATGTCAGAAATTTCCCAAAGAGCCATGCACTCCTATGTTGTTATTGGGAGTTTTGAAGTTTTGCTGTCCTGCATAGAAACTCTAGGGTTGGGATCAAAATGAGTACTGCGTGTTCACGCTACTCCAGGTGTGAGGTATTTGGCCTTACAAGGTTTGGTTTTGCTGTGTTATAAAAACAAAAAAGTCGTTGTTATGGAAAACTGCTCTGTGATCAGCTAGTTTACAATGTCATGCTGACTGGTTACAATTCAGCCACTTACAATTAACACTGAATGAGTCAGGGCTCTCTTTTATATTACCTGTAATTTTATACAAATGTAACGTAAGAAGCAATGCAGAAAATGCTTGCCCGTAACTTTTGTTTTTCCAAGTCTCTCCATTCCACTAGCCTCTTTTCTATGATATTTAATTACCGAGTAATCTCTGATTTCTAGAAGTAGAGGGCTGTGACTCTAAATTAAAAATATTTATGAATCATATTAAAATATAAAATAAATGTTCCTGCATATCAAACTTAGAATAAATTCAGCCTCCCATAACTTTGTATTAATCTTGATTGCTTTTAAAGATTTTAAATTCTGTCCCCACCATCTCCCTTCCCTTCCCTAAATTACATGCAGCAGAGCTGGAAAGAACAATGTTTTATTCTAACCTATCCATTTATGCTAATAATCTTTGGGACAGGGACTCTCTTTTTGCTCCTTGTACAGCACCTAGTACTTTCTTTGTTCCTAGATGTATGCACTTACATTTAACTGTGTTAAAACACATATTGTTTGCTTGCCCCAAGTTTACCAAGAAGTCCAGATTGCTCTGAATCAGTGGCCTGTCCTCTTCATTATTTACCATTTCCCCCAATTTTAGTGTCATCTGCAGACTTTATCAGTGATGATTTTGTTTTCTTCCAGGTCATTGATAAAAAGGTCAAGAATAGACCCCTGCAGGACCTCACTATACACATACCTCCTCAATAACAATTCCCCATTTACAATTACTTTTTGAGACCCATCAGCTAGCCACCTTTTAATCCATTTAATGTGTGCCATGTTAATTTTATATCATTCTAGTTTTTTTGTCAAAATGTTGTGCGGTACCAAGCCTCACAGAAGTCTCAGTATATTACCTCAACACTATTGCCCTTATCAATCAAACTTGTTATCTTTTTTGATGAGATTACAAGTTAGTTGGACAGATTTATTTTCATAAACCCATTTTGATTGGCATTAATTATATTACGTTCCTTTAATTCTTTGTTGAGTCCTGTTATTAACCACTCCATTATCTTGCCTGGAATCAATGTCAGACTGACAGGCCTTTAATTACCCATGTCATTGTGTTTACCCTTTTAAAATATTGGCACGACATTAGCTTTCTTCCAGTCTTCTGGATCTTCCCCAGTGTTTCAAGCATGTAGGGAGAAAATTAGAAAGGCCAATGCAAAAAACGAGATTAAACTAGCTAGGGACAAAAAGGGTAAAAAGAAAACATTTTACAAATACATTAGAAGCAAGAGGAAGACCAAGAACAGAGTAGACCCATTACTCAATGAGGAGGGAAGGACAAGAACAGAAAATGCAGCAATGGCTGAAGTGTTAAATGGCGTTTTTGTTTGTTTTCACCAAAAAAGTTAGCGGTGATTGGACAATAACATAGTGAGCTGTGTAAATGGGGTAGGATCTGAGGCTGAAATAGGAAAAGGACAAGTTAAGAACTACTTAGACAAGTTAGATGTCTGTAGGTTGGCAGGGCCTGACGAAATACACCCTAGAATACCTAAAGAACTGGTTGAAGAGATCTCTGAGCCGTTAGTGATTATCTTTGAGAACTCATGGAGGCAGGCGAGATCCTAGAGGACTGAAAAAGGGCAAATGTAGTACCTGTCTATAAAAAAGAGGAATAAGGACAACCTAGGGAGTTCTAAACGAGTCAGATTAATTTTGGTATCCTGAAAGAAAATGGAGCAAATAAACAACAAATTTTAAAGAACCTAAAAGAAAATTAGGTGAAGTAAGAGTCAACATTGAGTTATAAAAAACAAATCTTGTCAAACCAATCTGATATCCTCCTTTGGCAGGGTAACAAGCTTTGTGGATGGGGGGAAGTAGTAGATGTGATGTACCTCTACTTTAGTAAGGCTTTTGATGCTGTCTCAATGACCTGCTCATAAACAAACTAGAGAAATATAGCCTAGATGAACCTACTATTAGATGGGTGCACAACTAGTCAGAACACATACTCAGAAAGTTATCAGTGGTTCACAATCAAGTTGGAAGGGCATATTGACTGGGGTCCCACAGGGATCTATTCTGAGTCCAGTTGTATTCCATATCTTCATAAATTGTTTAGGTAATGGCATAGAGAGTAAATTTATAAAGATTGCAGATGACACCAAGCTGGGAGGGTGGCAAGCACTTTGGAGGACAGGATTAGAATTGAAAATGATCTTGACAAACTGGAGAAATGGTCTGAAATAAATAGGATAAGATTCAATAAGGAGAAATGCAAACTACTACACTTATGAAGGAATAATCAACTGCACAAATATTAAATGGGAAATGACTGCCTAGGAAGGAGTACTGCAGAAAAGGATCTTGCAGTTATAGTGGATCATAAACTAAATATGAGTCAAAAATGTAATACTGTTGCAAAAAAAGTGAACATAATTCTTGAATGTATTAACAGGAGTGTTATAAGCAAGACATGAGAAGTAACTCTTCCATTCTATTCAGCACTGATAAGGCCTCAACTGGATCATTGTGTCCAGTTCTAGGCACCACAGTTCAGGAAAGATGTTGGAAAATTGGAGAAAGTCCAAAGGAGAACAACAAAAATGATGAAAGATCTAGAAAACATGACCTATGAGGAAGGATTGGAAAAATTGGATTTATTTACTCGAGAAAGGAAGACAAGTACATAAAAGGTTGTTATAAAGAGGAGGGTGATAAATTGTTCTCTTTGTTTACTGAGGTCAGGACATTAAGTAATGGGCTTAAAATGCAGAAAGGGAGATTTAGGTTTGACATTAGGAAAAACTTCCTGACTGTCAAGGTAGTTAAGCACTGGAACAAATTACCCAGGGAGGTTGTGGAATCTCCATCATTGGAAGTTTTTAAGAACAGTTAGACAAACACATGTCAGGGATGGTCTATATAATACTTAGGCCTGCCTCACTTCAGGGGACTGGACTAGATGAGCTATCGAGATCCCTTCCAGCCCTACATTTCTATGATTCCATGATCACTTGTACCTAAGCTATCATTCATGCCATGGTAAAAGCCAGGTTTAAGTCAATTTTAAGTGTGTCCATACGGGAATTTGATTTAAAGTCCACCCTAATTTGAACCAGTGCAAATGTGTATGTAAACAAGGCTCTAGATTGTGCCCTGCCTCTATTTTGGGTGTGCAGAAGGCCTCCCTACCTTGCACAACATGACCAGCTAAGACGAAGTGTATACCAGGCACTAAGTAGTGTTCTAGATAGGGCCCTACCAACTTCACGGTCCATTTTGGTCAATTTCACAGTCATAGGATTTTACAAATCACAAATTAATTAATTCTGCTATTTAAAACTGAAATTTCACAGTGTTGTAATTGAAGGGGTCCTGATCCAAAACGAAGTTGTGTGTGGGGAGGGGGGGGGTGGGCGGGGGTTTGCAAGGTTATTGTAGGGGGGGTCGCAGTACTGCTACCCTTACTTCTGCACTGCTGCTGGCGGCGGCACTGCCTTCAGAGCTAGGTAGTTGGAGAGCGGCAGCTGCTGGTTGGGAGCCCAGCTCTGAAGGCAGAGCTGCCAGCAGTAGTGCAGAAGCAAGGATGGCATGGTATGGTATTGTCACCCTTCTGTGCGGCTGCCCGCAGAGCTGGGCTCTATGTCAACAGCCACCACTCTCCGACCACCCAGCTCTGAAGGCAGCAGCACAGAAGTAAGGATGGTATGATATGGTATGATATTGTCACCCTTACTTCTGCGCTGCTGCTGGCGGGGCACTGCCTTCAGAGCTGGGTGCCCAGCCAACATCTGCCACTCTCTTGCAGCCCAGCTCTGAAGGCAGTGCAGAAGTAAGGGTGGCAATACCGTTACTCCCCTAAAATAACTTGGCGACTCCCCTGCAACTCCCTTTTGGGTCAGGACCCCCAATTTGAGAAATGCTGGTCTCCCTCATGAAATCAGTATAGTATAGGATAAAAACACACAAAAAACCAGATTTCTCAGGAGGAGACCAGATTTCACAGTCCGTCATGTGTTTTTCATGGCTGAGAATTTGGTAGGACCCTAGTTATAGATCATGTTAGCTAACTCAAATTGGCTCTTCACTTAAAAAAAAGTACCTGCCTGCCTTAGCCCCGCTTTGCTGCTGACTGGGAAAGGCCTGAGGTAAGCACTGCCCGCCTGGAGCCTGCGTCCTGGTCCCCCTCCCACATCCCAACCCCCTGTCCTAGGTCAGAACCCCCCCCCATACACCCTAACTCCCTCCCAGACCCCCCACCCGCACCTCCTGCCCCAGGTCGGAACCTCTTCCTGCACCCAACCCCCCTGCCAAAGCCTGCACCTCCTCCCACACCCCAATCCCCTATCCCAGCCCTGAGCCCACTCCCACACTCCAAACCCCTTGGCCCCAGCCTGGAGACCCCTCCTGCACCCCCAGCTGGAGCCCTCAACCCCCTCCTGCACCCCAGTCCTCTGCCCAGCCCAGTGAAAGTGACTGAGGCTGTGGGAGAGCGAGCGATGGAGGGAAGGGGGTTGGAGTGAGTGGTAGGCGAGGCCTCAGAGAAGAGGCGGGGGAAGGGGTTGGGGCAAGGATGTTCGGTTTTGTGCAATTAGAAAGTTGGTAACCCTAATGTCCAGGTTTTTGTATGCTTCACAGCAGAGGAGAGTTTTAAGGAGGATAATGAGGTAACTTGGTAGCTATTTACAGAGAGTACCTTCCAAGCGTGTGGGCAGCATGGGAGAAAGCAAAAACGTGTTCGAAAATTTAACAAGTGGGCAGTGGAGGCTAGCATCAAAGGCTGATTGGAGGTGGTGAGCATAAACAGCTTGATACTGAGTGAACTGAGATGCAGGGTGGGGATTGACTATGAAGCACCTGGAAAGTGAAGATAAGCATCATACTCTCCATGGGGAGCCTGTGAAGGAATTCAAAAAACAGAGGGTGAACATGATCAAGGTGACAGGCTAGGCAAATGATCTTTTCAGCAGCAATATACTTAAGGTTAAAAAAAAAGCACTACAAAGAAAACACATTAAAAATAAGTAAAACTACACATGTGCTAATAAACTTATCAGTGTTTACCCCACCCCAACACGGATATTGGCAGGAGCAGTCCTTCAAACCCCCACACAACGGGGATTGCTTGTTGGTCACAAGTTCATCACAGTTTCAGCTCAGAACAAGCACGCTCATAACCTGTTTAGTCGTTTTATACCGTTCAGGGATCTTTGATCTGGAGTTTCCAGGAGTAGCTAACCAGCGGACTACAGGGTTTGTGCCCAGAGTATAATAGCTTCAAAACATTGGCTCTGGAGGGAAGAATTTGCATTTCTCTCGTTCCAAGTACTTTCTAGGAAATCCACTTTACATGTATTTTTCCAAAAAGTCCTTTGAAGTGCCATACAATCCCCGAACTGTACATAAATATTTGAATTTTTAATGCGAGAACTCCAAAGACTGAATTCAATAAGATTTAATTTCAGTAAGGTTTGTCCAGGATGTTGTAGGATATTGTCAGTCTGTCACATTAGCCATATACACACACATAACAAGGCTCAGTAATATTGCTATTTGAAATACATTAATATGGCCTGCCCAATTTATAAGTATATGTTCCCAATCATTTAAAATCTTTTTGAAAAAATTTAGTCTTTTTGATCCCCCTCTCCCTGCCCAGTTAATATGGAATGAGTCACGGCTCTTTTTAATGAGAAAGCAACCTTTTTAGCTCATGATGACAATTTTATAGATACTTAAGGCACAGGAATAAATACACAGAATGCGTTCCCGTGATAGTCTCTGATCCAGGGCTGAATTGTGCACTTTATTCAGCCGGAACTCTCATGGGAAGTTATTTGAGGGTGAGTATACCAAGATGCTCAGGTACCAAAGTGAGGACCACAGTATAATACTTAGATAGAAAAAGCTAAGGGAAGAGATTATAGACCTATATTCTCTGCTTTTTGAACAGAGGGGCTTATCCCAGCCGTAAATACCTGGCAAATTCAGGTAGTGTGACTATTTGGGTCAGAAGGATGGGATTTATAAGGGAAAGTAAACAGAGCCTGTAGAGAGACTTCCCACAGTAGTTCAGTGGAAGAGCTGTTCCCCAGTTTCATAAAGTTAGAGGTAAACCACACAATAGACACAGTTTAAGAGAGGTGCTCTTGGCCTACGTTGTGTGCACTCCTAAATGAAGTATTGTCCTATGACAGATGTTGCTTTAAGGAAGGTTTCCTGGTAAGCCTTGTTTTGACACAGCCAGCAAAAGGATACATGTCTGAGAAGAACTATGCTTTCCAGCTGGCTGAAAAACTCCAGAAGGCTTACAGATTTGACTTCACAGATCACTCTTCATGCTGAGAGACAGTAAAAGCAGGATTTTGATCATGAAGCCAAAAAAAATTGATTGTGGTTTTGTTTGAATTCTGATTATTATATTTTATATGGGTCCTGTGGGTCCATGCCAGCTCATGTGGGAGTCAATCTTGTAGCACTTTCTTCTAAATGTAATTTTTTTAAAAATACCAGGTCCATTTTGTAAAAAATCACTTTCCATTTTGCCAACTGATACAATTGCTGGGAAAACATAATTACGTCCTAGTTTCATTTTTTTTAGGAAAGATTAAAAAAATGTCCAGCTTCCACTGAAATAAAATGGCAAAACTGACACTGACTGTAATGGGAGCAGATGAGTTCTTACCGAAATAACAAGCTTTCAGGATAGATATATTTTAATCTACTCATCCTAGTGCACTGTGATCTTTCACCCATGGCCACAGATACTTCAGTTCCATGGACCATTGTAGCTCTGCTATTGTGGGTGTACTTCCTGGTCCCCTCTTCCATCTTATTTGGGTGATGGCGTTGAGAAGTGGCAGTGGTAGTTGGAATGAGACTACCAAATTGATAATCTGCCTAGTGTGTGAATAGGCTTTAGTCTTTAAACAGAGATACCCGGAACTCCTAAAGGCTGGCCATTAGGACAATTATAATTTTTGTTTGTTTTTCATAAGCATAGAGGGCATAAGCTAGAGTAATTTCTTTTCTTTCAGGCTGACATCATGAAGTTTGCAGCAGTATGACAAAATAACAAACATTGCCGGTTCTTTTAGTACTATTTCTCCTTACCCCGCTGTTTTAAAGAGGAGACAAGCCTAGTGCATTTTATACTGGAATAATCAGGAAACCAAAGAAAATATATCTCCGTTTCTTAAAAAAAAAAAAAAAAAAAAAAAAATTTGAATCTGTAAAAATGACATCTTATACGTTTTGTCACAAAGTCAGTAGCTGCACTATTCTGTTTCCTCTGAGTTGACGTGATTTCCGTAGGGTGTATCCATCTATACAAAATCTGTACACAATGGTAAAACTATACAGTCTGATTGGTTTCATACAAACTGGTGGACTCTTCACTGAGGACTCCAGATAAAAAGAGGCAAACTATATTTGGATTTGGTCTTAATTTGTATTTTCCTTCTCATCTTCTGCAAGGTATTTTAACCCCTGATTTGCTGTGGTGAATTAGTTTAGGGCAAAATAGTGCCTGGTCCTTGCATGGAGTCACAGTTGGAGAGGCTGCAAGAAGCATTCTCCCTGTTTAAAACCTCCAAACAGGGAGAGGCACAGTTGCTTTTCCTGCATTTTCTTACAGTACGACCCACCTCCAAGGGAATGGAGAGGAGATAAGGCCATGATAGGTCACATGCTATCAGATGTGTAGGGTAGTTTATGCATACTATACCCTTCTACAGGGATGCTCAAGTAGGTGTGCTTCCTTTCTGGGCTTGCACAATGGACCCCAGACTTTGCCCTGGGAGCTGCAAACCTATAATGTATTGAAACCAGGGCTGGCTCTAGGCACCAGCAAAACAAGCTGGTGCTTGGGGCAGCACATTTTTAGGGGCGGCATTCTGGCGCGGGTCATGCCGCCCCTAAAAATGTGCCCCGGCCGCCCTAGCTCACCTCCGCTGCTGCTGCCACGGTGCGCGAAACAGCTGATTCGCGCCGCTACTCGCCCTCCCTCCCAGGCTCTCAAGCCTGGGAGTGAGGGGGAGCAGCGGCGCACAAATCAGCTGTTTCGAGCGCCGCGGCTGCTCGGGGTCTCCCCCTCCCTCCCAGGCTCTCAAACCTGGGAGGGAGGGGGAGATCCCGAGCGGCCGTTTAGCGCGCCGCTGTTCCCCCTCCCTCCCAGGCTTGAGAGCTTGAGAGCCTGGGAGGGAGGGGGAGAAGCAGCGCCCGCGCAGTGGCCACTCGAAGTCTCCCCCTCCCTCCCAGGCTCTCAAACCTGGGAGGGAGGGGGAGATCCCGAGCGGCCGCGGCGCGGCGCTGCTTCTCCCCCTCCCTCCTAGGCTTGAGAGCCTGGGGGGAGGAGGCAGGGCTGGGGATTTGGGGAAGGGGCGGAGTTGAGGCGGGGCTGGGGGTGGGGTAATTAAATAAGGGGGGGGGTGGCCAAAATTGTTTTTGCTTTGGGCGGCAAAAATCCGAGAGCCGGCCCTGATTGAAACAATACGGCCTCAGGCTAATAGTAATGCTACATCTGTCTAATGTATGTCTAATACCTATAATTGCACTAGAGGACCTATGCAACATGAGTCAATTATCTAGTAGTGGATTGTCTTCCTCCTTAGCTTCCTCAATTCACAGTAAGCAGGTAATAGTAACAACAACAACAAAACCCACAACAAACAAAAAACCTGGGCGCTCTCATTTCACAAAGAAGTGAAAAGCAAGTTTTTCATTTTATCTTCACTAGGTTGAATTCACCTTACTTTCCTATAATATTGTCTCACTAAGCAAATATGTGGGCATTGTGTGCATTTCACCATTCTTCCTGTTAAATGCAAGCAGTAATTCTTGAAGTACTTTATGCTTCATCTTTTGAAGAGTTTTTATGCTAGTGTAGTTAATGTAAGCCAGAATCATAGAAACAGATGGGAGTTATTTATGGTCAGGCAATCTGGAGCAAGTACCTGGAACAAAAGTCTAATTATAGGAGTACCAAATTAAGTGCAACAATTTTACTGTTTCTGATATGAAGTAGTAAAAGAAAAAAAGTGAGGTGGATTCTGACACTTTAGGGGTGAATGCTTTCCACAACTAAGCCAGGGATTTTGGACTTGCTCCAATTCCCATTGAAGATGATAGCCAAATTCCTATTGACTATGGGAGCAGGATCAGCTTAATTCATAAAAATGCCCTGTTGTTTTTAATCGGAGTCACGTGAATTAATTTTGTTAATGCTTTGGAAGCATTTAGGACAAGTTTAAATCAAATTGTAATTTTTCTGTGTTAATAGCCTTATTCTTCAGCTTGTTGCTGCTGCTACCTCAGGGTGTTTACTCTTGGCTATTAGTGCAACTTAGAAGTTTACACAACTGAGAATAAAATAGGCAACTCTTAAAACGAAGTGTTTGAGGTCATAAACATTATAAAATGGGACTCCATAAAGAGATACATTTTTTAAAAATGCAAAATGGTCGTTTCATTCTTGGCAGGGTTTGTTTCAGAGGAGTAGCACGTAGTTCAAAGAGCACTTTACTAAGTAGCTGCAGCCAAAGGAGGATTTCAAACCAGTAGGAGCCCAGTTGCCTGGTCTCCCTCTCTCTACACAGTGTGGCTGTGTATGTGTCATATAATTGAATTGCATGGGGTGAAAGGTAACAGACAACCAGTACACTACACAGGAGTGGAGGGAGCCGAAATGTTGACCAAAGACACCAAGGCTAACACCTTCTCTTACAAAAAGTGTTAAAGGATCTTGAATGTTCATGCAAAGCAGATAGATTCCCATCCAATATACATAGCAGCACCACCACAAAGCAAAACAGGGAGCCAAAGTGACTGTATTGCATTGGTATGTACATAATCCTGGATTTGAGGGCAAATTCAATAGTGTAGTCATAGTAGAATATATATGTATCTCGTTCAGTCAATCTGATGGTTCACTCAGTCTTGCCCAACTCTCTGTGCAGTCCTTTGGATGCAAGCACCAAATGTGGCATGCAGACAAGAGTTAAAATGCAGTGACCAAGAAATCACAGTCTTCCTGTATATCTTAGTGAGATAAATAGACATGAAAATTGAACAATTATGTTAAAAAAATTTCTATATCTTTATCTTCTATCTCCATTTGAATCTTGTGCGCCTCTCTCTTTACTGATAGATGTTGCTGTTAGCCTAATGGTAAATATATCACTATTTGAAAGGACCACCTCCTGGTGTTAAATAGTCCATCCTCGGCATTCAGTCATGCCTTGATCTGAGACTGCTTGTGAGGGTGGTTATGATTTTTTGTGCTGTAGACCCAAGCCCACTTTAAACTGAGTGAAGTAGTGTTGTAGCTGTATTAGTCCCAGGATATTGGAGAGATGGAACAGATTGTTTAGCATAAATAGTTAACGCATATTTCAAGGGACTATTCAAGGAGAATGTGTTAACTACTTATGCTAAACAATCTGTTCCATCTCTCTAATATCCACTGGTCTACAATTTTTGAGAAGTCGTCTGCTTCAGAGATAAAGTATGCTATTTATTATGTATTTTGATGTGCTGAATTCAAATATGACAATTAAAACAACTGATTGGCTACTGTTTCTAAGATATTTAAGTTTTTACATTTTGTCTATGTATATTGTGTAGATAGTAGTAGAGTTTTAATCATAAATTGTAAACCTAGGTCTTTTCATGTGATTATGGTTGCTTTACATGATAATATTTCACCTGTCCTGTTTATGTAACACTTTAAAAATCAGCAAAAGGGTTATATAAATAAAATTTATTATGAAAGAAAAGGCAAAAAAACTATTATGTACATAGTTTAGTCCTATTCAGTGTCTACTCGGCGCTTCTTGGCTTGTCTCTTCTATTCATTAAATGGAGCATCTCTTGTCACTGTCCAGCAATAGTCTGCAAGCATTGATGGGCTCCATTTGCCCTGATAGCGTTTCTCTATTGTTGCAATGTCCTGGTGAAATTGCTCGCCGTGCTCGTCGCTCACTGATCCGCAGTTCGGTGGAAAAAAATCTAGATGAGAGTGCAAAACATGTATCTTTAGTGACATGTTGCAACCAAGGCTTTTGTATGCCTTGAGGAGGTTTTCCACCAACAACCTGTAGTTGTCTGCCTTGTTGTTTCCGAGAAAATTTATTGCCACTAACTGGAAGGCTTTTCATGCCGTCTTTTCCTTGCCACGCAATGCATGGTCAAATGCATCATCTCGAAGAAGTTCACGAATCTGAGGACCAACAAAGACACCTTCCTTTATCTTAGCTTCACTTAACCTTGGAAATTTTCCATGGAGGTACTTGAAAGCAGCTTGTGTTTTGTCAATGGCCTTGACAAAGTTCTTCATCAGACCCAGCTTGATGTGTAAGGATGGTGGTAAAATCTTCCTTGAATCAACAAGTGGTGGATGCTGAACACTTTTCCTCCCAGGCTCCAATGACTGTCGGAGTGGCCAATCTTTCTTGATGTAGTGGGAATCTCTTGCACGACTATTCCACTTGCAGAGAAAACAGCAATACTTTGTGTATCCAGTCTGCAGACCAAGCAAGAGAGCAACAACCTTCAAATCGCCACAAAGCTGCCACTGATGTTGGTCATAGTTTATGCACCTCAAAAGTTGGTTCATGTTGTCATAGGTTTCCTTCATATGGACTGCATGACCAACTGGAATTGATGGCAAAACATTGCCATTATGCAGTAAAACAGCTTTAAGACTCCTCTTCGATGAATCAATGAACAGTCTCCACTCATCTGGATCGTGAACAATGTTTAGGGCTGCCATCACACCATCGATGTTGTTGCAGGCTACAAGATCACCTTCCATGAAGAAGAATGGGACAAGATCCTTTTGGCGGTCATGGAACATGGAAACCCTAACATCACATGCCAGGAGATTCCACTGCTGTAGTCTGGAGCCCAACAGTTCTGCCTTACTCTTGGGTAGTTCCAAATCCCTGACAAGGTCATTCAGTTCACCTTGTGTTATGAGGTGTGGTTCAGAGGAGGAGGATGGGAGAAAATGTGGGTCCTGTGACATTGATGGTTCAGGACCAGAAGGTTCATCCTTTTCCTCGTCTGACTCAAGGGAGAATGATTCTGGTGCATCAGGAACCGGCAGTCCTTCTCCGTGGGATACTGGGCGTATAGCTGATGGAATGTTTGGATAATGCACAGTCCACTTTTTCTTCTTTGACACACCTTTCCCAACTGGAGGCACCATGCAGAAGTAACAATTGCTGGTATGATCTGTTGGCTCTCTCCAAATCATTGGCACTGCAAAAGGCATAGATTTCCTTTTCCTGTTCAACCACTGGCGAAGATTTGTTGCACAAGTGTTGCAGCATATGTGTGGGGCCCACCTCTTGTCCTGATCTCCAATTTTGCAGCCAAAATAAAGGTGATAGGCTTTCTTAACCATAGTGGTTATACTGCACTTTTGTGATGCAAAAGTCACTTCACCACAAACATAGCAGAAGTTATCTGCACTGTTCACACAAGTACGAGGCATCCCTGCCCACTTTGGCTAAACAGAAATGTGTCCCTTTGCAAAATCAAACACTGACAAATAAGAGAGCACGACACTGTATGATTTCTAGAGCTGATATAGGGCAATTTGTTCAGCAGAGTGATGTAAGCTTCGTTATGATTGCATCATCCATGACTTCTAGGAATAACATGATGCAATTCATATCATGTATGACGCAATACCAGCTTCAGATTGCATCATTCATTGTTTTGCCTAAAAAGCAAGTATTGTCCAAACCCAGTCATAGATTTATTCATAGATCCAGTCAAAGATGTATTTTAGTCATTTCTGGTTTAAATTGAGATCCCTTCCCTTTATAACTCACTTATCCTCCGCCATTTCCAAGTCAAGGGTCGTATATACTGACCCAATAGCATATCTTGAAAACTAGAGCCAATCAACAATTTTAAGCATCATTTTCATTCTCAGTGACCCAGAATTAGTAAAGTTTAACTACATTTATTTCAGAAGCATTTTGGCTGTAGAGCAGTGTATCCTGGGACTAACAGCTACAAGACTGCATATGTTTGGTTAACACATTCACCTTGAATAGTCCCTTGAAATGTGCATTAACTACTTATGCTAAACAATCTGTTCTATCTCCTATTTAGCATGACACTCTGTGTAAGGCTGTCTACACTACACAGCTTTTAGCGACATGGCTGTGTCTCTACAGACGTGCCACTAAAAGTCGCACCATGTAGCCACTGTTTGTCGGCTCTCCTGCCAACAAAAAAAGTCCACTCCCAACAAGCGGCATTTGCATTGTCAGAAGGAGAACAAAATGTTTCTTTTGGGGAGGGCAGGGGTTAACACCTCTGAAAGACAAAAGTTTTGTCGTTCAATTGCCAGTGGTGACATAGCCTCAGTTTCCCAGACCTGAAGAAAAGCTTTGTGTAAACTCTGAAGATGACCAGTCATTTCACACTGATTATCAATAGGCCTCAGTTGGTAACAGCTGTCATCCAAGAGCAGAAAGGGCATGGGATGCAGAGTCTGAGCATTTATTGCACTGTAAAAATAATTTTATATTAAGCATTTCCAAAAATGTATGTAAACCAAGTCTGCAGTTACAGGCAGAGAAGATGAAGAACAAAAAAAGGGGATTTCCAGAAACTTTTAATGTAGAGTGTTAGTGACCAAACTCTACACCAGTCTGTATGCTTAACTAAAATAAAAATCAAACATCTATTGACTTTAGGAATGTACATTTTACTGCGATTTTTTTTTGCAACGATTATTTTAAAAACAGGAGATTAAATACTTAGATTTGTTCAGCAGGCCCTAGTGACCTTACTTATATTGCTCTCTATTTAGGACAGAGGTGGGCAAACTACGGCCCGCGGGACCCTCCTGCCTGGCCCCTGAGCTCCTGGCCCGGGAGGCTCACTCCCGGCCCCTCCCCCACTGTTTCTCCTCCCCTGCAGCCTCAGCGTGCTGGCGCAATGCTCTGGGGCGGGGGGTTGGATGGGGCGGCAGGGGGCAGTCAGGGGGCAGGGGTTCCGGGGGCAGTCAGGGAGAAGGGGTGGTTGGATGAGGCAGGGGTCCCGGAGGGGCAGTCAGGGAATGAGAGAGGAGGGGTTGGATGGGGCAGCGGGGAGCAGTCGGGGCGGGAGGTCCAGGGGCGGTCAGGGGATAGGGAGAGGATGGATGGGGCAGGGGTAATGGGGGGGGGGCGACAGGGAACAGGGAGGGTTGAATGGTGCAGGAGTCCCAGGGGGGCCATCGGGGTGAGAAGCGGGGGAGGGGGAGGTCGGATGGGGGCAGGGGCCAGACCACGCCTGACTGTTTGGGGAGGCACAGCCTCCCCTAATCGGCCTCCATACAATTTTGAAAACCCGATGTGGCCCTCAGGCCAGAAAGTTTGCCTGCCCCTGATTTAGGAGTGGGTGAAGGGAGCCCTACAAAACATAATGCCTTTACAAAACTAACTTCATTTTTTACTACATTAGGTTTAATAGGTATAATTTCTAATTTAGAAAACAAAAGTGGCACTGTAATACTTAATAAGTAACATAAATGGGGAAATAGATCATTTTGGGAGTTAACCACTTCCTTACTCTGTACTCTGCATAGTTTAGCAGATAAAATAGAAACCACCTCAATGCCAACATTTATATATATAAAAACATAAACTTCACTAAAGTTAGGATCTTAAATAAGTGGCCTGATTTTTCAAAAGTGCTGAGCACCCAGCAGCTCAGTTGTATGTCAGTTTGGGAGAAATCCCTTTAACAGAATAGAAGGGGATTGATAGTAAAGAATATATGGGGATTGGTCCTGCTTTGAGCAAGGGGTTGGACTAGATGATCTCCTGAGGTCCCTTCCAACCCTGATATTCTATGATTCTATGTACTGGGATTTTTTCCCACTGACCGCAAAATGTCGTCATGTGCTCCACGCACATTCATCAGGCAGGACTTTGATCTGCCAGTGAAAAAGATGTTCTCCATTTTTTCATAAGAGATGGATCTGAGCTACAGAGTTCAGATTCTCCAAATACAGCTGTTTGAATCTGAACATCTCTTTTTTCCCCCCACTCCTCTATTCTCTATAGAGCAACATCCAACATAGCTTTTTCTTTTTGATTTTTCTGTTGTCCTAAACATAATTGATGGGGAGTTATCTATGATGTTGGCAAAAGTCTGGTGACAGAGTTTTAGTTAATTGGTGCTCCCTCTTTTGGATGATTGTCACTGTAGCAGCAAAACAATATTTCAGAGTCATTCATTGACAGGAATTACTGTCTCTCTTACAGTTTCTGTAATTATATTTCACTCAGAGCATAAAGTATTGGTCAAGTTTTGAACCTTGGCTTTGTGGTTACATCCCTTTAACTACATGGGGCTCAATCTTGCACGATTTACATGAGTAGTCCAATAGGAGTCAATGCTATGAAGTCAGTTGGACTGCTCACATGGTTAGGGATAACTTTTATTTATAATGCTTACGGGATTCAGTTCTTGACTTATAAAGAAGCTTTAGAGGTGTCAGTATTAGATGTTTGGAAGATCTGCATGTGTTAAACAATCAGTAGAAAATCTTTTCACAATGTTACTTCATTTAAAACAAAAGACATGGTGGGATTTCCAAAGGTTCTGTTTAACTTTCAACAAGAATCTAAGTGAAGATTACCAGTAAAACTAAAAGGTGAAATTTCAAGAGTGTAGTGTGTGAATATGTTGATTCAGCAATTTCAGCAGGCCACATTTGAATTTAAAGACAACTGTGGGAGTGACCAATTGCTTTGCAATGGGGAAGGGGTGATGTAAGATGACACCTTAAAACAGTCCATGTCACTCAGTGGTAGTCTGTTTGGGCAGGTCTCCATTATGAGGTGACACCATTTAAAGGTGTTTTCAGTTGGGTGGAAAAACCAAAATAAAATACAGACTCTAGCTACAGAGAAGCTAGAGTGATGTGGATGAATAAGAGAAACTAAAAATTAGAGGTTCTTTATTCAATGTTTTTTTTTCTAGGTTCTACATGGGAGAAAACATTACGACAGTTCGGTTTTGAAAGGTAAGCAGTGAATTTATCTCCTATGCATGTTACAGCTTAAAATACAAACAGAAAAAGAGATGCCTGCACACAAATTGGCAAAGTTATTTACGTTGATTGATCTACATTATCTGGGATGTCAAGTTAGGGGGAGTGGTATGTAGAGTTACTGGCAGGTTCACAACTTTCATTTTTAACTATATCCTGTGATGATCATGGAGCACAAGGCTCTTTTGTAAATCTGGCTTACAATAATTTCATTTGAGAGCAACGTAATGTACTAGGGTTAAAGTAGGCTTCATAGAGTATTTGGTTTGAAGTCTTACCTCTGAAGGAAGGTATTGCTGCTTTCCTATATTTTTCATAAGACTTCTGAACTATGGCATATTAACTAACAAAAACGAATGAATGTGGAAAAAGAACACGATTGGCAAAGCACTATTTAACATCGGAGAAAAATCCGGAATTCAGCATTCCTGAAGTGCAAAGCCTTCTTTCAGCCAAACATAACCACAAGGTTGTCATACCAGAAACATATGTCTCTCTTGGAACTTAAACTAGGCCAGGCCTTGCTAAAGAGTAATCTGTTCTCAAGCCTGGAAATACTCAGTCCCCTATATGCCCATCTACAAACATGAAGCAGAGTTATCTGCTTCCTGTCCATATAGAGCTTTGATCTTCTGTCTAAACCAAATATTTCTAGACTGCACAAGAGTGTGGTAGGGCAAGGCATGGGGCCACTACGAACTGGAGTAGATATGTATGAGAGAAGGGGAACGTTGTCTTTTAACATTACGCATAGGCTGCCTGGTGCCAAGAACATAGATGGCCTTTTCAAAGCCAGGGTGGCGTTGAGGAGAGGAAAGCCTTTCCTTTTCATTGTCTCCACCTAGTATCATCTTTCTAGCTGCTCTCACTTTTATTGCCTTGTTGCTTAATTTAAACAACTTGCCTTTATTTAAGTTAATGGCTAGTTCATTGAACCAGAATGAAACTATTCTGCACAAGGCATAAATTGGTGCCTTACATTTTATTGTAATAGAAAAGCTCTATCTTTAAATTTAAACCTCTCCCTTGATTAAAATCCTCAGACATTAATAACAATAAATGAAAGGCAGCTCTAGTCACTCTTGTCTAAAAGCATTCCACTTGACTAATTTCTCCTGAGCACATAAATTGACTGAACACTGAACCACTGTAGTATCAGCAAATGTAAGGGGTGGATCAATACTACCATTAAAGAACTTGCCCTCAGGACTTCAAGGACAGTATCCCAGAGTCATTGCCCAGGTTTATTCTTAAGGCTCAGCATTAAAAGTTATTTGGAAATAGAGAGACTGAAAGTTGTCCACATATTTCTCTACAGCTTTCATTTTTCTTGAAGTTTACAAAGAACTGATGATACCCTTATTGATCTATTTTTAAAACATAATAATTTTGAAAGCATCTTCATTGTATTAATTTAACGAAATGTTGGCCCATTGTATTTATAATTATAATAATATATGGAGATATCTCCTAGAACTGGAAGGGACCCTGAAAGGTCATTGAGTCCAGCCCCCTGCCTTCACTAGCAGGACCAAGTACTACCACCCATCACTAAATTTAAAAAAATGGGCCAAATTCATCTCTTGGGTAAATCATTTATATTATTATACCTATTATGAGTTTGGCCCAACATTTCTAATCTGCCAAAAATATTGATTGCATTGTCCCATATTTTTAACAGGAGTTAAACAGGAAATGTGGGAGATGAGATGGTCTACTAATAATTTAGTAGGTAAACAATCATTCTGGCCTGCAGAAGTCTCACTTGGCCAACCAACCCTTTAAGGGTAGACCGTCTATGTAATGGTTCAATAAGACTGTGAATTACTTTTTAAACTTTTAGTGAGGATTTTATGCCTCTGAAAAATTAAGAAAAGCATTGGATATGGTGTGTTTCATTTTTCTTTTAGAGAGTTGTCATGTCTCGACGTTTGATGAACTCTGTCTTCAGGCCTCAGATCTCAGTATCTTAAAACCCCTTTTTTTCTAACTATATTTAAATTCAAGATTAATGGTTGCCCTTGGTTGCTTTCTAAATCTTCCTCCTGTGGATGTATTGCTCAGAATAGAGAAATAGCTTGCTGACTGAGTTTAAAAAAAAAAAAAAAAGTCTTGAGGAGCAGAGTCCTGGAAATAATTATCGAGATAGGAAGAGAATTCTGTGGCCTATCTTCTTCAGACTGCTTTTTCCCATCCTCCTGTCTATGCTAGACTCCAGAAAGAGACAATTCAGCACATATTATGCCAGTGAATGGATCAGAGTTTTAGAGCTTGTTTCCATTGCAGAAAAGGTCTTAGAAAAATGTGCACACTTTTATTTCAGAGCTTCTCAAAAGTCAGAAACACTCAGACTTGTTTTGATCTGAAAACCATCTAGGATTTCATTCCAGGATGGATCATACCATGAAAAAATTTAAAAATCTCTGTCCATTCATTTTCATGTGGTCATTTGGCCTAATTCTTCAGTTTTCTAGAATCACTTACAAGAACCTTAATTGTAATGCAGTACATTGGACCTTTTTGTAGTGTGGAGATCATTCTGGTTTTAACATTACTTAAATTATAATTATAATTCCCTTTTATTATATTCTGAGGCTTTAGTTTATCATCATTCATTAAAATCATTCAGGCTTTCAGTTAAGTTCATGAATTAGATCTGAAGTTCATTATTTGTGACATCTGACAGGATCTTGTCCATGTATAGGCAGACTGTTTGTTTTTACAGCGTAGTAAGTCTGGAAGATATAAAACACATTGGTCTGTTACAGAAATTATGCATTTTCAGTTGTTAGGACTCAGAGCATTGGGTGCATCTTTTCTGTAGGGTTCTGCTGTTCTTCCCACAAGTTAAATCTAATTTTATTTCTTAAAAGGCTTTTTATTTAGCATGATATTCAGTCTATGGTGCAAAACAGGGAAATACTGACTCTTTCATTGCTACAGTTTTCTTTAAAGTTTATCACTTGCTGCTGCTATTTTCCCAAATCATGCCAAAGTGGGAAAATGGTAATTTCAACTAAAGATAAAATGTATGGCAGGCTCGAACCTGTCAAGGATTAGAAATACAAAGGGCACAGTAATATAGATTATTTATTTTAGGTTTTACGTATAGTGCTCATTAGAAGATGCTAGTATTTAGAAAAGATTACTATCTTGTCAGTAGGTGTAGTCACGGAGAAAAGGACTCGTGGAAGACATCAGCAATCTAATAATAATAATAGTCTTCTGTATATTTCATGAAATAAGAGCCTCAAAGCATTCAGTTGGAATGGATAGTGGATTTTGGAAAATAAAATCCATTCTGATCATTCCAATTGTAGACAAGATACTAACATGCTCTCATTTGTTCAACAATACACAATTCTCACTGTAGAAAATGGCCTTGTGAAGAATCTGAATATGTTTGTGTATGCCAGGAAATTAGGTGTTCTCTTAGGGCAACATTTGTATTTCAGTTACACTGATTTAATTAAATAATTTAATTGAATAATTTAATTGAAGCCAATGTATTTGGTCCTTGATGTCACATCCACATGCAGGAATTTTCTCTCTGTCAGTTCAGATGGGCATGGAAGAACAAAACAACCTCTTCCCCCAATTCTTAAATGAATTGAACATTTAAGCCAGTTTTGTTCAACAGAATCTCCATACTTTTTCCTGGTGTTTTCAAACAGTCTTCTTTATAGGACTTTCTTGATTTTATGAACATCAGGTGTTCTTACGGGAAACTAGCTCATATTTTATTAAGTGATCTGTCAGAAACATACTTTGGAGGTTCAGTGTTTGTTTTTTGTAAGCAATGTCTTGGTTTTGAAGTTTTTCATTGTTTAAAACAGCAGTATACTCCTATGAACAGTGCTTCCTGAAATAGGCAAAGGGAGAATCAGGTACTGGGGTACACCACATTGTAAACAATCTTTTGATGCCTGTAGTACCCATAGCTTGAATTGTAAATAGGAAAGAGATATGAATACGGAGAGGAGAAAAGGCCTTCGCTGTTTGCAAGCACATCCCTCACAAGGTGTGGACTAAGGTGTAAAGCTGTGTAGATGCACTGACATTGGCACAGATAAGAGTTTGCTTTTCTCAGAATGCAGGCAGGTTTTAAGATGTATGGGGGAAGGTCAGTCCTCAGAGTCATGGCTTTAAGAAGGCTAGACCAGTACTTAAAGTATGGGAAACCTGTATGGAAAGAAGAATGTAGGTCCCTTTCTTACGGGGACATTTCAGATTAGCTTGATTGACAGAAGGAAATGAAGATACTGTGTATACATTTCAGGAAATAGGCCCTGATAATATACAGTGCATGTCATTGTTACTTTGTGGTTACATGATGTTTACTCTGCAGTTGAGTATTTACATTGCTGTTGTATTTGTATCGTGCAAAACAAAGAGACACCAAGAGATCTGGTTGTCTGAGCCTTTATGTAAGCACTCCTTGTGAGTCCAACATGCTGCTTTTTAGCATGAGATAAATTAAAAATGCCGGAGCTTAAGTAAAGTAGCTTTATATCCAGGAAATGACTAGAGTTAAGAGCCTTTCAATTAAATGGAGTGTATCTGGGTTTGACAGATTTAAATGAAGCTCTTATTGTTATTGATTGGGTTTTTTTTTGAGCCATTACAAGTAAGATAATTGCAACATACTATAGTAGCCGTCACCTTTATTGAAATCTATACAGACTACATCATCTGTGCATTTGGATAAATTAGATGTAAAAATGTTTCATTTTATACCTCCATCATAATGAGAATACATTAAAATGTTGAGTTTATTTGTTTACATGTAATGTAACCTCTTTCTAGTCTTTTAGTGCTAATAACTAAAGGTTGCTGTATGATGAGAAAAAACCCCAAACAAATGGATAAATATGTTTGTGGATAAATAGGCTGACTTTACTCCACTGCTGTTTGAGGGGTTGTGGTGTTCATAATTTGAGAGTACTCCAATAACCACCAAATACTTGTGAAAATGTCCACAAAGCAGGAAAGTATTATGAATTTTAGCACATTGATAGCAGAGGGTACGTTGCTCAATATTTGCTTATTCAAAGATTTTTCAGTCCTCCAGTCACAGAGGAGAAAAATACCACATGACTAGAGTGAGCCGTCACACACCACAAATAATGAAAATCAAATAGCTGAAAATAATAATTTCCAAAGAACAGGCTGAAAATTGTTTGGCAAAATATTTATGAATAAGTAATACATTTTCAGGTAATCATCATTGATTCGTAGATACTTTGTCGACAGAGAAAAAGGATGAATTCACAAGAACTGTTATAGATTCTTAGATTTTACTGCCAGAAGGGATTGGTATAATCATCTAGTGTGGCTACCTGTGTATCATAGCCCATAAAACCTCAACTAGTAATTACTGCATCAAAAACATCACTTCTGTTTCAGCTACAGTGTATTGTTTAGAAAGACATCTAGTTTTGATTTGAAGACTCCTGGAGATGGAGAATTTACCACATCCGTATGTAAATTGTTCTAATGCTTGATTACCCTCATGTTTAAAAAATTGCATCTTGTATCTAGTGTGAATTTGTCTAATTTCACCTTCCAACCACTGGATCTCAGTATGCTGCCTTCTGATAGATTAAAGAGCTATCTACTGTTAGGAGCTGTCTACTGTCAGTTACTTTTAGGCCACGATCGAGTCACCTTTTAATCTTCTTTTGGATAAACTAAATATATTGTGCCCACCACAACCGTATACAGTGTATCCTTTGTCTCGCAGGACAGAAGGAAAGAAGTCATTACCCCTAAAAGGACTCCATCTGCAATGGGTGGAAGGGAAGGTTTTAGGGTTGCTAACTTTCTAATTGCACAAAACTGAACACCCTAGCCCTGCCCCTTCCCTGAGGCCCTTCTCCACCCCTGCTGACTACATTTCCCCCTCCCTCCATGGCTCACTCTCCCTCACTCACTTTCACTGGGCTGGGGCAGGGAGTTTGGGTGAGGGCTCTGGGCTGGGGCTGGGGATGAGGGGTTTGAGGTGCAGGAGGGGGCTGCAGTTGAGGAAGGGGGTTGGGGTGCTGGACAGAGTACAGGCTCTGGACTGGGGATGCGGGCTCTGGGGTTGGGCTGTGGATGAGGGGTTTGGGGTGTGGGAGAGGGGGCTCTGGGCTGGGATGAGGTTGGGGTGCGGGGGGGTAAGGGCTCCGGCTGGGGGTGCATGCTCTGGGTTGGGGCTGGGGATGAGGGGTTTGGAGTGTAGGAGGGGGTTCCAGGTTTGGGGGAAGCTTAGGGCTGGGGCAGGGGATTGGGGCCAGGGTTGGGGTGCGGGCTTACCTCTGGTGGTTCTCGGTCAGTGGTACAGTCAGGGCTAAGGCAGGCTCCCTGGCACTGCGCTGCATCCTGGAAGTGGCCAGCAGGTCTGGCTCTTAGGCGGGGGGAGCCAGGAGGCTTCACATGCTGTTCTCACCCGCAGGCACTGCCCACCGCGCCCCCCCCCAGCTCCCATTGGCTGCGGTTCCTGGCCAATGGGAGTGTGGAGCTGGTGCTCGATGCAGATGCCACTTCCGGGGCGCAGCACGGTGCCAGAATAGGTAGGGACTAACCTGCCTTAGACTTGCAGCACTGCCGACTGGACTTTTAATGCCCTGGTCAGCAGTTCTTACCGGAGCCACCAGGGACCCTTTTCAACTGGGCGTTCCAGTCAAAAACCGGACACCTGGCAACCCTAGAATGTTTACTTGGGTGGGGCAAGGAGGAACAGGAAGTGGCCTGACCAGGTGGGGGAGGCACTATCCTTACAGGTGACCGGAGAGGGGAGGGAGGAAGGTATTTATACCCCAGGGAGTTCCGGAGAAGTCCTCTCACTTGGGCTTGGACTGGGAACAGTCTTCACTTCTAGGCAGAGTGTAGCAACAGGTCCAGATGCCTGCACATGCTCACTGCTCCAGCTCCAGATGCCTCCCACATGCAAGAGTAGTTAGCAAGGGAGAGGGTGCAGGGCTTGGGTACCTCCCCCCACCTGAGGCAATAAGGGGAGGTGTAGAGCCAGGGTCCCAGAGGCATAGGAGGAAGGGGAACCCCCATCAAGCTGTCATCAATTGTGGATCAACAGCAGCTGCTGCGTGGAGGCAGCAGAGGAGCCTGACGTGGTTACACATGGTCACAGGGACCCACCATATGGTATAGGGGGCCCCTAGGAGCCTCAGGGTATCAGCAGAGTCCTTGCAAGGATGGGTCAGAATCACCCCAAGATCACGAGAGAGAACGGAACGCAGCAGCAGTGGGAGGCAGTGACAAGACCCTAAGAAGCGTGGCTGTTTTCCCCTGGGAAGAGATTTTTTTTCTTGGCTGGGGGAGGGCGAATGAACCCCTTAGTGGTCTGAGGACATAGCTGAGCTCTCTCCCCCCTACTCCACCCCATTTGGCCCATCAATTCACTGCTGGGCCTCAGCGGTTGGGCAGCTCTGAGTCAGCCTGAGTGGAGAAGTGCTCTACAGGGAGTAAAGGAATGGCTCAAGGAGGGACATGCTCTGGAATCAGTTGATTCCCCTTGTACATCATTTTGTGGCCCAGGAGCAGGCATTCGGGGGGAAGGGATAGCTCAGTGGTTTGAGCATTGTGCTAAACCCAGGGTTGTGAGTTCAATCCTTGAGGGGGCCACTTGGGGATCTGGGGCAAAATCAGTACTTGGTCCTGCTAGTGAAGGCAGGGGGCTGGACTCAATGACCATTCAAGGTCCCTTCCAGTTCTAGGAGATGGGATATCTCCATTAATTATTATTATTATTTTATTTATTGCATGTGGCAATTTTTCACCTGCGTGTGAACAATTGGAGGTCAACTTGATGATTTGAGCTAAGAGGGATTTGGGGCAGATGCAGGATTTTTTTTCCCTGGGGTGACAATTGTTTGGTCTGAAATGTTGGAATGGAGAGTATGGCAGGTATCATGAAGCCTCTGGGGATTTATAAGGCCAGGGGGTATGTGAGGTGGATAAATTCATATGTGACCAAGGAAGATTGTTAATTACGCATCTGCACATGTCTTCTGGTTGGGTACCTGACTTATTCAGTGATACACTTCTCTGACCGGGGAGCAGATATATTTTTGTCCCTGTCAAGGCTGATTCCCCACTCTGGCTGAGTGCAGAAGGTGGGGGCCAGCAAGGATTCTAAAAATTAATACTTGCCACTCCGGGCTTGTATTAAACTCCCAAGGTTACAGCTTCTCTCTGACCTTGGATGGGTAGGTGCTGCCACCACCCAAATGCAAAAAAACCCTTTGAACTTGGGAATTTCTCCCTGTGGGGTACCTCAAGCCCTTTCACCCTCCCTCCCCCTGCCCCAGGGAAGAGCTGAAAAAGAAAACAAAGGAAATCAGCTGTTGCCAGCAGCTAATTAAACAACATATGCACAAACCTCTTAGGACACAAAAAACCCAATCCTGTTCTTAAAGGTCAATTTTATTAAGAACAAAAAGAAAGAAAATATATCTGGAACTTAGGCTATTGCTAGAATTAAAAAGAGCAAATATAATAATTAATCATCAAGAATGGTTTTCTTGAGGTCCAGCTTAATGGTTACAAGCAAAACAAAAGCATTTGGGGGTTAGCACAGAGAAGTGCACAAGCCATAAAGAAATAAGAGAGAAACCTTATTGCATCTTCCTAGACATTTCCTGATCCACTTACATATCTAGGATTTCAAATGAGTAGTTTCTAGGTATGATTTAATGATTTTTCATACCTGGCTTAAAGCTTCTTACAGCATTGTTGCTCTGTCTCCCCTCTCCGGGAGAACAGCCACAGACAGACAAAAGGGGAGTCTTGTTTCAATTTTAAAAAGTTCTAGCCTTCCCATTGGCTCTTTTGGCCAGGTGCCCACTCACTTCCTTTAACCTATGCATGCAGTTAGACTTTTTAAGCCTTTACAAGTTAAGCAAGTAGAGAACAGCTAGCAAGAGGGATTTTATAGCTGTCTGGCTGAGTGTCCATAAAAGAAAGCTACCCAACCCCCCCCTTCATTTATCACAGTCCCATATTAAGGAAGGAATTAGTAAGTATCTGAGAACCTGGTGGGTGCATCGGGGGAGGCAACTAAGGTAATTGCTGGTACCTCCTTGTTGCAGATGTCCAGTGCAGGTACTCATTAGAGAAGCAATATGATCATCAGAAAAAATCAACTGGAAGGGGGTTTAGAGGAAAGCATCCCTTAAGGAAGCGAGGGAAGGGCTTTCAGGGATACTAACATGTGGTATAGTGGGGACCCAATCCCCTCCTTTTATAGCCCCTTTAACTTTCATATGAGAGAGGGGTGGTGGCATCTGAACAACGAGGTGGCTGGGACCAGGTTGGAAAGGGGGAGAGCTGATGCCACCCCCAAACAGAGGGAAACGATTAATGACGACTAAGGCTGCGAGTTTGTCACAGAGGTCAAGGAAGTCACCGATTCTGTGACTTTCCGTGACTTCTGCAGAGGCCGGTGCAGTTGGCCCAGAGGCCACCTAAGCCGCTCAGGCCACTACGCCCCTTTCCCCCAGCAGCAGCAGGAGTTTGGGTGTGGGAGGGGGCTCAGGGCGGGGGGTTGAGGCGCACTTACCTTGGGGGGCTCTCCAGAAGCGGCGACATGTTCCCAGCCAATGGGAGCTGTGGAGCCAGAACTTGGGGCAGAGACAGCGCGCAGAGCTAGGAATTGAGGGAGGGCCATCTCCTCACTTCCGGGGAGCCACGAGAAGCCGGGTAGGGAGCCTGCCAGCCCCATCCCCTCCAGCACCAGCGGGGGTCCCGGGCCACATGCCTGCTAGACCGTCCCCCCCAAGCACCTTGGGCTGTCCTCCCCACCCCCCCAAGTTTTAGTCAGGGGTATATAGTACAAGTCATGGACAGGTCATGGGCCATGAACTTTTGTTTACTGCCCGTGACCTGTCCGTGACTTTTACTAAAAATACCCATAACTAAAACGTAGCCTTAATGATGACCTGCACTGTACAATTTATTGCCAGATACTCCGAGATATTTTAGGTTAATAAAGCTGTGGCCTAATTAAATCCCATCCATTGCTTCCTGTCTTTCTTTTGTCATGGCTGGACAATGAGCCTCTTTAAATCTCTCATTATAAAGGAGGCAATCCAGACTTTGAATCATTCTTGTAACTCTTTTCTGAACCCTCTCCCATTTCCAATGAATAATTCAACTCCCACTACAACTAACGATATGCTTCTCTTCTCCTTTTCCCATGTTCCCATGGTTTCTTTCTCATGTGTAATGATTTACATTAAGATTCCACAAAACTGGTTTAAGATCAATTTAATCCTGGATATTATATGTTAAATAAATAACAACTGATTTTTTTAAAAAACACGTTTTTGAAGAAGAAAAGGTGTGATTATTATGATTGGCGACTTCATGAATTCACTTTTCATAATAAATTGATATTTCAGTAACACAGAGAAAAGACCTTTTGGTTTGAATACCGGTTTCTCATTAAAAACATATTAATCTGTCAATAGCTGTGTAAAGTACACACAAGGCTATTATTCACAAGTTAATGTTTACATAATCAGCTATTGCTATTCTATGGACATGCAACATTTTGTATTAATTCTAACTCAAATGTGTGTTTGGAAATCATAATTAAAGCATGTCCTTCTGTCATATTTGCATCTCAATGTTACTGCTTATTCTGTTGTTTCCAATCCTGCATTCACCTAAAAAGAACAGAATAATGTATTTGTTGACAGTGCTGTAAACCAAGTGAGAAAATGTTGGCTCTGCCATGCCCCTTTGTGGGAAATTCTGAGGGCTTAAGTGGACTTAAAGGATGCTTAGGCCCTGTGCTGCCCCTATGCATAGGGATGAATTTAGCCCCTTGTGTGTAGAACACACTGACTTTTTGTATACAGTTGACTCTTACTGTGGAGTGGTGGGGTTTTTTTCATGGTTGTGAGGTGCACAGGGCCTGTATGGTTTAGGAGATGGAGAGTTGGTGCGTCTGGATAGGTTTCCCGTAGCGGCATGGTGATGGTGTCTAAAGCTAAGCTATGCTTCAATATGTGCAACAGTTAGGCTGGCAGCGAGTTATATTGGGGACACAGTCTAAGGCCTTGGCTACACTTGCAGATGTACAGCGCTGTGAGTTAAACCTGTCTTCGTACAGCTGAGTAGGGAAAGCGCTGCAGTCTGTCCACACTGACAGCTGCCCAGCGCACTGTCGTGGCCACATTTGCAGCATTTGCTGTGCCATTGGGAGTGGTGCATTATGGGCAGCTATCCCACAGAGCACCTCTTTCCATTCTGGCACTGTGGGTTGTGGGAAGGGGGCGTGGGTGTGGGGCATTCTGGGTCCTGTCCCAATGCCCCGTGATGCATCGCTTCGCATCCCAGAAATCCCTTTGTTTCCATCCACCTTTGGCGCCATCTTTCAATGGTTTCTGTGCAGCGCGATCTGTCTGCGGGAAATGGGGCCCGAACTGCTGAGGCGTATGCTGACTTATCTCGCCAGCACGTCACGTTTGGCTGTTGAACTATTCCTTAAGATCCAAAGTGACAGTGAGAGTGAGGAATCCGACGATGCTATCGAGCCGCGTAACGTGTACAACACGAAATTGCTTGTGGCATTCACGGACATGCTCAGCACCGTGGAACGCCGCTTTTGGGCTCGGGAAACAAGCACTGAGTGGTGGGATCACATCATCATGGAAGTCTGGGATGACAAGCAGTGGCTGCAGAACTTTTGGATGAGAAAAGCCACTTTCATGGGACTGTGTGAGGAGCTCGCCCCTACCCTGCGGCGCAAGGACACGAGATTGAGAGCTGCCCTGCCAGTGGAGAAGCGGGTGGCTATTGCAATCTGGAAGCTGGCAACTCCAGACAGCTACCGGTCGCTCGCAAACCAGTTTGGAGTGGGAAAGTCGACCGTTGGAATCGTGTTGATGCAAGTTTGCAGGGCCATTAATCGCATCCTACTCAGGAGAACCATGACTCTGGGTAACGTGCAGGACATAGTGGATGGCTTTGCACAAATGGGGTTCCCTAACTGTGGAGGGGCGATAGATGGGACACACATTCCTATTCTGGCACCACCCCAGCTAGGATCCGAGTACGTTAATCAGAAGGGGTATTTCTCTCTGGTTCTCCAGGCGCTTGTGGATCACCGTGGGCGTTTCATTGACATTAACACAGGCTGGCCCAGAAAGGTGCATGATGCACGCATCTTTTGGAACACTTGGCTGTTCAGGAAGATGCAGGCCGGGACTTTTTTCCCAGAGCGGAAGATCACGGTAGGGGAAGTTGAAATGCCCATTGTGATCCTTGGAGATCCCGCTTACCCGTTAATGCCGTGGCTCATGAAACCCTACACAGGGAGCCTTGACAGCAGCAAGGAACGGTTCAACTACAGGCTGAGCTGGTGCCGAATGACTGTGGAGTGTGCCTTTGGCCATTTAAAGGGCCGCTGGCGATCTCTGTATGGGAAGCTGGACTTGGCCGAAAACAGCATCCCCGCTGTTATAGCCGCGTGCTGTACCCTCCATAATATTTGTGAAGGGAAGGGTGAAAGCTTCACTCAGGCATGGACCTCCAAGGTTCAACACCTGGAGGCTGAATTTGCACAGCCAGAGAGCAGGGCTATTACAGGGGCCCAGCGCAGGGCTGCAAGGATTAGGG
The DNA here is from genome assembly GCF_011386835.1 of Chrysemys picta bellii. Taxonomy (NCBI): domain Eukaryota; kingdom Metazoa; phylum Chordata; order Testudines; family Emydidae; genus Chrysemys; species Chrysemys picta. The sequence continues at coordinate 202,548,109 of NC_088792.1, forward strand.
ATGCCTTGAGGGAGCAATTTGAGGCTGAAAACCAGCATTGATATCTGGTGTCCTGCACTGCAGTGAAGTACAGTAGTTCCAATCTTTAGGAATCAGTGTTTGCTAAGCAGACAGCAGACTTGCAGTGCCTGTTTATTTCCTGGGCTAAGGAGTCTTTTACTTTATGCAATAATAAAGAATGTTTTCAAAGCCAAAAAATCCATTTATTGAAAAGAAAAAAAAATTATTGCAAAGAAACAAGGGGGTGGAGTGGGGAACAGTACAATCACAGATTCGCGTATGTCCTGTCTGGTGTGCTGTGCAGTGAGTGCTGCACTTCAGGATAGCTATACTGCATGGTGATGGGGGTTGAGTGCAGAGGGTAAGGGTCGTGGTTTTCAGGGCTGGGTGCTGAAGATACAGATGTTGGAGGCAGCTGGTGGTGTGAAGAACACGGAAGTTGGGGAAAGTGGGTTGGAGGTGACAGTGGGGCACAACGGAAAGAGTTTGGGGACAAGGACTGTGTGTGGGGGGTGGCGTTTGTGCTTGCGGTACCGCTCCTTCTGCATGGCTACGAGCTCCTGGATAGTGTCTGCTTGGCGCTCCAGGATGCTTATGAGCCGATCTGTGCTTTGCTGCTGGTGCTCCGTGCTTTGCCGCCAGTGCGCTGCGTTTTCCTGGCAGATCCTGCTTTCTCGCTCCCTCCAGTTCTGTGCTTTCTCATTCTCTTTAAGACTTCTTGCAGCGTGTCTTCTTTTCTTTTTCGCAGTCTCTTCCTGAGTCTTTGCAGTCTCTGAGCAGGCGATAAGAGGGACGGCTGAGGTCTCAGGGTTGATGCAGCTGTATAGGCAAAATGCAACATTTAACAGAGGCAGCATTGTTTATACCAGACAGAGTAATGATTCCCCCCGCACTTAAGGAGTTGAAAACACACAGGGTCTACACAATAGCATAATTTTCCCGTCTGAAATAGAGCACACATATCCCACGGGAGCCTCAAAATGGTGAGTAAGGGGGACTGATTGTTTCAGGGCTGCACTGTCGTCTGGGTTTCTGTCCCTTGGGGAGATCCAACAGCTTCAGAGGGCACCTACACTGAACACTGTCCCAACATTTTCCACAGGAGTTCGTCCTGAACGATATCTCACTGCTGAGGGTGACCTGGGAAGCAAGGGAGAGTCTTCTACTGCAATGTGGCTTCCGCCCTGGCCCATATGCAGCTTGCCTGTGTTCAGCAATGGTCCCTCCGCCCCTCGTGGCACAGTGGCGTGGACACGTTAGCCTGGCTGGGACAAGGACCACGGTGGCTCTCCCGATAAACCTGCGCAAGCGCATTGCACATGTTCTGGATGAGACATTTGAAGAGATTACTGAGGCCGATTACCGTGATGTGATAAACCACATCAATGCACTATTCCGCATCTAGGCATGCATGCCTAACCCTCCTCTCCCAAAGAGCCTGCACCAAAAAAATTCCTTCCCGAAAAAAAAAACGCTTACTGGGAACCTGCTCTTCTGTTTGTCCTCCACCAAGTACTGGCCGCTGCGACTGGCTACCTTCCTCCTGGCTCAAGAAGAGCTCCCGGCTGCATGGCTCCAGGGATTCCGGGATGTCTCCATCCGGCCCACCACCCTCACTCTGGTTTTCCTCCCTCCCCCCCCCCCGACACCGGCTTTGAAGTGTCCATGGTGGTGCTCGGAGTAGAGGTGGGGTTAACCCCAAGTATCGCATCCAGCTCTTTGTAGAATCGGCAGGTCGCGGGGGGAGCACCCGAGCGGCTGTTTGCGTCGCGTGCTTTGCGGTAGGCACTCCACAGCTCCTTCACTTTAATCTTGCACTGCAGGGCGTCCCAGTCATGGCCCCTTTCCAGCATGTCCTTTGATACCTTCCTGAAGGTATCTTAATTCCCAGCTGCGCTCCAGCCGTAGGACTGTACAGCTTCCTCCCCCCAAACACTGATGAGGTCCAGCATCTCGCCATTGCTCCATGCTGGGGCTCGCTTGGCATGTGGAGGCATGGTCACCTGGAAAGATTCGCTGATTGCTCAGGCGTGGCGTGCTAACAGGAAGGGGATTTTTAAAATTCCCGGGGAATGTAAAGGGCGGGATCACATGGTTGGTTACCTGAGGCCAGGGCAGTAGAGTTTGAACTGATGACCAGAGTGGCTAGAACAGGCATTGTGGGATACTGCCGAATACTTCTGGAGGCCAGTCACAGTGCATTGGGCGGCCACACTGGCGCCACAGCGCTGCAGCGGCAGCGCAATACATGCTATTCTTGGGGACGTGGAGTACATGCAGCGCTGCAACCATGGAGATACAGCGCTGCAAATGTCTTGCCAGTGTGGACTGGGAGTGAGTTACAGCGCTGGGGGCGGCTTTACAGCGCTGTAACTCGCAAGTGTAGCCAAGGCCTAAGTAAAAAATGCTCATACTGCTATTACCTTATCCTCTCATCCCCATACATTTGTGTATTGCATTTTATCATTGTGATGCTGCCTACCCAGGAGCCAGCTCAAATCAAAGGCACAGGCCATTCACTTGTTAGACTAGAAGAAAGAGGGATGTTATCACATTACCTGTACACTGCACATGCCTGACAATTATATTTACCCTAAATGCTTGAAAACTAGTGAAATGCTAATGTTGTTGTCTTCACTTATCTGAAACTTCTTGATTTACATTGTACTTAGTTAACCCTAGATCAAAAGGTGTATTAGCATTAGGATGAGAATGTATTTAATATGTAAAACTACACAAAAACTAATGAAGGAATGTTTCTGGCTCTCTCTCTGTTCCTGTAAACTAATGAAAGATTGTCTGGGTGGCTGAAACTATATATATTATCTCTAAATTGCCCATTAAATGGAATGAAAGCCTCAGAACTGTAAATGAAGAAACATGGTCATTTCAAAGCATGGGTCTTTGCGTTCAACAATGGAAAATTCACAAACCCTGTCTGCGTTCTGAGGGCCCATGCTGTGCTGAAAACTCTTGCCTGACTGTTTTCAGCTATAAGAAGGAATCCAGGGCATGATTCTGCATCTCTGCACTGATGAATTCTGACATGGAGAATTCTGAGCAAATGGACAGAGGTTCCCCAAAGCTATTTTGGGTAACCCTAACAGACATTACATCTCTGCTATCATTTTACAAACTTACCCAACTCTGACTCACCTATAATGTATTTTACCTGCTTTAACTTCTCAATAGCTCTCATTTCTTTTTCTTAGCTTATAAATCTTTAGTTTAGTTTACTAAAGAAATTGGCTATCAGCATTGTTTTTGGCATGAGATCTGGAACATCCACTGACCTGGAGGGAGTGACTGACACTTTGGGGTTGGAAGAATCTAATGTGTGGTGACTTATGGTTTTAATAACCTTTCATCATAAAGTCCAGTTTGTCTGGATGGTAATGCGGGGCTGAAGGGGACTGTCCATGGCTCCATGGTCAGACTAACGTAGTAATCCAGGAGTGCACTGACTTGGTGAAATCTAATTAAAAGATATACCACCAGTTTGGGGTGTCTGCCCTGTTCTCTGACAGTCTGGCCTAAGACTGGCCCTCTCAGCTGTAAGCCCATGACGAGTAGCGTGACAATCATTAACCAGGATTGTAAATCTTTGGCTGTCAGACTGTCTTTCAGTGTCAGCTTCACAAAGATATTTCAGCCTTGGTGGAGGGGCAGCAAAGTTGAAGGTGTCTCACCATCGACCCATCATCCCCCCTCTCTCTCTACAACCCCTCACTTCAGGAGCTGCAGCTTCATCTTCGTGGCTTGGCCTTCCAGCCAGGCCACAATAGTCCTCCGCTTCTAGGGTATCAGAGACTCCCAAGATGAACAGCCCCAGGCAGTCCTCTCTTTGCCATTTGGTCCATGCCTCTTCCCCAGTGGCTGGTAGGGGAACCCAGGCCTGCCCTCTACTCTAGGTTCCAGCTCAGGGCCTCATCAGCAGCCGAAGTCTGCCCTACTCTGCTCCTTGCTGATTTTCCCCTGAGCCTTTCCTACCTTTCTGACTCTCCCCCTTCCCTGGGTTTGCCAGCCCAAACTCCCTCCTCCCAGGGACATTTTTTAGTCTTTTTAGCCCAACTTCCTTCTCCCAGGGAGTGACTGCAGACTACTTCCCTGCAGCCCCATTCTGCTCTCGGCTCCTGGACTTTATACAGGCCCTCCTGTTCCTGTCCAGCTAGGCCTCATTTAATCAATCCCTGCTTCCTGACTCCTCCTCCAGGTGCAACCTGGAGAGTTATTTGGCCTACCTGGCCACGTTGACCCCTTCAAGACATGTGTGGAGTGGATACCCCATCACGGCTTCTCTTACCTTCCTTCTTCCCTAACACAACCATTCATGGCCAGCCATTATTTGGCCAAGAGTGTGATTTACTTTTACATTAGCCACAAGATTCCAAATGTGATTTATGGGGGTCAGAAAGTCAAGCTAGCTTAGAAAATATTTCTCACCTCAAAAGGCATGTCCTTTATTTATTTGCATCATGAACACTAGATGACTCAACTCTTTCTTTAGTTTTTCTGTTAATTCTGTCTGTTGATGCCTTGAGTAGACACAGGTTGATTTATGGGGGCTCCCTGAGATTCCTTTCATATCATTGTCTAATCTGTGACCTCTGTTTCTCTTTAGGAACTTATAAATATACATAAATGTGAATTTATTCTACAAGGGTTACAATTACGCATATTTGCGTATTTCAGCTGAATGTAATGCATATGTATAGCATGAGGCAACAGAGCTGAAAAGAAATTGAGCTGATTCTCCTTCCTCCCTTCAGAGACTGAGAATGAAATCAGTAAAGTTTTGTTTCTTATAATTTACTGCTTATGATAAAATTGTTTTCCAGATTCCATCCTAGTCCATTCATTTTATTGTCTGGCTGTTATCTGGTTGGTAGATATGGGATTTAAAGTAGAAAACCACATCACAAGAACCTGTTTATATCATTTAAACTAAACACTCTAGTTGTCCTGTTTCCTAGGAGTAGACAGTAATTAAGCAACAAGGTACAAGTGGGGATGTGGCTACCTTGTTGTGTGTGCTTACTTCAGGGTGTTGTATAGCACAGATAGGAGCCCTTTCTTTTCCGAGTGGTGTGATTGTTTTAATTTAACTTCCAAACCTGCCCTTGTCTTGTAATTTCATTATAGGCATGTCTGTAGAACTCATGTGGTTTGAAGTGCTTCTGTTGATTTTGTTTATAGGGCAGAAAATAGAAGGAGAAATGTGTGGGTTTTTTGGATCTGGTTCAATATGTACTACATGCTTAAAATCTTTTATTTTAAATGAACTTTTCTTTGCTTCTTTTGCATTAAATAAAACTTCTATCCAGATGTCTGACTAATGGGGAAAATCTAGATTAAAAATAAGTTTATATTTAAAAAAACAACAAAAAGAGTATTTAAAGAGATCTGAATGAGTTATGTTTACTTTTGATATTTTAAGTCATCTAGAGTCTAGTGGTCAGCATTAAACACTGAATAAGTCAAAAATTACTTTAGATTTACATTAGTTTAGCTCTGAACTTCAGTAGAATAACTCTAGTTTTACACTAGCATGCATGAAAGCAGATTGACCCCCTGCATTCAGACAGAAGTAATACTCTGGCTAAAATGAGGTCAGCCTACCTGGTAACAAACAAAAACCTATGTTTAAAATAGTATAATAGAGCATAATTCTGCAGCATTTCTTTTTCCTTCATCCTGAGATGGAAAAAAAATTAGGGGCTCTAGCTAGCCAGAATAAACTGAAATGTGGTCTCCACTGATAACTCCTTTTACTACTGCATTATCTGATTAAACATTTGCATTCCATGGGGTGCTGAAGGCCTTGTGATATTGGTAATGGAACTTGTTTAGTTGTTGTGAAATGACTCTCTCCTGGAGAAAAGCGAGGAAGGAGACAAAAACAATGAGGAGTCCTTGTTGCACCTTAGAGACTAACAAATTTATTTGGGCATAAGCTTTTGTGGGCTAAAACCCACTTCATCAGGTGCATGGAGTGAAAAATACAGTAAGCAGTATATATATTACAGCACATGAAAAGATGAGAGTTGGCTTACCAAGTGTGTGTGGGGGGGTGCCAGTGCTAACGAGGCCAATTCAATCAAGGTGGAAGTGACCTATTTTCAACAGTTGACAAGAAGGGGTCAGTGTCAACAGAGAGAAAATTACTTTTTGTAGTGACCCATCCACTCCCAGTCTTTATTCAGGCCTAATTTGATGGTTTCCAGTTTGCAAATTAATTCCAGTTCTGCAGTTTCTCGTTGAAGTCTGTTTTTGAAATTTTTGGTTGAAGAATTTCCACTTTTAAGTCTGTATTGAGTGTCCAGGGAGATTGAAATGCTCTCCTACTGGTTTTTGAGTGTTACAATTCTTGATGTCTGATTTTGTTTCCATTTATTCTTTTGCATAGAGACTGTCCAGTTTGGCCAATGGGTGGCTGTCTGTAAGCGAGGACTGGCCTGTCTCCCAAGGACTGTGAGAGTGAGGGATCGTCCTTCAGGATAGGTTGTAGATCCTTGATGATGCGCTAGAGAGGTTTTAGTAGGGGACTGTAGATGACGGCTAGTGGCGTTCTGTTACTTTCTTTGTTGGGCCTGTCCTGTAGTAGGTGACTTCTGGGTACCCTTCTGGCTCTGTCAATCTGTTTCTTCACTTCACCAGGCAGGTATTGTAGTTTTAAGAAAGCTTGATAGAGATCCTGTAAGTGTTTGTCTCTGTCTGAGGGATTGGAGGAAATGCGGTTGCATCTTAGAACTTGGCTGTAGACAATGGATCATAGGATGGGGTCTGGATGAAAGCTGGAGGCATGTAGGCAAGTATAGCGGTCAGTAGGTTTCCGGTATAGGGTGGTGTTTATGTGACCATCGCTTATTTGCACTGTAGTGTCCAGGAAGTGGCTCTCTTGTGTGGACTAGTCCAGGCTGAGGTTGATGGTGGGGTGGAAATTGTTGAAATCCTGGTGGAATTTCTCAAGGGCCTCCTTCCCATGGGTCCAGATGATGAAGATATCATCAATGTAGCGCAAGTAGAGTAGGGGCGCTAGGGGACAAGACTTGAGGAAACATTGTTCTAAGTCAGGCCAGTCCTCGCTTACAGACATCCCCCCAACCTGAAGCAAATACTCACCAGCATTTACACACAACAAAAACACTAACCCAGGAACCAATCCCTGCAACAAACCCTGTTGCCATCTCCGTCTGCATATCTATTCAAGGGACACCATCATAGGATCTATTCAAGGGACACCACCTGCACATCTACCAGTTTGAGATATGCCATCATGTGCCAGCAATGCCCTCTGTTGATACTCACCCCTTCTTGTCAACTGTTGAGAATAGGCCACTTTCACCTTGATTGAATTGGCCTTGTTAGCACTGACCCCCCACTTGGTAAGGCAACTCCCATCTTTTCATGTGCTGTAATATATATACTGCTTACTGTATTTTTCACTCCATGCATCTGAAGTGGGTTTAGCTCATGAAAGCTTATGCCCAAATGAATTTATTAGTCTCTAAGGTGCTACAAGGACTCCTCGTTGTTTTTGCTGATACAGACTAACACGGCTACCACTCTGAAGGAGACAAAGTTGATCTGCATTGATTAAGCAATATGGGCAAGCTTGTGCTGGCACTGCCCATGGTAGATCTGTTATGAGAGTAAAGAGGACTTCATTCTTCAGGGGCTACAACTCTGATGCCTGGCATGAGTAATAAATTCACTTACAGCATCAAAATAGAATAAAAATGTGTTCCATTTATTCAGTGATGTAGATGTGACAACCACCATGCTATCTCATACATGTTTTTGTTCTTTTTTCTTTATATATTTGAGCTAGTTTGCATCTGAACTTACATTTTTCTTGACAAATTCTATGCTTTTTCACTTTTGCAGGAAAAAAAACCCCCTTTATATTTCTTCCATGGTTAATTTACTCTGTTAACTTTAAGCAGAATAGAACCCCTTTTCTTTTTCTTTTTTCTTTTTTTTTTTTTACAGTATCTCAGTTTTAACATTTCTATAACTCTGACATTTTACTCTACATTTTGAAATGTAGAACAATTTACAATGAGATGATATTTTTAAAAGGATGATTTCCCTTCTAGTGGAAAAGTTTATCACATGACTAACACACTTAACTAGGAAAGGAGTTAGTAGGTTACTGGCTCTTCTTAAACACTCCCTTCTACGAGAGCCATGATTTCACCTATGAAATATTTTTTTTAAATGTAATCCTTCATTGAAACATCTTGACTTGCTTCTAATCTATATCTGAAAAAATTGCTCAGAATCCCCAGTTTCCATTTAAGCAAGAGTCTTAATGCTAATGTAAATAGTCTCTAGTTAAAGTAATTACAAAGATCATAGATATCCTCCAGAGTACATAACTGCAATATGCCAATAAACTTGCTTCCCTTGTGTTGATTGCAGTTACATTGGCACCTTTTTATACAGCACTGAAAGCATCAACATGAACTTCCTAGGGAGCTGATTCTGCAATCCTTAATCATGTGAGTAGTTCTGCTGACTTTAAGAAGAGGACTCATATGAGTAAATGTTGCAGGATCATCAACCCCTGGATTGGTTGTTAGTGGTATAAATAAATGAACCATATATAATTTAGAGATTGAAAAAGCTAAGCGGGCAGCATGACAAATAGTCTGGAAGGAAATCATACTGTTTGTTATACAAATAAAACACAGTTGTTGGATCAGTAAGATTTAATACTGAGTATGGATATGCTAAAAGTCAAGGACCCACTTATTCACAGGTGGAAGGAGAGTCATATTTCCCATTTATTCTGCTGTTCACCCATCAAAGATTTGGCTTGCAAACATCCTGAAAACAGGTCTTTCACAAGTAACAACTATTGGTGTTTAAATAGTCGAGTCTATTGACTGTTTCAAATTTCCATGGTAACTCATTAATCCTACCACATAAAGTAGTCACATAAGTGTTATTGATCACCATGCACTTTGCCAATAGACACCTTAATTTTTTCTGTAAAAATAATTGTTAGGCTGTGAAAGACCCAAACTGACAGCTGGGAGACCAAACTCCACTGTTTAGTTACAGAACCAGTTCAGCACCAGCCATGGCAATGTAAACTTGCCAAAACTCTCCCACAAATGTTCCTCTGCAATGAGAAGGCAGGGTGGTCTTCATGGTCATTTTTCTCCTTTGACTAATCTTCTGAGACTACCAATATGGGTGTCGATTAGTACTAATTATAAGGGATTTTTTTTGTTGGCATCCAGAGGCCTTTGATTGTTGGTCCATGAAAAATCAAAACGTGTTATAAGTGAAGACACCCACTCGCCCTGTATTAGAAAGGTACATTTTTTCTAAATCATCTTAATCCAATTTTCAAAACTGTCTTAAGCCTGAAGTATCTAAGTCACTTTTGAAAATTTTTAGGCTCAGAAGTCACTTAGAAGCTTTTGAAAATTGCACTTGTAATCTTTGTTCCAATAAAGTATCCAGACTGGTTAAATCAACTGTATGTTACAATAAAGTATCCTAAGAGGCAGGAGACTGGTTGGATCAGCTTTGCTTTTCTAAACAAAAGGAATAAATAAATCAACTTCCCCTAGAAATGTTCAGTAGTCAAATACCTGCTAACCACTTTTTACTATTTTTTAAAAATGTGACAACAGAAACCATTGTTTTGGTGAATGACTCCCAGTAACCCTGCATTAATTCCATGATTCTTAATATGCCATGTGCTAATAAAACAACAGTTTCACTGCATTTTGCATTGTTAATTTTATCTACACCATAAATTTCTTGAGTAGGGAAAATCACTGGGGAGAAGGGGCATATAAAACAGCTTCTGTTGAAGTACTGTACTTAATGGCTGTAGAATATTGTTGGTTTTTTTTCTCTCTCTCTTTCTCTCTCGATAAGGTGACATTCTACAAGACTTTGGTTTTTGCTTTTATACCTGTTGGGTCTGCTGTTCATGAATAAAAGCTAAGCACACATGGAGAAGCCTTTCAAACAAGTCTGCCATTGTTATTCTTCAGCCAGTGGGAATGTTTTCTTTTTACTTTTTCTGTAACAGCAGAGAGAGGGTGTGTGTAATGGCCATATTCAATATGTTCAATAAGGTTATGTTCCATTTAGTCTAATCATGTGCCTGCCTTTTAAAAAGTTGACTATTTCATAACCAATGATAACTAGACTGGACTAGATGGACTTAGACTGAAACCCCAGATGCTAAACTATGAACGTTGAGGAAATTCAGATCAAAATTCAAATTGTAATTTTGCATCTTAGGTACATCTTTAATAATAAAAGATTTGTAGCTATGTGTGCTAAAGATAAAGGTATTTAAATTTATTTGCAGCGAGTAGAAATAATTTTTCCCCTTGTATAGCAGTACTAAAATTTATATTTAAGCACCTCAGACCTATTTGACTTCAGTGGAGGCTCAGAGTATTCAGCACCACTGAAAACCAGGTCACTTATTAAGTACTTGGCTTCAGATGCTTAATCTCCAACACTCAAGTCTGAAAACTTTACCCATTTTGTTTTGTTCATTTTCTGTTTCTCTGTCTCTCAGAAGCATCAGATACTAGGCTCTGCTGGAGAAAAGATACCAAAGGTCAATCTGATATGGCAAATTCTATGTTTAGGTATGCCATGATGTTCAGTGAAAACAACACACAAGGTTCCTAAGTACGTCCTCTCTAAGAGGTGCAGTGCAGGACTTGCAACCCAGTAGGAAGGCTTTAGGGTTTTAAACCACCTTAACACCCTTGCAATCCCTGGGTTGCTTCTGGGGTGCTTTGCTCCAGGTGTACAGCTCTGTCTAAGTTAAAACAGTCTCACAGGGAATCTGTGTCCCGGTTCACGCTGTGGCCCCTCCCTGGCACACTGCTACCATCCTTAGTCCCACCATTGACACATCCCCTATGAAGGCCTTCTGAAAGAGTCCTCAGAAGGCAACCATGTTTCTCCTCCATGCATGATTGTGGCTTTTAGACACCCTTCACGCCTCTCTGGCCCTGTTTCGTGTAAAGGAGATGAATATATTTACAGTATTCAGAGAATTATAGGGAACATCTAGACTCTTGATTGTTTCATGCCATATTGGCCTTCTTAAAAAATAAGCATGACTGATGTGAAAGTTAAAGAACATCATAACGATGTGTACAAAGGAAAGGGAAAGATCACATTTGTCAAATATGATCAGATTAAGCAAAGTGTAAAGGATCTGGAAACTTTGTGATTTAATTAGTACAATAAAATGGGTCAGAATTAGACTTAAAATCAGACATCAATAGTCAACTGTGAGATCATCACAGCAGAGAGGCAGGGTGATCCAGTGGACCGTGCTCTGGGTTGGCGCTGACTTCTACTACCGGTTCTGCCACTGGCCTGCTGGGTGACCATTGGTGGTTCACTTCACCTCACAGTGACACAGGGGTTCCACTCCTATCTTCATTTTGTCTTGTCTATTTAGAAATGGTGAAAGTCTCTAATTTACATGAGTGTATGGGGCTAGGACAATGGGGTGCCAACCTTGGTTAAGGCTTCCAGATGCTACTGTAATACAAATAAATAATAATAAATTGCCTGCAGTGTTATGTTTTGATAAACACCATTAGGAAACTGATTTAGGTGGGTGTCAGGTTTCTCATTCTGTATGCGGCCTACAACCAAATAGTAGAAGTGGAAGTGGAGGTATGGTTTTTAATTTCTCCCACAGTAATGCAAATAGCAGCATTTTCTTCTACCTTTTTCTATATATACCATATGACTATCTGGCTCCCATCACTGCAGCATCTGAGCATCTCTTCCTTCTATCTCATCCTGTAAGAAAAATTGTTTGATTAGTTTATAGATGTTTTTGACTTTTTATTTTGATTAATTTGCATGTGTGGTGTGTGTGTGTGTGTGTGTGTGTGTGTGTGTGTGTATATATATTGTTGTTTTTAAATGTCAGTGTTCTACTCTTTTAATCTATCTGACATCTGTGATATAGTAGTGGTATGCAATGTGCAGGGTCTCTTCCTAGGAGAAACTGCCCTGTTCCCTACTAGCCTTTATTCTGGAGATGACATGTATCCCTCTGTTCTGAAGTGACAGCTACAGCAAACAAGAACAAGATTCATCACCCTGGCAGGTACATTTCTAAGAGAATACTCAAATTACAGACGCTCTCCGACTTACACAAGCGTTCTGTTCCGGAATGCCTTGCGTAACTCGAATTTTGTGTAAGTCGGAAATGTATCTCCGATCATTACGCCAAAAAAAAAAAAAAATTAAAAAATTCCTATTTCTAGCTTACGGAACTTTTTCCGTAAGCTCGGATTTGCGTACATCAGGTTTACGTAACTCGGGGAGCGTCTGTAGCTATAACTGTTTCCCACTTTAAAAAATGAATCACATGAAGGAAAAAGCCAAGTGTATGCATGAGAATGGTAAACAATTAAAACCGTGACCTGCAATAAGACCTACCATGATTGAAAGGAGATACAGTACATTAGCCACATTAATGTTATCTGTAAAGAGATGCTTTCAAACTACTGTAGAGTGATTGTTTTACAACTAATAATGATTTATTTGGAAAACTGGTTAACAATGTATCTATAGCATCTTCCGCATGCTACCATCTATACAGCAACTACAGTATGTTCAAGTCATACATTCAAAGTCTCATCAACCATGTCTTTTATTGAAAGCTCTGCAGCTTTTCAGTGACTGGAACAGCAAAAGAAACCAAGTCAAATACATTAAGGCCTTATTCACACACAACCGACCATCAGTTTAACAAAAGATCTATTTTGTAATTCTTTGTGTAGACAAGACCTATAATTACGCTTAAAGATGCTGGGCAAATTGTGGGATAATTTAGAAGGGTCATGTAAGCTGGTGGAGTGATTTAGTAGAAAAATTCCAGATGTAATCAGAGATGTCTTTTCTTCAGGAAGTAATGTTTACATCAAGAAAGTAAATTAAATTAACGCAGGCAAAAAGGGAAACAAAGTCTTCAACAATAAACTTTAACCAAAAAATCCATATGAAATTTGTGGAACTATTGCTAGATGCAAGTTCCTCATCATCTCTCAGTTACTTTTTCTTTCACTGTATGTTGTCTCTCCTTCCCTCGTTTGTACGCCGTCTGGGCAGGGCTAGATTATGGCACTTAGACATAGACCTGTGTTGAGGATGGTGAGGTGCTCCACTATGAGCAGCATATAAACTGCTCTTTAAGGGGCACTGCATATACTGCTGCTTGAGTAGCTGGCCAACTCCATTTGTCAGGAAACCGAGGGGCAAAGCCTTGCCTTCATTACTCCCTGACCCTTCCCTCCTCTCTGGGGCATCATACGTTTCTGTATCCCGGGGCAACCCTGGGGTAATCCTCCAAGCATAGGGGAGGCAATTCTGACTGGTCCTTACATAGGATGCAGAAGAGGTCAAAGATGCTCCTCTCTCCATTCCAATCCCCCCATGTACCTGCATAAGGAGCAGCCAGAATCTAGCCTTTGTCTGTAGTCTATTCATGGCAGAGGCCTTGTCATAATGGCTTTCTATAGAGCACCGGGCACACAATTGATTCTAGGAGAAAAAGAATCTGGCACTCTAAATAGAGTTTTAAACCTGATGATAGTAGATGGGAATCATCTTAGCCCAAGATATTCTTTCATCAGCATATCGACAAGAAAAAGAATAGCTCAATTTTCAAGATTAGTTGAGGGATAGGGCTTTACTGCAGGATTTTTTAAAATCCAGTTTGGACATTTAAAGGTTGTTGCTGTTCAATGAATACACAACCTATATAATTCACAGAATTATTGTATTTATCTGACATGAGCCAGTTAAAATATTTTTGCCATTAGCAGTTCAAATGAACTCAGCAGATAAGGTGCCAAGTGAAACAGAGTTAGCAGCTTTTTAGAAACTCTGACTTAACAGCCCAAATCCATGAAGCACCATTTTAGATGACATAAAGAAAAACATTGCCAGGAAAGCTGCAAGATGTCTAAGAACAAAAATATTGGCATACTATACATGTCACTATACTGTATGTGTCATTGCATGTGAGTTTTGAGAAACTGTCCTCAACTTGCTTTTGTGACAATGAAAACTTTATTGCAATGCACATTAGATGTAAGGCTAGACCTATGCTCCTATATACCCATTGAAAAAAAATTCAGCCCAGTGTCTCACAATACTTAATTCATGTGCCTTTGGTAAGGACAGGGGTGGGGTGCATGTAACACGAGTGTGTGCTATGCAGAAAATGTCCCTGCAAAGCAAATTTGTTGTCCTTTATAACCAATGCTAAACATAAGTAGCATGTGTGAATTGTGAAATAAGTTTTGCTTTGCAAATGTGTAGGTAACAAAATGCCTGTTACTTGTGGGTCCGATACTTTAAAAGTACACACTTCTTCTGGGAGGCCAGCCTGAAAATTAAACTCAGAGATTTATGTCTATACTACCACTTATGTCGGCATAACTTATGTCACTCAGGGGTGTGAATAAGCCACCCCTCTGAATGACTAGGGTTGCTAACCCTCCCGGATTGGCCGTGAGTCTACTGGAATTGTTATTGAACTCACGGTGAGTATTGAAAGCAATCTGGGAGATTTTAATTGACCGCTAAAAGTTTGGTCATCTGAGCTAAGGCAGGCAGGCTCCCTACCTCCCCTGGCTCTGCGGGGCTCCAGGAAGCGGCTCACATGTCCAGCTCCTAGGTGCAGGGGCAGCCAGGGGGTCGCCGAATGCTGCCCCTGCCCCGAACACTGATTCCGCAGCTGTTTGCCGGCCAATGGGAGCTGCAGGGGCAGTATCTGCAGGCAGGGGCAGAGCAACCTGGCCACCTCTGAGCCTAGGAGCTGGACATGCTGGTTGCTTCTGGGAGCCACCCAGATAAGTGCTGGCCGGTGCCTGCACCCCTCACCCCCTCCTGCACTCTAACTTCCTCCCCTAATCCTGAGCCCCCTCCCACAATCAAACCCCCTCCCAGAGCCTGCACCCCAACCCCCTGCTCCAGCCCTGAGCCCCCTTCCTCACTCCGAATCCCTCAGCCCCAGCTTGGAGCCCCCTCCTGCACCCCAAACCCCTCATCCCCAGCCCCAACCCAGAGCCCTCACCCTCTCCCGCAACCCAACCCCCTTCCCCAGCCTGGTGAAAGTGAGTGAGGGTGTGGTGGGGACAGAGGGCGGGAGTGACAGAGGGAGGGGGGATGGAGGGATAAGGGGTGTGGCAGGGGCAGGACAAGGGTGTTCCGGTTTGTGCAATTAGAAAGTTGGCAACCCTATAGTGACATAAGTTTCACTGACCTAAGCGTTGGTATGGACAGTAACATGTCGGTGGGAGAGCTGCCACTGCTTGTGGGGGTGGATTAATTAAGTCAACGGGAGAGCTGTTTCTCCCATCAGTTTAGAGTGGCTTCACTAGAGAGCTTACAGCGGTGCAGCTGTGCGACTGTGAACTCTCTAGTATAGCCATAGCCTTAGAGAAATGGCTAACCATATTGTTAACCCATATGACTAAACCTGGTTAATCTGAATAGATGGCAAATTCAGAGGATGATGAAGTATAATCTCTTTTGAAGTATTCATTTGTTTTTATATTTAAAATCCAAGAACATAAATAGAAAGATTTCTTCCATTTATAAATATACCCCCTTATACCCCTCCCCCCCGCTGCAAATAGAGTTTGTACTTCTGTCTCAATCAAAGCAATGTACATTTATTTTGTCACAAAGTATTAGAAGACCAAAATGAGAAACTGGGGAAAAAAACACTTTCCACTTCTGTAGAGCTTTACTCCCAGTCCTAAATTACGTTGACTCTGAGACCCTGAATACAAGCAATCCCCAGCAAAAAAAGACCTTAGTCGTCATAACCTTAATATTGACCACATAATATTTTCTAGAAAAGTACAGATTGTCATAGTTTCAGGGTTAACTGCACATCTGACACACGCGCAGGATCTCCAGGGTATGGTGCACTCCAGGCATGTCTCCTCTAGCCCCCGTCCATCTCTGATGTGCTCCTTCGCTGAGGGAGGAGGGAGAGTTTACACAGAGCTTGCTACCCTGGCTTTGTACCAACAAGGGTTTTTTGCCCAACTTCCCCTAAGTGGCAGTTTTAAGTCTCTCTTGTGCCACTTGAGTGGCGCAAAGCAATTTCACCTATGCTGACATCTGACTTTCAGCATATTCAGCTTTGAAAGGAGACAAATGAGAGATTATATGATAGATATATATAAAAGAGTGAATAGGTTGGAACAGAGGCTCTCAACCTTTCCAGACTACTGTACCGCTTTCAGGAGTCTGATTTGTCTCACATACCTCAAAGTTACACCTCAGTTAAAAACTACTTGCTTACAAAATCAGACATAAAAATACAAAACGTCACAACCCACAATTTCTGAAAAATTGCTTATTTTATCACTTTAACCATATAATTATGAACAAAGTGGAATATAAATATTGTACTTGCATTTCAGTATATAGTATATAGAGCAGTACAAACAAGTCATTGTCTGTATGGAATTTTAGTTTGTACTGACTTCACTAGTGCTTTTTATGTAGCCTGTTGTAAAACTAGGCAAACACCTAGATGAGTTGATGTACCCCCTGGAAGACCCCTGTGTACCCAGGGCTACGTGTGTCCCTGTTTGAGAACCACTGGTTTAGCGAAGGTATATCAGGAGCTCCTGTTTACCCTCCCTCATAACAACAGAACAGAAAAAAAACAATGAAACAAAGAGAACAAATTTAGAGATGAAAAAACAACTTTTTTTCATACATAATTAATACTTATCCCCCAGGCTACTGAGATCAAGAGTTTAGCTACTCTCAAATTTGGAGGATTATTATTTCATTTCATTTCTAGCGACACACAAAGGTGCACTGAGCACCTTCATAAACAGAAAAGACATGATCCCTGCCTTGAGGCTCTCACAAACGTATAAGAGATCCAACATAAAGAAAAGGTCTGACAAGGCAGTGAGGCAAGGGAATAATGGTGAGTAATATCAGTAACACCACACGGTTACTCAGCAAAGGCACAAGCACAGCACCATGAAGTTATAAAGGGGTTTTGCCCTTTATAAGACTATCCACTGTACATCAGATAGCATAAAATTATATTAAGGATAAAAGCTCTCTTGTTTACTAAATGACTGGAATTAGAAAGAAACTTCCACAAGTTATTCCATAATTGTCCATTTGGGGTTTTTTGTACCTCTGAAGTATCTGGTGTTGGCCATTGTTGGAGACCATGAAGTGGACTAGCGGTACCATTCATCTCCTCTGGTGTGTCAATTCCTATATAATAGAAATTAGTTGTATCAGAAAACATTGTCATTCTCTGTCTAATAATAGACCATTTGGCCCAATATTAGTACAAGATTTATAAGTTGCTTTGTTCCTGCCACCCCATGTGCTTCTTATTTTCTTTTCATGTACATTAATTTCAGTTAACTTTTCTCATGCCATTTTAATGCAGGGATTCATATGGAAATGAACATCTGATTCATGGTATTTATTGCCAGTTTTGTCTGAGCACTGAATTGTTAAACTGTTGTCAGTGTTTTTCTTGGCGTAGCCTCACCTCCTGTAGACCACGGTAGCTGGGAGAGTTACAGTCATAAACTTTCCAGCTGTAGAATGTGAGCTAGCCTTTGTTTTAATCTGGAGAGCAATCGGCATTGCCTTTAGTGTCCAAAAATGTCTTAGGATACATGTGTAACGGTTTGGCTTTGTGTTTTATTTTGGGTTTTTTTTTATGAATAAATCATGGGAGAACTCCAGATAGAAACTGGCACAGAAAGGGAAATGATGCTCATGGCCAGTGGACTACTAACTGTTACATAATGTGCACAAGGGTTCTGAAAAGAATGCTGGGGAGCTAATGCCAAAGAGTGGATGTCACAGGTAAAAGTGGGAGGTGTTCCTGCAAATCATTTTCCTCCCATTTAAAACTGAAAAATGTCTTCCTGAGTGCTCTGCCAAGATGCTAGTCTTCCATGTTAGAGAGACAAGTTGGGTGAGGTAATATCTTTTCTTGATCCAGCTTCTGAGCCACACACAGCTCTTCTTTACATTGCAACATGCTGCAGATCTTTCCTTAAGCTGCCTCACCTGAGGCGACAGCCATGTTGCAGAATGTTACTCCTCAAAGTCATTTCTGTTTGCAGCCAAGCCTCTTCAGACCAACATTCACCCATTATTCCATGAACACCTACCTCCCACTGGTTTACATTTGTGCATTTATGTAGTTGCTAAATGAAATAGCTCTGGGTGCATGGGTAACACAAATGTTTTCTGCCAAATAAATGTTTGACACAAATTAACTCTGATTTTTTAAAAAAAATGTGGAATTTCAGACTGCAAACACATTTACTTTCACTCTCATTTTCTATTAGTGTAACTTTTTAGCTTAGTGCCATAGACTGGAACAAGATGTACTGTACTGTAATCATGGTGTTTCTTATAGCCAAACCTCATGGAAATCAGCTGAGTTGTGTGGAAGGTGGGAGAAATTGGGCTGCTGCGTGATACTCACGTTTCGAGCCCCAAATCTGTGAAGTCCGTACTCCACAAGTTTCCAAGTGTTTTTGTTATGGGTTCCTCCTAGACAAAAATTTCTTCCAACCATTCTCAAGGAAAGAAGTAGAAAAGGTACTGAGCTCAGTCAATCAATGAAACCAGGGAAAGCCTGTAGCTTTGACAATGTATGACCAAAAAGACTACAACATATTAGCAAGAAAAAGCCAATGATGGGTTGTCTATCTTCATCTACTGTGTCATATAGGAGAATATGATATTGAAGATATTCTTAAGGTGATAGTTTACTAAAGCAAGATAAAGGTCACTGTTCAGTAGCCAGCTATCACCCAATATCAGTCATCATAAGTTATAGCTACAAACTCCTGGAGCAAATGAACCTACAGAATATTACACCCATAACAGAACAACTTTTGAGAAATGATAAGATGGGTTTCCAAACAAATCAAAGCACCTGTGACCAAGTGTTAGCACTTACTAAGCACATTAAGAATGGATTTCAAGAGAAGAAAATGAGCTCCCTCTTTTTGACCTTACAGTAGCTTATGACACCATTTGGTACACTTGTCTGCTGTATGAAATGTCAAGGGTTCTTCCTAGATGGGTTGTCATGGCAACTGAGTTTATGGTCCAAGGTAGATTTTTTTCAGGTGGCTATGGGACACAGCACCAGGAGATTCTAGAGAACAGATTCCCGCAAGGCATCAATTTTATTTAATATATCCACCAATGGCCTATCAAACATGGTTCATGTACACTGATATCATCTGCTTGGATTCAAGGGACCAGGACTTCCAAAGGATTGAAGAGAACCTGAACAGTGATATGGCTGCCTTATGTAGGTGACTATGGCAAGAATTGGAGACCGAAACCAAGTATATTTAAGACTGTCAATCTGCTTCCACTTACACCAGGCTCAAAGCCAACTTGAGCTTAACAACTTTTTTGAATGGTCAGCGGTTGACATGTGATTCAAAACCAGTGTCAAACTATAACTAGAGGTCATCCTAGATTTCACACTTCCATACGAATATCTCATTAAAATAGCTCAAAATAAACTAGCCCCTGAACAAACTGGTAGGGTCCACCTGGGGAACCAGTGCACAGACACTGTGGAGTTTGGGGCTTGCTTTCTGCTATTCAGTTTGCAAATACTGCACCCCAGTTGGGTTAAATTCTGCCCACACTAGACAAGTAGACATACAGCTTACTCAGACGATTAGAATTCTCATAGTCACATTGAAGCCAACAAAACTTGGCTAACCAATATTCTTCCACCTAACATCTGGTGTCAAAATGAAGCCAACAAACTGAAGTAAAGGTACAGAAAATGCTACCATTCAGGAATATATGGGATGCACCTGGCCGATAACTGCCTAGCAGAAATCGAATCTGGACAGTGCTGCACACTTTCCATCCAGGGGATAACATCGTCAGCTCACAGTGGTGGACAGAAGTACCAGGAACTCCTACATCATCATCAGGCTGGATGAATGGCTACCTGGCTTAAGCTGGCTCCAAAGCAACATGGGAGCCCAAACAGGTTCAGGTATGGTGCGGTTCGCTGCACCAAGACCAGCTATGTCTGCAGCATCCAGGACAGCCCACTGTGCATCTGTACAGGATGGCTGTTGTTTTTGTGTTGGGCTCCCAGGAGGACTGTTTGAGCTGGACACTGCTGATTCAGAGGTCATTGATTGGCTCAAGACCATTTAGCTGGGTTTTTTATGTTTTAAATCTTATGTTGCCCACACACAAACATATACACTTCATGACAGATAACAAAGAAGTTATTGAATTATCAGCATTATCATCCATGCTGTCCCAGTTTGCAAAGTGAATCAACCCTCTGGGTTTTCTGGGGAAGCTGAGGATGAGTGGGAGTCATGTAACAGGTGAAGAATATGAGGGAATTAGGTCTCAATTTGGGGCAACTGGGCACCTAAGTGAATGCTCCTATCTTTGGCTCATGTTATGGTACTTGTAACATCTATGGATTAGTGGATTTCACGCACCTATTTTGTGAGGGAGGAAATTCCCGCATACTCTGGAATGATATGATGAACATGCCAGGCTGAAACTGTGTTTACTGGTCCCTACATAGGTTTCTTCTGAGTACTGGCTGTCAGTACCACATAGATTCAAGAATTAATGTGATGAGACTATGCAGGATTTTATATTGAGGTATGAACCAAACCTTAATTATGACCATTTTTTATACAAGCTAATTAATATTTTTGGTGAAATTCATACTTATGTGGAAAGCAGGTGTATAAGTGAGAAACAGGAGATACCCGCCACCAAAATCCACATAGAAGATTCTAGTCCAAATGCACCTATAATTGAACTGTCCTCAGCTATCCCCTGTTTACTTCAGCTCTGCCTCCACCCAGGAACTCATCGCTTTGGTCTGAAATAAATTGCACCTCAAATTGGTGGGCCATTTCAACAGCTTTCTCGGGACTGGCATGCACAAGACCAGGGTGAGAATGTACCCGCTTCCTCCTTGGCTTATATCATCTATTCACCCTGCATATTTGGAGCTGTGGAACACAAGTAGAGGTGGCATTATGTGGTACTTCCAGGATTCAAACTGCAGCACACAAGGATGATCTGCATGATATCCACTAATTTCGCCATTAAATTTCATCAATTTTGTGCCCTGCCCTGGACACCTCAGAATTTGTATCTTTTATCAGAATATCAATAAATCTTAAGAAATAGTGGGGGTGTTTAAAAAATTGACATAAACCAGCTTTTCATATGCAACACAGACCCATAAATTTCTCTGTGTTGGATGTTTGATGTCTTTAATGAGGCACTGAAAACCTGACATGTGCATTAGTTTTCAATAGAGGTAGTCTCTCTGTATAATAATGTTTGGAAAGCAAACGTTGGGTTAATATGTGGTTAAACAATTTGCAATACAGAAAATGTTTTTCCTTGCAAGATAGCTGTCCTGTGAAAGTGAAGTATACTTTTGGTTTTAGAATCCATGCAGACATCGTTTGTAAGTGATTATTAAGATTTTACAGATACTTCAGGAACGCTTTTAACTTGTGGGTTGGCTAGTCCAGTATGTGCCAAATGTTTTTATAAGTAGTTTTCTGTGCATTTTTACTTCCCTCTTTCTCCCACTGTTTTACTTTAAGTGACCAAAATTCTCCCAAATTGCAACTTCAGCTATTTTTGTAAAAACAGGTATTGTGGTATTGGTACACTGAAAGGATGTTCACATTAAAGGAATGCAGGGTTTGCGTGATAGCACGTAATACTGTGGGTTGAGAGTCTAACAGTTGCCTTTTAGTTTTGTAACATTGTTCATTTTCTCTGTGTGTGTGTGTGTGTGTGTGTGTGTGTGTGTGTGTGTGTGTGTGTGTTGGGGGAGGGGAATGGATTACAGGCAGACCACTGCCTTATACACAGTGAGGAAGATGGGAGGGTTTGCTGTGGTGACCATATCTAGCACATCATGCTAGCCAATACCAGCATTACTGTAGGCCTTGGGCATGCAGTGATTGGTGGGATTCTGGCTGTAGGTCCAGATTAGATCCTCAAGTCAAGCCAAGATCTGCTCCTATCTCAAAGGAGAGCAATGGTGGCTGTACATTGACTTTATACTCCCCTAATCGTGAAGCAGTTTGACACTCTATTCAAGTTAAAGCGGGTTTAGGCTTTCCTTAATTTGTGCCCATCTGCAGTAGTTTCCAAAAGGCCATTCTGACAGTGAGGATTACCAAATCAGACAGGCACACAGGCCACATCCCTGATAGCATCCCCAACACACCCCTAGCAGAGGGGTGCAGAGCTAGCTATACTGGTCATAGACCATCAGGGGAATCCTTGCACAGCTGGTTAAATCGACTTTGTTGTTGTTTTATGCTGGTGTCAAGTGCAAAGCAGCCTGCAGGAAGGTGTCAACATCTGGTCCCATTTTTTTTATTGTTTAAATCTTGTTTCTTATTGAATAACCCAGTTTTTCATTGCTGGCACCTGGTGAGTCCTCAGAAATCCATTTGGGTACTATTGGGAACTTTTCTATTGCCACAGTCATGTGTTACATAAAATTGCATAAGAAAAAAAGAACAGGCAGAAATGCCTGTCTGTAGGAATTACCTTAGAATCATCTTCAGGATCATTACACATATTGAATCTATTTCCCCATGTTAAGTATCCTCACGCCTTGCTGTCAACTGTCTAAAATGGGCCATCTTGATTATCACTACAAAAGTTTTTTTTCTCCTGCTGATAATAGCTCATCTTAATTAATTAGCCTCTTACAGTTGGTATGGCTACTTCCACTTTTTCATGTTCTCTGTATGTATATATATCTTCTTACTATGTTCCATTCTATGCAACTGATGAAGTGGGCTGTAGCCCACGAAAGCTTATGCTCAAATAAATTCCTTAGTCTCTAAGGTGCCACAAGTACTCCTGTTATATCTTCAGGAAGGATATTCAAGAGTATTCTTGGATCTGATGGATAAGTTTCATCCTGTCCTTTAAAAAAAAAAAAAAAAAAAAAAAAAAAAAGCACCATATAAGAGCTAGGTATTATTATTATTATTTACTATTTGTTGTATACATTCTCAATCTTTTTGTAGATTCACACACTTCCATTGTATATTTCGGCAGCAGTTTCTGTATTGTATATCCAAGGTTTGTTTATTTCTAATGTGTTTCAGGAGGATTTTTTAAATATCATGAATCAAGAAATAACACTGTATTTTAAAATGTATATTTATTGCTATATTTTGTTTTGGTACATAAAAATCTTATGATTTTCCACTGATCTGGGTGTTCAAAGATAGGTTTCCATTGCACATTTTTGTGGTTCTGTTTCATCAATAGATGCAGGTCATCATTCCAGGCTGACCCAGTGACCTATGCTTGCAGGCGGGTATGGTATTGCGGGTGAACCCTTACTTGACTTTTCCCTCACCCAGCGTTATCAACATGTCCAGACAGACCTCTTCATGCTAAAGAGCACCCCTTTTTGGAGGGCCTCATTTATTAACAGAATAGTCAATGTAGAAATCAACAAAACTTTCATTCCAACATCTTAGCTGGGTGAGCAGGTTGTTCTTGGTCCATCTTTCCCGCACTTGAGTCTTGTGCTCTCATCTTTCCAGGCTCTTCCTCGTGCGTTCTCTGTTCCAGTATTTGTCCCTGGTGTTAGGCATCTTGTACCTACCAGAGTAAGATCCTTCTCTGGAGTCAGGGATCAGGGAGGTTTATCCACTCTGACTCTTTTCCAGAAACTACGGGTCATCCTTGTCAGGTGAGGCCTCCAGCCAGCATCAGGGAGACCCTTGGCTGATACTAGACCCTCTTGGATGCCTGCTGACTGCAGCCCGCTGTCTATGAAGCTCCCATCTCTAGGAGCACATCTTCCAGGCTCCCCATTCTGGTGGATTCCCCCGAGACCTCATATGCTTGGCTTCCTGCTCAGGCCTCTGACTCAGATCTCTCTTGGGAGCTCTTCTTTCTGTCTCTCAAACTAAGCTTATGTAATCTTTATTTGCAGTCTTCATAAGGTAGTCAGTCACAGGCAGACTGGGCTCTAACGCCCCATAAAGTGCAGCTGCCCGGAGACAGTGCCTTATAAGGCATTACTTATAAGATATTACTTATATCAGGTGCATTTACACTAAAGTAGTCTATTACTTTAGTTAAAGGTGATATGTTCAGCTCTTCAGGAACACAAATGATTAAATGTCATATTTGTAAGTATTGATCAGAAAATAATTTTCCCTATGGAAAATTTCAACAAAAGTAGCTATTTTTTGCCAAAACGGCTGACAACTAAATGTCTACAGTTTTATGTTTAAAAAAAAAATTAAGGAAAAATGTTAAGCAAAAACTTTCCACAAACTAGTTAGTGACAAATGCAAATTTTAATTGGGGGGGGGGGGAATTTTCAAAGGAAAACTTTCAGCCTAGTCTAATATTTATAAAACAATTGATCAGGAAAATAAATTCAGATCCTGAGTTACAGAAAATATTAATTTAAAATGGAATTATTTCTATCCGCTATAAAATTAATCCTGCCTACCTTCCGTTTCTTTTATATATATAAAATTCCTTTTTGATTATGGGCAAGGCACTTTTAAGCCAAACTTTTCACTGCTGGTCACTAATAAACTGTGTTAAAAGAACATTATTAAGGTTGCAACATCAAGCACGCAAAAGTTAGGAAATAGCGGAATTAAGGTGCATGTGCAAATTTTGATCATTGTGTGTATGGTTTATGATACAGTCTTTAATTACATGATCACAGACTCTTCCCCCCCCCCCCCCCAAGATCTCTGCCTCATTCAGAGCTATATTTCAGTGTGTGGCCCCAAATCTTTAGTGTACGTTGTTCAAAGTCTGCTGTGAAGACAGAATTAATAATTTCCTCATGGGCTTTTCAATGACACTCATCACTGTAGTATCTGAGGGTCTCCCAAACATTAATGAAATTATTTTCACAATACCCCTGTGAGGTGAGGGTGGTATTACCCCCATTTTACTGATGGGGAAAGTGAGGCATAGAGAGATTAAGGTCAAAAATATCATCCACTAATTTTAGCCCAATCTGAGATGTTTAGGACCTGATTTTTCATATAGCACTCTATGTTTAAAGCACAGCTCGCATTGACTTCAGTTGCAGCTGTGAGTGCTCAACACTTCTGCAAATCGGATCTCAGGATATCAAGTTAGGTACTCAGAAAATAAAGAACTGGCAATTAGTGACCACCAGTGAAAAGTTTGGCTTAAAGTGCCTTGCCCATAATCACAAAGGAATTCTGTGCAAAAGCAAGAATAGAATCCACTTCCCCAGGGCACCATTCAACTAACTAAATCATAAGATCATCCTCTCTCTTCCTGCAAGCCCCTGCTTCATTCATTACACACCTTCCAACTTCTGCATCAAATGAAGCAGGGGTTCTCCAAACAGCCTCTTTCACTACACAACCCTGATTCATCTTCAGAGCAGGACCACTCTTTGCACTGAAAAAATAATTTTTTATCATATAATTAAAGACTTTATTGCAATGCATATGCAAAAGCAGACTTAATTCTGGCATTTCCTAACTTCTGAGTGCTTGACTTTGCACCCTTAATAATGTTCTTTTATCATATTTTTCTACGTAACTTCTTAGGTTTTTAACAAAACAAACAAACAACCGCCCCCCCCAGAAATTGCATTATGTAGCATCATATTGATACTCACATAGTTGAAGCCTTGAAATCTACCACACAGACCTCTGCCACTTAAACTAACAGAATAACTGGTAGCAGTAATAGGTTGTCATCTTCTATGTGGACCAGCACAAGAGAGTTTGCTTTGCCAGTGGGTTTCACAAATATTTGCTGACAACATCAGGAATAGTGAGACACAGAAATCCTCCATTCCAGACTCTGGAGGGATTCTTCTGCCCATTTCCCATGCCATCTCATGTGTCCTGGTCTTGCCTTTTTCCCCATTCTTTGCTTCTGATCCTAGCCAATCCCAGTCTCCTTGCCCAGCCAGTCCTAGTTTCCCTCTCCCCCTCTCTGCCAGCATCCTGTCCGAGTTTTTGCCTCCCATTTCCTGCCCTCTTCTCCAGGCTTTTTACCCATCCACCCCTCTCCCCACAGGTATGGATCTTATTCTCTCTGCATTCAAATCAGACAGCTTCCACCAGGGCCGGTTCTAGGTTTTTTGCCGCCCCAAGCAAAAAAATGTTTGGCTGCCCCCAGCCCAGCCCTGGGCTCCTCCCCCCCCCCCACCAGTGCCCTCCCCCACCCGCACCCCCTGCCACCCCAGCTCTGGGCTCTCTCTTCCCCCCCACCCGCACCCCCTGCCACCCCAGCTCTGGGCTCTCTCTTTCCCCCCCACCCACACCCCCTGCCACCCCAGCCCTGGGCTCCCCCCCCCCCCACGTGACCTCCTCGTTTGCCACAGCAATCCCTGTTTACACTTGCAGTGGGGATCAAACCGTTTCTCCTATTTTTATTTCACTTTAGTATAAATCTCGCCCCCCCCCCCGCAACCCCATCTTTAGTGCTCCAAATGTTAAGAGGGTTCAGGCAGAGGAGCGGGTGTGGGGGTGCTTGGGGGCTCTACACTGGCAGAGAAGCGGGGTGTGATGTACTTGCAGAGGAGGGTGGAGGAGGAGAGGGGGTATCAGGATGGTTGTGGGAGAAGAGGTGCAGGGGAAGGGGGGAGGTGCGGGAGGAGAGGGCTGGGGGAGGGGTACAAGGGGAGAGATGCGGGTGAAGGGAGAGTACAAGGGGAAGGGGTGTGGTGAAGGAGCGATGGGGGGAGGTACAAGTGAAGAGGCTGTGAGCGGGATGGGGGGTGCAAGGGCTGAGAGGGGCAGGCGCTGACAGCTGCTTCCCCAGCCCCGTGCAGGCAGTGCGGAGAGGATGGACACTGACCACCAGGTGCCTGAGCCGCAGGGGTCCCCCGGTGGGGCAGTATCCCCTGCTGCCCCGCTCGGAGCCGGGCTCTGCCTCTCCCCACCCCTGGCAATCTGGGGACCCAGGGCAAGCAGCGTGGGGCTGAGGCAGGGGAGGTGCGTGGCGGGCTGGGTCCAGGGGCAGGAGGGGGCAGCTCCCTGGCAGCTCGGGCTGCACAGCCACTCATCCCATCAGGCGGGAGCCGGGATCCGCACCCTCTGCCCAGCCCAGCGGCGCCCTGCACAGCCCACTCGGGTGGGGAAACGCCGCGCTGACCTGGGGAGACTCAGAGCAGCAGCGGTGGCGGCAGCAGGACCCCTCCTCCCTCCCTGCATCCCGGACCCTGCTTCCCTCCCTCCCCGGCTCCTCACACACTCCGGGAGCCCCTCTCGCTGCCGCAGCAAGGACTCAGCTCCAGGGGACGATGCTCTGGCTCTCCAGCAGCAGGGCTCTGGCTAGGGCCGGCTCCTGGCTTTTTGCAGCCCCAAGCAAAAAAAAAAAGGTGGGGTGGGGGGGCATGGAGAGCCATCTCTTGGAAAGTGCCGCCCCAAGCACATGCTTGGAGCGCTGGTGCCTAGAGCCGGCCCTGGCTTCCGGCTGCCTGGGATCAGCACAGATGTGTCATTGAATGTTCAGGAGAAACTGTCTGCTCTCTCTGCAGCAACCCATACCTGCAGTTGCAGGGAAAGTCCTGCTCAGCCCTGGGATGAAGCATGCCCAATGCTCATGAAACGTTCAGGGAATTTTGCTGCTAACCTCTAAGAAGTCTCTACCTAGCATGTGCAAACTGCAATAACTTGGCTAAATTTGGGCAGATTTCACTGGGAGTGGCAAAATGCACATTCCTGATACACAAGCCACCATGCTGCCAAATGCCAAGTGCCTGCTCCACATCATGGGGGCCCTAGAGCTTTTCAAATAAAAGATCTCTGAATTTTTTTAACTTGGGCAAAAAACAATGTTTTTTCCTTAGTCTCATTCTCAGAAATGGCTGAACCATTTTCACTAGAATGTCAAATAAATAAATAAATAAATAGTCTAAGGCAGACACCCAGCATGGAAAATTTCACCTTCAAATGGCTAAAGTATGGCAAAGTTATAAGCACCCCAATTCTGGGTCTTATAGTGGAAAGTTTCTGGCAACTTTAATAACAGATGGTGCAATGTGTTTGTCTGTGTGTGTATCGTGCTTTGTTCATTTCAAGCAAGAAATAATTCAATCTAATTGGAGAGAAAGAACTGTCCTGGAAAGCTAAACCTGTAATTTTATTGCCACTGATTTGTTAATCATAATGTGAATATAACAAATAGAAACTATGTTGATTTAGTTTCTTATGGGTATTTAATTTGTGTTTAAATAATAGGGAGTACATCTAAGCTTACATACATGTTGCCAACAGTGAGCTAATGCCCAGACCCACCAATTTAATTCCACACACTGGAATCCTGTTAAATCGATCTAATAATTTAATCTGTTTATGCCGCATGTTACAAGCGGCTTTAGCAAACAGACGTTTCCTTTTTTCACATAACTATCAAAATCACCTGTCTTAAAATTTCTCTTTTGAAGTTTAAAATCTAAAAAAGTTGAAATCCCTGTGTTATAGTTTCAAAAATCCCACGCACCCTTTCAAACACACATACATAATCTGTTTATTTTAAACTGAGTATATTTTATCTCATTTAAGTTATATTTACATGGCATCTGGGAACAAGCCTCCCACCCCTGGGCCCACACTAGTGGGGGTTGTGCTGGCATGGTAAAAATGGTGGTATAGACGTTCTGGCTTGGGCTGTCAGCCTGGTGGGAGGAGGAGGGCTTTAGAGCCTGAGCAGCAGCCCGAGTTGCAATGTCAAAGCAATTTCTACACAGCTATTTTCAGGCAAGCCCTTAGAGACAATAGATATAGAAGATCCTGGTGTCATTCTAAAAACAGCACTTTTCAAAGTATGGCTGCAGTTTAATGGCCAAGTTCTCACTTTCATACCTTAAGGGGCAAATGCAGCCCCTTCACATCCACAGCTGCCCAGAGCCTTAGTGCATAGGAATTGGTATAGTTTCACTGCATGGGGCCAGGGACAAAAGCATGTATGGCTCCTCCACTCCCTAGCTACAGGGGTACTGCATAAGGGCCCCACATCTCTGTATTGCACCTCAGCTTGGGAAAGGATTTCTCACTCATGCATCTTCCCAATGTCTTCCTGACTTTTTTCACTGGGTGTTTGGATCTGGATTTTGGCTTACGGTTTCTGCCCTGCTCCACAAAATCAATACGATGTCTGTAGGATTGCACGCTAGAAGCAATAGTTATTAGATTGCAGGACACCTAAAATAGAAAATGTAATTTGGATATTATTTTTCTTATTTGTGTTGTAGTAACACCTAGGAGCCCCAGTAAACCAAGAACATCTTTTGCTAGACGCTGTACAAATGCAGAACAAAAAGATGATCCATGCACAAAAAGTTTATAATCTAAGTATAACACTAGATACACCCGGTGGATTCAGATGGACAGATGAGGAAAACTCTGTTTTGGAATCATGTTGATGTGATAGTGACATAAGTTTCACATATGGATGTGAAAGTCATAGCATGTCTTTTTTTGTCCCCCAGAATAAAAAAGCAGCTATGGCAACCCTAACAGTTATTCGTGTCTTCAAAAATGTGCAGTCAATTCTATATGGTCAACTAATGTTTCAAATCCCTAACTTATTTTTTGGCCCTCCTACTGAGCAACCTTTTAAGTGGTCTAGCCCATTTTTCTTTAAATATTGAAAAAAATCTTTCAAGTTTATGTTGATTACCTCAAATTTCACCCCAGACATGTTTATGGCTTTGTTATAAACTCCTGAAAATAGTCTGTGTTAATAGAAAAATTAGCCTTTAAAGGCAAACTCTTGAGTTTAGCCAAATGAATGGTGCCATGCTAACTAGGGATCAAGGTCCTTGCCAATTCGTTGTCCAATGATTCTTGCCAGGGGGGAAGTTGATTCTTAGGGACATATGCTGTATAAGCTTTCGTGTCCATTCTGGTTTTAAACTTCAACGAGGCTCTTTTGGGAATGGAGAACACAATGCATAGACTGTTAGCAAAATATGGCCATGTGTGAATGGAGTCCTTAAGGAGTGTAGAAAAACTGCAGTCAATCTATAAATCCTTTCCATTCTTTTTGTTGTGCAGGTGGCCCCAAGTATTACAGTATGGGCTTTGGCGTCCTAGTCTTAACTCCTGTTTTAAATCCCATTTCTCATAATATCACATTTCATTTTGCATTTTGTAAAATACTACAGGCACTTGATTTTGTTTAGTAAAAGGAACTGTGAGCAACAGCACACAAAACTTTGTCACAACAGACTTTCATGTTTGTTTTCTGGAATGTGATTTGCAGAGGAGATAGGGCCAGGATCCATAGAGGTATATACTCCTGAGAACTACTGGTGTGTTAAAATCACCTTTTTAATCTATCCTAGTGTAGCTGATTGGATCCAATGGAATTGAATTTTAAGCCTCAATAAGACACATTTTGTAGTGGCTTTATTTCTAGAAAAGTCTCACTAAGTGTGCATTGAAATGGTCCCTTCACAGAATTATTTCACGGGAACAGATCAGATCCATTTTAACAGTGAATCTTGCAATCCTGATGTTATGTGTGTCCAGTTAATCTCTATCAATAAATTTACTTCTTAACATCTATAAAGCCTTCACTTCCTGTGGTGCTGAACATATTATCTTACATTGTGATATACCATTCAGTTCTATAGCATTGAAACAGCAGCACAGGAAATATGCCAGTGCTGTACTAATAAAGAGGCTAATTTAATCTGTTGACTGTCTTGCAAGCCTTTCTTGGACACTTCAGCCTTTTTTCTCTGCTATAGTACCGCTTGAAAGCATTGGCCAAAACAGTTTCAAGATACTCAGCTGTCATGGAATGCGTGCTTGCAGTGTTGTTGTAGCCATGTTGGTCCCAGGGTATCAGAAAGACAAAGTGGGTGAGATACTCTCCTGCTGGACCAACTTCTATTGGTGAAAGAGACAAGCTTTCTTCTCTGTGATACTTGAAAGTTTGTCTCTTTCACCAACAGAAGTTGGTCCAATAAGAGATATTATCTCACCCATTTTGTGTGTCTGATATAATGCATGATCACTCCAGTTTAATATTGCAAGAGTGTAATAGCCGAGAGATTCACAAGTCAGGAAGATTGAAATAATTTACAAAGGTTCTATTTTCTTTTCTTTTTCTTTTGCAAATAAGTCCTCAAGTCGTCATGAACTTTCTCTGGAAGGTACATAATCAGTTGGGTTCAAGTCTATTTGAATCCAGAGATAAAGAACGGACTTAAGGCTTGAGGGGATGACTACCCTGCAGCTGGGAAGTATGACTCTCAGCCTGTGTAGATGGACTCATGCTACCCCAAGCCACCTCCAGTGGCACAACATCCACACTGCTATTTTAGCACACTAGCTCGAGCAGCATATTGCACTATGTGTAGTCGTTCCCATCACACCTGTGAAAAGTGGGTGTTAAAAGCTAACAATCTTAATTCTTAGCACTTTGTATCTGATTTGCACAAACAAGGTGTGAGGCAGTGAAAAATCAGGTCCAATTTGAGTTTTGCCTGAGTTAAAAACTGTAGGATTTGACCCTGTGTGTGTGCATTAATGGGCAAGAGTCCTGTAGGCAATTATGTATTTCTTTTTCTATGTAAAGCAGTGATTTGTAGCAGTGACGCTAGAGGTATTTTGATGACTCCAAAAATACTGGACTGATACCCAGTTACCAGTTGCACCTTAGCAAAGATTTCTTCTGCTGCTAGAATATAGACACAGAAAGACAGAGATAATAATTTTTAATAGACCCTAAAAAATGCATCCGGTTTTATTTTATTTTTATTTTTTTTAAACTCGTACAGTTCAGGCACTGAGCTGGTAATTTAGCCTACTCATCTGTACCCTGTGTGTTCCCAGAATCCATTGCAGTCATTAACCCTGAAAATAGTTCTAGACGTGTATCCTTTTAAAAAGTCACTTAATCTCAAAACTGTCTTTTTGAAATGTGCTAACTTAATGCTTGGCAGCCTTACACTGTACACTTTGAAATAATTAAGCTTGTATCCTGTTAGTACTGTAGTTAAAAAGTGTAGGAAGTCAATGCAGCAGCTTAAATAAACCAGTCATTGTGTCAACTAAATGCAAGTCTAAATTCTGTTAATAAAATGAATCACATTCAGATGCAGCATCCAAACCCATAGAGGTAATAGTCCCCAGACAAAACAGTTTAAATTTGCACGGTGCAGCGTATTGTGTACTTTCCATTAAATTCACTGAGCTATCCAAGTATTTAGGATCAGGGAGTGGGAGTCCTAAGGAAAGACATGGCACTTTCTCTCTAATTAGTTCTTAAGGGTTAAACTGTTGCTTTTGTGATAAGTAGTAAAAGGAAAATGACATACAGCTTGTATGTATTCCTGAATACTGTATGCATCATGGGGTCTCCAATAGATATACAATTTTATAGCTCATTAAAGTTTCACAATAGAGGCCAAAAAAAAAGATTAAGTGGTATTTAAAGGATCTGGTTAAAGAAAACAAATATAATATTTTATTTTTCATATCTTTTAAAGTAAATGTAGCACTCCTGAAAGATAGAGAGAATGAAATTCAGTTTTCATAGTATTGGTGTATCATTGGGCTGCAGCCTTTTCAGTACTGCCCACCTATGTCTCAGTGGTGATTAAGGGATAAGAGTGGGTGGGAATGTAATTCTACCTCCATGACCATGCAGTAGCGTTTCTCCCTGCTAGGAATACCACCCAGGGTGATGATTGGGACTGTGTTTGTACACATCTGTCCTCTTGGAATTGGACTGAGATTTATGGAGAGCCGTCCGATTTTAATGTTGATTCTAGGGCAGTTTACTCTCTCCACTAAATAACTTTAGGATCTACAAAATGACTTTTGATCAGCCAAACAATGTGCTGGAATGTTTGCACAAGAACACGCTATTAGGAATGAATCACTTATACTGTAATTACATGGCACCAGGCATTCTGTCACAGCTGTACAAACTACTCACTCTTTTCACTCTGGGAGGTGTACTCTCCTTCTCTTTTAAAAGAATGGTGTCCAGTTACCTTAATATTTCAAGCCAATGCAGAATTGGAACTAACAAATGTTTCCTTTGTTTTTTTTCAATCCATACAGTGTGAAGGGAGCCGATGCTGGCAACGTGATCAGAGTGTTTGTACCAGATATCGGGATGTTCATTGCTAGCTTGACCATATGGCTTGTCTGCAGAAACCTTGTGCTGAAGCCAGTGACCGAGGATGCAGCACAGTACAACACACAATTTGAAAATGAAGAAATGGTATTAGATGCACATTTATACCTGTATAATATTTATTATTATTTTATTATTTATTATGTATTTGTATTCTAGTACAATAGTACCTAGGAGCCTTAGTCATGAATCCCATTGTGCTTGCTGTCCCTAATCCCATAGGGTTGGATATCAATACCCTTTCACACACTGAATTGTATCTTACTCTGTGAGCAATCTCGTCGATTTTATTTTACTGCCCGGCGTGGAGTAAAACCCCGTTCAGCATGAGGAAGGGTATCAGAATTTGGTGTTTAACCACCAAGAATCTCTCATGTGGTGTGTTTAACTTAATTCAGGAGTGATGGGGTGAAATGTGACCTTAACAACGTCTGATTATGAAAAATATCTCAATTTTATCAGATCTTTTTATCTGTAAATTTTATTTCAGAAGGTAGATGTTATCTTTGTTTTTTACACCGCTTACATCATGTAATTCCATGCCCTGAAAACAGAGAGAGCACTGAGAGTACATGGGAATTGTTCTGTGTAAATGACTATCTGCCAATACACAGAACAAAAAGACAGTCCCCATTCCAAAGATACATTACATTTATAATGTAAATGTAAGACAAGAGTAAGAGACAACATATGGAGACAGACAGATGGGGAATATAAGGAAATAACTGGACAATATTGGTCAGTGGAACTTTTAGTTAATACTGTGTTTTGGGGGCCTTGTCTGAGCTAAATTTGGAAAATATCTCACAAGTGTATATAAAAGTGACCTTGGTTTCAGAAAACAAAAATGAATGTTGTTAAGGAGAAAAACATACCAAAATCATTATCCTAAGGAAGCAAAACGGAAAATTAAAAATTGAATAATTAGAGATTGACCAAAGATGCAAACATTGTATTAGGGTCTGAATTATTCAAATGTCCAGGGTCTTCAGATCCAAGGTTTTGATTCAGCCCATTATGGTGACAAACCAGCCAGACATTTGGATCTGTTTCTTTTCCGAAGTTTGAGGGTACTCAGAACTGGGGGTTTTGTTCAGAGTCACTACTAGGTATTTTGCAAAATTGCTTGAGATTGCAACTTTTGTCTGTATTTCCCAAAGCCTAATATCCACGACCAGCAATATATGACAGGGAAGATACCTCGTGCACCATGCTTTTTGGAAAGAGATTGTTAAATCTGTGAATAATTTTGTTGCCTTTGCCTACTTTGGGTACATAGTGGTGTCATGGGAGCAGAGGGTGGCAGAAAAGATTAAAGTAGAAAATTTCCCTAAAGCTAGAGAAACAAATTGACAACAAAATAAAGAAATCCATTTGGTCACAATATGGATTAGCCCAAACCACATAATGGTGTCTCATGTAAATCCCAAAGTGATTTTTTAAGGGCAAAATGTCAAGCTGGTTTAAATGCTTTGAATCTCATTTTTCTGTCCTTTTCTTGGTTTAAGTGAGAGCCCTAACATCACTTTAATTTTGTTTTTCTTTATAGTTTATTGTAAAGATATTTTTCAGAGAGGTTTATTACAACTCAGTAATTTCATATAGAAAAGGCACTTGGAGGTGATCTACCTCATTGTGGGCTAAAGGCTGGGGATCAGCCACACATTCGGGTGCAGCTCTGGAGAGGAAGAAAATGAAAAGGCTCCTGTACGTCACGTTTGCATTGCCTGTATTTTGGGGCCACCAGAAGCCGGTCCAGTTCCTGTTGCACGTTAGATCAACTACTTTAGACCCACTGCCTGTGGTTCTCATGGACTGTTCTGGCAGCCAGGGATCAACTGAAGATTGCAGCTCCTGGCCACATACACTTCTTCTGGCTGTGCCCTGATATCTTAACCAGGCTAGGCAGGCTCTTCTGAATACCCTGGAAGCTGGTTAAAACTAGCTTTAAGGCGGCTTTTTGCTTGAGTGGTGCAAAAAAGCCTTAGCAGAGGCTAAAATCTGCTGCTATATCTGCAATGGGAGATGTTCCAAGTGGTGTGAAGAGCAGCACCATGAACATGACTGATAAGCAAGCTGTGTTCTGTCTGTCTCTCTTAAAATAAAGTTATATGTTACTGAAGCAGGCTCTGGACAACAGCTTTAAAGTTATCCATCTTCTGTACAGAAAATGTTTGTCCAAGCATAAAATACGAGAAATCGGATTATAGAAGCACACTGGAAGAAGAAAAGGACACATTCAGGTTCCTCTATCTGAATGGTGGTTTTACGAGACTCTGATTTGATGTCCATTTTTGATTAAGGCTAGAGATGGGCCCCAGCCTGTAGTCTGGGTGAAGAGGAGGTAATCCAGAGGTAGAGGGTGTGGAAGGGCATATGGAGCTGAGCTATGGAATGCAGAGAAGGTTAAATGGTAACTAGTAAATACTGATTAAATAGAACAGAATTAGGTTTTAAATGGGATCTTTCATACATGGACTACCTCAAGGCAACCTTCCAACCAATTAGATATTAGGATTTTCTTTAAACACACACAGAGAGAGAGAGAGAGAGAGAGAGAGAGAGAATTTATTTGGCTACATTTTTGTCATTACAGCAAAACTCAGCCAAGATTGTTTGTAATTTTATATATATTATAGATTATTTACGTATTATTACAAAGCACAGTGGCTATGTTTTTATGTCAAAAAATTAGCCATATAAGTATTTTAAGGTGGGGGGGAAATTGTACATCAGTACTTTACACAGCACTGATTTCTTTTCACCATCAACTCATTTACAGCAGAATAACCTATATATTCTTAAAGTGAAGTAAAAAATTAGTGAATGATAAGTTAAACGTTTTTTTAAAATATATCAACTTCAGCTGTCTGTAGGCGTTCTGCATAGAACATCCCG
The DNA here is from genome assembly GCF_011386835.1 of Chrysemys picta bellii. NCBI lineage: Eukaryota > Metazoa > Chordata > Testudines > Emydidae > Chrysemys > Chrysemys picta. The sequence continues at coordinate 202,584,250 of NC_088792.1, forward strand.
TAGTCATGTGTGCTACTTAGAAAGAGTGTTCATAAAATGCAACAGAAGCAGCTAAAAATATTGGGATTCTATACGTCACTGTGCTGGCTGCAGGGAGTCTGATGCACATATGGACTGTATCACTGAGTTTGTGGGGATTTTGAAAGATTCATAATTTTTTGCACATTGGCCCCATTTGCATTGATTTTAATCGATATTTTGGATTTATGCTTTGGATTAGTGTGTTGAAACAGGAACCCTAAATAAATAAATAAATACACCAGTTCTTCAGCACCGCACTGGCTTACAGATTACCATGTTTTAGGAAGCACACTGGACTGGGTCTTTAATTGGCTTAAATTGTTGTATTTCACCCTTCAAATAAAAGCATCTGAAAAAGTGATAAGTCTAGCACAGTGCCACAAAGCGAACAGTCTGGGGGTTTATTGTACCAGCAAGTGAAGCAAATTCCAGAGTTGAGGAACTTCTGCCAGGAGTCCCTGCCACCCATCTCCAGACAGAACATTAAGGATGCATCGGCTGATGTCCCCAGCTACACAGTGCCTGAGGAGATAGGAAGCCTTTTAGATTACTAGGTTCCAAGCCAGCGAGGACTTTATAAATCAAAAAGTCAACACCTTGAACTGCACCCAGAAGCAAATAGTATGCCCTGCAGCTTTACCTATTTAGAGCAGGCAGTCATTTACATAGAATAGGTCCCATGTACTCTCAGTGGTCTCTCTGTTTTTAGGGCATGGAATTACATGATGGTAAGCAGTGTAAAAAAAACAAAGATAACACATCTACCCTCTGAAATAAAATGTACATATAAAAAGATTTGATAAAATTAAGATATTTTTTCATAATCAGATGTTGTTAAGGTCACACTTCATCCCGTTACTCCTGAATTATTTTAAACACACCAGATTCTTAGGGTGGTTAAGTTCCGAATTCTGATTAGTGTTTTATTCCACTGGCAGTAAATCTGTAAAATAAAATCAGCGAGACTGCTCACAGAGTAAGACACAATTCAGTGCGTGAAAGGGTATTGATATCCAACCCTAAGGGAGTAAGGATAGTAAAGATCAATGAAAATATGGAAATCCTGATTCATAATAGTGCATCCAACTTTCAGAGAAACAGACCTGCACCAGAACAAAAAAAGTATACAGTATTGTGGAGCGCTGGAAAGGGGGTGGGAGGCACTCAATTATTTGTAAGTAATGCTGCATAGAGTGTGGTTTTAATTAGCAGTGAGTCATGAAGTAGAAAGGTTTGCCAGATACCAGGCTGCAGTCCAACTCATTACCACTCCTAAATGGTTGCACACTTGGAGCAAATGTGTCTGCAGGCCTTTTTTATTAGGACTCAGAAAATCTAAAGCAGGTGAATTCAGCTGGAGAAGGGCCCAGACTGCAAACTCAGAGAAGCACAATGCCAGTCAAAAAATATAAAGTGCGGGGGGTGGGAGGAGAAAAGAAAAGAGAAATGTTAACTTCCCAGCTGTGTCTGAAAGTATAACCGTCACTGAAGCAGATGGTGATTTTATGTGCCAACATGCAGAGACAGTATATACAGTTTAATAGGTATGGGGGCGGGGGGAGTTGTTTTTCTTGAGACTATGGAAGACTATGCCAGTCAGCATAGGTTTATTTGAGTGCAGTATTCAATCTATTTGGCTTAACAAAGAGAAGGTTAAGGGGTGACTTGATTGCAGTCTGTAAGTACCGACATGGGAAACAAAAATTTGATAATGAGCTCTTCAGCCTAGAAGAAACAGGTATAAAACAGTCCAATGCCTGGAAGTAGAAGCTAGACAAATTCCGACTGGAAATAAAAAACAGTTTTTAACAGTGCGGGTAATTAATCATTGGAACAATTTACCAAGGGTTGTCGTGGATTCTCTGTCACTGGCCATTTTAAAATAAAGATTGGATGTTTTTCTTAAGGATATGCTCTAGTTCAAATTCCGGTGACCTGTGTTTATACAGGAGGTCAGACTAGATCAACACTTTGTTACCTTCTGGCCTTATAATCTCTGAATCTATGGATTGTCTAATATTGTAAGTGACTGAAAAAATCCCTGTAAGACTGTATAACTTAAACTTTACCAGATGTGATCTTAATTGGAATGTACATTTTTAGTTTTGCTCTCACTGTACTTATCACCTTTCCCCTCAAACTTTATTCTTGTCCATGCTACTTGGAATCCTAAAAATCCCTGGTCCGTGCTTTAGGTCAAAGAATATGAACCGGGTTTAGGCTCAGACTGTCCCTGACTCTCAATTTAGAATCTCAAAAATGTTTGATGAAAAGGTTCTTAAATAAAGAAAAGTTTAGAAAATGAAAGTCAGCAAGGAAGGATAATCTTGTGATCATGACACTGTAATGGATTCAGGAGATCTGGGTCAATTCCCAGGTATGCCACAAATCTCTCTTGTGGCCTCAGATCAGTCTTGTAATCTCTCTCTACCTCAGTTACAATCTCTCAATTAATAATTCTTTTATATTATTTTATAAAGTCCCCTCTTATTTGTCTCCTAAGATAAACAATCCATCTCTTCCCTTTCTGGGCCCTTAATCGTTTTTGTTGAATATCTCAGAACCCCCTCTAGTTCTGCAATATCCTTTTGAGATGGGGAGACCAATATTGCACACAATAATACAGATGAGGCCACACACACTGATTTATATAAAGGCATTATTCACCATCCTATTCCTTAGGCATCCTAACATATTCTTACCTTTCTTAACTGCCACTGCACACTGAGCTGAAGTTTTCATTGACATGAGTACAGTAGTATCCAGGTCCCTTTCTGGAGCTGATACAATTTATTTAGAACTCTGTGGGGTGAATAAGTAGTTTAAAAATGTTCCTCCAATGTGCATTAGAACTTGCGGTTCTTGCATTTATCAACATTGAATTTTGTCACTATGTTGTCCATTCATCTTCTTGATTAGCTGTCTAGGAAGTTCCTCAGTCCTCTCTAGTCATGAATAACCTAAATAATTTTGTGTCTTCAAATTTTGCTACCTCACTGCTCACCCATGCCCCCCCCCCACATCATTAATAAATAAGCAACATGGAAACTTGAAACATGCCACTGTTTACCAGAAAATAAAGAGACTAAATGCTCACTTTTTCAGATATTGTAAGTGATGTCTTAGGCTAGGTCTACACTACCCGCCTGAATCGGCGGGTAGAAATCGACCTCTCGGGGATCGATTTATCGTGTCCCGTCGGGATGTGACAATCGATCCCAGAATCGACGCTCTTACTCCACCAGCGGAGGTGGGAGTAAGCGCCGTCGACAGAAAGCCGCAGAGGTCGATTTTGCCGCCGTCCTCACAGCGGGGTAAGTCAGCTGCGATACGTCGAATTCAGCTACGCTATTCACGTAGCTGAATTTGCGTATCTTAAATCGACTCCCCCCTGTAGTGTAGATGTAGCCTTAGCCTGCAGGTGGTTAAGTCTGCCAGTTTCTCTCTCATTAACAAATGGCGTTTCAGCCTCTCAGGTCAACCTGCCTAACTCCATGTCTGTGATTTTCCCTCTTTCGCTTTTGGCTTATAATCCTCACAGTCTTTGAAGTCAAGATGTAAGATTTTATTATCATATTAGCCATGTAATCCTGTGTTGAATTCATATTAAATTTGCTTAGGTGTATCTTGGGAAGTGAAATCTCTGACCATTCCCTGTGCCTTCCCCGATCCCACTCTAGAACTCCAGTTTTCTTTTCCAATTTCCTGTGTATTTCAAAAATTCTTTTGATCCTACATAGGTTTCAACCAATAATGTACAACTCATTTTTGAATACACTCTGGCGAGCATAGCTTTCTAAGTTAAGAGTTCTCCCCATAGGAGGCTGTTGATTGCCTTTGCCTACAGAGTTAGATCAAAAACCATTATCTTTCTGTCACAGCCTTCAGGTTCCCTAGTTTTCAGTAATTTCCCATGTGTGAAACATTACTATAATCTCCGGTTCATATTCTCCTTTCACACTGGTGTAACTCCATTGACTTCAAAGAAGTTGCCCAGGATTTACACCACTGTAAATGTGAGCAGAATAATGCTCGCTAGAATCACAAGTTCAGATCCTAGCAGGGTTGACTCAGTTCTTTCTGTTCTGTATGAACTTCAGTGATGTCATGAGGCTTTTAACTTGAATAGGAGTTTGCCCACTTGTCCGGGGCTTATTAGGACTCAGTTTTAAAACATGGTATGGGTATGAGTTGATCCTGTCCACAGCGACCAGTTCAATTGTGTTCTAAACAAATTAAAAATTCAATTTTGCCCACTGTATGTAGTGTACTGTGTGCTGATCAGTTGTTACTCTCCTTCCAAAAAATGGGTGCATTTTTGAGGTTCTGTATTTATGTTCTTAAAGTGTCTGGGATCTTTTTGGAAGTAAGGAGTTGAGTATTTGAAAGATGATGATAATTGCTTAAGACATGCATGAATCTTGTCTCACATTTGTATTTTTGTGTATTACCATAATGTGTTAAACTTGTTTTCATCAGCACTCTTGTCTTATTCCTGTTATAACTGATTTTCAGGCTATATAGTAGAGTTGTAAACTCTTTGCAAGAGCTAATCAATCTACAGTTTATCAGTACTCTGAGCTAAGTATTCAATGCTTCACATAACTTACTGCAGGTAAAATATTTACCACTATACAGCGTTAACCAGGAGTATTTTGATATCAAGAAATGGACAAATTCATAGAATCCTCTTAAAAATTGCAAGTCCAGTCTTGCAAACTCTTCCACATGAGTAGCCCCATATATCTCAATGGCATTAGTTGTATGAGAAATGATTCATTGCCCGAGTAGGGGTTTGCAGGATGTGTCCTCAACAAATGGTTTTACTTTTTCCCTCCTAGAGTGAAATCCTGGACCATTTAAATTCAGTGGCAGTTTTGCAGTTAATTTCAATAGGGCCAAGATTTCATCCCTAATTTCCTTGTAAATATTGAGGATTAGATTGTGTCTGTTAGATGTAGGTCTGTTCTGGGGTCCTTGTGCTTGGGCATCACTCCAAGGGAGCTTTAAGGAGACATTGTGCATTAAGGAGCCTGCCAGCAGTTCCATCCTTTGATATACTCTGTGGCAGGCCAGTTCAGTAGGCAATGGTGTCCAGTGGGAAATGCCATTCTCTGTCTTCCCTACCTCATTTTGGAGGAGAGAGCAAGCCACAGTTTCTTCTGAGCAGCTACTCAATTATATTTCAATATTGGTGGCTAAATCCTGGATATAAAATACCATCCAATGTTACTGTCAAAAATCACCAAACAAAACAGCAGGAGAATTAAAAATACGTGGAAAGCTCACGACAAAAATCCCACACATAATTCATATTGATTAACAAGAATGATATTCTTATGATTTGTTTGGTTTGTGTTTATCTTTCACAGTGTATCTCCATTTGTGTTGAAGAGGGGTGTAAAAATGATAAATGCCATATTTAATTCGGCATCGATATGGGTATTGCATCCTACTGTCGTCATGCATTGATTTAGGTTCCGGAATGAGCAAACATTAGAGTTGCTAATGCTGAGAGTGGAATTTGGGAGGGCTGTTCTTCCAGTCATAATTTGCAACCCTCCTCCTATATTTTTAAAAAAAGAACCCCGGTCACCTTCTGCTTAAGTAAAGGCCTGGTCTATCTCCCACTGAAGTCATTCAGAGGTGTTTAGGGGCCGTAAGTGTTTGTGACACCTCAATAGCTCCTCCAGCTTACATCATGAGGGGAAAGTTTGTCAGCAGAATATTGCATTGTCTTGCTTATTTTTTCTTTGGACATTTTTGGGTCAGATCCTCATTTGAAAAATTCTGCACATACATTGAAATCCTTCTTCCTTCCAGTTCTCCCATTTTTTAAAGTAAATGGTAGGTAGCTTCTTAAAAAAAATTTTTTTTGTTTTGCGCATTGTGGACATTTAGACTTATTACAAATGAGCTTAAAAATGTGACCTGCAAAATGTTATCACAAGTTACATTGAAAATTAAACAAAGAGGTTTGGGTAAAAAAGAAAAAATCAAATCAAAATACTGAGATAGCATAAGCTATTCTCATAGTCTAGCTGAAACCAAGGTATTGGAAGCAGAGATCTTGCATGCAAACCTGGTGTAGTAAGATTTCCAGACCAAACAGTTCAGATATAAACATTATTCAAACAGAAACTTTTTGAAGTAACTCAGTTAGTAGTTGCAATATCCACAATGATCTACATAAATTATATCTAACAATTGTATAGGGCTATACTTTAAGTAATCCTCACAACACCCCTGTGAGGTAAGTACGGAAGATAAATATTTTCCCTATTTTACAGGTAGAGAAACAGACACAAGAGGTGACAGTGCAGTTGTAGTCTGAAAAATGTCACTATCAAAATGGCATTGTGGGGCTCTCCATGTGTTGCTCTTTTATTTCCAGATAAAATATGTGCATATACCTTTTCTGCAAATGGAACCAGAGATCTCAGAGTTAAGTTGATTTAAAAAAAAAAAAAAAAAAAAAAAAACTTGTCAGGAATCATCCTAAAGGTTCAAATTGTGCCCTCCACCACATTTATGCAACTCCTACTGTCTCTGTGTTATGCTTTCTCAGACACCTGGGTAAACCCATTATCTTCTATGATTTTGCACAGGTGTAACTGATTGGAATTTAGTTAAGAATTCTGTTGATGATGAACAAAAAGGAATAGAATCCAGTTTGCGCTCTCTTAGCTGAGCGGGCTCTGGAAAGCTGACAGGACTTCAAAGTTGTAAGAATTTATTTCAGCCAGTAAACTCTCTGACTCACAGGGATCTGTTGAATAAGAAGGAACCATTTTTACCTAGTAATTTTTCAGAGTATAATTGCACTTCATGCAACTTGCCTTAGGTCACTCATCAAGACAGCGTCAGGGCCAGAATTAGAACTCAGAAATTCCTGTCATCTTAGTACACACTGTATCTCTCATTATGTTTTCACTTCTGTACTGCCTATAATCCAAACATTCTGAAACATGAATACATTCATCAAGTTTATAATAGTTTGTCCTGCCTTTACATTCCTGTTTATGTCTATAAGCATCATATAAAGCTTGATACACATAAATTGATGTATAGTCTTTTACCATTGCATTTAGAATAAAAATTGATTCTGACATAGTTGCTCAAAGCTCAAAACAAACTTTGAGGTTTGGATAAGTTCAGATAACTTTTTTTTTTTTCAAACTGATTTCTCATTTTCTCACTCCTCTGTGTTTCCTGGTTCCTGGGAGGAAACGTCAAAATACTGCAGAAGAGGGTATTTGTGCTGCCTTTATGATCTAACTTGAAGGAGGAAGCACCTGAACTCTCATGAGAAACTATTCTTGTGAGCTTTCCAGTGCCATTACACAGATTCAAAAGGTCAAATAGTGTAATACCTTGGCAAACTTTGAAGGGTTTTTTTTCCATTCTGAGCCACAGAACCTTTTGAGATCCACCTCTATCTAGCTATAACATCTCTGGTTAATAAAAATTGCAATGATGACAACCATGAGATTTTTAAAGGGTTAGATTCCTGTCCTTTCTAGTGTCCAAAAGTCACTGAATGACTATTCTGTGTATTTACAGATGTTGTATCCTTAGTTGTAGGTACAATACAAAAAGGTTTTCTGGTGCAAGAATGAATTTAAATTGAGACGAAGGCTGCCTGTTAGTAAATACATCCATGGGACTTAGGATATCTCAGTGCATTAGTGTTTATACTGTAACAGATGAAACATGTAAAAGCTAGATGTTATTAAAGCAGTCCCCAAAAGTAGCTAATGGATATTCTGGCCCTAGCCATGATAGTAGCTGCCACAGAGGCAAGACTGTTTCTCTGCCTGTACTTTATCTCTGTTTGGCAGTTTTAAAAAGTGTTGTACAGTGAACACTCCTGGGACTTGCACGAATTTGAAAAACCTAAACTACATTTAGTCTGTTTATAAAAAAGTCATGGGGCCCCGTTCTACATAGAAAAGGCCATGGAAACACATTTTTATGACTTCAAAAATGTTATATACTAGTTGAATGGAGAGGTTTATTTGATTTAATCAGCAGCCACAGGGATTCTGTAGTTGCATAGTAAGTAATTTATTATGGAAGTAAAAGTATTTTTCTAACTATGTCCTATGCAGCTTTAGTTTGTAGTCTCAGGCTGACCCATGTGGGGTGAAGGCTTTGCTAAACAGTCTGCCTGGAATAATGCTGTTTTATGATGTGCATGTCCATATCTTACAGCATACGCATCAAAAACTGTTAGAACAGGCACATTATCACCAGGTGGAAGTCAAAATCCTTAGTCCATTCACATTGTGCCCAACCTCAGCGATTAGTTCTATTTTTATTTGAGAAAACAACAATAGAAGCTTCAGAGTTGTCATTTTAAACAATCTGTTAGATGTAAATTGGGACTAGTAAGCAGGGACTGGTAAGTCCAGGAAGACTCTTCTTCCTAGTGGTTCTCCCCCTCCACACTGACAAATACCCCAACACCCAGACTAAAGGGGATTAAGACAGAATGTGCATCAGATTGACTAGAACTATGGGGAGCCAAACTAGGGTGACCAGACTCTCGAAGTGAAAAAAAAAAAAACAGGATCCCTGTTGTGTTGTAGGGAAACCAAATGGCCATTTTTGGCAGGAGTTAAGAAGATATGCACAGGATGAGTTTAGCCGCTGAGATGGGTTGGAAGAGAGAAGAAAGAAAAAGGGTTTCTGCTCCACCATCTATGCAACAAAGCAACTTCCCTTCTTTTACTTACTTGTCACCCTTGGGGTTTTTTTTTCTTATTTCTTTTTTCCGTCCTTCCTTTTCCCTTTTTTTTCCATCTTGTGTATTTCCTGCAGTTTGTTTAATACTTTTTAAATTCTCATTTTTTCCCCCAAGACCAGTTTTTAAATTCATTTTTCTGTTCCCTTCAGGGTAAGGGTTTTGTTTTTTGTTTGGTTGGTTTTGTGTTTTTTCTCTGTGTTCAGTTTTATATTTCCCGTTCTTGCACATATGTGAAGGTGCTGATTCAGGATATTAAATCATTATTATTGTTGTTTTAAAAGAGCTCTCTTTTTAGCTTGCAATGAAAATGGCTTGTGTATAACATCTTCCTATTCAGTATAGACTCCGAGCAATAGCATTTATATAATGATTTTTATATTCAAGGCATTTTACGCACATTCATCTATGCAGATCCATCTATGCCAAATTCTGCATAGCGAAAGAAAGTGGCTGTCATTCTGGTCTCCTAGAAGAGTGCTGCTCTGTTCAGATACCGATTTTGCCAGCATGGCCAGGGGATGTTATGATTCAGCTTGTAACTTCTTGGAAAATCTAGCATGAGAACTAGCAAACATTTACAGATGGGATAACTAAGAAAGATAAATTAAGAGCATTCTTTAAGAGCATAAATTAAGTCCATCGAAGGAGTCACTCTCCAGGCTGGGATTAGGCATTGGGAATTCTTAGCCCAAAGGTCTATGCTCCGATTACTGGACATGCCAATCTCTAGTAGAAAGCATAATTTGTATATATACAAACAAAATCTGTTTTCAAAAGTTTCCCCTTGAGCTCATTGTTTTAATCCACATTGTCATTTATATCGAACGTCTGCCAGTCTCGTTTGTAATAGCAATTACTTTGAAATTACATTTTTATTTTTGTTGTAAACAGTATCTCCATAGATACAGATAAATAAATGGAAGAGCTGAAGATGTCCTCCTTTATATAGGTCCGTGCACACTAAAAGCTCAATCCCACATCCCTGAACATCCAGAAGTTCCACTGATTTCATTTGTTTTTTACATGCACATAAGACTTAGCCGTTTAATGATCATGTTAAACAAGAAACATAGAGCTACAGTTGGCTTGGAAACACAGGACTGGACCCAACAGGCTAAATAAGGAGTTCTTCTAGTAATTGTAGTACATGGAAAGGTGTCATTGTACTCTTTTTTCCTGTGTCTTTCCCATTAATATAGTGGTAGGAAGAATATTATGCAGCATTTAGCTGAACTGCAGCATTGTTTTGTGGTTAATTATTTAAGTAAAGTAGCATCAACTAGAGAGCTCTCTAGACGTGAGATCCAGCAAGGGCTGCAGACAATAGTAATTCCTCTCCATGCTAACCCCACCCCCCACCCCCCAAGTGCTTACTGAGTGTGCACACTGCAACCTCCTAATGATTGCCTTGCTTCTCGAGCTATTAACTTTGTTTGTTGAAAGCCATGAAAATGAACTGTGACGATGGCAAAGTGGTTGTGACGCCAGCGCTCTCCACTTATAATGGACATAATTAGTGAAACAGCCGGATGTGTCTGAGAGAGAGGATTTCCCAGACCAGCTCTACAGCATTTAATACATATTTCATTGTCTGCAAAATAGAAACTCTAGATGGAACAAGCTTTTTCTGGGCAGTCACAGACAATATTAATGGGAAGAGAAAGTTGGCAAAAAGTTGAAAGGTGAAATGGAACAAGAGGGAGTTTCTTTCCCTTGGGGAATCCACCTAACAAAATTGTAATGAAGTATTCTGTACAGTTAAATACTCAGAAGGATAACAGTTCTGCAATTTCCACTGGAAGCCACCCAATCAATGCTCTCGAATTTATCATTTCCAGTGGCCGCAGTAAATATGTTGTTCTCTTGAAAAGTCATTAGATATAATACTCACATGTGCCCATAGCTATTAAAAAGAAATTAATTGGGTCAGATGCTCAGCTGATTTAATTTTGAGTCACTCCAGTGAAACAAACGGAGCTATGCCAAGTTACACAAGGTGAAGATCTGGCCCATTTATTGTTAGATTTTTTTTTTAAATGTCCTTTATGTTGTGTCTGGATTAATATATTTTCCTTCAATTGTATTCATGCTGGGCCTCCTGGTAATGCAGATGCCCCCAATCCTGTGTCAGGCTAGGGCGATTAAGACCCCTTCACTCAATGATGTGTATCTTTCTGTTCTTCAGAAAGTTTAATATCTTTCCCTGGACCAGGGTCACCACCAAATCCTAACAAATTACTTACCCATTGTGTGTGTCTTTTCTGGTTTTCTTCTTCTTCTTTCTCTTTTTTCATTATTTAATTCTCCTTTTCCTCCCATTTTCATTGTTTAATTGCCACTTAACTTTTTTCAAATTTGTCTTTCTCTTCCTTGTATTATTTGTTTCTTCGCCTTCTTTCTTTTTCACATTCTCTTCCTCTCTCTCATCCTTCCAGGCTTCCATCTCTCTTTCTTTGAGCTTCCATGATACATCTCTTTTCCTCCCAGTCTTTTCATCCATCCATCCTGAGCTATCCTCATAGCTCTTTCATTCTATTCCCCTGTCCCAAACACATGCACACTTCGCTTTCTTCTCTCTTTCCTTGTTGCTGGGATTCTCTCCATCTCTTTCTCTTCTGTCGGTGGAACTGTTACATGAATACCAGTCCCACATGCTGTGCCTCCTCTTTGGATAAATTGATAGTATAACATTATAGAAACAAAACAGAATGGGGATGTGGGGACCAACTGGGATGCTCTTTTGGTGAATTTGATTCAGTCAGGTTTGAGTAACATAGTGCAACCAGTGGATATATATTGAAGAAACAAGAAAGCTTGTTTACTGTAATGTTTCTATCCGTGATCTCTTTTTGCATTTATGCTAATAGCACACTGGTATTAATCTCTTTTAGAGAGTAACATTTATAGCCACATCCATACTAGAATTACATATATAGAATTATCTTTCGCTGCTATGAAAACTAGCCTTGATAGTGTAATGAAGCAAATCTAGGTTTGGAAGAAGGCCTAGATTTTTTGATTTCTAAGTCCAGGCATGCTACTGATAGTTGTCATGGCTGTTCATTGTGTCAGTGCCTCTTGCTAACTAATGCATGGAAAGATGAAGGAAAAGGCTACTAACACACCCTTCCATCCAATGGATAAACTCTGGGTTCATAAGAAGGGGGGAGGAAAGAACCTGCAATAGGGAATGGTAATGATCCCAAGAAGGAGGTTACCCTGAGGAACATCATCTGGTAGGGAGCCACCTTTGGTCAGGGCCTGGAAATACTACTGATGATCTGTGCCTCAAAGGGACTTAACAAAATCTAATCAACAAACCTGGCAGAATATTGAGTGGTCATAATTTTGAATAGAAACATGTAGAACTGGAATTACTTTCTACCTGCCAGAGGAACCAGCTGGATTACATTTGACAGGGAAAATCTTACTCTCATATATTTTTCACCTCTTTCTTCTTAAGACAAGTCTAAGGTGGTAGCCTTAGATATCCAAATGGACTTCTAATATATCTTTCACAACTCTTTATTCGGATTATTTTGTGATTATAGAGTCAGTCACTATAAAAATGACTTGACTAATAACCTACATGACACAGGTCTCTTGTTTCATTTCACATTGTTTTCTCTCTCTTTCTAAGGCTGGAAGAGAAAAGTTAGAGCCAGATGATGCATTAATGTGTGAAGATTTGGATGGTGGAGAAAATAGCGAAGAGGAATTTGAAGAAACCACAAAATTAAAACTACTGCGCAGAATTGCCTCACTGGCTTCCAAATTGAAAGAGTTTATTGGAAACATTATAACCACCGCTGGAAAAGTTGTTGTTACAATTTTACTTGGTTCAACAGGTTGGTGCTTTTGATAAATTTGCCAAGAGTCCCTAAGATTATGCATTGTACAAATGAATTTCCAGCCCTTTGGTACACTGGGGAATAACAATGGAAATTTGGAAGGAAAATTAATTGCTGCTGATTTTTATTTAAATTAACTTTTTGGCAGGCATGGAAATACAGTGAGTTGCTTAATTTCATTTATTTATTTATTTATTTATTTATTTTGGTGCTAGTACTAAGTAGCCCACTCATTGTATATATTCATTTTAAAGCTATTATTATGGCCAAACTGGGAAAGAAGTGAAATGTGCATTAATAGACTCAGTGCTGGCTCCTTCTAACAACACTCACTCACACTCACATTCACACACGTCGCACATATCACACACACATGTCACACAATATTAAGCAAACAAAACATTACTACTCTTTATTTACTGGTTTGTTATACATTCCGTAATAAAAATTGTTCAAATTTGATTTTTTTTATGAAATTACGAAATCGGTTGATAAAGGTAACTGTGATGACATAATATACTTAGACTTCTGTAAGGCATTCAACATACTCCTGCATGACATTCTGATTAATAAAAAGAACTATATAAAATTAATGTAATCCATATTAAATGGATTAAAAACTGGTTAGCTGATGGATCATGAAAAGTAATTGTAAATGAGGAAACATCATCCTAGGGGGGTGTTTCTAGTGGGGTGCTGCAGGAGACTGTACTCCCAATGCTATTCAATGTCTTTATCAAAGAATAAAACAGAATAAAGTATAACATTTTTGGTGAAAAAGTTGCAGAAGATTCACAAAGAATGGTGAAGTGGTAAATAGTGATGGGGACAGGTGAGTTACGCAGACCAATCTGGATCACTTGGCAAAGTGGGCTTATTTGGATATTATGCATTTTAATGGAGCCAAATCTAGGAGCATAGAATGTAGGTCACACCTAAAAGATGTGAGACAATATCTTGGAATGCAATGACACAGAAGAGGACTTAAGGTTCATTGTAGATAACCAAATGAACATGAGTTTCCAATGTGATGCTTTAGCTAAGAGGGCAAATGCATTCTATGGATATATAAGCAAAGAATATAAAAGAGGCGTTCAGAGGTGATATTCCTTCGGTGTTTGGAATTAGTGAGAACTTTAGTGTAGCACTGTCCAGTTCTGGTGTCTGCACTTCAAAAAGGGTGTTGAAAAATTGAAAAGAACTCAGAAAAGAGCTATAAGAATGATTTGAGGTCTGGAAAAGATGTCTTATAGTGCGAGATTTAAGACGCTCAATCTGTTTAGTTGGGGGGGAGGGAGGGAGGTTAAAAGGTGATTGATCACAGTCTGAAAGTACCTGCCAAGGGAAAAGTTTTTTTTTCTGATAGTAGATATTTTTTTAATCTAGCAGAAAAAGGCATAATGAGATCCAATGGTTGCAAACTAAAACTAGACAACTTCAGGCTAGAAAAAGGTGCAGTTTTTTAACAGCAAGGGCAATGAGCAATTGGAATAACTTACCTATGAATGTGGTAGATTCTCCATCACTGAAGACTTTAAATCAAGACTAAATATCTATTTAAAAGAAAGAACAGTGTTATAAGCTTGATGCAGATTTACTGGATGAGTTTCTATGGCGTGTGTTATGCACGAGATCAGACTAGATGATCATAAGGGAACCTTCTGACCTTTAAATATATGAATCTTTAAAATGGTATATACCCCCTTGCAGATTATATACTGGAGGAGAGACAATAGCTTGGCCTAAAGTACCACATACAAGCCTGTGATGATGCTAATACAACACAGACCAATTTACTGTTAGTGGAAGGTTCTTTTAGCACAGGTATATAAAGCTAATTTTAGTATGGACAATACTGTGTATCCTACACCTTAGCAGTGAAGGGCTGCAGGCACCCCAGGTTTATGTTAGCTTGTGCTAACATAACCCAGGATGAAAGACCCCTGTCAGCTGAAACACAACAGGAAGTGGGGATTTTCATCAGTGTAAAGAGTTCACAACCCGACTCAGCTTGGGAGCTGAAAGGAAGACATCATCGCTCAAGAGTGATGGGTGGAGCTGGCCAGGAGAGCACGCTGGCAGGAGAATGCATTGATTAATCAGGTGGCTTCTGTCTGATGGTAGGGTTCCAAACACAGTTTAAAGCTGCATCCACCAAGGCAGGGGTTCTCAATCTGGGGGTTGGGATCACTGGCATAGCCAGATGGAGGGACGAGGGGGAGCAAAAAAAAAAAAGACACCACGCACTGCGGCGCTTTTACTGACGGGGCAGCGGTCTGGGTCTTCGGCGGCACCTCGGCAGCAGGACCTTCACTCACTCCGCAGGTCTTTGGTGGCATTTTGGTGATGAAGTTTCAGTGCCGCTGAAGACACCTGGAGCGCCGCCCCGTCAGTAAAAGCACCGCAGTGGGTGGCGCCTTTTTTTTTCCCCCGCTCCTGGGTGAGTAAAATTAAAAAGGTGCCACTTGTGCTCGGTGCGGGAGCGGCTGCTGCCCCACTCCCCCCCTAGCTACGCTACTGGTTGGGATCCCTCAGGGGGACCCAAGGTTCTTACATGGGGGGGGTCGCAAGCTGTCAACCTCCACCCCAAACCTCGCTTTGCCTTCAGCTTTTATAATGGTGTTAAATATATAAAAAGTATTTTTAATTTATAAGGAGGGGTCACACTAAGAGGCTTTCTACGTAAAAGGGGTCACCAGTACAAAAGTTTGAGACCCACTGCACCAAGGCATGGGTCCTTCTGAGGGACAGCAGGCCACTTTGCTGTGGGATGACTACCCAGACTCAGATGAATGAGCCCCAGATCTCTTGGGATCTATCCACCTTCCATTCAAGTATGCAATTGTCAAGATTTTTGAAGCAAAATGGGCCGGATTCATCCCTAGTATGATTCCATTGACTTCAGTGGATTGCTTTGGCGATGTCTTTGGCCCATTATGTAGGATCAAAGATTCTTCCTTGGGTTGTTTCCTCCAGTTTCCTGTGTCTTAGATATGAACATCTCCCCATCCCCACCTCCTCAAATCCCCCTCCAGGGTACAGTAGACATTTCATGAGAGTGAAAATAGCAACTTCACAAATGAAATGTTGTTTAAGTGTGTAAAAGAAAATCTACATGGGATACAAGAAAGCCCTGGGTATACACTAAGTATTACAAATATTTATGAGGTATAAATTGGATTACTTTTCATCCATATTTGGCACTTACATAGACCACATGTACCGGATATATTGTAGATGCTCTTTTATTTCCAGTTTACACAGTATCTCACTGACTGGGACACAAATTTCTAGTAATATAAATTCAATGATTACAAGTGAAACTTTCACACCATATTCATTACTCATAGTATTTTATTATCCTACCGATTATTTTACAGAAATGTAATCAACTTGAAATCTAATATATTTTTTAAAGAAGTTAAAAGTACTTTCAGGTACAGCACCTACCTCTGCGTCTCCCTGCTGGTTTGGGGGTTTATGAACACAAATTCTTGTTTTTCTCTCCTCTTCTCCTGTGGAAAAGATCTGTACAAACTAGGAACAAGAAGTACTCAGAGGAAATATTGAAATTGACTATATATAGGCATGGCAGAATTTGATTTCATAATTCTTTAATTACAGTAGATGTTGAGATTCAAAAAGTTAAAGCTTTATAACCATTAAACACAAATTGTCAACATCACATGTCAAAATACATCAAACTCTAAGAAGTTATCAAGCAGCATTTTTCTTACTTTGTCTATCTGTAAATTTCTATTAGTACTGATGGAAACATTTTTTCATCAGTATGAAGTCAACATTTACTAATTTAAATCTAATCCTTCTAAACCTAGCTACATACCAAGTGTTTTTCATTGAGTAAGCAAAATGAAATATATATATCTATATATGTTTTATGGCATTTTTCAGTTAATAGTGGTCTGAGATGTTACCTATAATAAGTAAAAACTATCAAAACAGAAATGTTATTTTGAAATTGTTTTGATAAACTACATAATGTTTTAGGATTAATAAATGTTTTTAATGCTAATATTCTCAAAGTATCCTCAATATTTGTTTTTGCAGGCATGATGTTGCCATCTTTGACGTCAGCTGTGTATTTCTTTGTATTTTTGGGGCTGTGTACATGGTGGTCCTGTTGCCTAGCATTTGATCCGCTGATATTCAGCTGTCTGTGTGTATTAATGGCTATATACAGTGCGGGGCACTTGATCGGACTTTATCTGTACCAGTTACAATTCTTTCAGGAAGTTGTTCCCCCAAAGGACTACTATGCAAGGTAAGAGACCTATCTACATTATTTAATTATAGACAAGTGCTGCACTTTTCTGCTGACAGATGTTGTTGCAATTGCTCTTCCACATTACAAATAATTTAACATAGTTTTAGGAAAATAGTGTAATGTCAGGAAAATCCATGTTCAGTCTTTGAGAGTCAAAGCATGAAGTAAATTTGATTGGCCTTAGAGGCTTCTCTGTGTGAGAGATGACAACAATGTGCCTTTTTAGGCAGGAGTAATCCACAGTGGGAAAGAGAGGGGTTCTCAGGCTAAAAAGATAAGAGAAACCCAGAAGATAGAATGACCCACGGACTAAGGGAATTGGCAGTACATCACCCGGAACATGCACACACGTTTGTGGCAGTGGAGACAAGAAGATATCAAATACAACATTACTACCTCTTGATTGGTAGAGAGTGTACGTACATTATTGTCATTGTCAATGCACTTACTTTGAACTGAGGGCTACTTTGACAACTTGCCAGGAGGTTGAGGATCATGCCTGCTTTGCATAATATTAGGCAAATTGCATGAACCTTCCTTACCTTCAATAATATAGAGGTATATCCTGTGCTTATACACCACACAGCAGTTCTATGCTCATACATGCAGCCTGGACGCTTGGATCAAAATGTAACATGCTGGTGTCTGAAGTTTCCACACAGCACCTCTGTAATAAATAGCTATTGGATGTAAAACATACAAGAGAAAATCTTTTTTAAAAAATGGAAAGGATATGAAATCATGAAAGTATTTTATTCATTAGTACGTGTTCCACTGGGTTGTGACTTCAGATTGCCTTTATGATAAATAATGCTTATGGCCATTATATTTAATTGAATTCAATTAAATCTAACTCTTTAATTTTCATGTTGTCTATAGTAAGTTTCATGTTACTTTCAGCTATTTTAAATTGAAAATGAAAGAACACTTGATGAGGCAGAATTAATCATTTTTTGTCTTAAACCATTTCGTTAAAACAATTGAAAAATAGAGTCTCACAACTGTATATGTATCTGTTTTCATACAATAGTTGGTACATTAAGTACATTGGCACGTTACGTTCAGTTTCTGGCACTTATATTTTTCGACATTTTATTTATTGCACAACTACATTTTGTAATGTTGGGATTGCTGACTTTAGGAGGATGATCTAAGTAGCTATATGGTGCAGGGAATATAAATCTTCACATGTATATCAGAAAAGAGATTCCTAGATGTAGATTCTTTTGTACCATCTAGAGGCCAGCTTAGGCAATTGTATGAATTCGCATAACCTAGAGGGAGAAAAAAAAGAAAAGTATTTTTAAAGCAGATTCTTAAGCAGCCTAAAGCACTTCTTTTTCATAGGTTTATAGATTCCGACATTAGAAAGGACCACTAGGATCAAGTCTCACCTTCTGTATAACACAGGCCATGGAACTTCCTTTTGCTTCTTTTTTAATATGTTGGGAGAAAATTGCAAACATCCCATTAAATACCTGATTACTAGGATATGGCCCTATATTATACAGCAATAAATTCTTATCATGGTAGAAAAGCTTCTCTAATCTGCTTTGTAGTGTGCTGCATAGTATTTTTACTTAAAGCATTAAAGCACTCTCTTTAATTTGAATATTTATAAAGACTACTCTTCTTTTCACTTATTTCAAATCCACGCGTGAAAACAGCTAAAAGTTTGCAGTTAATGTAGTTTAGATCTTAACTTTTGCTTTAAATTTCTTTGTAAATAGTGCAATTGTGCTTTTGCATAATAGAATTTCACTTAAAGAGGACTCCAGTGAGATTCCTAAAGATATAAGACCTCAAAAAGCTGAAAAATTCATATAATATATTACATGATTTGGGGCATGTTTTGTTTATTGTCTATTTACATTTCTCATTATCCTGAACTCTTTAAAGTACCAAGTTTAATTAGCCACTTCTTAATGAAAGTTTTAGAATAAAAATAATATGCATGAGTAAAACATCCTAGTAAATATGCAAAGTAACTTGACAGTATTGCCAGAAAAGTTAAGTATCAGAGGGGTAGCCGTGTTAGTCTGAATCTGTAAAAAGCAACAGAGGGTCCTGTGGCACCTTTGAGACTAACAGAAGTACTGGGAGCATAAGCTTTCGTGGGTAAGAGCCTCACTTCTTCATCTGAAGAAAGTGAGGTTCTTACCCACGAAAGCTTATGCTCCCAGTACTTCTGTTAGTCTCAAAGGTGCCACAGGACCACCAGAAAAGTTGACTCTTGAGATTTAGAAACTTAACTGTTCTTATAAATATGTTATGTGACATAAGGATCTTATATTCTAAATTACACAGACAATAATGTTCAGATGCATAATGTACCAGAAGACAAGTGAGCCAGTAGATAGTCTAATCTCTAAGCAGTACATGTATCTTTTTGTAATCACACATCTTGATCTGATGAATTGATATTGATGGGTGTTGTGGAAGTAATAATTTTAGGAGAGAGCTGAAGAAAGAGCAGTAGTGGTATTTGTTGGCTATTAAAGTATGTACAAATCTGAGAGTGGGAGAAAGCCACAAATATGGTATTAAAAAGAGCTGCATGGGTGGTGCTTAGGCAGTGGTTAGAGGAATAGAAGAAAATGAGATACAGATGTATTTGGGGTGGTACAGAAAAATATTTTAGCATTTCCTATCCTACAAGAAATTTGGTATAGTGCTCTTTTATTCACAATATTTTCAGTTTGAGACACAAGTTTGAGAGTAAGGGGGGATATGATAGAGGTATATAAAATCATGAGTGGTGTGGAGAAAGTGAATAAGAAAAAGTTATTTACTTGTTCCCATAATATAAGAACTAGGGGCCACCAAATGAAATTAATGGGCAGCAGGTTCTTCTTCACACAGAGCACAGTCAACCTGTGGAACTCCTTTCCCGAAGAGGTTGTGAAGGCTAGGACTATAACAGGGTTTAAAAGAGAACTAGATAAATTCATGAAAGTTAAGGCCATTAATGGCTATTAGCCAGGATGGGTAAGGAATGGTGTCCCTAGCCTCTGGGCAGGTCTTCACTACGGGGGGGGGGAGGGGGTGTCGATTTAAGATACGCAAATTCAGCTACGTGAATAGCGTAGCTGAATTCGACGTATCGGAGCCGACTTACCCCGCTGTGAGGACGGCGGCAAAATCGACCTCCGCGGCTCCCAGTTGACAGCACTTACTCCTACCTCTGCTGGTGGAGTAAGTGCGTCGATTCAGGGATCAATTGTCGCGTCCCGACGAGACGCGATAATTCGATCCCTGAGAAATCGATTTCTACCCGCCGATTCAGGCGGGTAGTGTAGACCTCGCCTCTGTCTGTCAGAGGGTGGAGATGGATGGCAGGAGAGAGATTGCTTGATCATTACCCATTAGGTTCACTCCCTCTGGGGCACCTGGCATTGGCCACTGTCAGTAGACAGGATACTGGTCTGGATGGACCTTTGGTCTAACCCAGTATTGCCGTTTTTAAGTTCTTATGACCCATTAATACAAGTGGCTGGCTCACACACGTAAATCCCAAGTACATTGAGATAAGAATCATATTCTTAATATATTTTCCAGTTATTCTTTTAACAGTTCTGTATTTTGCTTTTCTTTTTCTCTTTACTATCCAAAATATATTTTAATCGTCACTTACAAGAGGAAGGGGGAACAATTCTTAGCTTTGTTAATTTATGTGAAAATCACATCAGATCTTTGTGCTAAAATCATTGCTAGGGAAATCAGTTCAGCAAGTATGTGCTATTGCTTGGGGTGGGGAGGGGGTTGGCTTTGTTACAAGGAGAAAGTTCCTTTCACCCGTGCCCAAAATAGAGAAGATCCACCTGAAACAGGGCTTTTATTTCTTTGTAAAGTTTAAAGAGTCTATTCCCTGGTTAGATTCCTCCCTTCTCTCACTTTGTGCAGATGCAAGGGAAGACATTAAAATAAATCCAGTTGAGCTAATGAGGGATAATATTTCTCTCAAAGGAGTAGAAGGCTGGACTTTTAAAAGCTGTTAACATTAACATTCCTGGGTTCACAAGAAATGTGTGAGTTTTTTCTGGTCAAAATAACGTGTCCGCTTTGGATAGCGAAACACATCAGTTTGCCAGCATGTCACTTTATGTCAGATTAGATTAAGTTAAACTACATCCGGACAAGTGGGAAAGTTCGGATGTTAACTGTATTCATCTGCTAATGTTTTCCTCCTATGCTGTACCTTTAAGGAACCCCCACTTCAAAATCCAGCACTAGTGATAAAAATAAAAGCATCAATTGACCGCTTGTATGAGAGAGGCATATCCAAAAATAAAAACAGGACGGTGCCCATTGGTGAATTTGAATGTTTTGATCTGAATCCTCCTGGGAAGCTGCAGCAATAAATAAATTAAAACATAAAAAGGATATGGAAAAATATAGCACTGTGTCTTTACCATACTGCTTTATCTAGGATAAATCTATGGAACTTCTGGAACTTTCAGCAATCATGCCACAATGCCTGCTTATATTTATGCCTCTGCTATATGCAGATGTAATTTTCATGCCACATTTCATAAAACACAAAATGGTTCTGCGTGTATTGAAGCCTGATTAGTAGACTGAAAAGTGGGTGGTGGTGGTAGTGAGGAGGCAGAGCCAGGGCACTCATTATATGCCCTTGACATTCTGCAGTGGCTGGGCTCCTGTGGAGCTGCATCTTCAGTTTAAAGATATCTTCCTAGACCAGTCCCTGGGGGAGGGAGGAGGTACAAGCAGCACCTCTCTTCCCGGGGAACAGTGTCCCTTGCTGGTGCAGAAGGGTGCAGTTTGCGAGACCTTTGCCAGTGAGGATGAATCAATCCTTTAGTTAGGACTTAGTGCTGTAAAGTTTCAAAGTACTGAACAAATATTAATTGAGCTCTTGCCAGCAAGACCACATTGCTTCTGTTACCTTCCTTTTAAACACATATTCTGCCAATTCTTAAATACAGATTCCTTCTAAATTAACTAATTGCATTATCATTGATAAGTTAGTGATTTACTGAAAGGGAAAAACTGCACCAACTCAAAAGGATACCATTTTTAAAAATTCATTCTGAAAATATCATATTTCTGCCATATATATATACATATATATTCTTTAGATTGACTAATGAACAGAATGACAGATATTAAAATGATCTTAGAAACTATATACAAAGTGTGGCATCCTGAAAAAATATGCAGCTATATGTTGGCACTTGCACAAAGTGTTTCCTGCAGTTTTTTCAGGTGTGGTTTATTTATGTAGTATCTAGTATGTTGGGTAGCAGAGGGCTTGCCAAGATGAAGAAATGGGATCAATCTAATAACATAAGGCTTATCTCAAGTCATTTACCTTATTCCTTTGCTAAATTGTTAGTATATTAACCTAACAATTTATCCTTTAGGTATGTAACTAATGAGTTAATGTGCTTCCCTTCCAAGCAAAGCCAGATTTAGTGTTTATACCTTTACAGTTTAAAAATGAATGAGTTTGTCTAAAGAATAAGTTTAACCTAATAAATTAATAAAAATCTAGACAATCTAAGACAAAAATTGTAGTTTGTTGTCTTTATATTGTCTGTATGGAGATCACTAACTTCCGGTGAGGGCCTTATCTTGTGGTGTCAATCGTCTGAAAGGCAGAAAGCACCTCAAGTCCAGTTGAAGTGAATGAGAGTTGAGAGTGCCCCGCAAGTTACTGTATTAGATCCTGAACATACAGGTCAAATCTGAGACCTTGTTCTAAGCATAAGGGAAATTGCCTTCTGAATAACGTCTATTTATCATTTATGGGGTTTACTTTTTATAGCAGCCATCACAGTAGAATCTAAGCACATGACTACTCTAGGTAGTCTTCCACTCTGATCATGCAAAATACTGGTAGAGTCATAATGGCTGAATTATATGCATATTTACAAAAGAAAGGGAGTTTTTCCCTTTCCCTGGGCCCAACTCAGAACTCTTCATTTGAACATCCCCAAGAACTGAGATCTGGATTCAAAGTTTGCAGCCCAATCCCTTCTCTGCTATACAAGGGGAATAAAATGTGTATGCATGGTGAATGAAAAAATGTCTAGGAAAAATAGTGAAATTGGTAACTCAAATTAGTCAGAGACACAAATTGCATTGCAGTAGTATATTCTTTCTCACAAATTAATTCTCTAGGTTTCTTCCCCTCCCCCGAAGAGTAAGTCTTAGAGACAAGTGGAACGTTCTTCTCAAACCACAAACCCACTGGACCTGGGCCTGCCTTGGAGGCCCAATACTGATAAGGATGTCCAATCAGAAGGAAAATAGAAATCCATTTGTATGTTCTATATGGAGCCATTATATGGATGGAGTAGACTCTGCTCCTTGTGTCCCCTTTCTAATCTTTCTAGGCATTGATATCACACATGACAGCATGATGCCTGAGTGCCCTGTGTGATGGAGGAAATGAGTGGATTCATGTTACATGAATCCTATCTGCTGCCCTTGCCCCTTACCCATCATCCTCTGCCAGCGAAAGCACACTGAGCACCTATAGATCGGTATTCCAGACCACACAAGGGATGGGCCTCCTGTCTCAACACCTCTCTTCTCACAGCAGAATTGCACTAATTATTTTGCTAGGGAGCCTCCTTTGACTCGATTTAAGGGGAGGATTTACCCCTAAAAGAGCAACAGAGGTAGCTAATTGTCATTGTCCTCTCACTAATTTCCCAAGGGAGATGCATATTAATAATGAAACATCCCAGAACTCAGAACACTAGTAATAATATTTAGAAATAATACCTACGTAACTCCCATAAAGTTAGGTCTTTTTTGCTATAGGTGTGGCCGGTTCTGTTAGCAGCTTGGAAAGGCACATTCAAGCTCTTGTTGGTAAAAGGCAATACTTGTCCTTACCATTATACTAATCTCTTGCCTGTATTAAATCTAAACGATGAGGTAGCCCAAGGCATGTGCTGTTCTGGATAACACCTTTCTTTGGAGGTGTTTTGTCCCAGGTTTTCATCCACCAAACAAGCAAGGACATGATGAGCTTCATTATATGCAGCAAACTCCCTTGTTAGGAATCATTTCTTTACTGCTGGGTGGCTCGATGAATCATATATTTTCTAACTGGTTTTGATGGTCAATACTCTCTCTGAATATCCCATCTCTACCGAGGGCTGGCCAAACACAGGGCCCTTGCATCTGTTATTGTGATATTATACTTAGTGGGCTCCACTACAGTCCAAATATTGCTATGTACTAGGCACTTTCCAAGTGTCCCAGGAAGCTCACACTCTGACATGACAAACCATGTACAAAGTGTTGTGTGGGAGGGAAAAAATATAGGACCAGATTCTTAGACCTGCTCTAATCACATTACACTACTCATTCTATACAAAGGTAGCAGAAACTGTCTCCATCTTGCCAGCTGAAGATTCCCCTGGAGTTTGGGAATTCCTCAACACGTAGTGCTGGCATAGCTGATTTCCATACCACCTCCCTGCAGCCTCCAATGTAGAGGGCAGTGAGGAGTATGGCTGAAGTGCACTGTACTCCAGCTATCCCTAGTCGGGGATGGTCCCTTGGGGATGTCTGTCAGACAATATAGTGTAAAGCAGCTCCTTAGGCAAATTACTCTGTCCAGGGTTAGGGCTGAGATGGAACTGGACAGAGAATCAAATATCCAGAACCTGCTGCCTGACAGATGTCCTTGTCCTGCTGTGCCAAACGGATATTGGCTGTAGCTGAGAATCTGGCCTCAGGTTTTTTTAACTCAGTATTAGTTTTTTACCACTGCTAGACAACTTAGACATTGTTAGTTAGCAGTTATTGCAATCTTCATGATACTAGTGGATCTAAAGGAGGGATATGGAGAAGGATGAAATAATGGCTTTATGGACTAGTTCAGAAGGGTATTCCATGTGTAAATCTAGAGGTGGAAGAAAGCAAGAACAGCTGTGGAAGAGGCTGACAAATAGACAGTCAAGGCTAGCACCATTGTTGGAGCCAGGGTTGGGAGGGCAACATAAGAAATGAGTTGAAAGGGAGGGAGGAACAGAGTTCTGAAAGATGTCAAGGATGACAGAAAGAAGTTTGAACTTGATGCATTGCAGAACCATCATCTTCAGTTTATAAAATCTCTAGTTATAAAGATATATTTAAGGAAACCCATCTATCTGCAAATAATTATTTTTATATCATGCAGTCTTCTGCAAAGAGAAGTAGTTCTTATTGAGACAGTGGATTATTGTATCATTAATTACTAATTATTTCTGTAAACTGTTACTCATACATATTTGCTGTATCTGCTCTATCTATGCACAGGATACTAACTACAGAAAAATACAGAGTGAAATTCAGAATGTCCTCTGGGGCTCCTGTTTCTTTATGTCAAGATACAAAATATTTTTTTTATTTTGAATAACTAGATTTATCCTACTGATGACCAAAGCCTTCACAGTAAAACAAAGCTTATGGGATAAGATGTTGGTCCTGTGATCCGTGTTTCATTCCAGGGTCTAATTTCTTATTTACTGGGCCAGCAGGGCCAGGGCTTTGAAAGTAGGGTTGCCAACTTTGGTTGGATGAATTCCTGGAGGTTTCATCACATGCCATTATCTTTAATTAAAGATTAATCTTTAATTTCTGGAGACTTCAAGACAATCCTGGAGGGTCAGCAACCATATTTGAAGAATGGGAGTGCTTCATAGAATCATAGAATATCAGAGTTGGAAGGGACCTCAAGAGGTCATCTAGTCCAACCCCCTGCTCAAAGCAGGACCAATTCCCAGCTAAATCATCCCAGCCAGGGCTTTGTCAAGCCGGGCCTTAAAAACCTCCAAGGAAGGAGACTCCACCACCTCCCTAGGTAACGCATTCCAGTGTTTCACCACCCTCCTAGTGAAATAGTTTTTCCTGATATCCAACCTGGACCTCCCCCACTGCAACTTGAGACCATTGCTCCTTGTTCTGTCGTCTGCCACCACTGAGAACAGCCGAGCTCCATCCTCTTTGGAACCCCCCTTCAGGTAGTTGAAGGCTGCTATCAAATCCCCCCTCATTCTTCTCTTCTGGAGACTAAACAATCCCAGTTCCCTCAGCCTCTCCTCATAAGTCATGTGCTCCAGACCCCTAATCATTTTTGTTGCCCTCCGCTGGACTCTTTCCAATTTTTCCACATCCTTCTTTAGTGTGGGGCCCAAAACTGGACACAGTATTCCAGATGAGGCCTCACCAATGTCGAATAAAGGGGAACGATCACGTCCCTCGATCTGCTGGCAATGCCCCTACTTATACAGCCCAAAATGCCGTTAGCCTTCTTGGCAACAAGAGCACGCTGTTGACACATATCCAGCTTCTCGTCCACTGTGACCCCTAGGTCCTTTTCTGCAGAACTGCTACCTAGCCATTCGGTCCCTAGTCTGTAGCAGTGCATGGGATTCTTCCGTCCTAAGTGCAGGACTCTGCACTTGTCCTTGTTGAACCTCATCAGGTTTTTTTCGGCCCAATCTTCTAATTTGTCTAGGTCCCTCTGTATCCGATCCCTACCCTCTAGTGTATCTACCACGCCTCCTAGTTTAGTGTCATCTGCAAACTTGCTGAGAGTGCAGTCCACACCATCCTCCAGATCATTAATAAAGATATTAAACAAAACCGGCCCCAGGACCGACCCTTGGGGCACTCCGCTTGAAACCGGCTGCCAACTAGACATGGAGCCATTGATCACTACCCGTTGAGCCCGACGATCTAGCCAGCTTTCTATCCACCTTACAGTCCATTCATCCAGCCCATACTTCTTTAACTTGGCGGCAAGAATACTGTGGGAGACCGTATCAAAAGCTTTGCTAAAGTCAAGGAATAATTCCTGTCTCTTTGCATTGACTCATACTGCTGAGCTAGGAGTGGCATGAAGTCCCATTTGGTCCTATTAGTTGAAGAAGATGTCTATGACCTGGAGCATTTCAGAGAGGATTGGAAAGAGGAAGTCTCCCAGTGAGGATGGAGATGGGAGGATGAAGACTGAGGACAAGTCACTGCTTTCAGAACTTTAAGGATAAATGCTGGAATTCAATACTGTGCCCACTTTTAAAAAATAACGCCACCCTTTTAATGTATATTTTTAAACATTTTATTAACTCAAACTAGGAAAACTGAAAAACTGTCTCAAGTCAGGCCACATCCCAACAGCCATGTCTGTCTGTTCCCACTATGTCCATAATCCTAACACTTTGGTTTTCACTTACTGTTGTTAATCCCTATATAGCCAGTGAAACTGCAGACAGTTCTTCTAAAATCTGCACAGCAGGTGCTATGTAATGAGACTCCCCTTGCCTCACTGCTATGTCCAAAATTTATGTAGTAATTAGATATTTAATAGAAATACGATATTCTGTTAAATTGACAAGAAGTTAAATTAAAAGAGGCAGAAAGACGGTGTTATTTTTATAAACCAGGACTCACAAGGAGATATACGGATGATGGAAAAAAGTTACCTTAGCTATTTCCTTAGCTACAAGACAACACTATATTTCTCCTGAGAGACAGTGTGATTGAGAGAGTTATAAAGAAGACCTCACGTTTCTATTGCTTAGAAAGTCGTCAGAATGCTTCTCTGAGAAGTCATCAGATATTGAGTCATGCCATGACAGATGAGCAATACAGTGATTAAAATAAATGTGCTTTGTTTCTTGGCCAACTGCCCAAAATAAAAAGTAGAAAAACACAACTCTTGTTCACAGGTGCTTCATAACTAAAAACTAACTGAACTGTGTATGCTGTAATGCAGAAACTGTAATACCGTAAGTATTGTGCATGGACCCACATCAGCCCCTGTTGAGTCTGTCATTGGACCCCATCTTGTCTTTGCACTCCCCTGAATCAAGTGACTTCACCAGGCTAGTGTTTGCTGTGTGCTACCCTTCCCAAAGTAGAGTTAGCCTGTCTACATGAGTGTATACAACCTTACAAAGGTTGGTGCACAGTGACTGCGCTCCACCTGTGTTCCCTGAGTCAGGGGTGGTTGTGCTCAGTGCTGCTACTTCTGTGTCATGGATGGTGTGCTTCAGGCCTCCTCCAACACCAAGCTATCCCTTTTAGGGGTTTCCTTGTACCTTAACATTATGGAATTTTTGCCATTGACTTCAATGGGGCCAGGATTTCACCCTGTTCTTAAATATAACAACACTGTAAAATCAAATAGGGTTTAAAAAATGTAAACTATTAATATTTTATTTTGTTTTTAAAAATCACCTTGAATTTCTGCCTGGGATTTTCCTGCCTGTAAGGAAAGTTAAGCATTCGATCTTGTAGTTTGAGCAGTTCCGCAGCATACCACTTCCATCCCTCTGACTTACTCTTCCCCAACACACACACACACATTCACACTATTCTCTGACCTCTCCAGAGGGCTGTCAGTGGACCACAGCACCACAAGAGGTCTTACCTTGCCCACTTTCAGAGAGACAAGAGGAGAACCAGAGACAGTCGGACCCTTCTGTAGAAGGATCCCCACAGAAAGATCTTGGCCAAAGTATGTTTAAAGATACAACATTATAATTATGATCAATATTTTCAAACATTAAAGTTAGGATATTTAGGTACCTGTTTTTCAGAGGTGCTGAGCACCTAGCAATTCTGATTGAAATTTTGTTCCTAACTTTAGGTTCCTTCATTTGAAAAATATTAGCTGGTATTTGTAATATAATACATATATCCTTAACTGTGCTACTACAGATATCATGGCTTTTAAAACACACTTTCATTTTCCTTAATCTAATTGACATTTCTCTGTGCTGTTGGTTTACTTTTTGCCCTTCACTCCTCATGAACAGTGAAGCTTAAACTGGTTAATTTCACTTTCTGGGTCAAAGTTACATGGGATCAGCACTGGTCTCTGCCAACAGGCAGCGAGACAAGGTGGCTACAAATCTCCTCTTCTCCGGGGACCTGCAGCCAGCCCAGGTAGCCCCAATGATAGTACTGATATCCCTTAAACAGCCTTGCCATGAGCGCTGCTAAAGAATCTCTGACTGAGATTAAAGTGGCTCTCACTCAGGGCTAATCCCCCTGGGATTCTCAGCAAGTTACACTGAGGTGACATGGACCCATTATTTATAATTCATTTCCCTCTGCGTGTGTTCTCATCATATTGTGTTTGGGGGCTTTAATATTACAGGTGAATAATTTAATTAAATAAAAATTGTGGACCGTTGCTAATCATAGACGGTTTAATAAGTCACCCCTAACTCTCTTAAAAATATCCTTAATTTTGTGTCAAAAAGTCCTTGATGGTATTCCTTTATGAAAATGAACTCCAGATAGAAAAAAGTCAGAGCTACAGGGCCTGACTGAACACTAAGCTTCCATGACCTTGCAGAGAACCTAATATGCCACAAACTGATGTCACACCACTCTTAGTGATGCAATCATAGCTGAACTGATTGACAACTAGTACAAACCATAACAGGTTACAGTGGAGTATATACAAATGCTGATATCCTCCTGACAATGAAAACCACCTATAGAGGGATTAAATGTGCAGACACAGCAGTGAGAGTTAATGGTAGTGGGGCAGAAGAGCAGGTGAGGACCGTGGAAGCCTTGTGGTGGGTCTACCTGATATCCTTGGTCTGCGTTTTTCACAGATCCTTTGCTTTATGCAGAACCTCCGCTGACCATTTTATGAGGCCATCGTTCCTGTCTCAGGAATCTGCCAAAAACGGGTCCCCAAAAAAACCTCATTTTTCCAGTTATTTGTTTCTTCTCCCAGGGGTATTTCCACAGAAGGGGAACATCAGGGTCTTAGTTATTGCACCCAGAGATTGTCAAATACAATTTTATGAGCCACATAAGAGACATGTACGGTGAGTCCAACTCAGGCTTTCACCGCAAAAAGAACCTTTTCAAGACTGAAAAAGTTGGGTTAACTTTTGTTGTTTTGTTTTTCTTTTATTTTTCATGTGCCTTTAAACATTCTGATGTTCAAAGATTCCAAAAGTTGAAGTATGAAAATATAGCAAGAAACCCTTTGGAGGAGTTCACAACTGGCTGTAGCCAGAAAGTACCAGAAACTTCACAAGCTTGTTCTTGTGAGATTTCCCACTTAATCTCTGCAATACAGGCAATCAGATTCATCCAAATGTTGGGGTGATTATCCAAGAGGAATCCTCTGAAGTTCATTCATACTATAAGAGTTTAGTAATGGTGTACTCCTTGAAGATCAGTTATATTTTTGCTCCAAGACTATCATTAAGTTACTGATTTTCCAAGGAAGGTGATGGGACCCTGTTTTAGGCAGCTTGTTAGTGATAATCTCCTTTTGAATGCCCCTCTTCCACTCTCTGTTTGTCTTTATATAGAAGTCATATGTGGTGTATCTCCATTAATTTGACCCAACAACCAGAGTTGCTCCTTCATTGTAGCTGCTGAACTATATGTGGCAAATTCAGTCCTGGCAGGAGCAGGCACAACTTTATTCATGTTTTTGGAGTTGCACCAGGGATGAATTGGGCTGTGTATCTTCCCCTTAACTTGAAACTGATGTAAACAAATTGATGTGCTAAAACCTTTTGAAAACAGCTGCCTTCTTCACATGGTAAACACCAGTTTCCAAGCTGTGTTTTGCTACAGTGGTGAGTGAGTATGCAATTGGTGAGGTTTTCTTTGGCATACCTGGTTGTTGGTTGGCCTTCTGTACAGGTGGTTCTCATTAATATGGGAGGAAAATGTCTTGGCTATCAGAATGATGCATAAGCTGTATCCGGAAACCAGGCTTGAATTGCAAACGTAAAATCAGTCTCCATTGCATGATGTATAACTGGCTAAATTCCACCTCCTTCTGCTGCCAAATTGGTACATATTACCAGTGCTGGAAGACGTATCTTTCTTTGGGTTTATTGTTAAGACTTTGGGGCCAGATTTTCAAAGTTTTAATTAACTATAATTAACTTTTGTGAGGAAATGTCAAATGTGCTTGAGCAAATCAGGTCTGTGCACACTCACAGCAAATATTTTCACATTCTCGTATCCACCAGGCACCTAATTCACCCTGGACCCAATCCACTTCCCAGTAAAGTTAATGTGAAAAACTCCAATTGCAGCCAAATGGAGATGGATCACGTCCCATGTGCTCATTCAAGTTTGAGTATGTGCACCCATATGTTACATGTGAACATTGTATGCATGAAGAGAACTTTGAAAATCTGTCCATTTAATTATTAAATTTCAGTTAACATAACACATAACTACACAAATTTTGTCTGGGCGAAGATACCCTGACGCAGAACTCTTTAACACTCTTATTGTAAAGCTTGCCAATGAACAGTGCATTCCAGCTGGAACAACATGCCAAGCAAGCTAGGTGGTCTAGATGAAATTACTATAAGGTGGGTACAAAACTGGTTGAAAGACCGTACTCAGAAAGTAGGTTCGCTGGGGACATACCTAGTGGGGCGACAAGGGGGTTTGTCCTGTGTCCATTACTATTCAATATTTGCGTTACTGACTTGGATAACAGAGTGGAGAGTATGCTTATACAATTTTCAGATGACACCAAAGTAGGAGGGGTTGCGAGTACTTTGGAGTGTGGGATTAGAATTCAAAATCATCTTGACAACTTGGACAATTGGTCTGAAATCAACAAGATGAAATTCAATAAAGACAAATATAAAGTACTACACTCAAGAACAGAAAATCAAATGCACAACTAAAAAATGGGGAATAACTAGCTAAGCAGTAGTACTGCAGAAAAGGATCTGGGAGTTATAGTGGATCACAAATATGAGTCAACAATGTGATGCAGTTGCAAAAAAAAGTCTTGTATCATTCTGATTTGTGTTAACAGGAGTATCATATGTAAGAAATGGGAGGTAATTGTTCCATTCTACTCAGTACCAGTGAGGCCTCAGCTGGAGTATTTTGTCCAGTTCTGGGCACCACACTTTGAGATATATAGAGAAATTGCAGCAAATCCAGAGGACAGCAACAAAAATGATAAACAGTTTAGAATGAGAAAAAGTTAAATAACAGGACATTTTTAGTCTTGAGGAAAAAAAGACTGAGGGGGGGCCTGATAAGTCTTTAAATATGTTAAGGACGGTTTTAAAGAGGACTGTGATCTGTTGTTCTCCTGGTCCACTGAAAGTAGGACAAGAAGTAAACAACTTAATCTGAAGCAAGGGAGATTTAGATTAGATATTAGGAAAAAGTTTCTAACTAAGAATAGTTAAGTCCTGGAATAGGCTTCCAAGGGAGGTTGTCTTTGGAGGTTTTTAAGAACAAATTAGACAAACAGGTGTCAGGGATGGTCTTAGAGGTCTTTTCCAGCCCTACATTTCTACCAACGTCATATAATTAATAGAGAAAAATAGTTAATCATAACTTTTAACATGCTGGGTCTAAATGGGTGATATTAGCCTTTAAAGTATGTGACAAATCTGGAAGATCAGCCAGTTTGTGAATATTTTAAAAATAGTATTAATACAAAGCATAAAATCTAAGTGAAAGGAATGGCCCTGGTCCTGCATGATGGATTGATTTAAAGGCACACACCATTTCACACGACTGGGCCCTCAGTTTGGTATCAAAAGTTCGTTACCCTTTGTTTTGTAATATTTTGAAATACCATTAAATTGGATGGTAAGCTTTGTGAATTTTGCCTCTACCCATTCACTCCTCCTAAGTGTTCCCCCATCCACAAGCTCAGGGGCAGGTGTTAAGCCCTGGTGACAAAAGGTGCCACATCATGTCCTCTGACCTAGAAAACATCACCAAATGAATGCACAGCTGTATGCCATCATTCCTAAACAACGGCCCATTGCCATGCCCAGAAAACACACACACATTTGTATAAAATCACATAGTCCTACCAGCTTCTGAGCTCTACCACTTTATAGTATTAAGAGAAAAGAATTATAATTAGCAATTCGCTTTTGGCTAGACACACATCTCCTTAGTTTTTCCTAACATCTACTTGGCAACCTTCCTTTTTCATATTCTGGCATGCCTAGCAATAATGATGATACTATTTAGCACTTATGTAGCTCTTTATATTTTCAAATCATTGTACAAACATTCACTAATGAATCATCCTAACTTTCTTATGAGGTAGTGTGAAGAAACAGAACCTGGCCCCAGTCTCAACACAGCAGATACACAATGACTTAGTCCTTGTCTGTACTAGAGAAGTGTGATTAAAAAATCAGTCTAGATAAACAAGTGAAAAGCCCTAATATTGATGTAGTTAAGCCAGTTTAACCCTTGCTTATATCAGTTTAAGCTGCTGACACAAACTGATTTAGTCAGGGTTTACTACCATTTAAGTGCATTTACATATTACAGGTTTGCAGTCTTGTAACTAGCTGAACTGTGTTCTTTTCTAGTGCAGTAACTCCTTGCTTAACATTGTAGTTATGTTCCTGAAAAATGCAACTTTAGGTGAAACGATGTTAAGCTAATCCAATTTCCCCATAAGAATTAATGTAAATAGGCGGGGGGCGGGGTAGATTCCAGGGAAATTTTTTTCACTAGACAAAAAATTATATATTATATAGATATATACACAGTATACGTTTTAAACAAACAATTTAATACTGTTCACAGCTATGATGATTGTGAAGCTTGGTTGAGGTGGTGAAGTTAGAGGGTGGAAGAGGGAGGGATGTTTCCCAGGGAATGCCTTGCTGCTAAATGATGAACTAACACTCGGCTGAGCCCTCAAAGTTTAACACGTTGTTAATGTAGCCTCTCACACAAGGCAGCATGAACACGAGGGAGGGGAGACAGCATAGCAGACAGAGACATACACACACCTTGTGTGTGGGAGAGAGAGAGATGCACACTGCCCCTTTAAGTAAGCTGACCCACTCTTAAGTGCATTGTCTTTTTAAGTGGATCAGGAAGTTGAGACAGCAGTTGCTGCTGCCCCAAGCTCTCTCTGTCTCTCTCAGTCATCCATGTCCCCTCCCTGCTCTATATGGAGAAGGGGTAAGGAGGGTACAGGAGCAGGGGGAGGGGGACACCCTGACATTAGCTCCCCCCTTCCCTCCCTGCACAGCAAGCAGGAGTCTCTGGGAGTAGCTCCCAGGCAGAGGGCAGGAGCAGCACATAGCAGTGGGGGAGGGACAACTGAACTGCCGATTGATAGCCTGCTGGGCAGCTGCAGCCCAGGGAACTTAGGGGAGCGGGGAGCTGATAGGGGGGCTGCCGGTCCACCCTGGTTCTAAGCCCCCACAAGCTAGTTGCAACGGGCTGCTCTTCCTGCAAGCAGTGGACAAAGCAGGTGGCTGCCAAATGGCAGGGAGCATTGCACAACTTTAGAAGGGAGCATTGCACAACTTTAAACGAGCATGTTCCCTAATTGAACAGCAACGTAACAACGAAACAACGTTAACCGGGACGACTTTAAGTGAGGAGTTACTGTATTGACAAGGCCTTCATGTCCATCATCCTTGCATCCACAGTCACTTTTCTGATGTTTTCCTTTATCCTTAATTTAAGATCAACAAACATAAACCTGAGCTTGAGTTTTCTCCTGAGTTGACTTTTTAGGGTTTTCCCTGCAAGATCTTAGTCACTTTTTTGCCTCAACAACTCACTATCTTTCATCCATCTGAGTAGAATCTAATGAAATCCTCCTGGTCTGGCTGCCAGATGAGTCAACAGAATAGACCTACATCTCCATGACAGTTCTGGAACCTCTCACAGGTAGGTTGATAAATATAATTATCCCCATTTAACAGATCGGAAACTAACACAGGAAAATTAAATCACTTGTCCAAGACCCACACTGCCCCTCAAAGTTTAGATTAGCATTCCTGGCTCAAGCTGCTGAATTTAGTTCAGTAGATCATGCTGTAAGCTTTCTCCATCTGAAGTCTGAAATCAATATGTGACATACTTTGTCAAGGCAAATACTGCTCTTGTCAAAACTTAATTTATCCTTTGCTCTGCAATAAAATGCAATAACAGCATATCTCCATGGACCAGTAAAAACTTATTGTCCTAACAGACAATCACATGCTTAGTTATTGTGCCTGAATCACTAATGTTTTATTCAGATAATTCTGGTCTACTAAATGCTTGTGTCCACCAACATTATTTTTGCACGTGTTCCCTTTGCCACATGATTTCTATTGAAGACACTGACATAAAATACACTTGGTGGGCTAACCACACAAGTTAGTTTTTAATTCCACCAGCATCTGAACTGAAGGCAACAGGGAGATCGATAGCCTGATTTACCTGGTTGCTCAGGAAAATCGGCTCAATCTGCCCGTCTGTAGTATCCACCTCTCTATATATGTGAAACTTCTGAAGTGGAATTGTTGGCTGCTATCCTTCCAGTCACTCTGCCAACTCATTTCAAAGAGCTTGTAACCTCAGTTACTAATTGGCACAGCAAGACAACATTAAACCATGCCTCCTGCTGAGTGTAGGGGTATCCAAATTCACCCTTTGGCAAGGAGACTCCTTTTTGTACACTATGCATTGTTTCTGAACATTCCCTCCGTTTCCCCCCCCCCCCCCCCCATATCCCTTCCACATTGTTCCTACAGACCTGGGCCTACTTGCTCGTTGCTTTCGCTCATCTGTGTATAAAAAAATAAAAACTCACTTGCTGATGTATTTCCTTGATACTAGTGCTATATCCTTCCCCTAGACGGTGCTATTTAACATGAATTGTTTTTCCTCTCGTCCTCTGGTCCTTCTGACTAATCATGTGTATGAGGGAGTGGGAGAGAATGGCCACCTAATGTGTCCAGTACATTTCCTTCCTTCTGACTCTTGACATTTCTTTTTTTCTGTCTCCCATCCTGGAGGTTCTGCACAAGATTCCAGCAGCATCAGTGTTGATGTATCACTTCCCATGTATTTCAGAAATCTCTTCCAAGTGCCTCAGCAAAGCAATATGGCATGTGACCCAACAATGAGAACAGGAAATGGGTTCACTGGTTTTACTTGTCTTCTTCCTTTTTTTCCACCTTTATTTTTCTTTTGAAGCTATACCATTTTAGGCTGTGATCACCAAGTGGTGTCACACTTGGTCAGTGTTTGATTGGGAGACCTCCAAAGAGAGCCCAGACTGAATTGGCACAGCACTTTTTGAAGAATAGCAATATTAGTCCTGATTTAGTGACTGTATTGCAGTTGGTATTCAGTGACAGGTTGTGACTATTGCATATGTAGACCATATTATTGTTTTAAAGCCATGGACAATGTGGGGGTGAGAGGAGATGGAGCTGTAAGTGAAACTCCAAATAGAATTAGATGGAACCCCAGCTAGACTTCCCCTTGACGCTTTATGGTAGTGAACTCAGAGCATGAGCCAAATGAAAGGAAGCAGCTTGTAGGTCCCTCATGCCAGGCCAGTTCTTACCCCAGCATTCCCTGTCTCTAGTGCAGATGTGTAAATCCTGTCCCCCATCAGCGTATTGGGAGGGAAGCCACTCACCTACCGAGCTGCAGGGACTACTCAGAGGATTTTTGTTATGTGTTTGCAGGGCCGGCTCTAACTTTTTTGCTGCCCCAAGCAGCAAAAAAAAGCGCTGTCCCGCTGAGCCCCCCTGCCGAGTGCTGTGCCACTGGAGCCCGCCTCCCCCCCTCCCCCCCGCCGAGCCGCCGGAACCCCCCCCCCGAGCACCCCGCCAAGCACCGCGCCGCCAGAGCACACCCCCCCACGGAATGCTGCGCCGCGCTGCCCCTGCCACCCCAAGATTGGCCGCCCCTTACCAGGTGCCGCCCCAAGCATGTGCTTGGTTGCCTGGTGCCTGGAGCCGGCCCTGTGTGTTTGTGTTCGCTTCTACTCTTCTCAGAGCAAAGGTCCCCCTCTGCCAGCACAAACTCTTCCCTCTAAGCCCTCCCTATGGAGGGGAGGGGGAAATGAATCAAGGGGGCCATCTCTTACCCTGCCCTCTGTGGGGAAGGAATGAGAAAAAAACCATGCATTGAAAAGAGCCCTGCTGCTTGGTCTCTCCAAAGGCAGGTACATTTGTCTTGACTACCCAGTCTTTAGGAAGGTAGTGACATGGGGAGAAGGGGGCATGTGTGTTCCTTTTCCCTTGCTATAACCAATGAAAAATAACTGAGCTCGACAGCTCTTCTAAAATCAACTGGAATGAGGCGCCCTTACCTCTTTGTGTGGGATCTTGGCTCTGCTGGTTTTTTTCCAGGGTGCCCCCTCTCTCCCTGCACCAGCTGCAGTGCTGCTTGCTCACTCCCACACCCCTCACCACTTTGTGACGACTATGTGGCAACAGGCTTCTGGTATCTCTCTGCCTTCTCTCCTCCTCTTAATGGAGTAGCAGTTTAGAGGCTGCTCTTCTCTTCCCCCCAGCCCCTTCCCTCACAGGGAAAGAAAAGCTATTGGGAACACAGTTTCATGTAGTAATCAGATATTTTTCTTAACACAATCACGTTAGGGGCCACCATAAAGAGCTCTAAGGCAGGAATGGATTAAAGAATTTTCGGGCCTTGTGCACTATAGAAACTGGGGGCTCTCCATCTTCCTTAAACTAGACAGAAGAGAAGAGGCCCAGCTACCTAGAGCTCTGAACCTGCTTGTGCATCTTCCTAGGGCACCAAACCAGAGTGGCAGTGTAACCCTGTGCACCATTGCAATGCCACTCACTGAAATTTGGCCTGCCCCTGGCACGATGGGGGACTACTGGGGCAAACTTGGTTGGGTACCAAATTAGGTTGCCATCTCTGAGGATTAGAAAAAATGGCCACTGCCCACCCAACCAGCCTGACCCTCCATTTCCCCTTAGGCATCCCCCTGCCTCCATCAGCCTGAGATGCCTCTTTCCCCCTCAGGTGTCCTCCACAACCACCAACCCGACCCCCCTGTCCAATAACCCCTACACCCACCCCATCCCAGGAACCTCAGCTCAGGGGCTCCCTCTGCCATCCCTTCCCAGGAACCTTTGCTTCCCACAC
The DNA here is from genome assembly GCF_011386835.1 of Chrysemys picta bellii. Classification (NCBI taxonomy): domain Eukaryota; kingdom Metazoa; phylum Chordata; order Testudines; family Emydidae; genus Chrysemys; species Chrysemys picta. Next base: position 202,622,048 of record NC_088792.1, read on the forward strand.
ACTGGTCTCTGCACCTTATCTCTCAGGTCCATGCTGCTTTCCTGTGCTGAGAGGAGCAGGAGCCTCAGCTGCCACCATGGGCACATTGAGGGCCATGCACATGGAGTGAGAGCTAGGTACTGGGCTGGCAGTGCTCCCAGTGGGCAGGTGATCTGAGTGCCATAGTGGAAACAGTTGTGGTGCTCCTATGCGAAGAGCTCTGTGGACCTGACAAAAAGCTCTGTGGCGCTCGAAAGCTTGTCCCTTCGACCAACAGAAATCGGTCCTCCAATAAAAGATATTATTTCACTTACCTTGTCTCTCTCAGATCCTGGAACGCACATCGCTACTACAACATAGCAAATCAGTTCTGGGTCCAGTTCTGTTCAATACCTTCATCAATGATTTAGATAATGGCATAGAGAGTACACTTATAAAGTTTATGGACGATGCCAAGCTGGGAGGGGTTGCAAGTGCTTTGGAGGATAGGATTACAATGCAAAACAATCTGGACAAACTGAAGAAATGGTCTGAAGTAAATAGTATGAAATCCAATAAGCACTTATATATATCCTATCCTCCATGAACTTATCTAGTTCTTGGGGGGGTTCAAAAAGAACTAGATAAGTTCATGGAAGATAGGTTCATAAATGGCTATTCGCCAGGATAGGCAGGGATGCAAAACTATCCTCTGAAGTGTCCCTAGCCTGTTTGCCAGAAGCTGGGAATGGGTGACAGGGAATGAATCACTTCATGATTGCCTGTCCTGTTCATTCCCTCTGAAGTACCTGGCATTGACCACTGTCAGAAGACAGGATACTGGGCTGGATGGACCATTGGTCTGACACAGTATGGCTGTTCTTATGACAAATGCAAAGTACTCCACTTAGGAAGAAACAATCAGTTGTACACATACAAAATGGGAAATGACTGCCTACGAAGAAGTACTGCAGAAAGGGACCTGGGGGTCACAGTGGATCACAAGCTAAATATAGTCAGCAGGGTAACATTTCCCCCCCCCCAACACCCTCCCCCCCCAAAAAAAAGGGTGAGGGGGAAAACATCATTCTGGAATGTATTAGCAGGAGTGTTGTAAACAAGACATGAGAAGTAATTCTTCTGCTGTACTCCACGCTGATTAGGCCTCAACTGGCGCATTGTGTCCAGCTGTCAGTGCTATATTTCAGGAAAGATGTGGACAAATTGGAGAAAGTCTAGAGAAGAGCGACAAAAATGATTAAAGGTCTAGGAAACATGACCTATGAGGGAAGATTGAAAAAACTGGGTTTGTTTAGTCTGGAGAAGAGAAGACTGAGAGGGGACATGATAACAGTTTTCAAGTATATGAAAGGTTGTTACAAGGAGGAGGGAGAAAAATTGCTCTTCTTCACCTCTGAGGATAGGACAAAAGCAATGGGCTTAAATTGCAGCCGGGGCCGTTTAAATTGGACATTAGGAAAAAATTCCTGACTGTTAGGGTGGTTAAGCACTGGAATAAATTGTCTAGGGAAGTTATGGAATCTCAATCATTGGGGATTTTTAAGAACAGGTTAGACAAACACTTGTCAGGGATGGTCTAGATGATACTTAGTCCTGCCATGAGTCCAGGGGACTGGACTAGATGACCTCTTGAGGTCCCTTCCTGTCCTATGATTCTATGATCGTATTGTTTCTATGAAATTACAAGTAACTTTAAGTAACCAGTGAAAAAATCCTGGCACATTGCAACTGGCAATGCAGAATCAAAATGTCCAGGACAATTAAAAAAAAAAAAACCCCAGCAAGTGGCAACTCTAGGGCCAGACCTGATGTGGTCCCTATGCAGGTGGACAGAGTGCACATTGGTTAATCCAGGCCTGCCCTCAGGGCTACATCATGTACAACTTTTGATATAGTTCATTGATTTACTGTAAAACAAGCATTATATTAATGTTCATCAGAGCATTCAGGCTATAACAGAGATGCAGTATGGATGACAAAACAAAATGTAAACCTGGGGAAATGGACTGATTTGGCAGATGGATATATCTTTTCATGCCATGCTTCAGAAAGTAGCCTTCGTCTTAGCTCTAAAGGGCTTTAATTGTATCCAGAGCATTAGTAAAACCACTGGGATATTATTCCCCCTAAAGTAAAGACACTTGTATTTCTACCACTGTAGAGAGTAACTCCAGAGCCCTAATGTTGTATGAAACAGGCTGTAACTCTCAAATCTTTATATCCAGCTGCTTTATTTCACACACATTAAGTATTTGAATGTCTGAGGTCCAGTTGTTTTTAATAGATGTCCAAAGCCTAACAGCTTCCAGTCACATAGCCTCAGAAAAAAATCCATTATTAGGTTGCTTTTACAAAAATAAGTTGTGTAGCAAATAATATTTAACATCCTGTTTTAAAGTTGTTAATACACTTGAGAGAAAAGTGAATTTTTAATGGCTGCCTATAAGATGTTTTTTAATTAAGAGCCATGTTGTAGTTAAATAAAGTTTTTGCTCACTTTTATATAATGCTCAATCCTCAGGGTGTAACCCTGTCTTCTATGCATTTATCCCTGGATTAATGGCTCATAATTTCACTCTTTACTTACATTACATGGATGATATTTGCCCACAAGGTTTAAATTCTGCATTTTTTCATGAGGTTTCACATGTAACAGCTCTGCATTTGAGATTAGTTTTCCCTTAAAGGAAAAGTCATTGGCTAAAAGAAGAGGGTGGAGGATATACTGGTGCTGGTTTTGTCGTTGCCAGAAAAACTTTGATCCAATCGGAGCTATGGAAACCAGGTCTCGATAGAAAAAAGTATAAACAGACATCTGCTAAAGAGCTATAGAAACATGATGACATTCAAACAAAAGTTACAATGATCTGCTTAACCATCAAGCCTCACGTTCAATGTGTGTATTGCAGTGTTGTGTTAGCAACACTGTAGTTATGGCTGAGGGAAGGCACTTTCCTTCTAAGTCAGATACTTCAAAAAAAAAATCTCCTTGAGCTAAAATTGGGTTGAGAAGAATTATGAGCAAACAATGAATTGTTGTAAACATGGCAAAAATTCCATTAAGCCAATTTTGAATTATCCAAGTATGAATACAAGGGGTTTTTTCACATGTTATGAACTGGTTATGAACATTTTTGCATCACTCAAAACCAGCAATTTAAAAGCTTCAACCCTTTCAGATTCTGCAAGCCCTCTGTACATGGGTCTCCCATTGAGCTGTGTGAAGAGGTGACTTACAGGATCAAGCCCTTGGCGAAGATAAGTTTTTATGGTCTCTTCAAGGAAATTTGGGTTGGCAAAAGAAATGCTAATTTTTCCACTAGTAAAGGCTGACTTGATCATCTTAACCCTAATCCTTCTGGACCCTCAACATACTCTGGCCACCTTACCCTATTCTGTAGTCCCCGTCCCCCAATGTTTCTTTTAAAATGTACAGTCAATTAAAATGTAGTGTACTTTGGAGGCTTGTGCCCCAAAGTGTGCTGCATCCTACAGCGTATGTACAATTTGTAATAAACTTCTGGGGTAGAGATAAGGTCTGGAGGGGCTGTCAGACCTGCTGGGTTCCTTTCAAGAGTATGTGTTTATTTCAGTGTGTGATGTGAGATTCAAGTGATATATGTGTGTGTGTGTGTGTTTATCTGGATAACAGAATTTGGAGCATGTTTTAAAGATCTGATTTTACAAACCATTACTCATGTGAGTAGCCTTTATTCATTCCTGTTAGTCTCTCTGAAATCAGTGGGATAGCTTGTGTGAGTAAGGGCTACTGGCATTGTTGAGGAAAAGGATATGTAATAATGGTATTTGTTCTTTGCTATGCAATTGCTTTACTTCCAGATGCATTTTTTATTCCAGCCAATTTCAGATTTGACAAAGCTCACATTCATCACTGAGGGCTAAATCAAAGTAAAGTCTGCAGTTTAAAAAAGATGCCACCTTTTTAAAGGACTCGAGGAAGAAAAGCATCTGAACAATTTTTGTAAAGCATGAAAAATCATTTTTTTCCATGTTCAGCTGATTTTAAAATAGCCAATGTAAATTTTACCAACATTTCTAAAAATATTCACCTTTGGACTATCTTTGTGTTTCCAAAGAAATTAAAAAGAAATCTGTTCATTTCTATTCATTTCAGGTTTTGCTAACCACACTTTTGTTAGGATAATTATATTTTGGGCTGAAACAAAGTGGAAAAAACCCCTCAATTTATACCAAGTATTGAGAAAGAAGGAAAGTTGCATTATGTTCTAGTACTGTATCTTAGTCTGGGGGACTAGGGATTTCTTTTAATTTGCATTACACTACTTTAAATAAAAAAGTCTCTGATCTTGCTGTTATTTTAAATAGTGACTTTATAAGCATCTGGCACTGCAAAAAGTTTCTGTAATAATAAAAAGTAAATAAACAAAGAGGAAATGCTGATCCTATAAGAATTTGCTGTAAACCTTTGCCTCAGCAGTATAAAACTTTGATCTTTTCACTGTCCTGTTCTCTGATCACCTCCCGTTTTGCGTCAACATTTGACATTGTAATAGACTTACCCATACTCATTTTTCACCTTTTGTTACATCTATGGTAAAACTTTTATGCTAGAAGCGAGCAGGTCCAGAGTGAATAATCAGGGATTCTCTCCATTTAGAACAAATTGCTTTTATAATACGGACCTAGCATTAATATTGTTGCGTGATTAAGTATTAACATTTGTATTAGCAGTAATAGGAATATTTTAGCATAAAGTAAGGTCTAAAGATGAGAGAGAAATCTTTATTTAAAAAAACCCTTTGTGTGATATGCAGGCTTTTGATGGGAAAATGTCTTTATTCAGTAAATTTCTAAATGTTTTGCAAAGCTGCAATTTGAAGTTTCCAATCCCTAATTACATTTTCATTTTACACTATTATGCTAAGATGCTGCATTGATTGTACTTCATGACATACATTACCAGATAGTGGTACCAGTTACATGAGAAAGAAAGGAAAAAGACATCATCCTTGCAGGGAGACCTCTGGGTCCACGGGTAGCCCATTGAAGAGCCAATTGCAGGGATGGGCCCATTATTTCCACGTACTCTTAGTTATAATGGAGTAACTGTCCACTAAAATTAATAGGAGTTGCAGCCACATAACAGAGCATGGGGATATGGCCCCACAGTGTACAGAATATCTGAGAAGGTGGTGTATAAAAAAGGAATGTTAGAAAAGCATTTAAGAGTGCATTTTAATTTATTTGACTGCAGTGTAGCAACTGGAAACAAGAAGGAGGGCCAGCACCATATGAAAGCATTTTGCATTATTGTCTCTAAAATTAGACAGCATTGTTACTTATGTTACACTGGTTACAAAAATCCCCCTGTAGTGAGGGACCAAGAGCTTCTACTCCCTTTACAAATATTGTTTCTTTCCTTATAAACTATAATGGCGATGCTTTTTATTATCATTTCCCCAGCTCAAAAGATAACACAATCACATTTGTTCTGGGAATTTATACTTCCTTTTGCCTTTACATCCTACGGAAGCAGTGGCTTCTGGCTTCTGCCAGATGAAGTAACATTGCATGCAATAGCTGTACAGATTTTTGGGGGTTGGGGATAGGTGGGAATTGGCTGGTTGGTTTTAATCTCTGGGTTTTTTTTGGCTCTGTCAGCTTGAAAAAAAGTAAGTCTCAGCTGTGTTTGGAGAATCATTTAGATCCTTTTCTTTCTTTCTTTTCTTTCTGCATTTACCAAAACAAAACCTCTCCAGCATTTCAATAGCTGTTAGGATGTAACATATTCCATCGCTTCACTTTATCATCTCTGAATGGGATAGAACACTAAAAGACTATGTTATATGTTAACATATATGTAAACACGTTATTTGTCTGACCTGAATGATCTATGGCAGGTGTTCAGAGAGAATTTTGACAATACTGGAAACAGGTTTAGCTTTTATAAATCTGCCAACAGTTGCAATTAGAATGGGACAAAAACCATCATTTCTCAATCACCAGACTTTGAGGTCCAGCAAGAATACATGAGAACCAAAAACAAAACAGTGTGTTTTGCTTATGAGTATTTGTGATTAGGCCATTGAGAGGCTCACTAGAACTCTAGCCAGCCTGAGAATCAGTTGCACTCTAAGCCCCTTCAGAGGAAGCATAATCAATAGTACATAAGAGACATTTTCCTGCCATTATGAATCACTTGATGTCCTCTTTGATCCAAAGCACTGAATGAATTTTTTATGCGTAATTACCTGAATAAAGTGTGGTTTGCACATTGCTGCATGTTAGTGTGTGCTCATGAGAAAAACTGCTATGTGTTTTACTTCCATCTAGTGAATCAGGATCTAAATCTCTATGACCTTGTCAGTTTTTCACTTGCAGGCTTTCTGCAGCAAACGTGGCTTTTAGTTGTCTTAATTGCTTAATGACTGTTCCTAACCCTTTAATGCAACGTGGTTGTTTCTGGCATTAAGTGATCAAAAATAACATTTTTATATCATATTATTCCCTGACCTTAAACACCAGAAATAGGAGTCAAATTAAGTGAGAACTTCATTAATGAAGTCCTACTCAGTTATTTCCAAAATGTAAAATGTGAAATCAGAAGTACTGTACATACACATTTTAACTACATTTAAAAAAAAAAAGTTTTGTTAAGAAAAGCTTCACTGTCAAAGAAGGATTTTTGTTTTGCCATCTAACGTATGAAAAACTTGCAATGGCAGATCTCATACTGTAACAACAGTGCATTCATCTCATATTTGATAATGATACACACTGGCATCTTTAGCCAATTTTTTTTTATTTATGACATGGAAGTATTAAATGGAACTAGTTTCCTTTTCCAGTCCTTGTGTAATGATAAGGGTGTAATACAACAGTTGGTACTCATATCACTGCTGTTCAGCGAAGTATGAAGTTTTATCAATTTAAATTTTCACAGTTGGGGAAAATTGTGAGGGGTCAGGTAATAATTATTTATGAGAGAAGATGTTGAGATTCAAAAAGTTAAATCTTCATAGCTGTTGAAACAAATTGTCAACATCACATTTCAAAATATACAAAGTAAATATCCTTAAATCTAGCACTAATCATTTCTCAAGAAGCATTTTTCTTACTTTGCATAGCTGTAAATTTTCGATTATTGTCGATGGAAATATTTTTTGTGTGTGTACAGAGAAATTGACGCTTATCAACATTGACTGATAAAAATCTAATCCTTCTGAACCTACATACACAGCATGATCGGGTTTGCTTGGTAAACTGGGAGCAAGCAATATTTGTTTTGATACAGCAAAATCTGAGATTATGTATATAGGAACAATCTAGGCTACACTTACAAGATAGAGGACTGTATCCTGGAAAACAGTGCTTCTGAAAAGAAGTTGGTTATTATAGTAGATCACCAAATGAACATAATCTTCCATTGTGATGCTGTGTTTGAAAGGCTGCAGTAATCCTTGGATGTAGAAACAGGGGAATATTGAGCAGGAGTAGGAAGGTGGAATTTCCTCTGCATATGCCATTGCTGAGACTATTACTAGAATTTATTTCTGGTGTCCATATTTGAAAAAAAGGTTGTTGAAAAGTTGAAGTGTTCAGAGTACAGCTGCAAGAATAATTTGAGGTCTAGAAAATAGTAGTTATGAGAGACTCGAGGCGTTCAATTTATTTAGTTTATCAAAGAGAAGATTGAGATGACTTGATTACATCTATAATTACCTACACAAGGAAAAGGTATCTTATCGTAGCAGACTCTTTAATCTAACCAAGAAAGGTATAACAAGATCCAATTACTGGAAGTTGCAGCTAAACAAATACAAACTGGAAATGAAGTGCAAAATTTTAACAATAAAGGTAATTAGCCATTAGAACAGCCAACCAAGTGATGTGATAGATTTTCCATCACTTGGAATCTGTAAATCAAGACTAGATGTCTTTCTAAAGTATACACTTGAATTCAACTGCAATTTATGATTTAATGCAAGAATTACTTGGTTTACACAGTGAGTCAGATTACATTATCATAATTGCTCTTTTGGTTTAAAAACTGATGGAGCAAGACTCGGTCCCATTGAAGTCCATGGGTAGACTGCTAATAACATCAACATGACCAGAATCTGGACCTGTGAATCTGTTTTTGAAATGTAAAATGCCCCAGTTCATGACGACTGTATGTAGCATATATTGCAATAGCTGATCATAAATAATTTGCTCAGCAGTCTTGTGGATAATGTATATTTAATTTCGCTTAACCATTAATCAGTGGATACTTAAAGCCATAACATAGCACTGATTCTAATAACATCTTAAAGTACCAATAAACTGCTGTAAATTGGACACGTGTTAGCTGTGAGCTGAGTACAGCCAATATCTGTGTGACCCTTCAACAACTCCATAATTTCGCATATCGTGAGAAAGAAAGTTTTTCATGGTTTTCAATTAAAAGCAACATTTCCACTCTAAGTCAATGTGATTTTGCTGCTAAATTACTATTAAATATTTATCATAGTCACAGCTTGCAAATTTGTCAGAAAGAGTCTTGGAAGTTCAGAGTACATCCACCAAATGGATACTTCACAGATTCAGTAGGAAGCTTTTGCTGGGAAAATGGGCTTGAAAAGCAGCAATGGGACAACCACCTGTTACCTTTGTTTTAAAAGCTATTTTTAAGTGAGCTGTTTCCTAATGTTCCTCAGCAGAGTAATAAAGTTCCTCCTGGCCTTCATAATTTAAAACACTTCTTGGATCATTGCCTCTCTGTGAATTCACTGATTTCTATAAAATATGTTTTTGGAATACTAAATTGTACTTTGAAAAATACAACTTCTGCCTCTATGCACAAATGAAATGGCTCACTGTGTTGTACCTGGAAAATCATTTGTTTAACAAGGAGCTAAATATGATTTTTTTTTTAAGCAAAGAGTATACAGTAGTAGATGGGTTTCTCCAGATGTTTTTCCGGTGTCCAGACTGAACAAGCTACATGCTTGTCAAGTTTTGCATTTTATTTCCTCTTTTCCCTTTACTTATGGTATATGCTATGTATGTTGGAAAAGATGTCTACTAAGGTCAGAACCAAGCTCAAAATGTAGCTGATCCTCAGTTGGGCTGATTTTGTGACATGTTTCTGACATCAAAATATCTAGAACGAAGCATGATATGTCATATATCACTTCTCATGCAACTTCGTATTATGGAAATCATCCTAGAATATTTGTTATGTATTTAAAAGCTTTGAATAACTAAAAGGTTTTAAGGTCTGATCTTTAGTGATTCTGTGCACCCACAATTCAAATTGAAGCTAATGGCCAGGCACAAATGCTGCATGAGAGGCAATTTGGTACAAAGCCCATTAAATGAATGAAAATATTTCCATTTGACTTGACTATACTTTGGATCAGGCACATAGTGAATATTGTGTTGAGTACCTTCATACTGGAAGAATGCTGAAACATATGGGTGACTTCAGAGAAGATAAAAAATGATCGATCTAGAGGTACTGAATTATGAGAAGGTTAAAAGAGCTAAATAGGTATTGCATAGCTATGTGACAACTAAGTGGGGCACACTGTAATGATCTACAAGTATTTAATAGGAATAAACAGCTAGAAGGGACTTGAATTAATTAGTATGGTTCAAAATGGGAATGAAAAGAATACTGTATTTATGCTGAATAACAAGAAAATCTTCTGAACAGTAAAACCATGTAGAATGTGTAGTAGTCTTCCAAGGGAGGTTAAATGAAGACTTAAATCTAGAAACTTTAAAATTACTGTAGATTTTGTACAAAGCAGTAGAATATATATATTGTAGGAATCATTTCTACACTGGCAGAGAGATAAAGTAGATGACCTACAGTAACATCTTTTCTTTTCAGAGTAGCAGCCGTGTTAGTCTGTATCCGCAAAAAGAAGAACAGGAGGACTTGTGGCACCTTAGAGACTAACAAATTTATTAGAGCATAAGCTTTCGTGGACTACAGCCCACTTATGCATCCGAAGAAGTGGGCTGTAGTCCACGAAAGCTTATGCTCTAATAAATTTGTTAGTCTCTAAGGTGCCACAAGTCCTCCTGTTTATCTTTTCTTTTCCTGATTTTAGTATAAACTAAAGGTTCTTATTGACTTCAGTGAGAGTTGGATAATGACCTGAAACAATGATACAGTTGTGAAACAGAGTTGGTGTGATTCAATGCTGTACTTACAAATAAAATTTTAAAATAGTAGAAAGAAGAATGTAGCATAAAATAAAGGAGAAAGATAGAATGGTGGGAGCTGGATGTATCTGATCAGTAAGAGAGAAGAGATGCGAGTTGGTTGAGAGATCAGGCAGAAGGCAACAGAGGATGTTCTACTATGATAGTAGAAATATTAACATAACACAGTTTAGAATATGTTGCAGTTAGATAGACCTGAACCAAATCACCAGGTCCAAATGTGCTTGAACTCAGAGGAAATTTGATTCTGGGCCATATCCAAACCTGGCCGCTCAGGCTCCTCTATAGTTACAGCATTTTATTTTGTATGCAGAATTCTCTCTTACTTTTCCAAGCAGTGGGGTCCACCCAAAAACTGTAAAATGTCTTAAAGTTTATAGCCTCTGGCTCATGTTAGCGCTCAGAATGAGAAGCGACCACTAAGGAAATTGTTTAATAGAATGTGTTAGAATATCGGATTTAGAGATTTCTGATTAGTGATTGATGCTGTTACACCCATATTGCTAATTTCTAGTAAATGAAAAGGTATAATCTCCCCTTTATAATTCTCTTCCTTTCATAACCTCAAAAAGACACACACCAGGCAGTACGTTTCTGTGGGATTATTGTGTTGGTTGGTTGAAGTCAGAAGGTGAGGTATGCAATAATCCTACAGAAAGTCATTATCTGGCATGCCTAACTGCCTAGTTAGATATTAAAAAATACAGTGTACTTAGGTGAATAGAGATCACTGTTTAAGTCTTCCAAAGAAATCGTTGCTTTGCCATCTTTAGTTAAACTTTAGTTAAATAGTGATAAATCGTGGTGAAGACTTTAATAACCCTGCTTTAGAACTCTGCAAAAATATTTTAAACTGTAGGGACTAGATTCATTATGGACTTTTCACCAGTTTTGGTGTGAAATTTCTAGCATCTTGCTTTAAATTTTAATTGTAGAAAATACAGCAGTTTTCTTGTTTGAAATAATTTTCAATCTGCAGAAAGCCATTCTTACCAGCCAGAATTTTTTGTGAGGTCCAGACCAAAGGAAAATAATAATTTAAAAATCCTTCTCTGAGATGCCTCATGTTTTCTTTGTGGAAAACTTCACCTATGTTGTTTTTCACAAGTAATTTCACAAATAACTTTTTTTGTGCCCCCCTCTAAAATGTGTTTCTTGAATGGCTTCGCTTTCCATCTAGAACAGTTTTGAATTCAGATGGACTATTTATTTGTGTAAAATTACCCATATATATGTAAGTGTTGGGGGATTGGGGCCTAGGTTTTTAGGACAGTGCATTAAAACTCCAAGTTCTGAAGCCTCCGTAGATATTACTGAGGAGAGTTGATCTCCAACTCTATCCTGGACAAAGTGACTAGAATGATGATGTGGGACAATTTACTAATTTGTTATGAATCATAACTTACTAAATGTTAAAGGTTGGACCCAGAGGGAGTGGCAGTGGCTACCATGATGTAACACGCAGATTTGCCATGAAGTTTTCTTTTTCCTTTTCTTCAGGCCTGGGTCGACAAGGGTCAGGTCCAAGGTAGTTTTTTCATTGGAATGGAGAGGTGCAAAGACATAATGTCCTTATTTTCTGTCTGGGGGAGCATTGGCCTGCTAAACCCAGGGTTGTGGGTTCAATCCTTGAGGGGGCCACTTAGGGATCTGGGGCAAAATCAGTACTTGGTCCCGCTAATGAAGGCAGGGGGCTGGACTTGATGACCTTTCAGGTTCCCTTCCAGTTCTATGAGATAGGTATATCTCCATATATTTATTTATTTAATTTATTTTTAAAAACCCTCCCTTTTTTGTACTCACTAAATGTTGTGAAATGAAAACGTTGACTTTGACCTGCATTTCAGCTGACACTTTAAATAAATAAAATGTTAATCAAATCAAACTGTATTAAAGCCAATGTTTCAGAAGTAGAAAAATTAAACAAAATTAAGATAGATAATAATGTATCTATTAATTGCACTTTTAAAACATTTTAAAATTAAATATTTGTTCTCTAAATTTTTTTCTTACTCTTTTTGAACAGGTTATTTGGTGTCACTTCAGTAATTCAAACCAATTGCTCAAGCACCTGGAAGATCATAGCAAACCAAGACCTACTCTGGTATCACCATGCCAATCCCATATTACTGCTGATGATGTACTACACCCTGGCAACTCTTATTCGCCTTTGGCTACAAGAGCCCGTTGTAAGGATAATATATTTTTTTCTTCCCACTTTATGAAGAGAATGAAGCTGCCAGAGTAGAATTTTTCTAATGCTCACTAATGACTGTAAGATTCTCAGATTATTACTGGCATTTGCAAACAGTAGAACGAAATTTTTATGTGAGGCAGCCATTTCCAAGCTGCTGTCTTAAATACATTCTTTCTGATAAGTCCCTCCAGCTCTTACATAGGTAGTCCTCTTAAAGTCAATGGGACTACTTATGTGATTAAGGCCTATGGGATCAAAGACTCAGGTCATGTCTACACTACCAGCTAAAGCGGCACTGCTGTGATCAATGCAGCGGTGTTGATTTAGTGGGTCTGGTAAAGACACGCTAAATTGATGGGAGAGTGCTCTCATATCAACTTGTGTACTCCACCTCCCCGAGAGCCAGAAGCTATGTCAATGGGAAATCGTCTCATGTCAACGTAGCACGATGTAGATACTGATGTAAGTCAACCTAAGTTACGTTGACTTCAGTTACATAATTTGCGTAACTGAACTAGCGTAACTTAGATCGTCTCAGAGCATTAGTGTAGATCAGCTCTTAACTTACTTTTGAATTGTGGAAGTCTGTGTGAATATTGTCTATGGTAGGTAGGATTTTTTTTTTCTTCTCATAGTGCAAAGCACCATAAAGTCACAGCAAAATGAGTAGTAAGTGCAGCACACAGGAGTTACTGGTGAGCAATCTTCCTCTGTGTTTCATGGTCTTTACACTGCCTTGAAAATTTCCCCATACCAAAGGCAATAGAGAATGAAAATTTAAAAGCAGCCTCAAGGGCTCGTTGCCCAAAAACCAAAATATCAGCTGCAGTCTGGTGCAGGATACTCTAAAACATACGTAGTTTTGCCTAATCTTTCAATTTTATCATGAGTCTAGCAATATTTGGTGTTTTTCTTAAAGCCCTAAGTCCAGGATTCATGTGATTATGTGAACATCTCACCTTCCATTTTTTTAAAAAGTAAAGTTCTTCGATCTTATGGTTGTGGAGAAAAGCATGGAACCTGATTACAAAGGCACCCTGAAGACTCAGAAAACAAAAGGAAAATAAAATGAGCCCAAATTTCATTATTTTTAAAAATGGAATGATTTGTGGAGGTCTGACTCATGATTTTTGAAGTTGGGTTTGGTAATGCTGAACATAGTAGTACAGGTACACAGCACTAAAGCTGTGAAGAGTATAAATTTCAGTTGAATCCTTGTGAAATATTAATGTCTTCATTCATTTATTACTTCACTCGCCTTGTGCCTCTTTATTAAGAGTCAGAAATTTTTAGGAGGATAGGAAGCTGGTGGGGATGTCTTCAAAAGTTAACCTTTATAAAGGGAAAATATCAAAATATGAAAACATTGTAAGATAAATGCTGTCTTTGTATTATGGCTTCTTTTTTGATGCAGAAGATACACTGTTACAACATCTCTCCATAAAGGTTTCTAAATCTTAGCAGTTTTATAGACTATTTCACTATGTATGTTTTTTCTCCTTTGATTGTGCCATGGATCAGGAATTGATTTTTCTTTTTACTTGTTTTGTCTTAGAAGATTTTTAGACCAAATTCTATTCTCAGTTACACCAGTCTAAATCCACGGTAATTCCATTGCAGTCAATAGAGTTATTCTGGATTTATGCTACTTTAATGGAGACCTGAATTTGGTCCTTGTCTTTTACTGTAGCTGCCTGTGTCTTCTGCTTTTACAATTTGAAACAATGTCAAAGCAGCATAGTAGTGAGGCTCTTATCTTTACCTCTTCTACATTATTAACCAAGTTCAGAAGGCAAAGATGATAAATTTGCTGAATGGGTCAATCTGAAAGCAGATGGTATTTCTCTATTCTGTACAATGCAACTTCAGAATAATAGCGGTAAATATGCCCAATGGCCTGTGATGGGACACTAGAGAGGGAGGGATCTGAGTTACTACAGAGAATTCTTTCCTGGGTGTCTGGCTGGTGAGTCTTGCCCACATGCTCAGGGTTTAGCTGATCGCCATATTTGGGGTCGGAAAGGAATTTTCCTCCAGGGCAGATCTGGGGGGTGGTTCGCCTTCCTCTGCAGCATGGGGCACTGGTCACTTGCTGGAGGATTCTCTGCACCTTGAAGTCTTTAAACCACAAGTTGAGGACTTCAATAGCTCAGACATAGGTCAGGGGTTTGTTATAGGAGTGGGTGGGTGAGATTCTGTGGCCTGCGTTGTGCAGGAGGTCAGACTAGAAGATCATAATGGTTCCTTCTGACCTTAAAGTCTATGAGTCTAATGCTCAAGGAATTATGCCCACATTTGGGTCCTGAGTTTTCAGGGTGAGAAAAAGTGCTCAAAAAGGAGTATATGTGGGATTTTAAATGGTGCATGATTGTGCTACTTCTACGCAGAGGTGAATTTCACCTTCAGTCTTTACTCAGGAAAAATTCCCATTAAAATTGTTTGGAAGTTTGCTTGAGTAAGGACCTCATGTTTGGGCCCTTGAGTCCTGCAATAATTTAATAAAACAAGAAGAGCCAATTTATCTCTGGTGACTTCAGTGAAGTTATATCAGGAATCAGTTTGTCCAGAGGTTCCCTGGATAATATTTAAAATATGAATCTAGGGCCTGATTCTTCACTTGCTCACTTTGATGTAAATCAGGAATAACTTCACTGTGAAGCTTGTGTGAGAAGAGAACCAGGCCTCTACTATTTGCAATGTTGTTTGAGTTAGTCTGGTGGGGAAGGTGGAGGTTGGGAGAACATTGTTAGTGCTACTCTTAAACTCTCCTGGAGCTGTGCACTCAACCATCATAGTTGCTTGTATGGTGGGAGAACTGGAAGTGTTGGACAAGCCAAAGACAACCTAGAATTATGAGATTGTCTGCTAGATAATGATCTGCTTTACCTCTTTTTCCTCATCCTTGAAATAGATTGAACAAGACACCATTTCCCACCCTCACCCATCACCACCTGAAGTTTGTATCATTTAAAATCATTATCTCAATGCCTCAGTTCACTTAGTGTTTGTTTGGTCAAATCGATGCCAAACTAAATGTTGCTGGTAAATGTTTTGTTGTGGGACACTTTTATCTGAAAACTTTCAATACATGAAAGTGGCATGGAAAATTTAAGCCTTATAGTTAGTTTATTTTACATTTGTTAAAATTTGGTTTGAAATATCCTCTAGATTCTAAATATAAATATACATACATATGTGAAATGTGCTGCTATGCTTTTGAGAAGTAAAAATAAATTAATACATACTGCTTATTTAGGCTGAGCTTTTTAAAAAGAGGAGCTTAATATGGGGTTTGTAGAGTGGGTTTTTCAAATCCACCTGGATTATTTAGGCACCCTTCTCCCAAGGGCAGCTTTGTAAATCTCAGCTCTATTTCATGGGTTAGACTTCAGAATAAGTGGGCTGATATATAAAAGGGCAGAGAACCTCACAACCCCCATTAAAGCCCAGCTTCAGAGTCTTGGTTTTGAAAATCTTGGCCTGAGGAAGAAGACAAAAATAACATTTTGTGCTGTTTCAATAGAGTCAGCAGATGGAGCTCAAATAAACTGACAAACATTGTTCCCAGAGCTGAGTGGACATTGGTTATGATACTGTCCTCCTTTTTTTTTTTTTTTTTTTTTTTTAAAGAGGGGGGAGTAAATCAAAAGTCAATTTAATTCAGGTGTCATTTGAAACAAAGAAATAAAATGTATCTACTAAATGGAAAGAATAAAATGTGCAGAAAAAATCATGTTTCCCCCTGTTGAATCAGACCATTGAAAGTGGGGGAAAAAATATGAAAATTACTTGACTAGATCAAAATCTGTTCTAATTTACATCAGTGTAAACCCTGAGCACGGAAGTCAATAGATACGCTGGATTTTGGTTGCAATTTAGTAAAGCACTTGAACACATGTTTAAGTCCCATTCAGGCCAGTGGGACCTTAGCATGTGTTTGAAGTTAAGCATGTGCTTAAATGCTTTGTTAAATAGGGATTGGTTTTCGGAATTGGGGCCTTACAGCAGTATAAATGACATCAGAATTTGGCTTAATACTTATGTGTAATCAACTCTCTAAACTGCCTGCTATTTAGCCCAGGCTGATAGAAATTACATAGAGATGAAGTATGATTTAAGGTAACTATGATGTTAGTGCACCAGCAATGCAGTATCAGACTCTAATGCTTCCTGTTTGTTAGACTCAAATGTTTGTTAGTAGTTTGCTTTTCCTCACGGGATAACCCACTTTAGAGCATGTACACTCTATCCTAAAAATCCTCAGTTTTGTTATTCACAGTGAGATTAAAACCTAACTACTAAGAGGTAGGGGATTGGAAGAAACTTCCCATTGGGCATGTGATTCCATAATTGTTCAAGGTGTGGCTTGTAGATGTTCTGAATCAGTTCACTGTCCTGATCCATTTACTGTGTTACCATACATCAGGAACAGGATTAGTGTGTTATTCTGTAGTCTTTGAATACGTATTACATATGCCCAGAAAATATTTTTTTCATTTAATTTACTTCTCAGTATAGCAAGACAATGCTGTCCCCACATTCAAATAGACAAACAGAGAGTTTTAATTTCAGTAAATCTAGCTTTAAAATGATTACATATCTGCATTATACTTTATGGTTTGGTTTATACTATAAAGCAGGATGTGGACGTCTGGTTACTTATGGTATCCTGTAGGAATCAGGAAACATCTTGATATTGATGGGTTTAGCAATTATAGAATAGCTCTGTCATCATTTTCTGAAAATGTCATACTAATAACACATCCATCATAGATACAGTACATTAAACACTAGAAGATATTTCAAGGTATATAATTTAGAGGAAAAACAGCATCTGGGTACCACAGTGTTACTCTTAGAAAATCACTATTTAAGAATTACAACTATCCCTGCCATTCCCATTGTTCAGGAGATGGATGATGACGAGAAATCTGGTATCAGTGAAGAAGACAAAGAAACAGACTGCAACCCGACCTCAAGGAGACGAAGTTTGTGGTATGCAAGCCACTACACAGCTGATGAGAGAAAAGTAAGACCTGGGGAAAGGGTTCCCTACGTCAAAATGTTTCAAACGTGCAATTCATTTTATTGTGGTAACTTTGTAAAGTAATGTATTACTATTTGGGGACATAGTAGTGTAAGTTCCAAGTAAAAATATGTGAGTGATTATGTAATTGGCTTGACACCAAGACTTTGGGGAAAGGTAGGGAAAGGAATGTTATTATTTTGTAAAACTTAGAAGAAGAAAAACAAGAGACCATGCTAGGAAGTGAAAGCAGAATGTTTCCTGTGTTTCCAGCTTCCAAAACAAAAAGATCCAGGATTACTACCTACTCTCCTGCACTGGGCAGCCCTTTGGACAGGAGAGTAGGGAGTGCTGTCCGGGAGCCAGATACCTGCAATAAAGGCTGATCTAACTTATGACAGCTGACTAGGCTCCCTAATTGGTGAGGCCAAGTTGCCTTCGCCCTCCTGCAACACAACCCAGCCTGCCACCAACATGTTCCTTTTCTTCCCTGTACACCCCGATGCCAGAACGAGGAGGGTAGTTGGTGTAGGAGCCAACTCCACCAGCTTCACAGCAACAAAGAGTCCCCTTCTCCCTGCCCACTAGAGGAATTCTCATATGGTCAGCTGCCCACAGATTTTGGCTCCAAAAGTATTAGGGTGAGCCTTAAATTAACATTTCCAATCCCCAAGAATACTGTGATGGAAGTAACAATAACAGTAGTAGTAGTAGTAGAAATAATAATTAATAATAAAAACTGCTCTGAGTGAACTGGACACTGAACTATAACAACAAAGAGATTGCTATATTCCTATATCCCCAACAATTGCAGTAGTAACTTTAGTACTCCTAGTACTAGTACGCTTATTAAGTTTGCGGATGATACCAAACTGGGAGGGATTGCAACTGCTTTGGAGGACAGGGTCATAATTCAAAATGATCTGGACAAATTGGAGAAATGGTCTGAGTTAAACAGGATGAAGTTTAACAACAACAAATGCAAAGTGCTCCACTTAGGAAGAAAAAAATCAGTTTCACACATACAGAATGGGAAGAGACTGTCTAGGAAGGATTACTGCAGAAAGGGATTTAGGGGTTATAGTGGACCACAAACTAAATATGAGTCAACAGTGTGATGCTGTTGCAAAAAAAGCAAACATGATTCTGGGATGTATTAACAGGTGTGTTGTGAGCAAGACACAAGAAGTCATTCTTCCGCTCTACTCTGCTCTGGTTAGGCCTCAGCTGGAGTATTGTGTCCAGTTCTGGGCACCGCATTTCAAGAAAGATGTGGAGAAATTGGAGAGGGTCCAGAGAAGAGCAACAAGAATGATTAAAGGTCTTGAGAACATGGCCTATGAAGGAAGGCTGAAAGAATTGGGTTTGTTTAGTTTGGAAAAGAGAAGACTGAGAGGGGACATGATAGCAGTTTTCAGGTATCTAAAAGGGTGTCATAAGGAGGAGGGAGAAAATTGTTCACCTTAGCCTCTAAGGATAGAACAAGAAGCAATGGGCTTAGACTGCAGCAAGGGAGGTTTAGGTTGGACATTAGGAAAAAGTTCCTAACTGTCAGGGTGGTTAAAAACTGGAATAAATTGCCTAGGGAGGTTGTGGAATCTCCATCTCTGGAGATATTTAAGAGTAGGTTAGATAAATGTCTATCAGGGATGGTCTAGACAGTATTTGGTCCTGCCATGCGGGCAGGGGACTAGACTCGATGACCTCTCGAGGTCCCTTCCAGTCCTAGAATCTATGAATCTATGAATATCCTCAGCTGCTATTAGAAAAGCCAGTGAAGACATACGTTGGAAGTATCTCCAACTTCATACTGTCTGATCTGGACCGGTGATAACCACAAACCAACAAAAGGCAGTTAAAAGATGTGATATGATATATATGGTATCACAACTTTCAGACAATTTGTATTCCAGAATGCTTTGCAGTGGCGGTAGTGTACGTTTACAAAGTGAAATTATGACAGCGGGAAAGAGCATTTAAATAACAAATGAAGAGGAGAGATTCAGGAGTTCAGTTCCAGAGTGCAGGAGCTGCAGAGAAAAAGACTCTTAAGTTGACAGTGCAGAGATGTTGTTGAGGGCGAGATGAAGAATGTGTTAAATAAGCAGAAGGAATAAAAAGGGGAGAACTGGAGGACAAATTCTGCTAGATAGGAACAATTCCATGCAGGATTTTATAAACAAGAAAGCTAGTTTTGAACCAGATCCTGAAATGAAACCAATCCAGTGGAGTTGTTTGAGGATGTTTGCATATTTTTAAAGACAGGTAGCATTCTACACTCGCTGGATTCTAGAAAGCTGGGCATTGAGAAGGCCGTTGAAAGGAGATGCAGTAGTCTAGGCGAGAGGAGCTGAAGGCATGGATGAGGGTTTCAGCAGAAGTGGAGCTGAGTCAGTGTAATATGTGGGCAATAGGTGATAGGAATAGAACGAACAAGAATAGATAGAGTTGCATTTGTTGAAGGATCTATTGCCCAAGAGAAGCACTAATGGTTTGGAGTACAGAAAGGGGCTGCCCCAGTCATAATTGTTTATTACAAAAACTATAAAATACATATACTCCTATAATACAATTGTAGCCTTTGCTAGGTCCTATTGTAAGGCCATGGTTCTCTACAAAGTTTCATGTAGACTTAAGTCTAAGGCAGTAACAGTTGATTAATGTGGTGGGATCATTGTGCTTCACACACTGCTTTCGTGTCACAGAGCAAGGACCCAACCCTATCAGCCTAACTCAAGAGAGCCACTTTCATAAATAAAAACTGAAAAATGGGTCCCAAAGCTTGCTTTCTTAAAAAAACAAACAAAAAAACCCACACAAAAGCCTTCTGCTATATTTCACTACATGTGGTGCTGATTACTTGTAGAAAAATATGTTCTCTTGTCCAAAAGATACATCTTCTATAAGCCAAATGTAATCTTGACAAAGCCAATATGTTGCAGGAAGATGAGTTTGAGTATTCTTAACAAATTTCAAAATACTGTAGTTACAACATTTTCTTCTTCTATAAGTCACATCTTACAGTCCTTTCTCAGGCAAAATTCCCATTGATTTCAAGCGTGAGCTTTGCCTGAGAAAAGACTGCAGCCTTTAGCCCTATGTAATTATTATCTATCAAATTTTCAACAAATAGAAATTACTAGAGTGCATTTTGATGATCTCTATAGCTCTTCATCTACTGCTTCAGAATATATCAGTAATTTTTGCTGAATGATGGAGGGCAGTAATTAGATGCTGTTGATGAAAATGTAATGCTCTTTCAGTAATTCCAATGATATTATTAATACTTTGAAATGTAGGTATAACATTTTTATCCTAGTGTAATAATTCTGTTGACAATGATTTTATACTTGGAGAAATTCTAATAATCATTTTAAAAACCTTAATTTTAAGTGTCTCATTGGAAAGTCATTTGATACTAACTGTAATAACATATTGATGAATTCCCGTGACCATCACATATAATTTCAGTATAACATCTTCAGTTCTGATTTGGAATTAAGACATTTAAAAATAAAAGTTATACCAATAATTATGCTAAAATGAATGTTGTTTTATTGGGCATAATATACAATTCTGCTGACTCTTTAAAAATTCTTACTGAATTTCTTAATTCAGATCTGTTGAGAGGATCAGCAAATATGCATGCATCTATTAAACTTATTACTGCTTGAGCTATGCTTCTTCATTAATAATCTGTCCTATTGATTTTTACAGCTTCTGTCAATGACTCAAGATGAATACAAGTCATCTGATGTTAGTATACTATCAGTCTTTGCAATTTATTTGTACTCATATAGATGGCATAAATATGGATTATGCATATATGGATTATGCATAGGTTGGATATTAGGAAAAACTTTTTCACTAGGAGGGTGGTGAAACACTGGAATGGGTTACCTAGGGAGGTGGTGGAATCTCCTACCTTAGAGGTTTTTAAGGTCAGGCTTGAGAAAGCCCCGGCTGGGATGATTTAGTTGGGGATTGGTCCTGCTTTGAGCAGGGGATTGGACTAGATTACCTCCTGAGGTCCCTTCTAAAGCTGATATTCTTTGATTCTATGATATACCTAACAGACACAAGTTTCCATGAAATTTTAAAATATTCTCATCTTTTTATTAGTCTAGACATTATATTAAAACCTTGATTAGCCAAACCTCCCTGTTGTTAATTACATTGAGAACTCCTTTGATTATCCGAAATCTTGATTATTTAAACTTACTAAGTATCTCTCATGACATTAGAATATTTGAGGTTGTACTCACTGGCAAAAGATCTTCCTTAGTTCTTTGTATTTTAAACAAAACATGCAACTCTGCTTTTCTATAAGCTACCCTATAACTTGGTTTAATTCCTTCTTTGTGATGTGTTTTTAAAGTGTTCATGTTGAATTGCTGAGGTCCTGCAAAAATGACCAAACACCTGAGTTGAATATTAAAATGGTGGAAAGTATGAAACTTTATTTGAACAGGCAACAAAGTAATTAGCCCAAAGGCAGGAAATCCTAGCAGATTCTGAAGGGGGAAATGCTCTGTGTCAGTCCCATACTTTAACAAATGGGGCTGCAGATTTCCTCCGCCATGCAGCCTAAAAACAGCTGTAACCAAACCTGAATATGGCCCCCAGCCCTTCTGACAACTACTGCATCAGGAAACCACACAATATATTTTTGCAGTGAGATTCGTTCTGTAAAACTGGCCCATCTCCATTGGCCAGCTGCTAGAAACCCTTGCCAAACAAGGACAATGGCCAACACCACATTGCAGAAAGGAAAGTTCAAATAGTGGCATAAACATTGAGTAATAAACAATTGTAACAAACACAACTAATTTTACTAATTGTAACAAATGCAGATCACCCTACTGCTTTAAAAATGCAAATCATTTGTACCCATCATCTTCATCGGTACTGGAAACCATTAGATAGAAAATTAACCTTAAAAAATATCCAGCCACAAGACTGCATGAAAGAGAAGGATGGGACTCATGGCTATGGCATAGAACTAGTCAGAAGATCAGGGTTCTTTCTTAGGTTGGCCAGAGATTGCCTGTGTCACCTAGCACAAGGCACAACCTTTCCATGCTTCAGGCCTGTCTTTAAAATAGGTGTAATGCCTACCTCACAGTGATTGTTTGAGGATTAAGTAATGTTTATAAAGAGCTTTGAGATTCTTTGATGGAAGTTACTGTAGAAGTGCAAAGCACCATCATCATAATTATTACTGTTTTGTTAAAGAAAATTTAATGAAATCGGCGTCGTAATTCTTTTTAGCATAAATTGGTCTGCTAAAATTATTCTTAGGACAATTGTGTTAACATTATGTGTAATGTGTGATTGTTCAGCATAGAGAGAAACCTGCTGAAATGATTTCATTAAGTTTCTTTCATATTTTAGAAACAGTACCTAATGGAAGTTAGTAAGTAGCAGTTTCACTCACACGGGAGCTTTTCTAAAAGGAATGCCTTTCTCCAATCCTCGTCTGGCAGGTCCTGCTCGTAACAGTGAATGGGACTCCTGTAGATTATCACACCATACACCCCACACTTCACTTGGAGAATGGCCCTGCCAAAGCTGATATGTACTCAACCCCACAGTATAAATGGGAGCCATCAGATGACATGTCAGGTAGTAACATGAATTATTTGGGAATAAACCCGTGTGTTTGGTATTTTATTATTTACTCTATAGTTAAATTCTTGGCCTTGTGCATTTTTTGTTAAGCAGCTTGATAAGATTTAAGAAACTGTTAGAACAAATTGATAAATTAAACAGCAATAAATCTCCAAGACTACATGATATTCACCCAAGAGTTCTGAAGGAACTCAGATATGAAATTGCAGAACTACTAACTGTAGTATGTAACCTATTGCTGAAACAAGCATCAATACCAGATGACTGGCAAGTAACTAATATGAAACTAATTTTTAAAAAGGGTTCCAGAGGATTATTCCGGCAATTACAGGCTAATAAGCCTAACTTCAGTACTGAGCAAATTGATGAAGATCAAAATTATTAGACACGTGGATGAACACAATTTGTTGGGGTAGAGGAAACATGGCTTTTGTAAAGGGAAGTCATGCCTCGCCAATCAATTAGAATTCTTTGAGAGTGTCAGCAAGCATGTGGATAAGGGTGATCCAGTCAATACAGTGTACTTGGATTTTCAGAAAGCATTTGACGAGATCCCTCACCAAAGGCTCGTAAGGAAACTTAGTTGGCATGGGATAACATGGAAGGTCCTCTCAGGGATCAGTAATTGCTTAAAAGATAGGAAACAAAGGATAGGAATAAATGGTCAGTTTTCGGAATGGAGAGAGGTAAAAAGCAGGGTCCCCAAGGGAATTGTACTGGGGCCAGTCCTATTCAACATACCCATAAATGATCTGGAAAAAGAGTGAACCATGAAGTGGCACAGTTTGTAGATGACACAAAATTATTCAAGATAATTAAGTCCAAAGCTGACTGCAAAGAGTTACAGGGGGGGTCTCACAAACCTGGGTGACTGGCCAACCAACTGGCAGATGAAATTCAGTGTTGATAAGGGCAAAATAATGCACATTGGAAAAAATAATCCCAAATCCACATGTATAATGATGGGTTCTAAACTAACTGTTATCACTCAAGAAAAAGACCTTGGAGTCACCTTGGAGTTGAAGGTCCAGCTGAGGTCAAAAATGCTAGCAGGATATTAGGACCTATTAGGAAAGAGAGAGAAAATAAGACAGAAAAATAAATCCATGGTAAACCCACACCTTGAGTACAGTTTTAGAGTTTGAGTCTCCATCTGAAAAGGGATATAGTGGGAATGGAAAAGGTTCAGACAAAGATGATCTGGCTTCCATACAAGAAGAGACTAAAAAGAATAGGGATGCTCATCTTAGAAGAGAGATGATTAAGGAGAGGTCTGATAGAGGTCAATAAAATCATGAATGGTGTGGAAAAAGTGAATGGAGAAGTGTTGTTTACCTTTTCCTACAATGCAAAAACCAGGGTCACTCAAATTAATAGGCAGCGGACTTAATACAAACAAAAGAAAATACTTATTCACCCAATGCCCAATTAACCTGTGGAGTTCATTGCTAGGGGATGTTGTGATGGCCAAAAGTATAACTGGGTTCAAAAAAGAACTAGATAAGTTAATGGATGATAGGTCCATCAGTGGCTATTAGCCAAGAGGTCAGGGCTATAACCCCATGCTGACAGCACCCCTAACTTTTGACTGCCAGAAGCTGGAAGGGGAGGACAGAGGTGGATCTCTCCAAATTGCCCTGTTCTGTACACTCCTGAAGCTCTAGCCACTTTCAGAGACAGGATACTGGGCTAGATTGCCCATTGGTCTGATCCTGTATGACAGTTCTTATGTTTTTATGCTACCAATCAACATGCAGATCTTTGAATCAAGTTGCAGGTGCATATTATCCAAAATACTGTACTTGTCTGCCCACCAACACATTTGTTTTATGTCCTTACATGACTGTATGTACTGTACTTCTGTGGATTTTTCCTGTGGTTCTCAGGTCATTGTCAAGATATCAAAATTATTAATATTGGTATGGCTGCATGCTGTAATGGTAGCACAACATTCTGCCGTATGGGGACCATCTGACTTCACTATACCAGAATACAATGGCCTGATTCCTGCAAGATTTACTCAATTTGTGCAAGGACTGTAGGGTTTTGAACTGTGTGTACATGCGCTGCCATTAGACTTATTTGAATTGCACCATAAGAATTTTTTTCTACTTAGAAAAGAAAGAAGAGGAAGAGGAAGAAGAAGAAGAGGAGGAAGATATTCAGGAGAAAAAAGAAAATGTTAAAATACATGCCATGGTCTCGGTCTTCCATTTTATCATGAAACAAAGTTACATTTGTGCTCTGATTGCAATGATGGTACGTATGAAAGACAAAAATAATTGAGTTGGGGTAGTAGACATAATCTAATTATAGATGTCATCTAACTCTGGAAATGAGCTTCTGCCACATTATTGACAGCATCAATATATTTATCTTCCAAATGTCTTGGTGAAGGGTGATTAGTCATGTTGATTTTTCATTGGTGTTTACTTCAACGTTATAAAATCTGGACCTGAGATTTGAATCTGTTGGATGCATGTGGTTTATTAAAACATTACCCCTCAAATTATGCCTTGATCCTACCACCAACTCCTTATGGGGCAGGTTTCTGCTCACAGGGATTCCGTTATAGGATCGGGGCTTAAAATTCTAGCTTTAGTATTTTTTTACCTGCGGCAGATCAGAAAATGCTCAACATGCTCATTTCTCTGATAGTTCAAAAAAAAATTAAGTGGGTTTTAATGCATTTACTCAATTCAGAAATTGTCTGCAAAAATAAAGCACTTCATAGTCATACAGTAAGTCTAAACTTGCCATTTCTACTTCAAATTGAATCTATGCATCTAGTTCAAACTCTGTATGAAAATAAACCTATAAACATTGATTTCTTTTATCTACACTGGGCAGACATCTAGGAAAATACAATTTTGTGCCAACAAATTTTTTTGTGATTAATTTTCTTCTTTTTGAAATTACATTGCCTATCCCTGAAAACAAAGGGTCATTTTGTGCAAATTAGCCTTGGATTATACTGTAGCAAGTTCACAACGTGATAGTTCTCTGTCAGCACTTCCAAGGTCTGGTTTTACTATTTTGAAAAGGTTTCAACTGGGATACAATTTACCATAAAGTTTCTTGGCCCAATCTTGCCTTAAAAAAAATTTAAATAGTTTGGCCACTTTTTGTTTGCATACAGCAAAAGAAAACCGATATTTTGTATGGTTTCGGACTTTTGTTTGCTGTTCCTTACCATGAAAAGTCTCTGGAGATAAACAAAACATAGCAGATTCTTTGTGCAGAATCTGGATTGAATATGGTGCTTTTTGAAATGTTAGTAAGTAGTTATTTTTTTGCTGTGGTATATTCATTTTTTTTAAGTGACTGCTGCACATGTGCTTTAATTACTTTAAATTCCATTCAGGGTTCAAATCTGTCAGTATCAGTGATGGAGCTGTATTGTTCTGAGCCTTCTTCTAGTCTCAAACTGAGATAATATCAGCTCCGAAGGATCTATGTTCCAAGTGTTGTGAACCAAATTCAGCAACTGTTCCACTTATGCCATACCCAAATGTGACCCATTGTGCGTGTTACAGTCTTGTATCTTAATGGAAGAATAGCATATACATGATTCTCAGAGGCTATAGTGGACACTTTATCGAGTCAAGACTAATCCAGCTTTGATTAAAATATTCTTAATATTTCATGCTTTTCTGTCTAAACAAAAGAAGAAATTAAGACTCCGTTGACTTCAGCTAAATTACTCTAGATTTATACTGGTGCATTGCCAACCAGAATCTAGTCCAAAATCAATAACAGTGTTTAATAAAAAGACACTTCCTCCCACGCTATAATACGGTGTTTTGTCCAGAACAGTTTTAAGTAATGTGTTGTTTGATACCTGTAAAATGAGCAGAACATTTGAATATACTGTAAGGAACAATGCTACACTGGGTTGGGTTAGGCTAAATCAGTCTAAGTCTACTACATCTCTAATATCTAGAGTACAACAGAAAGTGAAATCTAAAGCATGCTTTATAGTCACTGCTCAACTCTGGGAGACCTAAACTAACATTTCTACTGAAGTACCAAGACGCAAAAGTACCAGACCAAAAAAAGGTGGTTTAAACTAAATTTCCTAGGAATCCGTTTACTGCATGTAGTCCAGAGGATCTACTGTAGCTGTCAGCGGCCCAATTCTCATTAACATAAATGGGAGTCACATTGCTAAATCTCCATGCATCGCACTGAAAATATACCCTAGACAAGGTGTGTGAAGTTGGGCAGTGCTGTAAAGTTTTACTGACTGTATGCAGTAATACTGTAACTAAGTGAATCTATGAACATTTTTGTCTCTCTCTCCCATCCCCTCCCTCCCAAGGCTTGGAGTATCACTTATCACAGTTGGTTGACTTTTGTGTTATTGATCTGGTCCTGCACGCTTTGGATGATTCGTGACCGAAGGAAATATGCTATGATCAGTTCACCTTTCATGGTTGTTTATGGAAATTTGCTGTTAACATTACAATATATATGGAGTATTGACCTCAATAATGATGAGCTTCCTAAAGTTTCTGGATTTTTAGAAAAGAAGGATCCTGGGGAATTAGCTTCAAAGGTAAGTGTAGTTTGCTTACAAACATCTGTAGTTTGGTTAAAGAACAAAGCAATATACACTAGCCATCAATAAAAACTTCAGGTCCTTTGGTGTTTAATACAACGAATAATCCTGGTCAGCATGGGACTACAGTACAGGATGAGTGGTTAAAAAATACAATAGCACAAAATTACTTCTTGCTGGTAAATTAAATACTATAACGAATGTGTCAAATTTAGATAATTTTATAAAATAGTTCTCACCAGGGAGAAAATAGCATTAATATTTGGCCCTGTAAAAACGAGAGGAAAGGGAAGAGAAAAAATATGTACTTGGATTAGTTAAATACAAGATAAATTAAATAGAATTATGAGGCAGCTTTTGTTTGATGAAACCTGTTTGTACGTACACACACACACTATACATACACAAATATATATATTTTATAAGTGCATTTCTGCTTTGTCATTAGCATCAGTCAGTACAGGTAAAAACTCAGTGCTGTAGTTGTACTTAAATAGAAGATTTCCATTCCCTTCTATTTTTTCTGAATAAAGACTAATGTAGCAGACCTCAGTACAATGGTTGTTCCCCCCTTTCTCCCTTTCGCTTTTAGTTATTTTGTTGGCAGAATTTGTGTGTGGCAACATTTCATCACCCCACCTCTTACAACCCGTGACATGATGTCTCAGCTATTCATGAACACTTTTGTTATGAACACATATTGCATGTGTGGAGTCTGGTGGGATTAAAAATTGCAAATCCAGACACTTGTAAATCTGTGGTAAAATCTGTTGACTTTAATGGGAGCAGAGTTTATGCCAACATTTTGAAAATCTCATGCATAGCTTTTTTTTTTTTTTTTTGCTTTGCAAATTATACACTAACACTTAGAAATACTAGATAAATGTACTGTGTGAAGCATAAAAAATTACTGTGAAAACACTTCTGGTCCAAATACTTTCAGGAATATTTCTCCGTGCTATTATTCATGACACTATGAACATTTGCTGTTCATAAACATTCTTATGAATACAAAAATCATCTGAATGCTTCTGAACAAGTGAATAAAAAGTATTGCAAATGTTAGTGAGTGGAATCACTGGCTTTTATTCACCAGAATATTCACAAGTACCATTTTAGGTATATTAATGAACACCTGAGATGTCATGACAGTTTAAGTATAGCAGCCTCACCATAAGAGCAGTGGAAAAAGATAATTAAATCTGTAATGTCAAATATTTTTTAATTTGTGAATACCAGTTGAGTTCATTTGACTATATAAAGCAGGGGTTCTCAAACTGGGGGTCGAGGTCCCTCAGGGGGTCATGAGGTTATTACATGGGAGGTCGCGAGCTGTCAGCCTCCACCCCAAACCCGGCTTTGCCTCCAGCATTTATAATGGTGTTAAATATATAAAAAGGTGTTTTTAATTTATAAGGGGGGGGTCGCACTCAGAGTCTTGCTATGTGAAAGGGGTCACCAGTAAAAATGTTTGAGAGCCACTGGAAAGCACACCAAACTTGTCTCTAAGA
Organism: Chrysemys picta bellii; assembly: GCF_011386835.1. Lineage (NCBI taxonomy): Eukaryota > Metazoa > Chordata > Testudines > Emydidae > Chrysemys > Chrysemys picta. The sequence continues at coordinate 202,651,153 of NC_088792.1, forward strand.
ATAGAAGTGCCCAGGTTAACAAGCTTTTTGAGCATGAGCCAAACTTTAAGCACATGAATAGTCTCATTGAAGTTAATGGGACAACTCACACACGTGACCTTAGGCATATGCTCAAGTACTTAGCAGAATTAATTCTTTAGTCTTTCAGTTGACGAAACACAAATTGGAATTGCCTTAGATCACAAATGAAAGTGTTTCCTGGTTTCAATTAATGGGGCTTTTCCCACCCAGATATTTTCCCTGTCTTGAAACCACTGCATTTGGCAGATTATCTTTGAGGGAGGAAAGTGAGCACACAATAGAAGCTGCTTCATAGAGCACTCGAGAGGAGCTTCTCACAGAGTGCGGATAGTTGGCCCAATTCCCTTATAACTGAGTGAATCACTTCCATCATGATACACCTGATTTCAGTTTGAAGAGGTTCTGCACCTGTGTTTCCTGCTTGGCAGTGCCCCTTGCCAAACTATGTCTGGATTTATAATGTATTTGAATGCTAGTGAGCATTCTATTATTTTTCCTGTGGAAGTTAGTGCTAGTCATGATAAGAGTGATTAAATAATCAAGAGGTAAGTTCTGCAATTTCTCTTCATTGACTTTGAAAATCTCAGTCTGGGCTGGATTCATACTAGTTACTTTGAAATGATGGTCTATGTGCCCCATTATCAGTTCTGTAAGTCGTCCAATTACCCCCAAGGATTTGTTTTCTGCGCTCTATCCCTGGATTACATCTAGCAGTGCACAATGGAGGGAGTTTCCACTCCCCAATCGATAGTTTAAAAGTGTTGACCCAAACTCTCTGTGCATTTACCATTCATGAAAGGGCTTCATTTACCCATTATGTTTGTATGTTTAGCAGTTTTGATATCTATTTTAGGTATTTATTTTTAGCTAATCTGGTGCCTTTTCGCTCCTTTAAAAACTGGGGGTTTCCCTATCATTATTATTTATTTCTCTTGTGGTAGTGTTTAGATGTCCTTTTCAAGAATTGGGGCCTGTGGAGGTAGGCATTTTACATATATATATCCCTGCCTCTAAGAGCTTACAGTGTAAATCAGGTTCATTTTTATGGGAAATTCATCAATTGAAATATACTATTTTTTATGTTTACAGTGCAAATATTTATAACAAAAAATATAAAGTGAGCACTGTACACTTTGTATTCTATATTGTAATTGAAATCAATATGTTTGAAAATGTGGAAAATATCCAAAAATATTAAACAATAATAGAATTCCATTTATATAAATAGTATTTTTCAATTCACTTAATACAAGTACAATAGTGCAATCTCTTTATCATGAAAGTAGAACTTATACATTTATAGTTATGTACAAAAAATGATTGCATTCAAAAATAAAACAATGTATAACTTTAGAAACTACAAGTCCATTCAGTCCTACTTCTTGTTCAGCCAATCGCTCAGACAAACAAGTTTGTTTACATTTTCAGGAGATCATGCTGCCCCCTTCTTGTTTACAATGTCACCTGAAAGTGAGAATGGGCATTCACATGGCACTGTTGTAGCCAGCGTTGCAAGATATTTACATGCCAGATTCGCTAAAGATTTATATGTCCCTTCATGCTTCAACCACCATCCCAGAGAACATACGTCCATGCCGATGATAACGATCCAAAGCAGTGCAGACCAATGTTCATTTTCATCACCCAAGGCTATGGCTACGCTTGCAGATGTAGAGCACCGGGAGTTAAACTAGCCCTCAGAGACAGAAGCAGGGAAAGCGCTGCCATGTGTTCACACTATCAGCTGCAAGTGCAGTGGCGTGGCCACATTAGCAGCTCTTGCAATGCCACAGAGAGCAGTGCATTGTGGTAGCTATCCCAGTGTGCAAGTGGCTGCAGCGTGCTTTGGAAGGGGTTTGCAATGCCTAATGGGGCAGGCACAGCATCACATGATGCAGGTTTCCCAATCCCATTGTTCCAAGGCATCCTACTAGATTGCCAACTGCTTTTCAAATGTGGAGGGTGGAGTGCGACAGGGAGTGTATTGTGTGATGTGGGGGGAGAGACAATGTGTTTGGGGGGGGCAGAGAGTATGTTAGCATTCTGTCTTGTGCTGTCTTGTAAGTTTAGACAGCGGCAGGGGGAAACCCCAACATCATCCCCCGCCCCCTGCCTCTCTCTCACACACACGCACAAACGCCTGCCCCTGCAACAGGAGCATTCCACATTGATAGTTTGCTTTGTGTCCCGGAGCAGATAAGCATGCCAGCTGCAAGAAACGGAGCTTTGAAAACATGCCTGCAGCCAAGTTCAAAACAATGACGAGAGTGGCCACTTGACTTCAAGGGATTATGGGATGTTTCCGGAGGCCAATCATAGCGTGTAATGCAACACTTCGTCCACAATGACACCCCAGCACTCCGGGCGCGGCACGGAAAGCTCTTTGCTTCTCATGCAGGTGGATTACCAGGGGCACTCCAGCCGCGGAGTCCAGCCACTCTAAGTGTCTTACCAGTGTGGACACCTCAGGAGTTAGGGTGCCCGGGGCTGATTTAATGCACTATAACTTGCAAGTGTAGCCAAGGCCTGAGTCAGATGTCACCAGCAGAAGGTTCATTTTCTTTTTTGGTGGTTCGGGTTCTGTAGTTTCTGCATCGGAGTGTTGCTCTTTTAAAACTTCTGAAAGCCTGCTCCACACCTTGTGCCTCTCAAATTTTTGGAAGGCACTTCTGATTCTTAAATCATGGGTCGAGTGTGGTAGCTCTCTTTAGAAATCTCACATTGGTATCTTCTTTGCATTTCGTCAAATCTGCAGTGAAAGTGTTCTTAAAACGAACAACATGCTGGGTCATCATCTGAGACTGCTGTAACGTGAAAATGCAGGTAAAACACAGAGCAGGAGACGTACAATTTTCCCCCAAGGAGTTCAGCCACAAATTTAATTAACACATTATTATTTTAACAAGCATCATCAGCATGGAAGCATGTCCTCTGTAATTGTCGCCAAAGCATGAAGGGGCATATGAATGTTTAGCATATCTGGCATGTAAATACCTTGCAATACCGGCTACAAAAGTGCCATGTGAACGTCTGTTCTCTCTTTCAGGTGATGTAAATAAGAAGCAAGCGTCATTATCTCCCGTAAATGTAAACAAACTTGTTTCTCTTAGCGAGTGGCTGCACAAGAAGTAGGACTGAGTGGACTTGTAGACTCTAAAGTTTTACATTGTTTTGTTTTTGAGTGCAGTTATGTAACAAAAAAAATCTACATTTGTAAGTTGCACTTTCACGATAAAGAGATTGCACTACAGTACTTGTATGAGGTGAATTGAAAAATACTATTTCTTTTATCATTTTTACAGTGCAAATATTCATAATAAAAATAATATAAAGTGAGCTCTGTACACTTTGTATTCTGTGTTTGTAATTTAAATCAATATATATGAAAATGTAGAAAACCTCCAAAATATTGGTATTCTATTTTTTTATTTTTTTTATTGCAATTAATTTTTTGAGTTAGTCGCGTGAGTTAACGGCAATTACTCGACAGCCCTGCTTTTTATATTACATCATCAGCCTGGTTAGCAGCAGCACCCCAGTAGAGTGTGCCAAATATTTGGTTATTTGTATGTCTCAATTAAAATTTTATTCTTGTTTTCTGTATAAAGTAATGAAATGAGGCTTGATCCTGAACCACTGAAATCCATGGGAGCTTTGACTTCAGTGGATATAGGCTCAAACCCATGATAAACAGGTGCCATACTGTATTCTGTGTTCTGGCTGGCTCTCAGTACTGACACTTGTTGAATTTGGCAGTATACAAAACACAAAAGTACACTCTTTGTTAAAAAGATTTATTTATTTATGTACCCTTGTTATGGAATAATAGACTATACTCTCCTAGCGCAAGGAATCAAAAGAGAAACCTATTAACAAAGGCCACAGAATGAAAAGTCAGTTTCCTACCCAAACTGGAGGACAACTGGAAATAAAATAAAATTGCTTTTAATGGAATAGGTTGCCTAGATGACCTAGCTTCCAGAAATGTGTTCTTTGGCAATGATTATATTGTTGCCAATTTTGCTGAATAGTGGAAAACAAAGGCATGAAAAAATTTTCAAAATATCTGTTAACATTAGCAGGATCTAGGATGTACAATTAGTCTGTCTCTCTTGTTTTGTTTTGATTTTTGCTTGCAGATCCTTTTCACAATTACTTTCTGGCTACTGCTTAGGCAACACCTCACAGAGCGGAAAGTGCTTCAGCTAAAAGAAGCTACTTTAGCTGAGGTCAAAGTTGAAGATGAAGAAAATGAAGAAAAAGGTAAAAGTATATCAAGTTTGACTGCTTCAATCAATGTAGGAGGTTAGGGTTACTTCTTTTCTTATTGCTAAAGTATTCGGAAAGTTGCATCTGTCATTGACTAAGGGCTAAACAATATGCTGCTAAATCCATGCACTACAAATTTCTCAGGGAACATAATAAAATAGCTTTGAGCTTGATAACATCACACAAAATATATAAACTCTCTTTACAGTTGAACTACAGTAAATGATATGACAAAATAAATAACTTGAATGGGAAATACAGGAAAAACCTTCTATAGACGCACTTCCACCACCACACTTGTGCCCCCTCCTCCTTCCCCCCCTCCCGAAAAAATCACTGTACACAAAATTTAACCATAAAAGGAGAAGGGCCTACATGGAAAACGTCCATCAGTGATTTCAATGGGAGCTGCACCTGTGTAACCAAGAGCAGAATTTGGCCTATAGGTTTCAGTGTGGTGTTGTTATTCCCAACATGCATAGCAAGACTAGGAACAGGGTTTTCTCCTTACTGCTCCCATTAACGGGACAGCAGTAACTTGCCTTTTTCTTTTTTTTTCATGGTTTGGTCACAGTAGAACAAGAGGGAGGGATAGTCGTTCTTTTGAAATGCGGCATTTAACTCCCACCTGGTATCACAAATCTATATGTTTTTTAAGGTTGGTTGGTTGGTTGGTTTTAAACAGGAACCTCTGCTTTGAATTTCAAAACTGTCTAATGTTTGTGTTTTTGGTGAAAACCACAGTATTCCCTTAGGAATTTATGTCTCTGGATGTCAGTGATAAGTTCTGGTTTTTTTCCTTCCAGTTTAACAATGTTTTTTGCCTACAAATGCAGGCATTACAGTAGATATTGCTTTGACTATGATCCAATACATAGCTTTCAGGCCATGGTTCTCCACTATGTCTGAGTTCAGCTTGGGCAAAGTGGGGAGCGATGATAACAGGGAATTGGTGTGGCTTCCTTACCTTTTGGCCAGTGGAAGTCCAAGAAAATTAAGCTACAGTCCTTATGCCAGTGAAGGTTCATGGAGCTCTGTCACAGCATGCCTCCTCCTGCCCCGTCCCACCTTCCAGAATGCCCCTGAAAAGTCTTTCCCCCTTATGGTGGTGGTGGGTGCTAGTGGCTTATAAGGTGAGGGAGGGATAGCTCAGTGGTTTGAGCATTGGCCTGCTAAACCCAGGGTTGTGAGTTCAATCCTTGAGGGAGCCACCTAGGGATCTGGGGCAAAATCAGTACTTGGTCCTGCTAGTGAAGGCAGAGGGCTGGACTCGATGACCTTTCAAGGTCCCTTCCAGTTCTAGGAGATAGGATATCTCCATTAATTTATTTAAGGTGACATAAAGTTCACCTATGTGAGGGAATACTCTACTGGCTATCTCCAGCTGTTTTAAAGACACTTTGTGCTGCTTACCCAGCACAACATGACCTTAGTGGACCAGATAATCTGGCCCTCGGATTTTTGAAAGGGTGTAAAAGTAAGTACATTTACCAACTAGTAACCCAGGCTTAAGAGTGTGGTCCTGGAGACACTACTGTCAACGTGTGGAGGAGAAAATAACATGTTTTAGAAGGAAATGCATGGCCAATATTCTCTGGAGCCTTCTGATGAATCTTCTCCCTCAATCAGAAGCAGAGATTATAAAGTCAATTCAGACATGCATCTAACTGTACCCTTGCTAAATTTCTGCATAAGCTTCCATGTCCTGCATGAAGCTTTTATGCTTTACCTCATTTACAATTACAAGGAAAGATCCTATAAAAATAGGTTGGGGGCGATGCAACTTGATTTGTGTCTTTGCAGAAGAGGAATTGCAAGAAGGGGAAGTGACAGAGGAAGCAGATGAAGAAGATGAGGATGAACAGGACATTATGAAAGTCCTCGGAAACTTGGTGATGGCTATGTTCATTAAGTACTGGATTTATGTCTGTGGAGGAATGTTCTTCTTCGTCAGCTTTGAGGGTAGAATTGTCATGTACAAAATCATCTATATGATGCTCTTCCTCTTCTGTGTGGCCCTGTACCAGGTAAATTAGAGCAATACTAAGCAAAATTCTTCCTTTGGTTGCACTGGTGCGTCCTCTTTGACTTAGCATCAATGTAACCGAGAGCAACATTTAATAATTTAATCCACTGTGTATTTTTTCTTTTGCTAGTTCCCAACAGCTTAGACCATTTGAAGAGTTTTGATTCTATTTAACCTCAATAGATTGGCTGATTGGAGAGAGAAGCAAAGTTTTAAAAGTTGTAGTTTGGATAAGCACCCAAACATATGAATGCTTGGCTGAACGAGAACCCAGATTCTATGGTGATGGGCACCCTAGAAATAAATTAAGAAAAAATACAAATAATAAACTACTCGAACCCTTTTGGGTCTGCAGAATTGATCTGGGTAACTCATGAGAACAGGTTGTTTCATGAGATTTCTGACTTTTTTTCCTTCCGATCCTGGATGGAACTTAGAAGAATAGAGATTACATAAACATGAGAGGAAAAATGAAAAAAGTTAACTTAAAAATGGATCAAGTTGGGGTTTGTGTAGAATTTTGGAATAAGATTCAGCATGGTTGTTTTAGCCAGGCCAATGTAACCATCCCTAACTGAATTTAGGAATACTAATGATCTTTACGTTAGAACTGCATGACTTCATGTTTAATTGCTGATGATGGCCACTTTTCCATTGCTTAGGTGTAGACCACAAAACAAACACCTATGATACTACAGGTTTCAGAGTAGCAGCCGTGTTAGTCTGTATCCGCAAAAAGAAGAACAGGAGTACTTGTGGCACCTTAGAGACTAATAAATTTATTAGAGCATAAGCTTTCGTGGACTACAGCCCACTTCTTCGGATGCATCCGAAGAAGTGGGCTGTAGTCCACGAAAGCTTATGCTCTAATAAATTTGTTAGTCTCTAAGGTGCCACAAGTACTCCTGTTCTTCTTTTTATGATACTACAAAGATTCTCCCTTTGATACATGGATATGTCTCTGATAAGCATCAATGAGAGTTGATGTTATGTCAAGAATAAAATAATTGTGTTAGTTTAGGGAGAAGGGTTATATTTTATAGCCCTCTGCCTGTACAACAATATAAATAGTTTGGTAGATTCTTCCGCTTTGGTTCTGTTTGCCTTACCATCTTCAATGGCTGGTTCCCAGGTGCACTATGAATGGTGGAGGCGAATCCTAAAATATTTTTGGATGTCAGTGGTTGTTTACACTATGCTGGTGCTTATCTTCATCTATACATATCAATTTGAATCATTTCCTGGCTTGTGGATGAACATGACAGGGCTAGATGAAAAAAAGTGAGTATTTTCATTTTACTTGGGCTTATTGTGCACAAGCAGATGGCTAGTGATTTTTTTTTTCATACTGTTACAAAGACTTTTTACATAGGTCGGTGTGAAACTCCCTATTTTGCTTTGCAGATTTTCATAGTGAAAAAGCAGAGATTTTCACCAATATTTGTAAACAATTTGCAAACCTTTAATTTTGGCACAAGAGAAATGGTAATGTTTTGCACCCTTTGACCTCCTTCCTCCTCTTCCTCCTTATAATGGAAAAAATGTCAGGAAACCTTCTCCAACCATGACTGGGGGTTCTGCTGCCCCATGCACACAAGCAAATATCTGCCCCTACAACTCTGCTGTCACCCATACAAAAATGTCACTGAACATTTTGCTGTCCCTGCTATTTGGTTGTCCTAGATGACCACCTCTTTCTGACTACCAGCCCTAATTTGTGACTAGCCCTAATTCTGACTACATGATGGACTAGTGGAGGTGTCCTGCAAAACTTTTTTGCTTTTCGCTAATCATTCTCCCAAAAGCATAACCTGACCTTAAAAAATAGACTTAAAGGCTGTAACAAAAACAAAACAAAAAATGAAAAATAAAAACAGAAAACCCAAAACAAAATCTTTTGAAACAGCACATATATCCCAAAGCTGCCATCTTATATGGGAGTCCAGTATACTGTTTTGTAGAAGCAGAACAAACCTCTTTTACTGCTTTCCATCGCCTACAATATTGTAACAACCTAATTGTTGGCTTCGAGCTGGAAAAGCTGGCTCTGAAATTCTATACTGAAAACATTTGATATAAGAAAGAAATTAATCTACAAATTTTGTGGCTGTAGTGATTTATTTAATAGTGCTTATTTAGTGTGTCTCATACCTTTAAAGGGTTAAGTGGCAAGATAAGGTATTGTACATTTGCATTGTTCTTACCTTTTGTTCAGAAAAATGAAAAGATAAGATACATAGCAAAGACAATCTTACTTACTGTACCATTTTGTGACTATCCATCTCATGTGATATGGGAGAAATGTTGCAAAATTCATGTTGAACAGGTGACTTAGTGACTTGTTTTATTTTTCAGACTAGAGGATCTTGGTTTAAAACAGTTTTCTGTGGCTGAGCTGTTCACACGTATCTTTATTCCAACCTCTTTCTTATTGGTGTGTATATTACACCTTCATTACTTCCATGACCGTTTCCTCCAACTCACTGACTTAAAGGCTGTAACCAGCAAACAGGACAGCGCTATTTACAGGTAAACAAGCAAAGTAAACAAAGCTACTAGTTGTCCATAAGATAGTACTGTTTTCTAACAATTTGCTTTGCAGGAAATGTTGTGTGCCTTTTTTATGACCCCTGATTAGCTCTCCCCCCCCCCCCCACATGCACACGCATATTTAGGTTTAGACTTTTGGGGTAGATTTTCAAAGCACAAAAGACACTTATGACACCTAACACCCATTGACTTTCAATGGGCATTAGGTGTCTAAGTGCCACATGTGCTTTTTAAGAATCTTGACAATAATAGGGAAGATTTTCAAAGTGACTGTTGATTTTGAGTACCCAATATTTGAGTGCCCAACTTGAGACACATTCAAGAGGCCTGAATTTTAGAAAGCGCTGAGCATCTGCCCTGTGAAAATCAGGCCCCTTTATTAAGGTGTCTCAAACTGAGCCCTCAAAAATAAGACACTCAAAAATTAAATAACTAGTCACCTTTGAAAATCTTGGCCTATATTCTGTGTCAGCGCGCTAGACTAGACTCGCTTGCTCATCAAAATGTATAACAGAGTATTGTGATTCTCTCAGCCCCTCCACTTTCAGATATTCAATGTTATACACTTACAGATTTTTCTGCACAAAAGCATATTACAATTTGACTATTATTTTTGGGAAGTAGCGAAGTGCTTTAGATTGTATTTTGATAGGGTAGTTTGAAGTAAAACATTTGCATTCTAAATATAACATGTAGTGATGTGTGACACGATGACATTTTTATGGTCATGAACTTGGGAAGACTGCATTGTGCCATAAATGAATTATGGAGCAATACCAATTTACACCAGCTGAGAATTTGGCCCAATTTGTTTAATGGCTTGAAATTTAGGAAATAAAAGAATGACTCTGGTAATCATGATCAGATATCTGGTATACATATGTTTATACCTAAATGTACAGCATACATATGCAGTAGAATATAGGTATGTCTGTTCTCATATTCAGCATTGCATTTAGAATAAGTTCTACTTTTTTAACATGCACGTGCAGAATTCTTGAGTATATATTTTAAGTGAACTGTAAAAAATTGTTGATAAATTCCTAACAATCTTTTCTTTACTTGCTTTTCCGAACATCTTTCTCTTTTTCATTCTTTTCTTTTTTTTAATGTTAGCAAAGTAGTAAATCACATGGTAAATGCAAGGCTCTCTGTGTGTGGACCTTCTTTTGAGCTGCAAATTCTTTGTACAGCAAAAGGTGCATGATACTCAATTAAAAGAACTTTTCTTTACCATGCAACTGTGCACCTGAATCTGGGCCCAGTTTGATGATTGCATTTGAGCAGTGGTGTTACTTGGGCTGAGGGATTGCCATTTTGGGGGCATAGTACAGCATATGGTAACTGCACACATTTTACTGTAGATTGAGTACTTTGCACAGTGTTCAATAACAAAGCAGCAACTTCCAATGTGCATTCCAAAGGCACAAGATGAGAGAACTGCCTGACAGAGTTCCAGTCCTGATGCACTCATGCTGCAACATTTTCTGTCTGCAGAAGAGCTATCTTTGCATCCTCTGTTATTGTTGCCATTGCCCATATGTGGGACAGAGGATATAAAATACTGTCCATCTTCAAATGCTGACATGAAAAAAACCGATGTCATTGCCCAAAGTGAGGGGCCAGTGGTACAAATCGACACTAAGTGCTGCCAGTGTCTTATTGAAAGCAGAACAATCAAAGTTAGAAAGTACCAATATTATAAAAAAAGTAAACAGGAAGGTGACTGTGTGTAGATTTTCATTTTAAGCTAATGAAAATATCCTTATGCTCTAGGTCTGGGTCTAAGGACCCTAATAGTAGAAGTCGATTTAGTAGTTACAGTCAGCATTTTAGGACTTTGTTTTATTAAAATGGTAAAGAAAGAATATCTATTGTTACATTCTCTTTCGTTCCATGCTAATACAACACAGTTTTTATGGCATACATCAAGCTGTGGGACTGGATTGTGAGCAACTGTTATATTAGGAGCTAAAGATTTTTAAAACTGTTTTCTAAAAGTGACAACATTTACTTTTTTTTACAGTATTTTGAAACCCATAATTGTCACATATATTTGTTCTTCATCAGTGACTTTCACAGAAAGCCTGTCCTATTTGCAAATCAAACTAAGTTTTCTCCTTTTTACTACAGTAATTAAGACAAACAAAACCTGACATTTGAAAATCCAGCTGTTTCCCTCCTACTTGACACAGTGTGTTGTCAGTGCCAGGTGTCAGTTGACACTACCTGTAAGGATTCTGGAACCAGAATTTAGCTATCAGTTTTGTTCATGGTACATGATGCAGAATAAGATGTATCTTGATTTGCCACAGCTACCGATACTGGTCTGGCAGTGCTGCCAGCAGTAAAAACCTGGTTGTGCAGAAAATTTAAGATGTTATGATACAGAAAACCTATTAAAAGTAGTTATGTACAATAACAAGGTCTAGCTTTTATAAAGCCATCAAAGCAACATGCAGTCATTCATTCATTCCATTCTAAAAGATCTAGTGACGTAGCTCCACATTTATTGTGCCTGCTATTTATGGTTGTTTTTTTTACTTCTGTTAATTTTATCGTGTTGTATCAACTGACTCCTACAGGAAGACAAACCTTTATTTTCAGTATGTGGACAACACTGGAGATTTAGTCATTTTCATAGAGAAAATGTTAATTAGATTTTAAGCCCCAGTTCATGAAAACACTTGCACATGTGCTTTAATTCCCATGGTAGTCAATGGGATTTAGGAACACATTCAACGTTAAATCCATTATCAAATTCTGTCCTGAACAAGAATGCTTTCCTGAACTGAGGCCTTAGTCTGAAACTAAGATTTATTGAAATCACTGGGACTATTTTTGGAGTAAGGTACTACTCAACATGAGTAAAGATGGCACAATGAATGTCAGAGGAAGTTTCTACCAGGAGGAAGGGTGGTAGAACCTGACATAATAGCATAAACTCATGGTTATGTCTCAAGATGGCGGAATTGGGCTGTTGAATAGTATATTCAAGTGAGAGGAAGGGTGATCCAGTGGTTACGGCGCTTATTTGGGATTCAGTTTCCAAAATTCCCTGCTCTGTCAAAGACTATCTTTGTGACCTCGGGCAAGCTACTTAATCTCTCTATGCCAACATTTCTTATTTATAAAATGGAGAGAATGGTACTTTCCTAACCCATAGGGTTATTGTGGAAATAAGTACATTAAAGATTGTGAGTTGCTTAGATACTACAGTTAAGGGGATCATATAAGTACCTTAAATAGACATATGTCCATCGAAAGAAGCAATAAATATTGTAGGTGACAAATATGAGATCAAGCTAAAGAATAAAACCTGTTCTGACATTTTTGTGGCCCCTGAGATTTATCTACAGTCCTTCTAGCGGAAGTTGCTTGCCATCTAGTAATGCTATTGTACATATAGGCTTCCTAGCCTTTTTCACTGCAAGATTAGTAATAAGTGTTTAGACTTAGTGTCTCGTTGTGACAATGCTTGCCTCTGTAACAGGTAACCAAGTACATTCATTCCTGTTTAACAGTTTCCTTTTTTCTCTCTTTAACTCATTTCTCCTTTGCCATCGCATGCATTCTTGTGCTCTCTTCATCTCTTACCTCGTAGCCATGCTAAAGTCAATGGTCGTGTTTATCTAATAATAAATAGGTGGGTATACTTCAATGTTTCCTTTCCTTTTCTTAAAAAATGTACTTTAATTTGTTTGCTAGTTCTTCAGTTCCTAGAAACAAAAATCACTCATGCTGTGCAGTACTGTGAAATAAGCAAAGAAGACAATTCTTAGTCTTCTAAACCCACCAGATGGTTTATAGTGGTTAACACATCTGCCACATGGATTTAGAGGCTGTTAATTCTCTCCCCAACTCAGATTCTTCTCTTAAACTTCATTCAAGCTCAATAAAGGCATAGACAATACTATTTCTAATTGGCTGCAGTTAACAGAATTTGTTCAGGAGGCTGGTATAGCTATGCTTTGTATGTGTATGCATGTACACATATTCATATCCACACGCCTACTTACCTCAGATGTACTTTCAATAATGCATTTGAGAGTCAAAGAAATATGCACAACAAGTATTTTTCTGAAGAAAAATGAAAGTCTGTGCCTTTGGGTATGCTTTCTTGTATACAAAGTAATAGAAGTGTAGACAAAAATAGAACACCTGTACATTTCAGGACATTAAAACCAGTTAAGCCGTGTACTGAGTTGAGTGCTACAGGATCTAAACCACAAAACTTATATTATCATCATGCCTTCATAAAATTAGCTTTTTAAAATATTTCCATAAGCAAGATTCCTTTCAGTTTTTCAAGGATAGGTTTTTTAAAAATTAGGGTAAGAATAAGAGTGGGGTCGTTTTTTTGTTACTCCTGAACGTAAGCACAAAAACTGGGCAAATACCTCAACAAGTTTTCTGTAAATATTTGCTCAAATGAAAAATTAATGTTCTTATCCTGAGCTTATGTCCTTTCTGTGTGCATTTGCAGTCAATATTTTAGGCTGTGGTTCTCAAAGGCGAATGGGTCTTGGGCACCTGAATCTCCTAGGTGCCTTTAAAAATCCCAGCTGTAGTGAATGAGTTTGCTGGCAGGAATGGTCACAGAAATAGCAAATTTTAAGTAAGTATTAGGCATTATCCACAGAAAATAAATGCTGAACTTGTAAACTCGAGCATCCACGCCAGTAACACCCATTCAGTCAGAGACAGAAAAAATGCCATGTGAGCTGTGTCCCCGTTCAAAACGAACAGCTTGAATCTTGGATATTGAATACTCAGGAATATTATACAGACCAAGCATTATTAACAAATTATTTGGCAAATGATTCTGAACAAGTGAATTAAAAAAAAAACATAAATTGTTGGCAGAAAATTCACAAAGAGCCTAAGAGGCATAAATGTGGCAAACACGTTATTCACTATTAATTATTCACTCAGCTCTAGTAAATATATTAAACGTAGTTAAATGTGGCCCTGATTCAGCAAGGTATTTGAGCATATACCTAACTTTAGACGCCTGAGGAGTACCATTGATCTTAGTAGTCTGGGGGACCATTCAGGCACCTAAAGTTTAGTCATGCTTAAATACCTTGCTGAACTGGGGCCTATATGGGTATATCTATGCTGCAGCTGGGAGCAAGTACCCTTAATATCTATTCATACTCTTGCTTATTTCTGAAATAAAATATCTTGGTGAGGCGTCTCCTGAAAGATAAGGATTTAGTCAAATGGTGTTTTTCTTAGTAATCATTTTCATAGGTATACTTCGTAAGATTATATATGTTTGGGACTGACCATTGTATTAAAGCAATATTATGCACTGTGCCTTTTCTGTCTTTCAATAATTAGCATGCAATTAATTTACTGCTTGAGGATCAATTAGCCAGATTTCTGTAACCTTTCCCTTATTTAAGCTACTTGAACTTGCAACTTGAAGAAATTGCAAGTCCCAATTATTTGAAAGATGCTTTTGCTTGTTTAACTATTGCATTGACAGCTCCTGCTGTGCTGTTCATGTTTTATAAGCAGCATTTTGAAATACATTGTACAGAGTAAATAGGTATTTCTAGATTTTCAATTGTCTAATATGCTAGTTAAAAGTTTCAGGGATTGTTGTCTAAAATTAATAAAATTGAATAATATGCTAACACTTCATATTGTAAAAAAAGAAATAATACTTTAGCCTATTAAAATTAGTTACCTGAATAAAAAAATACAATAGATGTTTTATAACATTCCTAATTATATTATATTTATTACTGTAGCTAAATGGTTCTTGCATACCCTTACTGCCAAACAGAGTGCTACAGGAATAATCTCATTCAAAAGGAAGTATTCATGATAGAGGTGTGTGTCACTATGCTTAGACTTGTGTGCAGGATCTGGCAGTAAGAAAGTAGGGGAGTCATATGTTAATGTCAGAAGAGTCTATGTTAGAGAGGAATCTTAGCCACATGATTCTGATCCATATACAAATTTTCCCAGAGTTTGGGGAAGTTTGGATCCAGGTTTGAATCCATTAGAGAGAGAGGGGCAGTGCCAATCCAGACCCTGATCTGAATGTCCACAAAGTTCAGAGGTGTTGGGATTTAAGGTTTTGGTTGCAGTCAGTCTCCAATTTGTATATTGTGTAAATACATGTGAAAAGCAAAATGAATTGGTGAGTTTCATATTGGGCTGAAACTTTTTATATCATAGAAGATGAGTGATTATTAATTTTGTCTTTGCTTTTGTAAAAAAGCAAAGATAATAGAAGAGGAAGAGTTTAAATGTCATAATAATTCTCAAAAGATTTAACATTACTATCATTTCTATGTTAAAATACATAATTTGCAAACTGTGTATTTCAGCTTATTTTCTATACTCTTGACTTTGCTAAGTGATTCATTCAGACATGGTTCAGGATTTGAGGTATGACCTCTGCAAGTTTTAGAAAAGAGAGAGGCTGTAGGCCTTCCCCAAATTAGATGATATCAGATCTATTGAAGCAGTGACCTTGGAATTTTTGCTATACTGTTTATGAATCTGCAGTTGGGGGGGAAAAACAACCTTTGAAACTAACATGTTTCTTTGCTACCCAGTTGCACCTTTCCATGTCAAAAAGTTGAAAATGTATTCAAAATATGAAGTGTATAGCTTACCTGTGATAATTCAGCTGCATTACTAAAAGCATGGGAGAATACGCACACTTTTTAGCAATTAGTTTTAGCATAATTATATGGCACACTTTCCAATTTGCTCTGATTTTGTGATTCTTAGTAGAAGTGCCCTGTTAATGCCATGATGCATGCTCTTGACATTAGAAGGCTGCTGTGGATGGAGTAGGAGAATGCTGTAGCAGTTATGTAGCATGATGTATTTATTATCTCTGATCTTCTTTTATAACCCCTGTTCTCATTTCCCTTTTTCTTTCTGTTTCAATTACTTTGAGCAGCCTCAAGAAAAAAATACCAAACCACCACAATGAGTAAGTCCCCCATGAAGTAATGAAATGCTCGCTCTCTCACAGTGTCATTTCATGCTTCTACATCTTAAACTCTGACCATTTTCTCCATTGGGGAAAATGTCAAGTTTAGGTGTCAAAACCACTCATTACTAACTAATCACTAGCATCCAAGTGAGAAATAATTACTACTACATTCGGACTCAGTTTGCAGTGTTTGTTTGCAGAAAGTACCAGAATCATTAGCATTTCCAGTTCAATGGCATTCATACAAGCATTGTTTATTTTTTAAAATTATACTGCTTGAAAAAAAATCGTTCTTGATACCAATATGGCTCAGTTTGCTGACACCTCATTATTTACCAACAGACTAGTGCACCAAGATGGAAGTCTGCCTGACATAACCATGCTGAATTTAACTGCCAGCAATGAAAAGGAAGAGGATAAAAATCTGGAAGAGCATGGTGATGAAAGAATGGAAGAAAGAGATGGGAAGGGAGAGAAAGATGGGGATGAAAAAGAGAAGGAGGAGGAGGAGGAGGAAGAGGAAGATGAGGAAGAGGATGATGATGATGAATCTGATGTAGAAGAAACTTCTGGTAGGCTTTGAGGCCATAATGTTGCCCCTTGCTAACTTTATTTAACTTCAGTTGTAGGTGGTTCATCCTTGACGAGCTTACTTTAGATAACATTATGTTTTCCTTTTAATTTTGGCTAGAATCTTTGCCAAATAGCCTGGATTGAGCAGATGGGTCCTTGTTAATTATTCAACATGCTCCAGTCTCTTAGGATGAGAACAGCTACTGTTACCTACAGTATGCTTACAAAATGGAAAAAAAAACCTTCGGCTTCTACTAGAGGAAAGCCCTTTACAAAGCCAGTGATGGATGAGGAGATTCCTGAAACTCATGGAAAGCTCCTTCCATGTGAATTCTTGAGGAAATAATGCTTTTTTTCCCCTTTTCTATTGTATGCTTTTAAGGTTATTCATTTCAGTAAGTTCTCTGCTTCATTGTTCATGAACAGCTTTAGTGTCACATTTTGCAATTTTGAATGAGGAATAGCTAACTGATTCTAAATTAATATAAAAATGCCGAAGGGTGGTGGTGGGTGAGGCTGTTATCCTGGATATCCTTGGCTAAGACCTAAATAATTTCTGTAATACAGTTATGAACATGAACCCTGCATGACTTAGATTAGCAAGAGAAATAACACGTCAGAGACAGGAAACTGAGGGAAGAGTGTTTAGAACAGAGGAAAATCAGATTGTCTGGAAATTGCCTTACATTAATTTGGGCAACTACTGTTACCATTGTATGTAGGGCTCTGGAACAGAAATAGAGACTTTCAGTGAGACCTGCTCAAAGAAAAATGCCAGTTTATATGCTCTAAGAAGCCTACACTTAGTTCATGCAGCACCAGGGGATCAGAAACCACTCATATTTCCCTGGCTGGGGGATTCCATCTGCATAGAAGACTCCACGGTGGGTGTAGCCCTGACATACCCAGCTCCTGTGCTCTTTCTGTGCAGGCAAGAGCGTGATTGGAATATGCTGCACTCTGGCTTATTCCCAGCTGGTGGAAGTTCCCTTGGGAACACTGGCCAGCTGTTGAAAGTTAACCTACATTGGGGCAGAGCCAAGAATCAGGGAGCAGTAACTGACTCCCTGGAGGCCTCCGCTCTGTGCTGCGCTGAATGGATCTTGGCAGCAGCACAGAAAATATCTGTGACTGGATGTGAGATACTTTTAAGTTACATACACATAGTGTGTGTGTGTGTGTGTGTGTGTGTGTGTGTGTGTGTGTGCGCGCACACGCGCCAAAAAGCTATATCATAACATTGCACTGTTAAGCACTCAAGTGTCTGTAATTGCCAGCGTTATTTTAGCAGAGTAATGCACACCGTCTTTGTTGCATGATTAAATGCTATTTCTCGAATAATACAATATTCCATTTAATTTTTTTTTTACATGCGTAGCATCTTGTGCCATATATCATTCTGGGTATGCCAGATAGAGCTCATGACAGTAATTTGCATGCCCTGCTTCATTCACCTGGCACCTTCAAAGTGTTGTTTTCCAGTATGGTTAAAAAAAAAAGGCTTAATATAACATTTATTCTTTGAAAAATAGTAAGTGATCATGTCATTAAAGACCATCTTAATGAATATAGAAACATACTTGCAAAGGAGATTTTTTTAAGGAAAAAAGAAGAAAACAAAATCAATAATCTGGTATTATGTGGCCAGACATCCAAAAAGGCAGAATTTCACACAAAATAAGCACTCAATAGACAGTTCTTTTTCTTTTTAAATAAAAATAAAGATCAGAAAACTTGACATCATTGTCTAAGGAGCCCTGAAATTCCTCTGCATCTTTGGCCAATGTAGGCAGCCACATCCAATTTTTCATGTTTCCATCTCCAGTACTAACTGTGCAACCGTTCTTACTGTACGTTAGGTCCTCATTCGTCTACATTTTACGAACCCAATCTTCAGACTTAATAATTCTCATTTTTAAAAAGTGGTCTCACTCTACTTTTCATCAAATAGCATTGTGAGCTAGTGAAGTCTCAGGTTACTAATGCTTGATCCTGCAAAGTGGTCTGGCTGGCGGACCCTTTTCCAAGATGGAGTCCATTGACTTCAGTGACACGGGCACAGGGCCGGCTTTAAGCCAATTCGGCCGATTCCCCGGAATGGGCCCCTGCGCCTAAGAGGGCCCCACAATGTCCGGGGCTGCCGGCGGAGCGGGGAAAAAAAAAAAAAGCCGCGTCCTGCTTCTCCCCCCTCCCTCCAGCGTTTGCGCTGCCATACAGCTGATCAGCACAAGCCTGGGAGGGAGGGGAGAAGAGGAGGAATGCAGCGTGCTTGGGGAACCACGCGGGGCCAGGGCGGGGATTTGGGGAGGGATCCAATGGAGCAGGGAGGGAGTGGAGTCGGGGTGGGCCCGGGGTGGAGTTGGGGCGCGGGGGGGTGGGGGAGGCGTGAGACAATTCACGTCCTGGTGTGGGGCCCCGCACCTGCTAAAGCCGGCCCTGCTCGGGCATTTGGTCAACTTGCAGGATCAGGACCTAAGACTATATTGTTTTTATAATACATATGTACTACATATATTGGTACCTTATAATGTATTATTACGGTTAATTAAAACTAAATTATTACTAGTATTACCAGATAACTTGCATCCAAGAATTTTCAAAGAACTGGCTGAAGAGCTCACTGGATATTTAATGCTGATTTTCAATAAGTTCTAGAAGATTGGAAGAATGCTAATGTTGTGCCAATTTTTAAAAAGGGTAAATGGGATGATCCAGGTAATTATATGCCTATCAGCCTGATTTCGAACCCTAGAAAGATAATGGAGCAGCTAATATGGGACTCAGTTAATAAAGAAATAAAGGAGGGTAATGTAACTAATGCAAATCCACATGGGTTTATGGAAAATAGATCCTGTCAAATTAACTTTATATCTTTTTTGATGACATTACAAATTTGGTTGATAAAGGTAATAATGTTGATATAATATACGTAGACTTCTGTACGGCTTTTGACTTGTTACCACATGACATTTTGATTAAAAAAACTAGAATGATATAATATTAACATGGCACACATTAAATAGATTAAAAACTGGCTAACTGATAAATGGGGAATTTTCATCAAGCAGGTATGTTTTCAGTGAAGTCCCACACCAATTGGTTCTTGGGTCTATGGTAGTTATCATTTTTAACAATGACTTGGAAGAAAACATAAAATTATTACTGATAAAGTTTTCAGATGACACCAAAATCGGGGGAGTAGTATTAGTGAAGACAGGTCTCTGATTCAGATCTAGATCACTGGTAAACTGGGTGCAAGCAAACAATATGCATTTTAATTCAGCAAAATGTATACATCTAGGAACAAAGAATGTTGACCATACTTACAGGATGAGGGACTCTCTATCCTGGGAAGCAGTGTAATGGTGTGGCCAAAAGAGTTAATGTGATCCTTGACTGCATAAACAGTGGAATCTCAAGTAAGAGTAGAGAGGTTATTTTACCTCTGTTTTTGACACTGATGTGACTGCTGCTGAAAAACTGTGTCCAGTTCTAGTGCTCACAGTTCAAGAAGGCGAAGAAGTGAGGTTTTTACTCACGAAAGCTTATGCCCAAATAAATCTGTTAGTCTTTAAGGTGCCACCAGACTCCTTGTTGTTTTTTTAATAAATTGGAGAAGGTTCAGATAAGAGCCATAAGAATGGTTGAAAGATTAGGAAACATGCCTTACAGCGATAGATTCAAATAACTGTCTATTTAGCTTAACAAATAGAAGAGTAAGGGGTAATTTGATTAGTCTGT
The DNA here is from genome assembly GCF_011386835.1 of Chrysemys picta bellii. Taxonomy (NCBI): domain Eukaryota; kingdom Metazoa; phylum Chordata; order Testudines; family Emydidae; genus Chrysemys; species Chrysemys picta. The sequence continues at coordinate 202,671,300 of NC_088792.1, forward strand.
CATCTACATGAAGGAACAAATATTTAATAATGGGATCTTCAGCCAAGATGAGAAAGATATAATGGGATCCAATGGCTGGAAGTAGTAGCTAAACAAATTTCAGACTGGAAATAAGGCATAATTTTTTCATGGTGAGGGCACTTAATCATTGGAACAATTTACCGAGGGTTGTGGTAGATTCTCCATCGCTGATAATTTTTTAAGTCAAGATTGGATGTTTTGCTAAACGATCTGCTCTAGGAATTATTTTGGGAAGTTCTATGGCTTTTGTTATACGAGTGGTCTGACAAGATGATCACAGTGGTCCCTTCTGGTCTTGGAATCTATGAATTACGCTAGTGCCTAGAGACTAACTCGCGAGGCACTGTGCAAACATAGAATAAGAGAGAATCCTTGTAGAACACACAGGCAGAGAGAACAGAATGATGGTTGGCAAACATCATGTTAGTGCCATGAATTTTTTTTTCAATTTTTTTGTTTTGTTGTTGTTTTGGAATTAAACTCCTTTGCGTGAGGTTTAATTAGGAGAGTATTTGCTGCCTGGAAAAATAAAGGAAAGGAGAGGGGACATTGAAGGGAGGGGGAACTGTATGGGGAACAGAGCAATGAAGAAGGAAGGAAGGGAAGAGCAGCCTGAAGAGCAGGTGGAGTGAAGTCAAAGTGAAGAGACTAAGGAAGGAGACAGAGAGGGGTAGGAGCAAACAGCCAAACAGTACAGGGCAGAAAATGTTCAGAGAGAAAACTGTGGACAGCCTTGTGGTGACATTATTGCTGTCTGACAGGCCCTGTTTTAGCTGCTTCTGCCACCTTCCTTCTCTGTCTGGCTCCTCTCTTCAATTTTTTCCTTTCTTCCCCAAAGATATGGAACGTAATGGTGCCCAAGTGGGGGTCACTTCCACATAATGCTGGGCCTCAGGAGCACCGGAAGCTTACCTCTGACTGGCCCCATCTTTCTCCTTTCTCCCCATCTGCTCCTGCTGGCTTACGTCTGTGACTGGCTCCTCCCTGCAAATTACATTTGTCAAAATAAATGAGCAAAGTACATCTGTGATGCTACCTTTGTGTTATCAAGTCCTTCATTTATTGATTAGCAAAATACAGTATTCTATGATGTAGTGTGTTATGAGTATGAAACAGAGCAGTACTAATGCTAAGTGTACAATGAAGGTAACTAAAAGTTGCATTTCAAGCAAAACTCTCCAGGGAGGGTTTGCAGAACTCTGCAAAATTCTTCAGAAAGCTCTATTACAGTATATTGTTCTTCCCAGAGGACTATGTAAACATCTGTGAGACTTGTGAACATGTTTTTAACCATCTCAGTGGCATATTCAGCTTTTAGAAAGCAGTGTGTGGCCATATGTTAGCATCAGGCAGTCTTTTCCATTTCCACATTGTCACTCTCAGCAATATAATTTTCAGGGTTAGAGTGTGATTCTGCTCAAAGCTGACATAAAGGTTTGCTAGGGAGAAATATCCTCTGTTAATTACTTTCATGTTTACAAACTAGGACCATATGCACTAAATATAATCAAACTAAACTGTTTTAGTTCTACAGGATCAATGGGTGGAGTAAGGCAGTGATCCATGGATTCACAGATCCAGGCCCTGGGCCTGCAGGGGCCAATGGATGCACAGTCAGTGCCACAAATACTTTTGTAGTGGGTAGCCTTTGATTTGTTGTTGGGGTGGGCCCCATTTAGTCTTAATCCACCATTGAAAGTCAGAGATGATTTTACTCACCTTAATGTCTCTTGTTTTGGGGCTGAGCAGAAAAAATCCTGTCTTACTATTTTCTTTTGAAGAGGGAAGTAACAAAGATAAAGACAGTTTTTCAGTGACTCCATCGGGTTTGTCTTTGCAGATTTTGCAGGGGGGCAGGATAGCTCAGTGGTTTGAGCATTGGCCTGCTAAACCCAGGGTTGTGAGCTCAATCCTTGAGGGGGCCACTAAGGGATCTGGGGCAAAATCAGTACTTGGTCCTGCTAGTGAAGGCAGGGGCTGGACTCGATAATCTTTCAGGGTCCCTTTCAGTTCAGTGAGATAGGTATATCTCCATATATTTATATTTCTATTTATATTTATTTATAGATTTAAAGAATAAGTGGCATCTGGTGATCGACCGCCTCACGGTGCTATTCTTGAAATTCCTGGAATATTTTCATAAACTGCAAGTTTTTGTGTGGTGGCTTTTGGAGCTGCATATTATCAAAATAGTTTCTTCATACATCATCTGGGTCACAGTGAAAGAGGCAAGTAAAACCTGGGCTGACAAAATCTCACCCTTCTGTTGATGCTTCTTGGCTCCACAGCAGCGTATCCAACCCTTGGGCCAAACCTCATTCCAACCTACTTCTTAGGTGCAGGCTTAACTGGGGGTCCATGGTCCAGCTGGGCTCTCCAGATGCTGGTGCCTAATCAAACCCTGAAGTCCCAGCTTCACTTAAAGTCATCAGTTGGGAATGGGGACTCCTCTCAAACCTCCAGTCCTCTCCACCAATGAAGATACTAGGGGTTTTTGTTTAATTTTTTGGGAAGCCGGAGTCATACTCCCTCTGTCTTTCTCCCTCCCACCAGCAGCCCCTTCAGATGAGAGGAAGAACTCTGGTGTGCATAGAAAATAATTTGTGTGAGTCCCCTATCACAAAAATCAGCCTTTCTACCACCCCCAACAGTCCAATGTGTACACTTTGTTGCTGCAAAAAAGCAGGGCCACGGGTTTGGCCCTTTTTATTTAAAACCATACTTGTACAGTGGGCATGCCACTGTGTGGGCTAGTGGTGCTAATAGTATTTTGAAGTTAGAATTGTTTCCAACCTAATTGATTGCTACGTTTCCTGCCAGCCACTAACTGCTGTTGAGTTTCAGTGACATCCATGTCTAGCATCACCTTGAGAGCTGTTTTAAATTTTGATTTCATTACTTTTCTTAGATCTTGTTTTTGGTCCTTTGTTTTGAAGGATTTTTCAATGACTTGTGTGTGTGAGGTATTCTAGGTATAAAAGGTCACATTAAGGTGCCTGCTCATCTGGCTGCTCTGTGTAATTTCTGTTTTGTGTTTTCAGGTGTCTCTGTTTAACTTTGTGTTTTTGATTGCCTGGGCTCTTGCTTTGCCATATGCTCAATTCCGCCCATTGGCATCAAGTGTCTGCACTGTTTGGACATGTGTGATTATCGTCTGCAAAATGTTATATCAGCTCACATCTATTGACCCTAGCACCTTTTCCAGTAACTGTACAATGGTGAGTAGTAGTGCATATTAAGCGTTTAATTGCTAGGTACTTCAGTGAAAGGACAGAGCCAAAGGAAGCATGTGAAGTGTTCAAAGCTGCGGTTCGGCTGATGTGTTTCTGCTGAGCCATCATGATTCCTGCCCCCAGTGGCTCCAAAGAGACTCTAACTAAAGAACTTATCGTTGTTTGCGTTTTAGCCTACAGAAAATGAAACTGACATAGGCAGTGAAGAACTGAAGACATCGCTTCTCTACAGCGCACCCATCGATCCTACAGAGTGGGTTGGATTAAGGAAGTCTTATCCCCTGCTTGTATACTTAAGGGTAACTGCTCTACATTTTTCTGTGTTTAGACCGACTGTCTCTTACTCCTGATGAACTTTTCAATGTCCTTGAAATGGATCATGTGCCACACACAAAATACATCATTCCATGAATTGTGAGCTATAGACAATGGAGGAAAAAAATGTGGTGTACGGGTAGGGGGCAAGTGTCCTGTTATACATGATTCCTACAGCCCTAACTCAAGAAAATTCCATGCAACAATTCAGATAAGATGCACATAGAACCATAGCTCTCTTGCTCTACTATGGATTAAAAGGATATCAAGAAATTTGACTGACAAGATTTGTAAGAAGTAACAACATACATCCATTTCAGATATTATCAGATCTAAGATAAATGTTTGATCTGGATAATTGTCTCTGACTGACAGCACATATCACCTGCAATTATTTTTTAAAACTTTTATCCCTAAGAAACAACTTGGAAAAAATGTTGGTTTTTTTGGGGGGAGGTAAGAGTGGGGGGAGGGGAAACAGCAATAATCCTATGTCTTTATTCTAGTTTTTGTTTTGTTTCATGCAGGCAGGGTGTGTTTTGTTACTTTCATTTGGATTAAACATTTCTTAGCCTTCGGGCGCTGACATAGAGTAAAACTATCCTGCATGACTCCCATAGGATTAAAGAGTCTCTGAAGTCCTTTACTTATGATTTAGGATCAGGACCAGCTCCAGGGTTTTTGCCGCCCCAAGCAGTGGGAAAAAAAAAAGCCGCAATCGCGATCGGTGGCACTCCAGCGGCAGCTCCACTGCGCCGCTTTCTTCTTCGGCAGGAATTCAGCGGCAGGTGCTTCCCTCCGAGAGGGACCCGCCGCCGAATTGCTGCTGAACAGCCCGACGTGCCGCCCCTTCCCTTTGGCCGCCCCAAGCACCCGTTTGCTAGGCTGGTGCCTGGAGCCGGCCCTGTTTAGGATAAAGTGCTCTGCGTGGAAAATGGCTGAAAAAAACCATGGTTGAGTCACTGCAAAATTAGATTATATCACACGTTTAATTATCATTTGTGACTCATCCTGAACTAAAAAAAACAATCAGTGAGTTACTTCACCTACCTGTATGGTACCTTCATTGGCCTTCAGATTTTCGTTCATTCTGAACACAGCGATCAGATTTGTGGAAGTTAGAACTACACCCTTCTCTCGAGGGTAACTTTCTCAGTGCTGACCCAACCCAGTTCAGGTTCTCTGCTTCTTTTCTTCATGTGATTCCAGCAAGATAAGGCCAAAATATGGGACAGATGCACAGTTTCTGGTCTTTTATCATATAAAAGAGCTGTCTGACTGTGCTTAATAGTGCTGCTGTTCCCTCTGCACTAACAGAGGCAAAGTGAACAGCCCATGTAAAATAGGGTTATGAAAACAACAGCAAAAGGACTCTATCAAGCACTTCCATTGTTTTTCTGGTGAGAACAGAAGTCAGTGGCATTGCAGATATTAGAGTATGAATCAGTCTCAGTTGTCATGACACCTGCAGTGAGGTCTCTCTACCCCCTCCGGAGGGAGGAGCAGAAATTGTGGAATTGGTAAACCCTTGGTGCATTTTACTGCTCAAGTAAGCTTCCCATTTTGAAATTAAATCCCAGAACAATTTGGTATTGCAGCAATATTAAACAATAATATCCACTAGAATATTCATTGATTATGCTTCTCAGAAAAAATTTCCAACTCCTCATATTTCAGTTTTGTTTTTATCTCTTTTGTATTGCTTCTTTTGTAGAATAACTTACTGATGCTGGCTATTCTGGCCTTTGAAGTTACAATTTATCGGCATCAGGAGTACTACAGATGTCGAAATAATCTTACTGCACCTGTGACTAAAACCATTTTCCATGACATTACAAGATTACATTTGGATGATGGACTTGTAAACTGTGCCAAGTATTTCATAAACTACTTCTTCTACAAGTTTGGGTTGGAGGTAAATAACATATTCATGTGGTTAAGACAATGATTCCCAACCTTGTGGTGTTTTGTTTTGTTGGTTGTTTTATTTTGTTGGTTAGAGATATACTGACGACCTGCTGCTCCCTCATCCGCTACTCTCACCGGGGCCAGGGTTGTCTAGGCACAGTTACCACCATCTCTTCCCCCTCTCCATCTTCCCCACCCCATGCTTTTTCTCTTGTTTGTCTCTCTTTTCTTTTCAATATACTTGTTTCTCATTCCTGTGCTCTGTTTCTAATTCACCAAAAGGGAAGGCTGTGTGCTATTCAGGGAGGGATTGGCAAGGGGCATCCACTGATGTCACCTACAGTTGAGTTGAGTACCATGGGAGCAGAGAAGAAAAGCTGCAGCTGGCAGGCTACCGTCTATGGCTAAGTACCTATTAGCTGTTCTTGCATCTGCTGCACTCAGGACTGTTGCAGGAGCTGGGAAAAGAAAGAAGTCACTCTTTATTTTAGTGGTATTTATATTATGGTAGATCCAAGAAGCTTGGTCCCCCACTGTGCTTCTTGGCTTCAAGAGCTTACTACTTAAATAGACAAGATAGACAATGTGTGGGCAGGGAAAGCTACAGACAGGAGAAGTGATTTTCCCAAGGTCATGTGGCAGGTCAGGGGCAGATCTGGAAGTAGAACCTGAACTCCTGAGTCCCAGGCCAATGCTGTATTCCATGGATGATGTTGCTCTGCTTTGCTAGCAGCAGCATGGGCAAAGTGGTAGGGCGGATTTGAGGTTAGACAACTCTCCTTGCTCCTTCTGTATCTCTTGTTTGACCTGCATCTCTGTCTAGCTCCCACCTTCCCTCTGTCCTCCCTCCCCTCCTAGTCTGGCACCAACTCATACAGACAAAACAAAAATTTAATCCATCTTGAAAATAAAGTAATGCTGAGTAAATACCTCATAAAACACTTATAAGTATTTGCTTGACTAGAACAGTGAATTTGCTTCAGCTACGTTCACACACCTTTTGTGTTCAATTTTCATGGATAGTCAAATTAAGAAAATTAGTATAGTGGCAAGAATGTTTGTGTAAAAGGCAAGTTTTAAGCAAACTTTAGAGAATACCTGCAGAAAGCAAGTTTTCAGCTCATGTGCATAAATATTTGCAGTGGAAACCCAATTATAAGTTACTGTATGCCTATTAGTCTAATCAGAACCAACCGACATCTCTCTCAAATTCCAAATAGTCAGTGTAATGAATGGTTAACGAGCAATCCTTGGGAGCAATCCACCAAAATTAGTTAGCCACAAAAATTGAGACCATCGCTGTTTGTGAGCAGTTCCTGGAGAGAGGAACGATGAAATTCATTGACTAAATGATTCACTATGAATTATTCACTGAGTTCTAAAACCAAGTGTTGCATATTAGCATCGCCTAAAGGCACTGTTTTAAGTGCAACCAGAGAGTAGAAACTACCCTGGGAAAAAGAGCTTCAAAAATAACAGTGAAATAAACCACTTCAGAACAATTGAGCTGTTTGTCTATAGTAAACAAAAGTTACATTGTCTGAATGCTTATTCTTTTTATGTGGTTCCCACCTGAGGATGCCCTCCAGTTATTATTTTTCTTTATGAGTTCATTCTTTTAACATCTGTTAGTAGTATCAAAATATATGTCTATGTAACATGCTTTGCTTGGCAACAATTAAGCGTTTCCAATCTAGACTATCCATGACAATGTTCTGGCCATTTTATATCTTTTTAGTAGCATGAAATGGAAACTTGCTTTACAGTTGTATTGAGATAGTCAGTGTTGATTAAAGAATTACACAAAGTGTGGGGTGCTGGAGGACTATTAACCATGTCAGAGGCTTAGTATGTGAAGAGCTACACTCAGCTACATCAAGTTTCCAAGAATCAGATTGAAAGGTTAATTTATTATATCTGCCTTGATCATCTCAGAGGTTGTAAATGCTGCATATGTTTCTTTACTTCTTCCACAGACCTGTTTCCTACTGTCAGTTAATGTAATTGGTCAACGAATGGATTTCTTTGCCATGATTCATGCCTTCTGGTTAATTGCTGTATTATATCGACGTAGAAGAAAAGCTATTGCAGAGATCTGGCCAAAGTACTGCTGTTTTCTGGCATGCACCATTATATTCCAGTACTTCATGTGTATTGGCATTCCACCTGCTCCTTGTAAAGGTAGGGTCACTTACCTTTTATGGCCATTTGCTCTTACAGGAAACTGCTGGAAAATTGACAGATACTTTAAAAAAAATGAAGTAATTGTTATAAACTATTGATTACATTTTTGCATGCTTCCTTTTATTGTAGACTATCCATGGAGGAGCCCTAATGCCAACTTCAACTCCAACATCATAAAATGGTTATACTTTCCAGACTTCATTGAAAGACCAAATCCTATATTTCTTGTCTGTAAGTGTTTTAGCACAGAGCTGTGAAAGTTGTTTACTTTTCTTTGGTTTCAAATCATGCAAAAGTATAATACAAAGCTTTTATTTGTTTTGAAAAAGCAACTTGGCATATTCTACAGGGCATTATTATTATATTTCTTACTGTAGCACCTAGAGGACCTGTTCATGGACCAGGACCCCATTGCACTAGGCAATATACCAACACAGTACATTGAACAGTAATTGTGTTTTTATAAAATCAGTGCATTTAAATGTTCAGTAATTTATGCAACTGGTACATTTTTGTTTAATAAGGCTGGATAAAAAGTGATGAATTCTGTTTCCTCCCTTTAATCTCCTTCTCAGAAAAAAATCATGGACGTGAAATAATCAGGTGAAAATGAAATGTAGTAACAAATGTCAAATTTGCATTACAGTGCATTGTAGATAATGCAATCTTAGGGGATCATTGTAAGAACTACTGTGCCGTGATTAGATTATAGCATATCACCAATAGCATTCAATAGATCTGAGTTAATGGCTGAAGTTCTCATGGTAATATCTTCATTTTTTCAGACGATTTCATGTTGCTGCTTTGTGCATCCTTACAAAGACAAATGTTTGAGGATGAAAATAAGGCTGCTGTGCGAATCATGGCTGGGGACAATGTGGAAATTTGCATGAACCTTGATGCAGCATCATTTAGCCAGCACAACCCTGTTCCCGATTTCATTCACTGCCGGTAATGCTGGGTCTGGAATATTTTGAAATTACAATTTACCTTCTTTTTAAAGTTCTCCATTTTGAAGGTATCTGTAATATAAGAGTGTTTGAATTCTGGCTTCCAACTCGAAGTAAGTTATTTATCTTCCATAAGAAATAGCTGGAAAAGGGTATATGGTACCACCTAGAAGGCTCTTTCCAACACAGGTGAGCATGTTTCTGAGTATCTCGGTGTAGCTGGCCCACTGACGGCCTCGATGGTGCCATGCGGAAGGTACAGATCAACAACATCACAGGTGAAGTTCAAGGAGGGATTGTGCCTGAAGGAGCAAAATCTTTCCCTGGGTTTCCTGGTGAGTACATGGTGGTGCACCTGATCTAGTCCTTGTCTTCTCTGCCCCATGCACTTGTGCAAGACCGAGTTAGTCTGGCCCTGTCTATGTATCTGTTTAATACCACAAATGTATTTATCAGTTAATTACATCTTGCTGCTTTGCTTCAAATTGAAGAAGGTCATACAATATTTAAACAAACAAAAAGCTTCTCTGGAAAAGAAGATTCTTCACTCAACCCAAATAAGGGCAAAGGGGACATAAAGCTGTCTCATATGGACAGTTGAGGATTTCCCCTGCATGACACCTCCTTCCCACCCATGGACTTTGGAGGTCTGTTGGGGTGGTGTGGGATTAAAAAAGGGGTGGAGCCAGAAACACACTGCTCCAGCCAATCTTTGGCACATGGAGCAGCTCTTATGTAACTATTCCAGCTGTCGAAAATTAGAGCAGCTCATAATCCTGGAGCCATCTTCTCCCTGCTCCTCAGCTGCTGTGTGTGTAAGCTCAGCACAGCTGGCCATCTAGCCTGCTGCGTTTCTGAAGGGTTGGTGCAATATTTACAAGAATAACTATGGGGGAAACGTCATTAGCTTCTCTGTTTTGCCCCCTGGATGTTTGTTGTGACTCAGAAAGCATGTTATCAGCAGATGGCTGAGAGGGAGTTGAAAGCTGTCTTTCATTGAAAAACAGTTATTATTTCACCAGACGCTCATTGTAGTTGCAATCCCTTCATAAAATCTTTAAATCGATCCTATTGTTTCTATTGGAAACTGTGGCCAAAGCCATGAATAGCTGTGAAGATGAACTCACTGAAATGCATTCAGCTGACGTGCTTATTCAGAGATTATAGCACTTGATGCACTCTGCTGCCATTGAGAACAGACAGCTGCTAATAGGATGACGCCTGGTGCCACCATCTCCCTACAAGATATTGCACCAAGTGGAGATGATTTCCTGGAGTCTTATCAGCAACCAGAAATACCTACAGAAAATATCTGCCACAGTGGGGCTTAATTGGGAGGAATGAAGGGAAGGGAGTGGCGTTGGTTCCAATACTACAGGAAGAGTATTAAATCCACTTGTTGCCACAGCTGCCACATCCACTTTAGCTCTGAGCTAATATCTGAGGAGCGTGCACAGAAAATGAAGATGATTCCAAGCTGTCATTGAGTCAGGGGTTCTAGGCAAAAGCATCACTGGTGAGAATGCCAGGGGACAGTGAGAACATGTTGTGATTTTCCTGATTTAGTTCAGAAAAATCACTGTGGCAAATGTCAGAGAGTCTACATTTAAAAGTTCTCTTCAGAAATAAAAGGGCTAAAGACTCACTTTGCTTTTTAAATGACCTTGTTTGGCATCTTTTTTTTTTATATTCACAGGAGTCTGATGGCCATGCCTATCGCTCCAGGGAGTAAATGCCCAACTACACCTTTTCCCATCAAAAAATCAGTCCTTTGCACTGCAGCTCATCAAGCTCTTTCAAATAAATTTCATTTTAGGTTTTTTTCGGAAAAGCTGTTTTTAGCAGATTTTCAAAAAGTATTGATCGAATTATTTTTATCTAAATCCAGAATAACTTTTAGAAATCCCCAGAATCCCCAGAAATATGGGAGAAATTGTCTGCTGGCCAAATATGAAGAACCTGCAGCAAATCTGAAGATTTTTGGTTAGGAGGCAAAATGAGGCTTTTATTGGGAAGTAACCTCAACCTTAACTGGACTGCTGCCTTTCCATAAACTTTAGGACCAAATTCTCCCTTTTGATTCATATGTAAAATTTCTTGAAGTCCTAGATCGCGCTTTGTATATTCAAAGGCAGTATTTGGGATGTGATGAGAAAATAGACTCTTATATTGGTAATTAACAGTATACAGACTTTTCATAAAAGGTTTGCTGCTCATGTTTATGGGTTGGCAATGTTGTCGCTGGAAAGTATTGGATATGAAAAACAGAAAATCCAGAGAAGCAATCTGTTTAATTGTGTTAGGGGTGAACACACATGTTTGTGACTAAACTTGTTCTGGTTAAGCATGGAAATTTATGTGCCTTTTATATTTGATTCATTTATGTTGCGGAGATCTGTTGTGTCAAGACACATGTTATGTAGAAAATAAAATGAAAAATAAGGCAGAAAAAGAAGCAAGAAAAAGAAACTTGTTAGAAAGCTCAGGGACCAAATAAGCAACAGCAATCTAATGACTTTCGCGTTGGTTACTATATTTTACCAGGATATACACTATATGGAGACTGAGACTAAAATATCAACTGTTTTAGCCATATTTAGAGATTCTGAGTTTTGAATTGTTCATTGTTCATAGACTGGAGTAACAGCATGTTGGATTGAGAAAACTCTTGTATATGTATAACAGAGCCAAGCATTTTGAGAGGGCTTCAGGTAACCTTGACCCATATCTATTGGCTATGTCTCATCATAGTTTGCAAGAATGAGGGGCATATCTTCCTTTAATCTAAAGTGAGCTAGTGCCTGGTTTTCAGAAGTGTTGAATGTAGCAGTTCCCACTGACTTCAGAAAGACAGTGCATGCTGAAGAGCGGAATGAGGACATCCTTTTTACTAGTATCATTGAGAAATTAGAACAAGCCCTGAAACTAAACAAAATAGATTTACTTAAATCAGTCATAGTCAAAGAAGTGACTGTAAAAAGGCATAATATCATGCCAGTTTTTCTCCCTACAGGACTTCCATGTAAAATTTGCTCAGTTCACAAGTCAGGGAGATGACTTTTCTAGCTGTCAGTATTGAAAATTCACTTTGAGATCTAAAGATCAAGCTGTGTTCTTCCTCACTGATGTGTCATCACTAGTAATAAAGATTCTGGATTGTAATTTAGCTGTGTCAGGGTTCCATCCCCCCACTCTGAACTCTGGGGTACAGATGTGGGGACCCGCATGGAAGACCCCCTACGCTTATATTTTACCAGTATAGGTTAAAACTTCCCTAAGGCACAAATTCCTTTCCTTGTCCTTGGATGGTATAGCTGCCACCACCAAGAGATTTACACAAAAATTCAGGGAAGGGTCACTTGGAATCCCTATCCCCCCAAAACATTCCCCCCCAGCCCCTTCATCCCCTTTCCTGGGGAGGTTTGAGAATAATATACCAACCAATGGCCTTATCAATGTAAGCACAGACCAGGCCCTTTGTCTTCAGGATACTGAAATCAATCAGGTTCTTAAAAGAAGAACTTTATTTAGAAAGAAAAAAAATAAAAGAATCACATCTGCAAAATCAGGATGGAAGGTAACTTTACAGGGTAAATAAAAGATTTAAAACACAGAGGATTCCCCTCTGGGCTCAGCTTTACAGTTACAACCAACAGGAATAAAACTATCTCTGTAGCTTAAAAAAATTCACAAGCTAAAACAAAAGGTAACCTAATGCATTTCCTTGCTCTACTTACAATTTCTGTAATTTTAGATGGATTATTTCAGGTATATTTTCAGGAGATGTTGTACCTGCTTGGCTTCTCTCTCCATCTGGAGAGGGAACAAACAAAGAGAGCAACAACAAATCCTCCCCCCCCCCCCCCCCCCCAAGATTTGAAGGTATCTTCTTTCCTCATTGGTCCTTCTGGTCAAGTGTCAACTAAGTTATTTGAACTGTTTAACCCCTTACAGGTAAAGCAGTCCAGTACAGCTGCCAAGGAGGGATTTTATGCTGCTACATACATAAAGGTTGCTACCCTTCTACCTATATTTATGACAAGCTGACAATTTGTTCTGAAGCATAACAAAGTCCAGCTCATATTCCTTATAGCTACATTACACCTGCCATGCTAACTGGAAGTTTTCAAATCTTTTCTAAAGCCTCCTGGCTGACTTCCTAGGTACATTCTCTTCTTCCCTCTTTCTGGGCAAGAGTACCTCTAAAGGAAGGAGAGCATCATGGTGGATTGGTTCAGCATGAGCTATCTATTAATAACAAGAATAGTCATGGTCCCTGCCAAGTGGAGCTTGGACCTCCGTGTGTTTCCGGACATTTATTATAATCTGGGATACCTATTTGAATAGCTTAGTTTTGCTGATAGAGTGGAGTTATCTCCTTCCTGCTCATGATCATTTAAGTCTAAGACTCTGGGGACATGATATATTTTCATGGGATCCTACCTCTGATTCTTGGAGAAAAGAACATTCATGACAGAATGTTGGGCCCTGTGGTCCAACCATCTTTGATTTTAGAAACTAAATCTGTGATTGCAGTGCATTCCTAGAAATGCCCTATATGACTTAATTTGATCCTGTTCTTCAGCCTGGAATGCTTACACTGACCGTGTGGAGATTGAGCAAGGCAGATGCACTGCTGAAGGTTTTTCCAAGGAGTTTAGTAACTGGGTCATGCTCAGGGACACTCAACTTCTGTCCCTGATCCCCAGATTTGACATACTTTCCCCCCATTCAAATTCCAAAAGACGTTGAATGTGCATTCCTGTTCCCATGTTCTGTAATGGACCTGTGCTTGAATTTTCCCATGCTCACTGAGTCCAATTCAAAACTCGGGGGAATTTTATGTTAATTAGCCTTTTGTTTACCTGCGCTGTGTCCCAGTCCTTCTTTGCTGAATCAGAGAAAGTGTCTTTCTGTGTGCAAAGCAAGTTCTGGAATTGTACTGAATCTCTCACTCACAGTTTTATAAAAGTTAACAGTTTCTGTCTTTCTAAAGGTTGTAACAATAGACAGAAAGCCATCAAGAGTTCAGTATCATGACATGATGCCGTTTTTACAATCACTTCTCTTACTATGATTGATTTGTTCAAGACTGTATTCCATTAACCAAATGACTACATGCAAAATTATTAAATTCCACTCTGCAGTAGCCAATTTCATTGATTCAGAGTGCAGAAACATCTGCTTCTGAAATTTGTAAGGTGGCCACCTGTTCATTTCCTCATAACTTCCTCTTGCACTACCAGATGGATCTGTACTTGTTTATTAATAAAAAGAAGAACAGGAGGACTTGTGGCACCTTAGAGACTAACAAATTTATTAGAGCATAAGCTTTCGTGGACTACAGCCCACTTCTTCGGATGCATTCGTGGGCTGTAGTCCACGAAAGCTTATGCTCTAATAAATTTGTTAGTCTCTAAGGTGCCACAAGTCCTCCTGTTCTTCTTTTTGCGGATACAGACTAACACGGCTGCTACTCTGAAACCTTTGTTTATTAATGTTTCTTTGCCATTAGATTCTCCAAGAGTAGTTATATCTAATAAGTTCCTTCCCCCCACCCCCTGCCAAAGGCCCAGCTTGTGATATTTGCTAATTGTAATTGTTGCTGGGTGGAATAGGAGGAGGAGGACATACAACAAGGGAAGATTACTTGCCATTAATTCTGTTTGTTGTAGTCCTCTTTTCCCATGCCACATCTCTCCTGCTCCCCTCAAGAAGTGCTGCTTGGTGTAGTCCTCTTTTCCCATGCCACATCTCTCCTGCTCCCCTCAAGAAGTGCTGCTTGGTGTAGTCCTCTTTTCCCATGCCACATCTCTCCTGCTCCTCTCAAGAAGTGCTGCTTGGTGTAGTTTTTCTTTGATCTTATTATATATGTCTTTGTTCTGGAAGTCTTGGATTTGACTGATCTTTTGTCTTCTTGCTTCTGGTTGGTAAAGCCACAGGCTTCCTGTTATTGGATTTGCTGTTTAGAAAGGAAGAAGAGAGGACTAGGGAAAAGAGAATTACTGTTGAGTAATTTTCCCTTAATTCCCTTACTTTGTAAGTGTGGGACCAGATTATGCCCAATTTATCCGTATGTGTTTATTTTCTTGAATCCAGAAATGTGTTAGTTGCCTTATAGAACAAATAGCAGACACAGTCCCTGCCCCAAGGAGCTTGCACTTACATTAGATTTTACAATCTAAATTAAAACTATATTGACTTGAGTGCCTATGTAACTAGAGACTCGCACCTGCTTAACACCAGGGCTGAATTTGGCCCATGTCCTCTCTGTTGGGGCACTTTACATTTCCAAAGCATTGCATATGAGGTTTTAGTCAAACATCTCTCATTGCTGTCCATGAAGTGTCACATAGCCGAAATCCTACATAGCAATCTGAAGTTTTTCTTCTGATTTTTCTCCCCCGAGGAGACACTTGACAGTAACTGTTCCAGTAGGCATTGCTAAAAGGTTTTTTACTACAGTATGAACAATCGGAAAAAAGAACTCGTAACCCAAACTGATCACTTAACTTTCCTGTTTCTGGGAAAATACTTGAGATCAACATTGACAAATGAACCAGAAGGAAGAGATTTTCTGAAAGTCCACATTTCATTCCACCCCCGGATTTCTCAGGGGATGCACAACTAAGCCTGCAGGAAACCACAAGTGAAGAAATTTAAAAAAACAAAACAAAGCCAAAGAATAAAAAGTAGGGACTTTCTAGAGGCAAAGCCAAGATGGCTTTACAGGAGGATCTCTGTTCCCACTGCTTGTGATGTGGGAAAATCCCAATTTAGAAGAACTCCTGTGCAAGAACTAGAAATGGACAGGAAAAAAAATATGGAGACCTGAAAATATTTTAGCCCCTAACACCAGGACCTAATACCAGCATCTAACACAGAGCTGGCCCCTCTAACACCTGCAACCAAGGAGACAACAGCAGGTGAAGCAGCAGACCACTCTCATAGGCAGATATAATGCATTCTTTGGAACCACACACATTCTGACTTAGATTAATGAGAGAGGATCTGCAAACCATCATTACAGACTTCAGCTCAGACTTGCATGAAATAAACATTTTGTTGCTAATAAAAAGGGTTTTAACAACCAGTACAACTTTGGATTTATAGTCTAAAGCAGGTGGAGACAAGAAAAAAGAAACTTACTGTACTGATAGAAGAGATGTAGGAAAGGCCCTGAAGAGATCTTATGAACTAGGTCCAATTAATTTTCAGGCATATCACGGAAGAAAACATGGATAATACAATAAAAAATAAAGCTTATTTTCAGAAGTGCTAATACAGCTAAAGGCAAAGGGAAAATCAATAAATCAGCATTCAGCAGAGTGAAGGGGAATGCAGGGTTCAGCAGGGAAAAGGAGGAGAATGTGGGGTTCAGGAAGAAGACTGGGGGATAGAGCAATATGGAGGCAGACAAGGAGATTGACAGGGATGCAAGAAAACATTGGGGTGCATAAGAATAGGGCCAGAGAGAGAAGATATGAGGAGTAGGAGACTCTGAAGTGAAAGTCTTGGGGAGTAGGTAAATATAGATGTGTGGCTATGGAACAAGAGACTGGTCAGGAAACATAAAGAGATAGTGTGGAGGGGGGTGACCTGAGTGAGGGACAGCAAGAGAGATGGAGTGGGGAGAGCTGAGAAGATAGAGCGGGAAGCAGGAGAGTGATATGGGAAGGAGCATTGAGACATCAGTTACTGCTACAGGACACCAATATCTTGGCTGTCCTTAGTGGTTGCAGAAGAGTCTGGCTGGTGTATCATAGACTCTGAGGTCAGAAAGGACCATTGTGATCATCTAGTCTGACCCCTTGCGCATCACAGGTCACACACAACCTCTCCCACCCACTCTTATGATAGACTCATAACCTTTGGCTGAGTTATCAACAGAGCTGGTAACCTTGCTTGAAGCTCCAAAGTACTAATTGGGCAATAGCATTATTGTTTGAAAGGGGCTGTAACATTGATGCTGACTGGTGTCATTATGCTGAGAAGTCTTGGCACCAGGATGCCAGCAGCTAAGCACCAACAGCACATAATCATTCAGACTATCTGGAGTAGATTTTAACGTAGATCAGACTTTTTGCAGCTCATTGTTTTTCACCTCAAAACAGATTTGACAATATTGGACCCTCTTGTTAAACATTAATAGGCATAAATAACAATCCCCTAGGGTGTAGATCAGTGGTTTTCAAACTGTGAGTAGTGATCCAGTGCTGGGTCGTGGAATGCAAGGCACTGGGTCATGGTGGCTCTGGTCAGCACCGCCAACTGGACCATTAAAAATCCTATCGGCGGCGCTGCCTGGCTAAGGCAGGCTAGTCCCTACCTCTTCTGACACCGCGCTGTGCCCTGGAAGCAGCCAGCAGCAGGTCCGGCTCCTAGGTGGGGGGCCCACAGGGCTCCGCGTGCTGCCCCTGCCCCGAGCACCAGCTCCGCAGTTCCTGGCCAATGGGAGCTGGGGGGGAGGGGGAGGTGCCTCTGGGTGAGAGCTGCGCAGAGCCATCCATGCTGCTTCCAGGGCGCAGTGCGGTCCACGGTGCCAGGACAGGCAGGAAGCCTCCCTTAGCAGCACCACTGCGCTGCTGACCGGGAGCCGCCCGAGGTAAGCCTGCGCCCCAATATCCTGCCCCAGCCCTGAGCCCCCCCAAACCCAGAGCCCCTTCCTGCACCCCAAATCCCTCAACCCTGGCCTCACCCCAGAGTCTGCACGCCCAACCAAGCTCTTGTTTTTCTCCTCCTTTGATGTAAGAATATTAAGGTGCATTGAACTTTTTACATGTTTAAAAATGAGAAAAAAGCATATATGCGTATGTAATATGTGCTTTATATTGTGTTATAGTCTATTTAATCCATGCATAATTTAAATGTTAAAAAGAGATTATTCCAAAGCCAGCCTCCTAATCCAAATACCTCCCAAACTCTGTGTAGACGTTTTGCTCCAGAACTGAAATTTGTTGCAAGCCTCTGTCTGAATCAGGGCAGCTCCAGGCACCAGCAAGCAGGTGCTTGGGGCGGCCAAGGGGAAGGGGCAGCACATCGGGCTCTTCAGCGGCAATTCGGCAGCGGGTCCCTCTCGGAGGGAAGGACCTGCCGCCGAATTGCCGCCGAAGAAGAAAGCGGCGCGGTTGAGCTGCCCCCGATCGCGATCGTGGCTTTTTTTTTTTTTTGAACTTTGGAGATGTTTGTGTCCAGATAGAACCCTTGAGGCTGATAGCTTCCAGGTCTGTCAAAAATATAGAAAAATGCTTTTGATTAGATCTTTTTGAAAGATTTATTTTCAGCTTCAGTTGTGTTTTCCTCTTTAGCTTTTCTCAAAAATGCTGATGCAGAATATGTAAGCCCAATGGGACAAGGCTTCTCAAATATTGGATGATAAAAGTGGTGTCAGGAAGCAGATCTCTTCCCAGGCATGCCACCAATAATTATTATGTAAAGGAACAGCAACACAACAGTACATTTTTCAGCAGAAGCACAGACAATGCCATTTCAGTCACCATCCAGGGGCCCCTGAAGACCTGTTCAATTGGGGTCCCCATTTACTTATTCTCCTGCAAGACTTATAAACAATTTGTTGTTTTGTGTTTTATCGCACAAAGCCCAATGACATCTATACAATTTAGACTGAAATTAGATAGTCCCTATAGTCCTATTGCTTACAAGAAGTAAACAAAAAGGAACCTTCTTGTCACCTATCGTTAAGTATCTCCCTGAGTGCAACTTAAGTAGGGAGAATGTATAAATATAGGCCAGCAAGACAGCTCCAGAAAGTTCTGGTGAGGCCAGAGACTTTTCAAGCAGGGGTTTCTTGACGTGGCAGTCTACAGTACAGTTGGCTCATTTACTCCTTAGGTAGTGTGGTGTAGAAGGTGTGAATGTTCATGTCATGCTCTCCCTGCATGGTTCCCTGGAACAGCAGGTTTCACAGCTTGTGTGAGCTGATTCTGAACATGTGGTGCATCTGGAAGCAAAATATTCCAGTGAGGGAAACTAAAAATTCATTGGTTTGGAAATGGTTAGCTATACCTACTATTCCCTACAGCCTTTTGCACATTTTCTAATGTGTAGTCTCTGTTCTCCTTGTAAGTGAATATTAAGTCAAGATTTTTGAAGAATCTGAAAACACTGAATTGTTCCTCTTTTCTCCCAATCAAGACGGATTTCAGATAGTCCTGTTTTAGCAAAGGTTTCAGTAAATTATAACACACTGGCATTCTGCAGAAAACCCCTCCCAAAACCTCTTACAGTTGATCTGCATTGAAGAAAGATATTTTTAGCAGCTGTCTTTGAAAATGGGGCCTCTCACTGGACTGAATTCCCTAGAAGTCATCAATAAGTATAGAATTGTTTGCAATGAGGTAATGCAGGTGGGTTTTAGAAATAGATTTGCTGAACAGTTACCCAAACTTCTTCAGCGATGAGCTCAAACAGTCTTTTACATGCATATAACATTGTCACATAAATCACGGCATCATGAAGTTTGTGAAGAATGTATTTTCCATCCTTTTATGATAAAGGACTTGATCCAGTAAGGTGCTGAGCACTCTGCCACTGTTGCGTCAAGCACTTAAGCTTGAATCAAGCACATGATGGGAGTAGTTGCATTGGCTTTAGAATTGAAATTAAGCAGGTTTGTTTGTAAGAGCTTTGCTAAGTCAAGATCAGAGAGCTCTGCACTTTGTAGGGTCAAGCCAGTAGTGGGCAAAAATGTATAGAATGATGACCAGAAAAAGTTTAATAATTTTTTTCTTCTTTTCTGTCTTCTTGTTACAGATCCTACTTAGATATGTATAAAGTGATAATATTTAGTTACCTCTTCTGGTTTGTGCTTACTATCATCTTCATCACGGGAACTACAAGAATCAGCATATTTTGTATGGGTTACTTGGTGGCCTGTTTCTATTTCCTGCTCTTTGGTGGTGATCTATTATTGAAACCTATCAGAAGCATTCTACGTTATTGGGACTGGCTGATTGCATACAACGTCTTTGTGATTACAATGAAAAACATACTGTCGGTAAGTGGCTGCATCTATAGTTTCAGTGCTGAACGCTTTTGTGGTTTAACTGCAAAAGTGCGCAGTCATTAAGCAGTCATAAAACGTTCCTTTCAGCATCACAAAATTGTACTAATGCCTGCAAGAGTCTTCTGTGTTTCATTCAGAAACTGCAAATGTGGTATCCAAAATTACTATGGGTTTATATATTATAAGAAAATTTGTACCTATTTTGCTCAATCCAACTGTCTGAAAGTTTACAAGGTAAGAAGCAATTCTCAAAGAGCCAAATCCTGAATTCTTTACTTGGGAAAGCTCTCCTTTGCAGTCTGTAGAAGCTTTGTGTGAGTAAGAAGTCTGTAAGGACTACAAGGTTAGGTCTACAATGAATAGAGTGTTTGTGTCATTATGGTATTTAATTATAATTGAAATTTTGGAGCCATTGGGCAGTCATCTTGCTAAGTGTTGTAGTTTCTGACACTGAGAATATGGGAGCCTGATGCAAGAGACCAGCTTCTAGTTTCCTTTAATTCTGGTCTAAGTTTTGATTGAAAACATCAATATTTAATTCTTTAAGGCTTTATTTAAATATTAAGGTTCTTTTTATGAATGTTAAACCATTAGTTAGAGAACACTCCTATGATGCCTTTGATAGGCTGAGAAAAGCCAATAATTTAAAATGTTATAAAAGATAACTTTAAATGTATTTTTGGCAATTGTAGCTTACCTTTGAACATTTTTACTGCTGGACTGAGAAAAAACAAGCATTTTTCATTTTAAATATATATAAATCAGCATGTTGAAACAAGACTGATTTGTTGGTCACCTGATTTTACAAATACTCTAAAATGCTTACATATGTGCTTAATTTTATGCAGGTGCATTCAATGGGATTACAGATGTGTAATGTTAAGTATGTTCATAAATGCTTGCAGAATCAGGTGACCAATCTATAACAGTTGTTTAAACTGTCAACTTGTGTCACACTGCAAATGTATCATGCCCTAACCAAAAAAAGCAAAGGGAGTTTTAAAAAAACAAACCAACCCCAAACCCCACACTACAAAAGGCAGAAATCGTTTTTATTTTTTTAAATGGCATATCTCCATGACAAAGAAATATATTCTTTATTTAGTCTCTTTCAATTTATTTATACTGCAGATGTGTAACTGTTAGCAGTCACATTTTTATGTAACTGTGGCAGATATTGCAACCCCATGAAATAACTTTGGGGACTATTGTATTAAATCTATGAATGGTTTATATATGATTATGTTCTGTTCCATGAAGGAGGGTTACCACAGCTCCTCCAAGCACTAAAAACAATGGTAGGTGATAAAGGTGAATCACTGAGTCTAAATAACTTTACAGAAGTACCACCGTCTGGAGTGGTTTGCATATACAGGTTCAAGCTGGGTTTCCAGAGACCAACAGACAAAGAAAGCGCTTTTGAAGTACCTTCTTTCTGATCCAGCAAACGGACGAGGCCTTCTGTCCCAGGAGAGCCCCAATCCTTGTGGAAAGGCTGAAAAGACTTTGGTCCACTAAGGCCCCCTAAGACTGACTGGTGACTCCTAGTATGTTTAGCATGTGGAATGGAACACAGAGAGGGACATACAGATGCAGCCACCCTGGAACTGTGACAGTAACATAAACAGATGTGCTAACATCCGAAGAAGTGGGCTGTAGTCCACGAAAGCTTATGCTCTAATAAATTTGTTAGTCTCTAAGGTGCCACAAGTCCTCCTGTTCTTCTTTATTCTTATCACTAGTTTCTGATCTTTATATATCTCTTCATTTGCTTTTCAGATAGGAGCATGTGGCTACATTGAGTCATTAATTCGAAACAGTTGCTGGTTGATTCAAGCATTTAGCCTGGCTTGTACGGTTAAAGGATACCATCAACGTAAGTGCAGTTAGATTTTTTTCAATGCTTTTCTATAAATAAAGGTTAACTACTTTTAGGCTCCTTTCAAAATTTCAGACAAATGTATTTTTCCCTTTACTGATTTGATATCTTGATAAAAAATATATATAATGTGAACTAAATTAGGTATGGTCTAGGAGATAAATAGACTAACATGATCAAATACTGAAAATACTGCATAAAACTGAGTGCTATCTACTGTATATACAGTGATAACTTTTTTTAAAATCAGTATTTGGCAAAAGATAACAAATACTGATAACATATCACAGATTTACCTGTAATGTCTGTGCCTAGTGGTTTGCAAATGTTGATTTTTTTTTAATGGTTTCTACTATAAAACAGTAGAACATAGAATTCTATTAAATTTTAATGGCTAAACCTGTGTCCTGCCTAGGAATTCTGCTGCAAAGTTGTTGTTTTCTGTTTCAAATTTTGTTTGTTTGTTTTTTCTGATCTAAATAGGAAAAGGATATGCAAAGGCAGTTCACCAAATAAAATTACATACAATGCAGCCCTGCTTATGCAAAAGTTTTGAGTGGCAACAGAAACCTCTCTGGAGTTTGCAAAAATCAAGATGGTTCATGCAACAAGCTTTGAAACTCCAACTTGGAGCATGGACTTCAAAACCTAGTAGGCTGGCTTCTCTGATTTTAGAGCAAGCCAGCTCTGATGCACAGGCTGCACTCCCCATCCTCTAACGCCAGAGTACTGTCCAGCTTCCCCATGGCCAGCTAACTTTGCAGGTGGAATTTATACTCTGGGTCCACAAAGCCTAGGTTTAGTTCTGTGATATCCAAAAAGTAACTCCTTATATAAAAAAAATAAAATAAATCATCCATCAGATGGAATTGTACATTTCAGTTCTCTTAAGAAAAACAATTTTCAGGCCCAAAAAGGCTTTTCAGAACACTGGCTTATTTCCATTGGGCAGGATGGAGATGTGCTCACATATTTAAGAAGATGATCATCCTTATGTTGGTGATTTCTGTTTGTTTTTATAAGCTAAAGAAACTGGAGACTGTAAACTGCCTAGCGGTGAGGCGGGAATTATTTGGGACAGTATATGCTTTGCTTTCCTGCTGCTGCAAAGAAGAGTCTTCATGAGCTACTACTTCCTACATGTGGTTGCTGATATAAAAGCTTCACAGATCCTGGCATCAAGGTAACATTCAGTGTAATAACGGAAACTGATTAAACCCAAATCCTTCATTATTAGGTATGTTTTTATTATTATTTATATTGAGTATTGCCAATAAAGTGGCTGACAAACCCAAGTTCCAGACACTTTGACATAAGTTTGACTATTCCACAATCGATACCAAATAAAAATTGCAAACACATTTCTTCCTCTAAAGGGGGAATTCTGTCTGGCTGCTCATATTGGCTACCCATGAAGGAAAAGCCAGCAAAAGGCCTCTGAATCAGATGCTATAGGTCTCTCTGCTTTCTGCACTTCGATGGATTTTACTGAATGTGCCCAAGGCTGCTTGTGCTTCATTTTGTAGCTGTCTTTGTGACCTTTTCCCTTTCTCATACAGCTCACCCAAGCTAAGATATAATCATGCAGTGTATGTTTAGAGTAAAGCTAGCTCAAACCAAAAGCTTGGACAATAACATCCTCCCCAAGTTGGAAATGTTTAAATGGAGGATGGTTTACTAGTACTAGACAGGATGGTCTAGTGCAGGGGTGGGCAAACTATGGCCCACCGGCTGGATCTGACCCCTCAGGGCTTTGGATCCAGCCCGCGGGATTGCTCCCCGTGGTGCCGCGAACCCCGTGCTGCTCTCAGCAGAGGCCGGCTCAATGTCCCTGCGGCCCCCGGGCCCTTGCCTCCAGGCACCACCCCCACAGCTCCCATTGGCTGGGAATGGGGAACTGTGGCCAATGGGAGCTTCGGGGGAGGTACCTGGAGGTGTGGCAAGGACAGTGCATGCGGAGGCCTCCACCCTCCCGCCCCCAGGGGCTGCAGCGCTTCCTGGAGCGGCGCGGGACTGGGGCTGGGGCTGGGGACAGGGACAGGGCAGGCATGCAGGGAGCCTGCCCTGGCCCTGGTGTGTGCCACTGCCACCCCGCACCCTTCCTGCACCCCAACTCCCTGCCCTGAGCCCCCTCGTACACCCAACCCCCTGCCATGAGCCCCCTGTGGCACCCTGCCCTGAGCCCCCTCCTGCACTCCACACCCCTTCTGCACCCCAACCTCCTGCCCTCAGCCCCCTCATACACCTCGCACTCCCTCCCACACCCCAACCCCCTGCCCCGGCCCTGCATACAATTTCCTCACCCAGGTGTGGCCCTCGGCCCAAAAAGTTTGCCCGCCCCTGGTCTAGTGCATAGGGAGATATTGTCAGTTCACGCTTCTGCCTGTGTAGCCTTGGGCAAGTCACTTAATCTACCTAATGCTTTAATTCCTCAGCTGTAAAAATGAGGATAATACTTCCCTATGTCACAGGGATGTCATTGGGATAAAATCTATAAATAATTGTGAGGCATTGAGATATTACGGTGATGAGGGCCATATACATTGTTAGATAGAGCTGAACTTCAGAGCTGCGCACTTGCATCACTAAAATCTGAGATCTAAACATTCTTGAACTTTGGGGAAGTTTAGATTTGGATCCAAACTTTATGACCCGAGGCCATCTTTAGGTCACAGTTAACATTATGAAACATACAATCCTGACCCAGAGAAGATTAAATTGTCAGTAGGACAATTGCAATATGTCTCTGAAGCCAGATGGTATTCATCCAAGAGTCTAGGCATTTAAAAATGAAGTGGTTGAGTTGCTACGAACAATATGCACTTCCTATTAAAATAATCTACTGTACTACAGAACTGACACGGTATGCGAGTATTGTACCTATTTTTTAAAAAGTGCATGTGGTTATCCTGGGAATTACATATAAATGAGGCTCATTTCAGTACCAGATAAACTGGTTAAAAAATTAATTAAAATGGACTTACGAAACCTCGACATGTCTTCACACTGCAGTGTTGACAAACAAGCATGGCTTTTATAAAGGCCTCTAGTGCACTAAAACTCTCTGAGAGAGTCAACAACAACAAAAGGAGGTACAATAAACACAATTTATTTTGACTTTCAAAATACCCTTCATAAAGTCCCTCATGAGAGCAAAGCTAAGCAACTGAGCAACACAATGGCAGATAAAATTCACCATAGGCAAGTGCAAAATACTGGTGATATGCGTCAAGAAATTGTTTAAACTAATACACACTTGTGGATTGTAAATTAACTCTAGCCATTTTGTTACTCCCTAACTAACTAACTGAGGTTCAAGTATGCCTCCAGATTGGAGGTGGAACACATACTCATTTGACGAATCATAGGCATTTGCATTTTGTGTTGTGAGTATGAAGCACGTGCTGTGCTCACTGAAGCCTAGGCAGGCAGAACTCCACCCACTCAAAGGCGGAGCTCCCCATGCTAGACAAGAGGATTTAATGTATGCCATAGTTTACAAGTAAAGGATCAAATTCTGCAGTTGTGCAAGGAATTCTCACTCAGGCTTTGACTTTGAGTCCTTGAGGACAGTGAACCCAAGCACCTGGATAATGACTGCTGTAACTAAATGGTTGAGTAGTGACTGTAGGATTTGGCCCCAAATCTGGTAATGGTTGCTGGAAAACAACTGAATTATTATGCTGTGATTGCTCATCATTTCTGTACTGGCCTTCTGATGATAGTGTTTTGTCTCAGACTATTTAAGTTGTTTATAAAGTAAGCTTCTCTCTGTGTTTTACTTGCCCTAAAGGGAATGTAGAAGCATAATAGTGTTACATTTCCCCCCTATTTCTTCTGTAGAGGCGCTGAACTTTTCCAGGCCACAATTGTCAAGGCAGTAAAGGCAAGAATTGAAGAAGAGAAAAAATCAATGGATCAATTGAAGAGACAGTATGGATTATTATTTATTATATTTATTTCACTGGTTACTTCTACTCTACAGCATATTAACCCTTTTCTGGGAGCCTGAAGTGGTATTTCTTTTGCATTCTTCTAGTCTTCTAAAGCAGCCTTTCCTACTTCTCTGCATATTATTGCACACAACCAAACAAGTGCAATAATATGGTTTGGTTTGGTTTTTTTGAAATATCCTTGATTATAGAAATTATATTCTGTAAATTGAGAGCCTTCACGTATTCCACTATTCTGTGGCTGCAGAATCCACCCTTTGCTACACAATTAGCCCAAAGGATCTACGTTTTCATTTTAAAATAAAATTGTCTTTCTATAACTAATGGTTGTGCAAATAACCTTTAAAA
The DNA here is from genome assembly GCF_011386835.1 of Chrysemys picta bellii. NCBI lineage: Eukaryota > Metazoa > Chordata > Testudines > Emydidae > Chrysemys > Chrysemys picta. Next base: position 202,697,117 of record NC_088792.1, read on the forward strand.
TGTGAACAAAATGTAAACCAGTGCAATATTGACTTCCTTAGTCTGTAGAAAGCCTAAAAATATACTATAAATAGCCCTTTACTGTAAATAAAAACAGAAAGTGTGAACCTCCCCACTAGTTTCAAGGTGGGTTTTTTTACCTTTGAAATATAAGGATGATAAGTTAAATGCCAAAATTGTTAACTATTTCATTGCTTATCATTTTAGCAATGTGGCAAATGTAAAGGTAGCCATCTTACAGCAAAAAAAACTTCAGGACCAGACTCCAAAGAGAAACTGCTGAGCTCCAGTTCATTTGCAAATTTGACACCATCAGATCAGGATTAAACAAAGACTGTGAATGGCTATCCAACTACAGAAGCAGTCTCCCCTCCCTTGGTGTTCACACCTCAACTGCTAGCAGCACCTCACCCTCCCTGATTGAACTAATCTTGTTATCTCCATACTGATTTATACCTGCCTCTGGAAATTTCCATTACTTGCATCTGAAGAAGTGAGGTTCTTACCCATGAAAGCTTATGCTCCCAATACTTCTGTTAGTCTTAAAGGTGCCACAGGACCCTCTGTTGCTTTTTACAGATTCAGACTAACACGGCTACCCCTCTGATACTTGGAGAGCCAGATTAACCAAATCCTGCTGGAGGCACAGGTTACCAAGTGGCACCTTGAGATACAGGAAACAGAATAAAAAACAAAAACTTCAGTAGCAGTGGGGTTAGTCAGCAAAGCTGTGGATCTGAGCTGGGTAGTGAATGGCAAAACCCCCACTGACTTCAATATGATCAGGATTTCACCTCTTGTGTCTTTATTCATAATGACCTTTGTTGTGTGTAGGTTCTTTCGTTTAGTTTGTGCTTCTTTTGCCCAGGATGAGAATCTGTTTTATCTTGATTGAAAATATTTTCTTTCACTCAGACTGGTCTGGAGAACCAGAAAGCCAACCCAGCCACTCAGCTTCTATCACATCTTGCTAATGTTCTTGTCTCATTTCCCCATCTGCCTTCAGTGCCTCCCTAAGTGCTAAAAGTCCTATCTATCTGCTACTCACATGCCTAAACATCCATCCAGTTACCCTTCACCTGACCCACTACCAACAGTCAAGTCCACACCTGCCCAACTGAAGTCATTACAAAGCTTTCCTCTGGAGCCATTCTCTTCATGTAAATCTTTTCTTTGGTGTATAAGTGCTGTAGATGGTGCTGCTATGCATTTGGGTGAATTTCATCCTAAGTGTAAAAAATTGATATGCCTGTGCGGGACGTCATCATTGGTTTAATTCTTCATAGACATGTTTGAGGTCAGGGTGATCATGTTACTTAAAAACACAAACAAACAAAAATCCAATGTACTGTATTCAAAAATCATTGTTTTGGGTTTGCAGTAAATCTGATTTCAACAAAAACAAAGCCAAAGAGTGCTTTGTTTGATTTTATTCAATAATACACATCAATAGACTATCGAGAGCTGCCTACACAGCGGGGAAATAAAAAACAACTGTACCAGTTTGATTGACAGAGAAATTCCAGCCGTAGTTGAACACAAGGAAAAAAGAGAAATCTGATCATCCATTGGATTATAGTACAAATATATAACTGAATATGTACTATAGTGTAGTTAGAGACCTAGAATATAATTTGTTTCTAACGAATGGTCAGATCCATCAACAGAAAATTATGTTGACACTTTTTAGTTACTAGAATTTTTGACCCTGATGAGTCTAAACAAGTTGTTCATTAAATTGTTTGTTTATTGCAAAAATTGGGTACTTAAGGGTCTGATGCAAACCCTATTGAAGTGAATCAAAAAACTCCCCTTGACTTCAGTGGCTTTTGGATCAGTCTCTTACTGAGCACCAGATCGTGGAGATGGCTCCTCAGGCTCAGAGGAAGGAGAGCATAAGAAATCTCCAACCCCCAGTCCCTGCACCTCATGCTACATTTGAACAAAACTGAAGTCCCAACGGAGTTAGGGCCATAGCCACAAGTGCATAGGAGGAAGGACGCTGTACCCCTTGAAGGGGTGTAATACCATGCACACTCCTGCTGAGTTGTGGGAGTCTTCCAAAGAAATTCTGCATGAGGCAGCTTTTCCCCCAGAGCTCCTTCTACAGCAGTATAGCCCCCAGTGCAGGACTAGGCCTGACTGGCAGGACTGAGCCTGAATGTTTATACTATAAACATGGAGTAAAATGGCCATTTGCTTGAACTGAGGAAAATGTGAGTATGTTTGTTCCAACTTACTGTTCCACATTTTCCCTCCTGAAATAAGTTGAGCACTTAGAGCAAATCAGCTAGGGCAGCCATGTGACACAAGGCACTCCCAGTCTCCAGGCTGAGTGCTCTGTCTGCACAGCACTCTCACACCCTGCCAGCCTCTGGAGTGAGACACTGGGGCTCGGATTCAATTCTGGTCTATCTCACAGGGCCACGTAGAGCTCATCTCCAGGGCTCCTTAACTGCTTTTTAAATGGGAGATTAATGTACATCTGTGTAGGATGGAGATCTTATTTGCAAATGGCAGAGTCATTTGAGAATCTATTAAAATCCCATCCAGAATTTCCTGTGTGTGTGTGTGTGTGCACGCACACGCGTGTGTGTATGTATACATATAAGTAATATATATTTAAAAGTCATGTTTCTCTGTGGGTCCAAAGGGGTGAAGGACTCAATATGATATCCCATTTTCTAGGATGGACCGTATCAAAGCCAGGCAACAAAAATACAAAAAGGGTAAAGAAAGAATGCTGAGCATGACCCAAGAATCAACAGAAGGGCAAGAAATTCAAAAGGCCTCTGAAGAAGATGATGAAGGTACCTCTAGCATGTTTCCATGCCATAAATGTATCAGAAGTTGGAGCTCAGTGCTAGAAACTCAATAGGCGCGCTCGCTCTGTGTGTGTGTGTGTGTGTGTGTGTGTGTGAGAGAGAGAGAGAGAGAGAGAGATACTGATGTGGTGGGCATTATTAGTGTAATACCATTTTAAAGCTTGATTCATCCAGATAAATATCTGGCTTTTGTACTTCCATTTTGAGAAAATTATTTGCTTTCAGGTAAACAGACATACCTTTTGGTTAAATTTGTGTCTTTTAGCAAGGAACTGAATGACAGACATTTATTTGAGCAACAGCTGTGTTTATAAAAAAAATTAGTGTTTCAAAAAGAGAAAGATTTACGATTTTTCAAGCAACCTTTTCTTGGCTGCTGTGAGTTTTTTGAAACCATTGAAATACACAAACATCTTTTATTTGAACCAGTATAGATTAAAATATCATGAAGTGCCGTTGTTTCCAATCATACCTAACTGGGGTTGAATTTTGGATCAAAAAGTTATTGGCGTTTGAAATGTGCTTTTACAGCTTTGTGTTTATGAATGCATTTTATTTTTCAGAGTATTAACAAATAATGGATTATTTTTTCAGAAATTGACTTCATCGATGATTAATAGAAACTGTTTCCAAATCATGTTTATAGCATTTACAAGCAAGTTTTATGCCTATTAGACAATAAAATTTTTACAAATGAAATATCACTGGACATCTATGTAGACCTTTTTTTGTTTATTTTCCATTAGTTTTATGGAAAATCAGTGAAATCCATCAATGAGTTTTATATTTGTGTTTGTGTGTGTGTGTGTGTGTGTGTGTGTGTGTGTATATATATATATATATAAACTATAAACTTTTTTATTGTACTTGGAGTGGAATACTATTTTTTTTTATTTACTGTGTAAGATAAATCATTAGCATTCTGGGCTACCTCTTAAATCATGAATATTATTCATACTGAGTATATTTAATAGAGTTGAAATCTGATGTGCTTTTGCAGTTTAGATCTATTGCAAAAAATAAGTGATTAAACAAAGTGTAAAAATGTGTTTCTCATTTTGTAAAATTAATATTTGGCCATATTTTATTTTAGGAGAAGCAGACAAAGAGAAAACCAAGGGCAAAAAAAAGCTGTGGTGGCGGCCTTGGGTTGATCATGCTTCCAGTAGGTTTTCTCAATCATCTTACAAATACATGGATTTACCCCTTATATCCTTGACCAGAATGAAGGCATTCCCACAACTTGTTTGTTTTATGCATGGTTTTATGATTGTGACTTGATAGAGTTCTTGATTGTATAAACCAGTGATTTCAACTTTAAACCTCAAGGGACCAAATAAGCAATGTTCTGTATTTGCACATAACGCAGATGTAGGTATTTCTGACTATTTGCAATGATATCAAGTCAAAGAAAAACATGAACCAAAAGAATCTACCTCACACACAAAGAAGGGGGAGCCTCTGAAAAGATGATAAAATGGTTTTAAATTTGAGAGTGGAAGTTTTGCCAATACTGATTAATCGTATGCATTCGGGGCTGGAGCTTAGTCCTTACTAGTTTTATTTTTCAAAGATAGATGGTTCACCAATTGTCATCTCATGCACAGACCACCATGGCCTTCACTGAGAATGGGATTAAGCCAGGTGCATGGGAAATATTCTTATTTAAAAATCATACTAATCAGTTATGTCAATGAGAAGTTAGCCTAAATAAGAACTGTAGGATGAGTCCCTCAGTAACCATGCGAACCTTGATTTGGTGTGATGTTTTCAAAAGTGTTGAGACTTTGCCTAACTCTGTTTCCACTTAAGTCAATTGGAGATTTACTGTTGTCTTCAGTGAGGGTAGAGTTAGGCTAAAGGCTCTAGAAAATCCCACCTTGTATAAATAGAAAGCATTTAAATGTGAGGCCTAGAAATGTATTCATGATTCTGAGATAGGAACTGATGGTGCCCATGAAGCTCTTCTTCCAAAATCTCTGACCTTGTTGGTGAGATTTCAGAGAGCCATTCTCGCAAAAAGTTTATTATAATAATGCTGGCTAGAAGTTCTGGTCTTTTCAACTTCTTCCTCATGTCAAATCTTTCCATAGGTCCCTCTCCGCCAAAAAAATTATCTTCATTACTTCATTGCAGTTGGCACAAAATTGCCCCTATCCTGTGTAGCTGATATTCTCTCAGTGGTGCTCGTTTTTACTAAACTGGGGATAGGAAATCAAAGTTTTTTTTCTGGGAAAACTTTAGGAGACATCCCTTCACAATGTAGAGATTCTCTATTTAAATATTATTTTTTTTAAATAGCAGAACTGCTTAATAAATACTGTTGTATTTAAATACTCCCTGACCCAAAGCCCATTGAAACCAATAGAAAGATTCTCATTAGCTTCAATGGGGCTGTGATCCAGCCCATTGTGAAGCCAGTTTTCAGCGGTGTGCACCTAATCGGCCATCTACATCCCAGATTTAGACAACTAGATAAGCATCTAATCATCTGAACATGCCAAAAAAAAAAAAGTCATTTAGTGCCTAAGTGAGAATTAACATCCCATTAAGGTTCCCACATTTGCAGATTGAGCTCAAACTGTTTGGCCAAATTCTGCTTTCATTTTCACTAGGATAAACATGGAGTTCTCTATTGACTCTAGTTTACGCCATTATTTTAGGATTTACACAGGTTTCATTGAGAGCAGAATTCGGTTCAATATTATATATAATACAACACATACGTAATATATTTTTAATTCCTTTACAGCCCTAAAACTCAGTACAGCTAGCCTGATAATACATGGACAGTTCTACCCTAATTTACACCCTTTATAAATCAGAAGAGAACTGGGTATGGCACTTAATTACCTAAACTCATATGTCCAATTACTAGATCTTAGCTCACAGAAGTCATCTATTCGCAAGAACCGGTTGTTAAACTTAGAAGCCGGTGTAGAACCGGTTATTAAATTTAGAAGCCGGTGTAGAACCGGTTATTAAAGGGGCCGGCAGGTGGGGAAACTCTGGCCTGCGGGACTGTCCTGTCCAGCCCGCCTGAACTCCCAGCTGGGGAGGCTCCCCCGGCCCCTCCCCCGCTCCCACTGGCGCCAGCGCTCTCGGCAGCTCTGCAGCTCCTGCCACTTTGAGTAGCATGGTAAGGGGGCGGGGCCAGGGCTGGGAGGAGGGGTTGGATAAGGGGCAGGGAGCACTTGGAGGGGGTGGAGGTTCTGGGGGGCGGTGAGGGGATGGGGAACGAGGGGATTGGATAGGCGTGGGAGTTCCGGGGGTCTTTCGGGGTGGTGGTGGATGGCGTCGGGGCAGTCAGGGGACAGGGAGCAGGGCAAGTTGGGTGGGGTTCTGGGGGGCAGTTAGGGTGGGGGGGGTCTCGGGAGTGGGGGTCAGGGGACAAGGAGCAGGGGGGTTGATGGGTTGCAGGTTCTCAGGGGAGCAGTTGGGGGCAGGACGTGGGTTGGGGTCGGATGGAGGGGGAGACAGGCACGTGGTGCTTGTATTCACAGCGCGGTTCCCTACCGGGTCTTCGGCGGCACTTCGGAGGCGGGGGGTGGGAGGGTGTCTTCACTCGCTCTGGGTGAAGGACCCGCCGCCGAAATGCCGCCGAAAACCCGGAGCGAGTGAAGACTTCCCCCTGCCACTGAAGTGCCGCCGAGAACCCAGTAGGGAACTGATTATTAGGATTTTGGGAGCTCATCACTGAGTATATGGTACTGATCAGAGTGCAAAGTTAAACTGAAACATATGAAACATTTATGAATTATCACTTTCAATCTTGCACCTCAAGAGTTGCTTGTTTTTTCCCTTCAGACATATTTTTATGGTCTTTGTGTCCACTTCCGTATTTTTGTGTATGTGTGTTCTTGCCGACAGTATTTTATAGTATATTACATGCCTTTTTCTGTCAAGTCACAAGTAAACTGTGCCTATGTCTTTCTGTTTCTAAAGAGCATAATATTGCTTTAGAGAGACCTATCCTTTTTCAAAAGCTTGCTTCTTGTCATTTCAGTTTCATTTAAAACAACAACAACAAAATAAACACAAGCTACAATTAGCAACTGTTTTCTTACAATTTTAAACTACAATATTTTTGGAAGGAATTGGATATGGTCTGTCTTAACCCTCATACTGGTTTTGTAGTAAACAGAAGAACTGCCCAATAAGGCCTTGATTTCAGCAATTTCTGATTCATTTCACCCTCATTATATCATGTTCTTAGGGAACAACATGAATTTTGGTGTTTAAGCAGTGAGCATTATTTAAATTATTTATTGCAATAATGCAGAAATTTATGGAAAGCATCATGTAGCCTGAGCCTACAGACACTGCATGCCCTGCCATGCAGACTCACTACCGTGTCCATTCAAATAAAGGGGACTATACAGAGTAGAAAGCACAATAGTACTTACTGTAGTAAGTGTTTGCAGGATCAGGCCCACAATTTGGATATTAATATAGACTGAAAGGAAGGTCTTCTCCATGGAAGGGCCACCATTTGTAAATACTTGTTAGTATTTCTATACCCACTTTCCGTAAAAAGCTAAAGAGATGTCCTTTTTAGTGTTTTGGCTTATGCCTGTAGGTGTGTTTACTTCTGTTGAGGAGCCTGCGCTACTGGAGTTCAGTGTTTGATACCAGTTCTGATGTTTGCTAATTGGACCATTCATTCGTTTATACAGTTATGCACTCAGATACCTTCTAATCACACTCTGACAATGGGATGGGAAACATCTGTGAGATTTTCCTCAGTGAGATGTCTCCCAAACTGTTCCAATGAGGGAAGCAGGGCTCCTCCAGTCCCTGTGGAACAGACCCCTGAGCCCTAAATGGATCAGCAGGTGCCAGAGCCAACTCCATAGAGGTTCCTTGCTTCTCTGTTGGCTGTGTATCCCCATCCTTAACAGTTCTGCTCTAATGGAGTGATGCAGACAGCTCCCAGCTGTCCCGATAGCTCCCAAATGGGGATTCCCAATATAGGTGGGGAGGAGAAAATAGTACAGTTCCCACTCCTCCAGCCCTACTCCTCCCTTGACCTGCCCCTTCCTCCCTTACAAATTCCCACATCAGTGCAGAGTTCTCTATGACGCATGGAAAAAAGAGGAATGTTGCCACAAAATCCCCTCCTTCAATGGGAATGGGGGAGGGGATCTGTGAGTGGATTCATGGGGCACAAATCTGGCCATTAATTATTTTACTTATTAAATGTTTTAATAATGCCCTTAGGCAGTTAATGTGCTCTCTGTTCCATCCTAAGATGTATCTGCCAGAGTGTGGTGGTGGTGTTCAGTCATACTTTCTTTTTCAATTAAAACATTCCTTATTAGCTGTTAGAGGAATGTTTTGTTACATTACTGTCTCTTCAGAAATATTGGAGTGCACAGCCGTGAGAGAGAATTTACGTGAGTGTTTGTACAATACCGCAGCACAGTGGGGCTCCAGACTTAAGGGGGCCTGTAGTTGCTACTGTATGACAGATCATACCAAGCAATACTCTGCAATATATTAACCCCTAAGTATCACACAGACTGTGGATCTCATCCTGCTGGCCTGTCTGTGGGGACAACTTCGGTTATCAGCCCCACTGGAATTTTTCCTGAAAAACAGCTCCAGGTTAGGGGCCTTACATTATGAACATCTCTGTAAGCTTTCATTTTTAACGTCTCTTCTGGGGACATTCTTAGAGGCCTGTGTGAAATATTTTTACTTGTTTCAACATGTTTGTATTAGTCAAGATTTGTGATCCCAATTCTGCAATCAGATCCATTCAGGTGGACTCTTAATCCCTCAGAGCCCCATTGATTAAATGGAGATCTGCACAGCCCCAGAGGTCCACCTGAGCAGACATGACTGCCTCTGTTTTTAATGGCAACTTATACCATGTCTATGTTTGGATAGAGAATTGGCAACTTTCATCTCAGGTTTAAGATTTAATATGATTTATTAGTGTCCATCTGAGCAGAAAAGAGACATACAGACTGCTAGGTATGATTGACTAGGGTTGAAGCTAATTTTATTTTTCTAGAGGTTTATAATGAGGGTTAAATGTACACTTTTTATATAAATATATATTGTTCCATATGTCTTAGGTGACTATGTGATATTTAGTCTAAGTAACTATTCCTTTAAAATCTTTCCGTTTACATGCAGGTATTACTTTACCATTCTTCACTGCCAAACGTAATACCATGACTTTGTTTTTTCTCTTGCTCGTCATCTTATTTTTCATTTCTTTTGTTTCCCTTGTTCATTCATGTTAGGCCTGTTACCTTATTACATACCAAAATAATGCTTCTGTTCAAGGATATAAGGCCCAGTTCATTCACGCTGCATCTTTAATGTATGGAGGTTTCAGAACCTTTCTGAATCCATGGGCAAAAACCTCATTTGTGATCATGTTTAATAATAATAAAGTGATTCATTTTAAACAAGCCAAGGTTTTCCATTACCTCATCAAAGCTTAAAAGTTCGAAGAAAATAACTCAGACATCCCATTATGTAGTTTTTAAAGGATGCCTCAGCATTTAAAAAAGCAGTTCTGTACTCTTTGTCCAGTTGTACAATTTATGTAAAATCATTAATTTACCTGCTGAGATTATTTTACTCTCTAACAAATGAAAGCAACCATCAATCCTTGATACATTTAGGTTTAATCATGTATCAAGTTCCTGTCAAATAGTTTAACGTAATAACTTGGTCTACTTCAAGCTTTTTCTTTACATTTTGCCAGCCCTGTTCCTCTTTGTGGTGATGTTTTCTTAGTTTATTCTTATTTCTGTCATGCCCAAAGTACCACATACTCTAACACCAAATAATCTGTCCGACACCGAGTCCTGTTCATCTCTTGTTACATCTCCATTTCTCCTGCTTTGGAGTCCGTTACTGACTGGCTGGTTATTTATACATCTTTGGCTCAGCTCAGATTAGAGCTCCTTTTTTACAAGAAATAAGCAAATATTTTGTTTCATTTAGTGGTCAGAAGTGGAGATTATTATTTATTTGAGACGGATAGTGAAGAAGAAGAGGAGGATGAAAAAAAAGATGATGAAGAACCTCGGAGGAGATCTGCATTCCAGGTATTTTACAGTAATGTGCTTGTCAGTTAAAGTTCTTACTGAGAGATCTTAAGTTAAGATAAAAGCATCTCATAACATACTCTCATACATTAAAGCTGACCGTAATTGTTGTTAATAGGTGGTGCCAGATGTTTAGCTTTTAAACAAAACCTAAATTTGATGTCTCAAATACTTGATATTGTCCTTTGTTTTTCATATTGTTAAAATATTACCATTCAAGACTGAAATCATTGCTTTCTAAGACCAGAGGATCCTACCCTTACCCAGGAGCTGTGACCATATAAGGCTCTTGATCCATGCACGCATCTCCAGTTGTGCACATGAGAACTGAGGGTGGAATATGGCTCTTAATACTGTACATTTTTGCCAGAGAGTTGGGTTGAGGCAGAAAAGTATGTTAGCTTGTGAGTAGCTTGTCAACTGCTTGGTCAGCTTTCCACGTTCCATAGAACTTCCATTACTGTGTATGTGTGTAGCTTTAGTACAATACTAACATTTACTTGCTGTTTGTTATAGACCCTACTAAATATTTACTTTTAACTACTCTGTTTTCCTTTACCATAAATTGCCTCTAACAATCATCTGTCATGGGATTATAATGATATCTTTATCAGCTTGACCATTCACTAGGGTTTATATTTATGGACTTAGAGATAATGCTTTATATAAGCATTTATTTATTAGGGTAATACAAAAGCTCAATAATTATCTAACTGAAAGTTTATGGCAAATAACACATTTGTTTTCAATTAATGTAAACCCTTTAATAACAATTATATAATTACAATAATACAGAAGATAACTTTTTATTAATACTTTTCCTTTTTTCTACTAATTGCTCTTCCTTTGTCGTCCTTTGTAGAGAGCTATTGGGAAATTTGCTTCAGCCATTTTAGCCTTGCCAAAGTCTATCATTAAACTGCCCAAAACTATTCTTCAGTATTTAATCAGAGCAGCAAAGGTATTTGCCGTTTCGCTAGTGTGCAGTATGTGCCCTCATTACATAATATTCTGGCATAATGTACCCAACTGCCTTTGTCTGCATTTTTCCTCTTGTATGAACTGTCTGAGGAGCTGTGAGAGTCCAAAGCTGTGAGAGTCCAAATGTCATCAGTTGAACTATCTGAAGTGTGCAAACTACAATAAGTTGTCTGTCTTATTTTAACTATGACCTCAGAGAGAAAATGCAGATGCAAATTTTGGTTTTCTTTTGATATTGCTGGCTAAGGTATTGTAAGAGGGTCACATCAAGTTGCATGCATCTTTAGACAGTGTGGTAATCTCTCTCAGAAAGCTGGTAAGACATTTAAAGTAAACTAACAAAATACACATTCTGTCCCAAACTCCTTGTCCTAGCACTTTAGTTTAGTTCTAGATCATCACAAATCTTATCTGTGCATCCTTAGCATTTTCTTTTGTCTTCCTCAAATAAATTTAGCACATTCCAGCCTTTTATAGTGCTCGTGGTAATGCACTCCATATACACAACATGATACTACTTTAGAGTAAGCACTAAATGCGTTATTGATTAACCACACCAGACCATAAGCCTATACGTTCTTGCTTGTCAAGTGTTGTCCAATACTGAAATTCTAAAGCAAGATATATATTTTCCCTGGCAGAAGTTGAAATACCCTGTCATTTAACGTAACTAGAGTTATAGTCGGTTTATTAATTTCATTTCTTTTCTTCATTCTTCCTTTCCCCCATTATCTCAGTCTGTTCCATCATCTCTATGTTCTCCTCTGTTTACAGTATGATTACAAGCTGTTCAATAGTAGACTTTGACAGTGCCTCACCTATAGTATCCAATGTGGTATGTTAGGTCAAGTCATTATTAAAATTGGATAAACATTCCTCTAGATCACCCTCCCTTAACAAACACTCCTTAAAAAGCAAAGAGGATTCCATGCCTCCTATGCCAAGACATTTTTCACATGGCATTTGCATTGGACAAAGCAGCCTAGTAAAAATAAAATAGCTGACCTTAAGAGACTAGGAAAGAGACCAGCTTCCCTACTGTACCAGATCATTTCCCCCTCACAATTATTGAGCACACGTTCACAAATCAGAACCAGTCTGAAGATTTCCTTTTCTGTAAATTCAGTGAAAAGACAATTTTGTGAAAGTTCTTAAGATTGTGTTTAGAATGCCTCGGAGTGATTTCTGTTCGTAAAATAGCAAAAACAAATAAACAAAAGGAACATTCACAATGTTATCTCCTGTAATGGACAATTCCAGCTTCCCTGAGACACAGGTTTGCTCATGTTGTTGTGTGCATGCTTGTATTAGTTTGCTTTATTTTCCTCTCTTGCATGAAATCATGTGCTCCTTGCTTAACAACTTCTGTTGACTAGAAATGAAGAATGCCAGTTGCAAATGATTTTCATTTTTGAATGAAAATCATAAAAAAAACAAAAACACATCTTTTGTCTCAAATTGCTATGAAATTGTATTTAATGCCTTTAGCTCCTGTTTCATGTTATGCTGCGCTGGAAAAAAAATAAAATATTATTGCTTTTTTCAGTAACCTTTCCCCACACCCTCAGCAGAGCTATCCAAACTACTACTACATGGTAATAATACTTAGCACTGCTACAGCACTTAATAAACATTGGACAAACTCCTGCTTACTCACTCAGGGAAATCAGATTAATGTGAGTATGGTGAGCAGGATTTGGCCTGCTAGCTAATTCATCCCCATGAAATCCCACGGATGCATGTAAGTATTATTATCTCCATTTTCCAGATAGAGAAACTGAGACAGAAAGGTTAAGTGACTTACCCAAAGCAACAGAGGAAGTTTATTGTCAAAATGAGGATGAAAACTCAGGAGTTCCTGGTTATTAGTTGTAGACTGCTCGTAGACTACTAGACCTCTGTCTGTAATCCTCAGATGGAAAGAAAATCACATAAAGTATCTGAAATTTGCCAACACAAATACTAGCATTGAAATATTAATAGCAATTTTTGATGTTTTAGATTATTGGTTATAACACTTGCTGTTAAAGTTTCCATTTCCTTGCACCTTACTTGTAATGCTGATACAGGAGAAATATAAATTCGAAAGATTTGGGGGAAGTGAGCCAAATGTACAACACTATGTTAATTCCCAAATTTAATTCCCGAACATAAATTTTTGTGGGTTCTTATGAAACTTAGTTCATCCACGAGCATTTTCACATTTGGTTTCATGTTGACGAAAACAGTTCAAGAAAACTCAGCAGATCTGCAGAGAAGGTGTTTGGATTGGGATTCAAAATGTTTGCTCACCCTCTGTTTACCCTAAATATGTATTCCTGCGTGTGTTTTACTTTACTGTTTACTTTTAAAACATGAAGAATCTGGAAATAAATGAGTTTGTTTCCTCCAGTTTGTGTATCAGGCCTGGATTACTGATCCTAAAACTGCACTTCGACAGAGGCGCAAAGAGAAGAAAAAGTTTGGGAAGGAAGACAAGCGAAGGCGAAAAGGATCTGGGGATGGTGTGTATGCTTTTGGATGGTCTTCAGAAGTCCCCTTTAAACAAACAAACGAAGCAAAAATTCATTCTTCTTTCAATCCCTGGTGTAGCAGGCAACCATACTAAAAAGATTAATCGTGACCAAACATTTAACATGTACCAGCAAGGAGGAAGGAACACAAGCCTATATAGGGAAAGAACAGGTTAAAAAATATGTATATATCTTAGATTTATTCCAATCAGCAGGACGTGATGAAATTCATCCTAGTGTACTTAAAGAACTAGCTGAAACAATTATATTTGAGCATTCATGGAGGATGGGTGAGGTCCCAGAGGACTGGAGAAGGACAGACACAGTGCCTATCTTTAAAAGGGGGAACAAAGAGGACCCAGGGAATTATAGATCAGTCAGCCTAACTTTGATACCTGGAAAGATACTGGAACAAATTATTAAACAAGCAAATTGTAAACACCTATAGGATAAGGAAATTTTAAGGAATAGCCAGCATGGATCTGTCAAAAACAAATCATGTAAGGCCAACCTAATTTCCTTCTTTGACAGGGTTACTGACCTAGTGGATAGTTTGGAAGCAGTAAATGTGATATATCTTGATTTTAATAAGGCTTTTGTTAGGCAGCATTTGGCAGGCAGCAAAGAAAAAACATTCAAATTTAACATTCTTTTCTTAGCATCACAAAACTGTTTATGTACTCTGAAATGTTTAGTTTGTAAATGATTTACAATTCTTGAGTTTTTGCTGCATTTAAAAAAACAGAAATACTCATCAGAAGTATTTTTGCCAATGTGTATTTGAAAAAAACATTCATCCGGAAGCAGTTACATTAGAAGTCCCTCTATCGGTACCTTCCTCTGGTACTTATTTAATTCTCTTCTGTCACTAAAGATACAACTGCTATGTTAATATATCAGATACTATTGGGTCACTTCTTTGACCCACTTAGTCATGTCTGTGATTTTTTTTTAATGGCAAATATCTGCACTATAACGACTGTTACGCTTAAATAAAACAGCACATGATAGATTCAAAACAACCCTTCTGCTTTGTTTCAGCTAATCGGGTCCATCTTCATGCTGTTGTCAATTCATTTATTCTCAATCAGCATGAAAGTTCAATGAGTTAAAGGCAAATGTAGGTTTAAAAAGATATGCTAGGATATTAAAGTTTCTAGAGGATTAACCAGCAAACTTTTAAGGCTAGATCTTCAGCAGCTGTAAACAGGCATAACTTGGTTGAAATCTATGCAACTGCATTGATTTACACCAGCTAAGGATCTGGCTTTTAAAGTAATTGATAAACAAAATGTCCTTACAAAAAATAAAACCGTATCATTCATGGACCAACTCCAACTATGTTGTTAGAATGTTTTCTCCCACTTGGATCCTGTGAGATCTGGAGAAACCTGTTCTGCTAAGACTGGATGTATCCAAGTACTTTTTAATAACCATGAAATCTCTCTTCAATTCTAGTGGGATTTACATGTTAACCTCTGTGGGAAAGGCTTTACTCATTGCTTATATTTTAATTTGGCAGGTGCTACTGATGTAGAACATGAAGAGAGAGAAGATGAACCTGTCAAAAAGAAATCAGATGGGCCAGGTATGCAGGCAGAAGAAAGGCTGCACTAGTATTGCATTGTAATTGTGATTGCGGGGATAAATGGCGTTACCATGTGGTCAATATGTAAGTAACCCAACGGCAACATACAAGCAACGTGATTCTCTCCAGCTTTCATCTGTTCAGTCAGAATCACAACTGACTCTAGTCTAACCAAATACAGACATATTCATTCATGAAATCACAGAGGAAGAGGTCATGACCTACTAAATCATCCAGTCCACTTCCCTGACAGTACAGAAGTGTTCTCACTTTCAGGTGTTTTATCCAGTAGTTTTAAAAATCCCAAGGAAAATGTCTTTCACAATAGAAGCAAATACTCTCAAGCTCTTCCCCAATGTATCAAACAGACATCAACATTTGCATAGTCTTCTGGCCAGTGGATGTATATGTATTATATATTTGTGTACTATATTATGCCTATCTAGGATCCAGTCCTGCTTCCATTCAAGTCAGTGCCAAAACTTCTGTTGACTTTTCTTGTGCAGGATCTGGCCTTCAAATTTTAAGACCAGTAGAGCCAGGATCCTATATTTATTATATATTGTGCACTGCTGAGCACCCTGTTCTGGCTCAGTTAGGGACCAATACTGCAAGAAGTTGAATGTCTCCTGCAAGGTAATGAATGACCTTAAATCCCATTGATTCTAACTTCCAATGGAACTTGAGAGTGCTCAGCAACTCACAAGAGGCAGCCAAAAACTTGGCCAATAACAATAAGCTGGTAAGGGATTTCTCCAGCTTAAGAAATGAGTACAGCTATGCCACATCCTAAAACTAACAATGTGAGTCAGATCCTCAGGACTGGCTCTTTGGCTTCAGGTGGTGTGAATAGAAGGATGGTGGCTTCCTCTTCAGTCTAGCCTTGACCCGTTCTCACCTGCTGCAGTGTGACCTTCTCTTCTAGAGCTATTTATCTCCTGTATTTATAATGAAAAGGGCATTCTACTCTCCAGCAAAACTTGTGCCGCAGAGTGAACCATAAGGTAGCAAAGGTCAGAAGCATGAGATACCTTGTCCCTTTCCCACAAGATCAGCACTTCTCAAAAGAAGAAAAGGTTCTTACTTTCTTCCGGCTTTTACTATCTCATGGCGTAGCTTGGTCAACTAACATACGGAGATGAATTTCAGTGAATGTGGATGGTCTGATGAGGGTTGAGGAAAGGGAAATATGATGCTAATTGGATTATTATTGGGTTTGATTGGAGCAAGCATGAAACATCTTTCAGATTTGATTTTAACTGTTTCACCCATCCCCTAGATAAAACTCATTGAAGGAAGTGTTTCCAAAACTGGAGGGAAACATTATTAGAAAGGGTTATTCTAGTTAACAGCTTTGGACCAAATTGCTAGGCGCCTGCTACTCCCATTAAAGTCAATGGGGGCAGCAGGTTTTCATTCTCTCTCAGTATTTGACCCTTTAAGTATAACAGTCTCTCCAGAAAATAAATCGTTCCCTTTCTGAAGATGTTTACATGTGATCGATCCCCAAAAGATTGTTTTTAAAAGGTGACAGAGAACAGAACAGCCACAGACTCATTAAAAATGTATACTACATCACCTCCAATCCTGAGAGAAAAATGACCTTCTAGATTAGATTGGAAGTCACTGGCAAAGCATCTCAGTGAGACCATAGGATACCTATAATAGCTGAATAGTAAAATAGACTTCTTGTTTGTAAGTAAGCAGAGACTGCCCCACAATTAATCTCAATAGTGTAAATGGTACCCCATCAATTGTGAGGGCATGTTTCAATACAATATATACTGTCTGCATACATGCTCTGTGTGTGTATGCGAGAGAGAGAGAGAGAATCACATTTTCTTTTAAACTGTGCAGGAGTACATCTGAAGTCATAGGCACCATTTTTGAGTTGCCAGGGGATACTCGACCCCTGCTCCACCCCAGGCCCTGCCCCCAATCCACCTCTTCCCCCAAACCTCCACCCTTGCCCCGCCCAGTTCCACACCCTCCCCCCAGCACCTCCTGCATGCTGCTGAACAGCTGATCTCTGGCGAGCAGAAGGTGCTGGGGGGGGGGGGGAGAGGAGCTGATTTGGGGGGGCTGCCAGTGGGTGCTAAGCACCCACTATTTTTTTTCCAACCCTGGAGCACCCATGGAGTTGGCATCTATGTCTGAAGTTTAAAGAAATTGCAGTGCTCATCAGAAACAAAAATTAAACTTTACCTTATAGTGATAAGATTTTGGTTAGCCCAAATATGAGTACCTAAAAGTATGTAGGAATAATGCTTTGGTTAGTAAATTATAAAATCCCTCCAAACCCAAATAATACAGAAAAGCACTGGAAGTGAAAACAGCAATTGGATAACGGTAATGCAAAAAAAGTGGGGGAGACGGGGGGAGGGTCAATGGAATCATTCAACAGTGGGGTGGCTCCCTGAATTAGAAATGCATCTGTTTTTAACATTTCTAGGTATCTACTGCATATTACTTTGTTAGTGTACAACTTTTGCATGCCTTTTAAAACACTAACTACTCACATCCCAAAGTGCTGAACAACATAGTCTGGTGACATTGGTTACTGACACTGTTAAAAAGCTTCTCAACAGCAGAGCTATAATGCTGACATAGGTCCATTCCGTAATAAATACTGTAAACATTTTAGCTGCATATTGTAGATTCTTCCACTAGGTCAGCATTAGATACATATATCTGGTTCTTTCAGATTTGGAAACCACAACATAGGGCTAGATTTTGGTTTGGAAAGAGGATTTCAGCACTTTTATGCAGCACATAAAGCATTGTCAAACTATGAGAGGGTGGGATGGAGATGGGTTGCAAATAGTGGCATGATTCTATAAACCCCAAAATACCCAGAGGAGCACCTACTCATATGAGAAGTACCACTGATAGTGCCAACAGCACTATTCAAGTAAGAAAGTACTCCTCAATCCAAATTTGCTGAATTGAAACCATAAAAAGAATTCCAACTAAAACTACTGTTGTGTGTTTAGATGCAGTGGTTGTTAAACACTGCTCCTTGCAACATTTACCTCTTATTGTGGAAGAGGAATATATATGTAAGATTTCAGCTAGTGAAGTGACTTGAGAGTAGAAGTCAACTGACTACACAGTGCAGAATATGTGAGAAAGAGGGTTCATGAGATGAGGCCGTGTATCCCAGATACAAGAGTAATAACTGTAGGCAGGTCAAAGATACCAGCTCAGGCTAGCAAGGTCCAGGCATGAAAGGAGAACTGGCTAGGAGAAATTCCACTGGACAGAAGAAAATGAATGTACCGAATGGATGAATAAAGTGCCCAGTTCTACAAGGTGCTGAGTGCCCACAACTTCCATTCAGCTGCTGGAACTGAGGCTGTCTGCACCTCTTAGTAGATGCTTAACCCTTAACCCTTAGGGCTTTACCCTGCAAAACCCTTCCACACTTGAGGAGTTCCTCTGAAGCTGGTGACGATTACTTATGTGACTAGCAAGATCAACCTTTTAAAGGAGAAAAAGGCATTCCAAGATTACAAACACTAGTCAGACAGGCCATGTCTACACAGGAACACTCAGGAAACTTCAGACAAATTGACTAAAGGTGTGAATTCAATGCACATAAACTTAAGTTTGTTAACCCCCCCCCCCCCCCCCCGGATTAAGTTACAACAAACTAAGGCCATTTTATTTCTGAATAAGAGCAGCCACATTGGGAGGGTTGTGGGGTAGGTGGGGGTATTGATACGTATAAATTTACGCACATTGACTTCACACCTTTAGTTGATTCATTTTAAGTTTCCTGAGTGTTCATGGGTAGTCCTGGCCATAGAAAGGTAGGAAGATAGCCCCAACAAACCACATGGCTTTCAGCCATTTGCAAACATTCCTGTTGCTGATAGAGAGAGGTCTTGCAGCCTGGATTATTATATTCAATAAAGTAAAAATTGAACTAGCTCTTGTGAAATGTCAGAACAGGATCATCATGTGAATAAAATAAGTTTATGTTCATTAACTCTATCACTTATTTCTCCTCTCAGATAATATCATCAAAAGAATATTTAATATTTTGAAGTTCACCTGGGTCCTTTTCCTGGCAACTCTAGATAGTTTTACAGCTTGGCTCAATTCCATTTCAAGAGAGCACATTGATATCTCTACTGTGCTGAGAATTGAGAGATGCATGCTGACCAGGGAAATTAAAAAGGTAACATACGTTGTGCTTTACTTTTGTTCGTACCATTTGCATTGCAGTGATAAATGAGAGGTTTATCTTTTCAACTTAATATGAGGCAGTGTACTAGAAATGGAAATTTGTAAAAGTCTCACTTACACAGATTTTAGAAATAGTCTGACTTCTGTAATCCTCTGTTGCATTCTATTTCAAGAAAACAAAAACAGATACATCTCGAGAACTGTGGTTCTGAGCATATGTGCTAGAACTAGGGGTATTGTAACCCCCTGGCTTGAAGTGGTTTCCATCATATACGGGGTTTACAGTTTGGTTCAATGACTCTCAGCACCTCCACTATACAAATAGTTTCAGCACTCTGTCTCTGAGCCCAAAGCGGCTGATTGGAAAAACAAATGTGCTTAGGGATTTAATTCTGAAACACCCATTGAGGAGAGGGATTTATAGTAGACATTCAGAAATCACATTAGGAGAGAGGAAGGCCTAGCAATGTTCATAACAGCTCAAATATTTGGCTCAATCTGGGTCTGCTCAGACTCCTAGAAATGCAGCTCACACTGGGCATGTGTGGCTTATCATATAAAATAATATGGTCACTCCTGTATGTACATTTAAAACATAGAGTGCTTTTGCTTTCACAGCCATTCTCCTTTATTATGATCCTACAAAAAAGCTATAATGCTGAATGCGTGCCCTTATAAATATTTAAAAGGCAAAGGGTCATAATGTCACAGACACTTGATTATAATTTCACTGCGGAAGCAGTGGGTAAATATTTTTTTTTCCTCAAAACTTTTGGTTAAAATGTGTTTCTAAATTTGAAATCTTGACAAAAAAGAAAGTTTTGAATCAAATTTAATTTAGAGAGAGAGAACTGAAATTCAAACAAGTAATACTAGCAAAGGAACAGCAACATATTTTCATGTAATTTATAATTGATCACTTTACTGAAATAAGGAAATCTGTGCATAAAGTCTCCATAAAACTCAGAAAAATGACTATGCAAAATAGCAAACTTCTTTCTCAATGCATGTTCCAAAGTCAATACAGCTATTGGTGGAGTGAGTTGGATACTGTTTGGCCTTAGGAAACATCAGTAAAGTTGTGATAGCCAGAAAGACGTCTGCTTGGCTCCTGTGCTCAGGGTTGTGCTTACTGTTAATGAAACCATCCTTTCGTTGACAAATTTGACCGGGAAGTCATTGAGAGAATAGATAGTGAAGCCTCTTTTTACAGGGAAAGTTTTATGAACACATTTTTATTTCAATTACATCTTAGTAAATGAGATCATAATCTGACTCTGACTGAAATGTGCTTGAGGAAATTTGGGCTTTTGCCAGTTTGTTCTTTGCAAAGACTCATTTCATGCAGCCAAATAACTGAAGAAACCAAAATCTCTCACAACACAAATGCCTTACTATAGCTCTTCTCTCTTTCTCAGGGGAATGTTCCAACTCGTGAGAGCATCCATATGTATTACCAGAACCATATGATGAAGCTTTCTAGGGAATCAGGACTGGACACAATTGATGAAAATCCTGGTCAAGATTCTAGTTTACAGGCATCTGAGAGGATGGATAGTTTAGATTCAGCTGCTTCTCATGACAGTATTTCCAGGTATTTTGTTGTAAAAACAAAGCACTTGTTTTTGAATAGATAGAAAAATCATGTGATAGAAATTATGTTAAGAAATTGTTGCATAATGTTGGATTTCACATCTGAAGTTGAAGAACCCTTTGATTTATCAGATTTATCACTCACTGTACAGTAGATAAAAGATGATCGGATTGACATATTCATGTGTTTCCCTCTATGCAAAAGTGCACAAAGGGAGTGAATTAATTCTTATTCTCCCAACTCGCCCACCACCCGCCCCTCCACCAGTCCACAGGACCTGGCTGGAGTGCAAAGTAGGCAGGGAGCATGGAGCAGAGCCCCAAAAGGTAGACAAAGCCAGGAATCTGAAGGGATCCTGGTCACTAAGCTCATGGGTACTGGGCAGCTGCATGGATGGTTCCTGTCTACACTCTGCAGTGGAGCAATTGCCATGCTGTCATTGGCTCAGTGCTCTCAATTATGATCTATGACTCTGCGGAGAGGAGTCACTGAATGCCTCTCATGCTAGTGCTACCTCAAGCACCATTCTCTCTCCATTTGTCTGCAGTTTTGAAGGAGGTTTGGGGACATACTCCTTAGTGCAGTTCCCTCTTACCCTTGACCTCAGTCCTTTTCCTGCACAGCCGAGGGGCTGCATGGATATTTTGCAGGGGCAACACAGTCACCAAGCTCTGGGAGGAACATCTGGCTGAACTAATTTTCCTCTGCATATCAATACCAAATAACAAGCTTCTAGAGGGTTTTTGAACTATTTTACAGAGATTAATATACTGAAGACAGTTTCGTGGTATTTCACTTTGATTGTGAGAATAGGCACTGAATGAAGGAATTCCATCATTTATTACCAATGTTTTGTTCTAGACGATTAAATTCTAGTCTCCTGAACATAGCCTGAGTAAAAGGACTTTGTACTGGGAAACTACATGGGTTTGAGGGAATATAATTTTTCCTCACAAGACAAAGGCAAATGGGAGGCAGTGGCACATAACCCCATGTGCCCCCCCCCCAATGCCTCACCTCTGTTTGGAGGGGGAAATCCCCACCCCCCAAAAAAATTCTGCGGGAGAGGGGGCGTTTTCTGTGGGCACACAGTCATGCAGAATCCCCCCAGAAGTAAAAACCCACCTTCCCTTTCCACACTTCCCTGGAGAGAGATGCTGCAGAGCTCAGTGCCAAAGCCTTAGCACATCCTTGCTGTTTCGCACATGCACAGACTCTCACTCATCCACTTCCCCGTGTTACAAGAACATCCTGTTTTCTCTGTGTCCAATGCGTTTTTGACCTTTGAGATCCTGCAGAAGTTGTTCTACAGTGTCAGAAGCGGGGGGAGACCTCTGATAATCTGATAGTTGCTTTCTGCAGTTTCTTCTTCTCTGAAGCGTGGCAGTAGCCTCTCACACTTGATACTCCCCTGCAAACTCAGTTGCTTGTATGTACAGTAACTCTGCTCAGCTTTTACTAATGACATATGGTCAGAGGTTAACAGGATAAAAATAGTGGAGGGCTTGTCTTCCTTTCATAGTTTATTCACAAGTAAGAGTAACTGAATGTTTGAACACTTATTTGAAATAAAAACGTGTAAGCAATGTGCATAAACAAAATACCCACAAAATTACCCAGCATTTCCACAGGCTGTAAAAAAAAAAAAAAAAAAAACCACCAGGGTCAATGCTGGCACTCATAAGACATTCAATAGTTTACTGCAGTTTAACCGTCAAAATTCTTTATTTCATGGAGTAATAAAGCCAGCACACATTTCCTCATGGCTAACTACCAGGAGAAATAGCACCTGCATGTGTTGTCTGAAAATTCATTGGGGTCAGACAGTATAGGAAAAACATCATTCAGCCAAATTCTGCTCTCACCTGAATGCAAGACCCATTGACTTCACTTCGAGTCTCACATGGATATCTAAGTGGTAGAATTTGGCTCTCAGGATTTGTCTGCTCATTTAAAGAGAGAGTACTTATAGGTACAAAACCATTTTCATTAAATATTTCAGTCACGTTACCCAATATATACTGCACTGGTGTACAGTAGAAATTGAAATCAGCTGTTTAGCAGTGTGTAGTAGCAATATGGCAGTGTTAGCTGGAGTGCTGACAACAATGAAAGCCATATGTTGGGGAGGGTAATTTTGTTTTATAAAAGGAAGTCAGTTGCCAAACATAATTTAAAAAATTATGTAAATCTTGTAAATTCAATATTTGAATTCAGTCTCTGTAGTAAAATTGTATCCACTGTTGAGATCCAAGCAATTCTGGTTGGAATAACCTCTTTTCCTCCCACTTTCCTCCCCGCTAACCCCAGCCCCCCTTTTGAGTGACACCTCACTTGCTCCTTTCAAACCTTTAGACTTTGAGGGTGATGGTGAACCAAAGCTGGGCAAGAAGATAAATCATAATACCTTTTTTAACAGTTGTTGTATGCCCACTAATACAATCTTTGAAAAAACTTTGTTTCCCCAAAATAAGATGTCACAAGGGCACATTAACAAATGAACAACAGAAGTATTGTCACCATTGATTCTCTAATCTCAAACTCTTTTCCTGGAAATAGATATTTACATGTTTGTGTATCAGCAGTGTTTGTGGAGTATGTGCATCTGCTGCATCACTAATGACCTCTAAATGGAGGAAGCAATAACCAGTCACTTAGATCTAATGATAGATCTTCTGTCTGTTTATAAAAGCATCCTTGCCTGTCTCTTTCTGGGATTATGAAGAGGTCTCATGAGCTGTTTTAGCAATGCAAAGTATTGCAGATCACAAGTGAGTGACATTTTGCATTGCCCAAACAACGGTGAGAGAACTTTATCATCTCAAAAACCTCACTCAAAAGCTCATCAGATTTTGCACCAGTTCCTTTGCTAATTTTTTTCCTTTGCTAAATATAGAGCTTGTCCTGTCAACAACAAGATTACTTTTTAAAATATGCCAATGTTTCTTAATTGTAAGGCCAATTCTGTTCCAGTTGAAGTTAATGACAAAACACGAATTGACGTCAACAAGCATCAGTTTGGGCTTTATATTTAACATGCTCTCATACACAGTTCTATTATTTTTGTGAAAACTTCTGTTATACTCATATTATTTCTGTATTAGCCAATAAACTTTCTTTCCTACTGGTACTTTTCACTTCCAGTGAATCTGATTCAAATAATAATTTTTTAACCATTATATACCAATTCATTTCCAAGCCTCAGAATGACTGAGATTAATCCCCGTTTCATCACTTGAAGATTAAGCAATATCTGGATGCTCCAAGGGACAGTTTCCTCTATAATTAAGTTGTTGTTTTGGTCTTTAGTTTGTCCCAATACAAAATTTTCATTCTAGATAGTCAGTGGACCACATGTTTATGGATTTTATTCGGCATATAAGTGATTGGTCTAATAAGGTGCTTAGTAATGGGGGGGAAACTGGATGCTTATTTCAGAATTAAAATAATTAAATCTTAACTCAGTTTATACTCAAGCAAATGTCCATTGAATTCTATTGGAGTCTGCTTGACTATTTTCTGAAAAAGAAAACTAGGCAGTTACACTTTAAAATATCACACACTGAAACATCTGTCTGACTTCTATAAAGGTCCTGTCAGTAAAATTATCATATTAATTTTTTTAAATTTTTAAGGGGAAAATTCTTCTCTCTAATCAAGAGTGGATCTGTCCATTGTGGATCCCTATTGTATATTTGATGCTTTAGGCACTTTTGATGGCACTGGACATCTTAAATGCAAAGTGAGGACATTGTAGGCAGTGGAATTTGGCACAGAAGAGATAAGACAATTTTGCCCTCTTATAACTAGTTGTTTCCTGTGCCCTGCCAGAAAATATTTCAAGCCGGCATCATAATGAACTCATTGCCCTTTATTTCCAGTTAACTTATTAACTAAATACCTTATGAATTTAGGTAAAATGGCTGGGAGCTGATAAAGTCCAATTAGTTGTCTTTTGTGGAATGCGGCCTAAGATTACAAAGAAATAGAGCAGTGGTGGCCAAACTGCAGCTCGCAAGCCACATGTGGCTCTTTTATTATTAAAGTGCGGCTCGCAGAGCCCTCCACACACACACACCCCTATTGTCCACTACCAGAGTTGGGCGACGAGGAACTTGGGACCTCTGCTTTGCAGTGGGGTGGTGGGGTAGGGGCTTCTGCTCAGTGGGGAGCGGGGTCTCAGGGCTTCAACAAGAGCGGGGATGAAACCCTGAGCCCCGGTAGGTGTGCTCCAGCTCTCGAACTTCTGAAGATTGTTGTATGCAGCTCAGAGGGTCAATAGGTTTGGCCACCCCTGAAATAGAGGGTAAAACTCTAGCGCCATTAAAGTCAAATGCAAAGCTCCAACTGACTTCTGCAGAGTCAGGATTTCACCTTTTAGATGCCAAAACAAGAATCAAATCCAGAATGGTATCCAGCACCTAACGAGCTCTTGCAGCTTCCTTTGACTTTAATAGGAACTGTGTGATGCTCAGGAGCTCTCAACAAACCTTTTCTTCATCCTAGAATCTCGCACAATTCTGTTTCCTTCCCCTCTGCAGTTCTGTAGGCAGCTCTGTGTTGTAACACAGCCGGTGCTGGCCACGCCCCATTCTCTAGTTTGCCACCAGGCAATTTATTCCAAAGCTGTGTGAAAACTCCAAGAATGTTTTTAGTAACAATAACTTCAATGCCTATGTACAGTGATTAACTGGCCCACGAATTGTAGGTATTAAAATTTGGCTAATAAGTCATCCAGGGAAGGTAGCATTGTTGGAAATGCAGCTAGCAGAATGGGAAATTTCTTACCCAATCCTATCATTCAGAATAAAAACATCTATGCTAAATATATCCCCATTTGTAATGGATAGCTGATTAAGTTCATTTACAAATACTTTGACTTGGGCTTTTAATGCACATTTCAATTTAAAATACCTATTCTTTGAATGGTTTCAAAGAAGTTAATGCTTTTCAAAGTCTCTAGAGATGCCAATTTGAAAGGTGACCTGGAAGGATATGCCTGGATAAATGTATGTGCTGGTTAGTGACTGAGTCAACACAAACTTTGCCAATTGTACATCGCAATATAGATCATATCCTCCTTACCAGCTTATTGGTGGTGTAGATTGCTACACATTCGGAAGCACACTTACTGTGCTATGAGTATAATCTTGTGCCGCTTTCCAAACCTTGGAGGATTCTGATCAGCTGCTCAGTAGACGTAGATTTTCCTTCTGATCACTGAGCTGTTCTTTCCTTAAACATGTGTGTAATCAAAATCATTGCAACGACTAACTCAGGGCCTAATCTTGCACCTAATTAAATCAGTAGTTGTTTTGCCATTGACTTCAACAGGAGCCGGATCAAGGCCTCCAGGTGGGGAGCAGTTGAGGGAAACTGGAATACATTTTTTCAATGAAAATTTACCAGTGGAGGCACTCCTTATGGTATAAGAGTCAGCTTTTGTTCCTGGCACAAGAGCTTGAGTTACTTAGTTTCCCTTCTTTGTATCTCCCCACTGTTCTTTTCAAGACAACATGTCTACATACACACATATATATGTTTAGAGAGGAACTTGTAACTTTACAAGGTAATAACTACATTGTGGGTTAACTAAACACCAAAGTGAAAAAAGGCAACGGGCCATATTTTCAAAAGTGCTTGATTTCAATGGTTGTTAGATGCCTAATTTGCTTTAAATGCTTTTGAAAATCCCACAAGGTGCTTATTGCCTAAATACCTTTACAAATCTGCCTCTAGGTGCTTACAGAAAAGAAACCCAGCTCCCAACAAAGATGGTGAGATGGAGTTTGGATTTAAAAAGGACACTAAAATATCATTAAAAAGTACACAGTCTGCTGACAGCTCCCTGTAATTCAATACCAAAAAAATCTCATTTAAAGAATTAGAGGTAGAGTGCCCTATAGATCCATGTATAGTGTGGACCTTCCAGGTGCTCAATCCTACACCCACTGAAGTCAATGGGAAAAGTCCCACTGACTTCAGTGGTGCAGGATCAGATCGTAAGTGTGGATCACCCCTCATTGTTTATGTGCTTTTTTTTCTCCCGTATGAATCTTAGAGACCCAGAGAGGAGACTGCCTGGATTAAAACTCCAGATAGTTCCCTCAACTCAGTTCATGCACATCTGCATACTTCATTCACAATTACAGCAAAATACATTGCGGTTACCTACCATATGTCATTAATGTATTTGCTTCCTTCCCGTTGCTAATGTTTGTATTTACATTAGTGTTGTCTTTTTCATAACTCATCCACTTCTCATTTTATCCAATAGCATCCTGAATGTATAGTATATGCCTCTGTTGTCCCATTGTAGTGACAAGTGAAAGGAGATAAGGGTTTAACTGAAAATGTCCTTTCTTTGATATTGTGTGCTTTACAAATTTTGAAATAATGGGAGAAATATTTTTTTAAATGACTCAAAATAAATAAAATTTTCTTAAAATGATTATCAATGTCAATATTATACAATATCATATTAGATACAAATATAATATTAGATACAAAATCAAAAGCAATGGTAATTGTACTTGGCATTCATCAAGTAAGTACTGATTTGGCTCTTTTGTGCTGAAAGAGGACTGAAAGCTGGTTTTTCTATTAGTAGAACATGAGGGTTTTTTTAATTTTGAAAGCTCTTTTAGGAAATTGGCCTGCACCCATATAAAAGAATTCCACAGAATCTATTTTTAATAAAATAGATATTGTACAGAGGAAATCAGCTTCCAAAATGTTTTAATTGAATTTTTGGAATTTTTATTCAAAGTAAACAAAAGTAAAAACTCACTTGTACAAAGTTATTGTCTCTAGGCAGTATGGGAACTTTGAGACTATATTGATTCCCATATCTATATGCATAGTGATTACATTTTATGATTAGTAGTTATGGCTTCTGTATTTTTATAGTCACAAACCGGCTGTACATAAGAATTTGGTTTTGGTGGTGACTCTAATCAGGTCCTTATCTTCTCTCTGAACCTTTTGTCTTTGTGTCTGTGTTTTCTGCATGGCGAGCACATTCATTTACTGAATTATATATAAAGTAATGTCATTGGTATTTAACATTGTGTTTATAACTGTTTGCGCTGCTAGCTGCTACACTGAAGCAACCATGCTGTTCTCAAGGCAGTCAACCCTTGATGATTTAGATGGACCAGACACTGTTCCTAAAACAAGTGAGCGCGCTCGACCTAGGCTTCGTAAAATGTACAGCATGGATATGTCCTCCTCATCAGCTGACAGTGGCAGTATAGTGTCAAGGTGCTTAACTCATGCATGCTTTGTTCACTCGTTTACCCTGGCCATTTTACATGTGGCATTGTATACGTGTGCAGTTGTGTGTGTTTAAAACAATTTGCATGCTTATTGGAAGCTTTATTCCCTTGTATATTGTGACAAGACTTTGAGGTACAAAAAAGTATCAATCATAAACCAGTTACTTATTTGTTGTTTTGCTTTTTAAAAAAAAAAAAAAAAAAATCCACTATTCTTTTATTCATTATAACTTGATCCGTAACTTTGACCTTTGACAATTGGCTCCTGCATCCTCAATAAAAAAGGGACTGATTTTCAAAGGTGCTGAACCCCCAGCAGCTCCGATTGACTTCAGTGGAACTTATGGGAGCTCAGCTCTTCAAATAATCAAGTACCTAAATATGGATTTAGGAATCTAATTTTAGGCACTTATCTATGAAAATTTTGGCCAGGCTCCTTTAATTTTTAGTTACTCTCTTCATAGGAAAGAATTGTTAAATGTATTTTGAATTCTCTTCCACTGATTTACAGACTCTGAAGTTTTGGAATTAAGACAGGGAAATTATTAAGAAAAGATAGCAAGCAATATAAATTCTAAAAGAAACAACATGTTAGAGAAGTGTTTCAGAGCTGTTCGCTCAGTTTTGCAACTCAAGACTAAAATTGTCTACATTTTATATGGCTTCAGGATATAAAAACAATGTTTCAAATATCACTTCAAAAATAAAATTGTATGGCATATTAAATCATTCTACTTCCATATTGCACACTGTTTTAGCAACTTCTGGGTGTTGATTTATTTTGAAATTCAGCATTTTACATTCTCACTCATTAATCATCTTTAAAGGGATGATTACTATTAAGAATCATCAAAATGTAAATTCAAGCAACAGCTACCATCAGTTTACTTCTGAAAACTCTCACTAGAAGTTAAAAGGTGACATAACATAGCTACAGTAAGTATGAAAGTGGTTTCAAAGGAAAAGGGTATAGAAAGCTATTTTGAATTTTGGCAGGAGGTAGTATTGTCCACTGGCTTTTACAATAGCAAGTTTATTTTATATATATATTGGGTAAAATCCTAGTGAAGTCAAAGGAATCTCTACTATTACCAGCCAGTATTTCAACCTCTGTCTCTTTGGCGAGCTGTAAAACCCATGTTGTTCTTTTTATTATCTGATTGTTGGAGCTGGGGTGGGGGCTAACAGACATATGGGAAACGAAGAAAGAGAAGAAACTAGGAATAAGGGAAGAGTGGAGCATAACCAAAAGAAGACAGAAAGCAAAGCAAGGACAGGAAAGTAGCTGAAGGAGGATAGCCAGATTCTCAGTTAAGTCAATGAGCTGCACCAATTTACACCAGCTGAGAAGCAAACACGAAGTGGTGTCAGGGAAGATGAAAAACACATAAAGCAGAGTAGAGCTTTGTCAAGCAAGGTGGAGAAGCAGAGAGATAGGTGAGCAGATAAGATTGAGTAAGAACAATGTGAAAAGAGGGGAAGTACACACAGAAGAGGAAAGAAGCAGGTAAGACAAAGAAGTGAAGAAGAAAAATGTAGAGTGATCTGAAGGTAAGATACCATAATACCCTGCTACTCAAACAGTTATTTACTCTGGATGGCACTACTCCATGTTTGCAATTGGCCTATCCTTTCATATAGATATAGCATGAAACATGAGGGAATAGATTCTGTGTGTCCAACTGAATTTTGCCTGCAAGCTGCAGTTTTGAAATGATAAAGCTATGATTGTTAGAAATGTTACATTTACAATGAAGTATATGCATTCCTATATTATACTGTAGCATCATGCAGCTCACTTGAAACAAATGTAGAAATATGCTCTAGTTGTGTTTAGAATTTGTTTGTTCTAAGAAAATTGTGTGCAAATTCCCTCTTTGTCAGCATTAATTTGTCTTGTCTTGGTTTGGAACTGTATTGAATCACTGCAAGCTCAACAAGCAATCACTCCGTGTGCAAATGGATCAGTGTTTTTTGTGTGTAAGGAAAAGGTGACCGCAGTACATCTTCTGCCAACGGCAGTGCATTTTCAAAGTTTGGGAGCAGAGTGAGGGCTCGCCAATATTTCAACCTCAAAACAAAGTTAACAAAGTTTTCTGAGTAATTGTGGTAAGAGAGAAATCCTTTTTCTTCCTCCTGTTCCTGACAGTGAACCTACCCAGGTCACCATGCTGTATTCTCGTCAGGGCACAACAGAAACCATTGAAGAAGTAGAAGGGGAGCATGAAGAAGAAGGGGAAGGTTCTACATCAAGACGAGAGGATGAGGTGGATGATTATGGCTTGGATTCAGAAGGAGCTGCGTACACTCCTGATACTGACGTGCCATCATACTCTGCTGTGGATGGCAATGCCGAAGTCCCACCTTCATACAGCAAAGCTGTCAGCTTTGAACATCTTTCCTTCAGTTCCCAAGATGACTGTGCTGGCAAGAACCTCATGATGGTGAGCCCAGACGACAGTCAAATTGACAAGCTAAATGATACTATCCTCCCTCCATTGACACACGACCTGACTGCCAGTGAGCTGCTTCTAAACAAGTAAGAAACTTTAGAGAAGAAAAAACTTAGTCTTTGAAGTTTTCCTAAATACTTTAATTCCTGTTTTAGGAGGTGTTTTCTGTCTAACTACTGCTGTTATTAGTGAGGATTTTTCTCTCAAAAATTGGTTTTAATTGTTGGGGTGGGGCTTTCTCTCTCTAATTGTTTTAATTTTATTTGGGAAAGGTCCTTCCTTCTAAAATTACCTGGAAAAAAATCTCTGCTTCTCCCCCAACACACACTTAGTTAATAGCCCCCGTTGCCATTGGATTTCTGCAGTTGAAATCCAATGACAATGCTGCACTCCTTCATGGACTGCAGCATACTCCCCTCCCCACCATGCAGCCAACAAGTTATGCTGGCCAGTGCTTGGGAGTTGGAGCCAATAGCTCTTCTTTCTCATCTTCCTTTGTGACATCATTCTTCCCAAGGACGGTAAGGAGGGAGACACTGCAGACACTGAAATTCTGCCCAGCCCTTACGCAGGCCACATAAGATGTGAAAAGTCTCCTTATGCCTTCCTTTACCACAGTGCAATTGCATTAGGGCCAGGCAGAATCTCCAATCCCAGAAATGATCCCATCAGCTCAGTTAGAACTGGACCAAAAGGCACTACACTGCCTGAGCAAATCAAGTGCTTTTTCTTCTATGCTTCCATGTCCCTTTCTTTTTCCAGTATTCAACCAAATCTTTCCATAGGCTGGAACATTTAAAGTGTTGACAAGACAAAAAAAAAAAGCTCTTCTTTTATGCTGTGATTGTGCAGTGCCTAGTACAGTGAGGTCCTGGCCCATGACTAGAGCTCCTAGGCGCCACTGTTGTACAAACAATAATAAATAAATGACACTCAGGAAAAGCAGAGAGATTTAAATCTATGTGAGTTCATGTCATAATTTTACACTTGTCATAATTTTATTATGTTTTTAACATCAACTTGTTTTTTTTTAACAACAGTCGGGTTTACCCAAACAGTCAAAGGAGACAAGGCACATCTGGTGGCCAAAATAAAAGTGGCATTCATTCTGATCTCACTTACAGTTACACTGGTGTGAAATTAGTGTACTGACTTTTAGTGGAGTTATTCCTGATTCCTGGTATAAGTAGATCAGAAGTGGATCCAATGGCTCACTACCAGAACATGATTTGCAGATGAGGTGCAATGATTAGGTGTTTATGGGAAAGCTGATTGTTTTCATGTATTAAATACCAAACTAGCACTTCCAAATGGTTTATTGTAACTTGTTGTTGGAGCTTTAATGTTACATGAATTTGTTTAGCATCAGGCCATATTACATATATTTGTTTAGAATACCAAATTCTGTTCATGTTTACAGATTTTCCAACAGAATCTGCAACCATTATAAAGGAGAAAACAGTAATAATAAAAATCAGCTCTCGTGAATTTCATATTGATGTCATTCATGGAACTCTTCTTCTCACAGGATGTTTCGTGATGAAGAACTGGAGGAATCCGAGAAATTCTACAGTGGTCAGCCTCGACTATTGCTTCTCGTTTATGCTCTGTATAATACACTGGTGGCCCGGTCAGAAATGGTGTGTTATTTTGTGATTATCCTTAATCACA
This sequence comes from Chrysemys picta bellii, assembly GCF_011386835.1. Classification (NCBI taxonomy): domain Eukaryota; kingdom Metazoa; phylum Chordata; order Testudines; family Emydidae; genus Chrysemys; species Chrysemys picta. The sequence continues at coordinate 202,729,280 of NC_088792.1, forward strand.
TGATCTCTGCCTCCATGATTACCCTTGTGCTTCCCATCCTTATATTCCTTTGGGCCATGCTGTCTGTCCCCAGGCCTAGCAAACGCTTCTGGATGACAGCCATTGTCTACACTGAGGTATGCCATTACTGCTACATCCTTAGTTGTCAAACACATTGGGAACAGATAACATGCTTTTTTGCAAAGAAAACTGAATAATAAGCCTCCCAGGGCAGGAATTGTCTCTTTTCTCTGCTTGTACATCTCTCCTTTGGGCATTATAATACAAATATATACTAAAAATAACATCCTTGGGCATTGGTGTGATAGGTGAGAGGCAATTGTTTGATTTTTCAGTGCTGCACTTGGCTGACTTCCTTCTAGTTATAAAAAGGCAACACCTACTAATAGCTACCATCTAGTGGTACTCACGATACTGCAGTGACTGCCTATTGTATTTATAGGAAGATAACTGTGGTATCTCAAATGCCAGTGGGTGGCCCGTGTTGGTCAACACTGATTTTTTTCATGGCGACCCCTCTAATTGGAATGTATGAAAACCTAATTAATCTAATTTTTAAAAAAACCATGAAATAGTCGCATGGTATTTCATGTGACTGACATGAGGCTACTTGTTCTGTCAGTTGAATGGTGTTTGGATAATTGTGCTCAATACATTGTTCCTGTACAGGTGACCATTGTTATCAAGTACTTCTTCCAGTTTGGCTTCTTTCCCTGGAATAAACATGTGGATTACACCAAAGATAAACCGTACCATCCGCCCAATATTATTGGTATTGAAAAGAAAGAGGGTTATGTGCACTATGACCTTGTTCAGCTCCTTGCTTTATTCTTCCATCGATCCATTTTAAAGGTAAACTGAGATAAAAGGCATGTCTTTATTTTATTTAATTTTTATAGTCATTCCTATGACTCTTCAGCACAATGAATTTGTCTTCACAGTACCCCTGTGGGGTAAAATGTTACTATGCCCATTGTACAGATGGGGAAACTGAAGAACAGAGAGATTGTGTGACTTGCCTAGTATCATACAAGATAGCTGTGGCAGAACAAGGAATAGAGTGGAAAGCTTCTGGTCCCACTCTGCAGGGCCGTTCTCCCTCTCTGTCCCTTGTTAATCAACGTTTTTTGCAGGTTTACTTACAGGTGTTGAGTTAATATTCCTTTAACTTTTTTGGTTAAGTTACTTTATTTAAAAATGTATTTGCCATTTAAATTGTGAAGACTCCATTTTCTAAGGAAATGTTTGGCCTTGAAACTCATTAAAAGCCTTAAGACATCTCAACAAAAAAATACTGATCTCATTGCTCACTTTGCAGATAGTACGTCCCCAAAGGTAGGCAAAGTGGCCGTTTCTTATATTTGCTGTGTCCATAGCAATGAGTGAAACATTTATTTGTCCTTTAGAATTTTTTGATTTATTAATACAGTCAAATCTTAATTGTCCAACACCAAGCAACTAAAACTTTTATATGCGAACAATAGATATGACACCTGAGATTTGACTTCAACACACGTCTTTTTGGGCTGCTCAGGCGGTATTGTTTTCTTTCATACTGAAATACTTTAGTGACATTTGTATGGATGGACAATCGATCTCTTTTTTTTTTTTTTTTTTCCTGGAAATGGCATGAAAGCGGAGGGAATAATTGAGGTGTACGGTTTAAGTGAACCAAGGAAAATATCATGGAAGGAGTATATTTTGATGAAATCCCTGATTTTATGGCTTTATGATTTCATTCATAATTTTTCCCAAAAACCTAAGGAAAGTTCTGCCCTACACATAATAACGTTGCAGAATTTAAAACTGGTACCCACTATAACACAAATATAATAATATCTCTAACTAGATTTTTTCTAAAATGGACATTAAGTAGGAACTTCCTTTGCCTCATTAGTGTCCCAGAAAACATACTGATATTTATTATATCCCTTTAGTCAAACTTAGGGGGAGGGGTAGCTCAGTGGTTTGAGCATTGGCCTGCTAAACCCAAGGTTGTGAGTTCAATCCTTGAGGGGGCCACTTAGGGATGTGGGGCAAAATCAGTACTTGGTCCTGCTAGTGAAGGCAGGGGGCTGGACTTGATGAGCTTTCAAGGTCCTTTCCAGTTCCAGGAGTTAGGATATCTCCATTTGATGACTTCAAATAAAAAAGGGGATCTGAGCCTTATAAATATCAGGATAGGAAATGTTTGTAATTTATATAATCTGTCCTGGAGCACAATAAATATCACCCTAACTGAAATACAAGAGTGACATGCTTTTCTTCTTTTCTCCACTAGTGCCATGGGTTATGGGATGAAGATGAGGAAGGTGAAAGCTGCAGTAGTAAAGAGGAATATGGCGATGAGCTCTCACTGACGGCAGACAGGAGAGATTCTGCTGACTCTTTAAAGTCAGTGAACCTTGCGGCTTCTGTGGAGTCCATACATGTCCACTTTCCAGAACAGCAAACTGCCATCAGGAGAAAAAGTTCCAGCAGTGGGTCACAACTTTCACACAGATCCAGTTTCTCCTCACAGAGGTCAAAGAGAGGTATGTGTCACAGCACTACTGGGCCTTGAAAACCAGTAGCTCAGTTCTGATTAGATGATTCTCTTGAGACCTTTGATGTATTTCTGTGGAGAGCTCAGAAAATATTTAACACAACGGCTGCTTTGTGAGAATAGGAAATATGTGAATCAAAATACCAGATACTTATAGCGATGGGCTCAACCCAACACCCAGGGGTGAACTCTCTCAACTTTGATGAAGTTCAGATCCAGATCCAAGCACTACAACCAGCACTTTCCGTATAATTTGCTGGAACTGAACATTCCAAATCTTTGGGAAGGTCCAGATCCAAACTTTATGGCTCAGCACCATCTCTTGTTAGCAGGAGTTCATAGTGAACTTCTTATTTTTGTTAACATCTGAGTTCATATGGTACCTGAAGTGAGAGAAGTATTGATTTGTGATATTGTGGCAGACTACCTTCCCTATCTCCTGAAGAGGAAGACTTTACTATAGTTTGTGTATATATATATATCCAAATCAATATAAAAAAACACAAATCTATTTATCTATATCTGTATATATATACACACACACACACCATCCTGGCAACTGAAGCAGGCCAGTCACATATCAGTTTTGGTACCAACTCTTTTTTTATAGTCATATTAAGTCAAGTTTTGATTCAGCCAGTTGTCAAGTCTGTGTCAAACAGTCAAGACTTTACTATATATTTATATATTAAAAAAAGGTATAGGGCTTAATTTAAAAACCTCTTAAATGTGCAACTTATTTACACAGTTGATTTTAGTCCTGTATTTTTATCTAAACTTTGATATTAACTGGATGCTTGCTTTCTTGTTTTCTTCCTCCCACCCTCATTTCCAGGGAGCACCAGTACACGAAACAGCAGTCAGAAAGGAAGCAGTGTATTAAGCATTAAGCAAAAATCTAGAAAAGAGCTTCTTATGGAAAAGTTTCGAGAACAAATGATCAAAGCAAAGGCATTTACAATTAAAAAGTGAGCAAATTTTCTCTAGGGGATTGGGGGCGTGGATAGGGGAAACGTCAAATTATAGTGAAATAACTTTTTAAGTAACTAAAAATATGCTATTCTTAGTAAAAATAAGTTATAAAAGTAGAAATGTAGCAGCAGACTGGATGGTTCAGTAGATTGGTGATAGGATACAGATGCTTTCATGCTAGGTCACCAGTTCACACCTAAACAAAACAACAGCGGCTTTCAAAGTCCATTTGAAGGCTAATTGCTGTCCTGTGTGAATGAGTTGGTTGACGAAGTGAATTTCCTAGTGGCAAGTGTTTGCAGAACATTACAAAAATGGCCAACACAACAGGTAATAATTGGTTTCTGTAAAGCACCGTGGACCCCAAAAGTGAAGTTTATAGTTAAGCAAATTAATAATATCAGCCCCTTCCTTTTGTAAGCTTAGGAACATGAGTTCAAGGTACTTGTGTTAAATCAGGTTGTGGTGTATGTTGTTTCAGGACTCTTCAAATATATGTGCCCATCAGACAGTTTTTCTACAATCTCATTCACCCGGAATACAGTGCTGTGACTGATGTTTATGTGCTGATGTTCCTCGCGGATACTGTGGACTTCATCATCATTGTGTTTGGGTTTTGGGCTTTTGGGGTATGTTATGAGAGGCTTGTTCTGTAAATCCTCTTTCAGAATCTTGGCCACAATTGTGAAATACCATGTAGAATTTGTTATCCCGAAGTTATTGTAATGTTTTCCTTCCCAGAAACATTCTGCTGCAGCAGATATCACCTCTTCATTATCAGAGGACCAGGTACCAGAGGCATTCCTGGTGATGGTGCTCATTCAGTTTGGAACAATGGTGGTAGACCGAGCACTGTACCTCAGAAAGACTGTCATGGGAAAAGTCATCTTCCAGGTCATTCTTGTGTTTGGCATACACTTTTGGATGTTCTTTATCTTGCCTGGAGTAACTGAAAGGTAAACCCATTAAAAATAAAGCATAAGAGTTGAATAACATAATTTTTCAAGTTTATTCCTAATTTAATTTGAGTGAATTACAGCTAAAGACTGAATCACAAACCAGTTTCTTCTTGATCTCATTTCTAAACGGATTGTTTAAGTACTTTTTCAGAATAATTAGTGCACAGATATGGAACTGCTTGAATGGGGAAAGACTGAGCTATATAAAACCATACTGAATTAGAACTGCCTTTAGGGCAATAATTTTATAGTTAATGTATCATGAAGATCTGGACACAGAGTACTAAATTCAATTTTGAGTTTAAGGAGTCATGATATAATGCAAACTCGTGGGCCATCCCTGCTTTAATGAACGCTTCCTAACAACCTCCTGGTTCCTGTAATAGCTCTATTTCCACACACACCCCACCCTCAACATTAAATACACAGCCTTATTAAAGCTATCAGACAGCTATTGATGATTATTAGGTCATAATTTGTCCCAGCAACTAATGAAAAAGTGCAAACTTAAAATTCCAAGAGAGTTGCATTGTACCTTGCAAATAGTGATAGAATAGTTTACTGAGGAAAAAAATTGATTCATTACATGTGAAGAATACAAACAAATTAATTAGAAAAGACAAAAAAACCTCCTTTGCACTTAAAAATTGTCCTTGAATGTATTTATTATATTTTTCCGAGTGCAATAGTAATTACAGCCATGCTTGAATAAAACTGCTATTCTCCCAGTGACCTCCTACCTCAAAAGTTACAGAGCACTGAAAAGGGAGAGAAAACCCAAGTTTGGGATTGTCAGTTTAATTTGTTGTTTAAAAGAAAAGGCAACAAAATCCCTCTTGATCTTTACCCTGCCTTTAAGAAATATGTATCTCATAATCTTGATCTTGAATTTGCATTTGAAACCTGTCCGGGTCAATTTAAATCAAACTGATCTCTATAAACACATGAAAGTTCCTTATCTACAATAGTTTTCCAAAACAACTCAATGAAAACATTGGGTCATATCTTATTCCCCAAACACTGTCCTTGGTGAGGAGTTCACAGCATGCTGCTGAGCTGTAATCATGATTAGGCACATTCCAAGAGGGACCGCTCCACTTCTGAGATGCCCACATCAATAGCTCCTTCCCAGTTGACTGAGCAGTTTACGTGGTCTAAATCAGCATCCCCGGAAACTGAGAAACGGAGGTAGATCCCAACCTTCAGTGTGTCTCACACACATTTCCCTGATCCCTGTCTCTGACCCTTATCACTAGAGGTACAGTAATACTTGCAGGCTCTACTGGGAGAGAGGCAAGACCAGAATCCACAGTGTTGCTTGTAGAAGGGTGAGTAACTCATTTGCATGTGTACCCCATCCATCCTGCTGCAGCTTCACATCAAGCTGCTCAAGGAATGGATGTGGGTCTTCTCCACTCTCCATGAGCACACTGGATCAGTCACTGGGAGCTTCAGTGCAATGAACAGCAGTTGAAACAGCTATACAGTGCTACTGTGTTGCTTACAGCCCTGCAAACACGAGTCAGGATTTAGCACAATTATATGGATTTTTGTTATTAAATATCTACACTTTCAGGTGTAATTTTTCTCTAGAGATGGGTGACAGCCACAGAGAAACCTGAAACCAGGGATTGATTGTAGGTTTTCATAAATGAGGAGCTGAGAGATGTGCAGAGCATTTTGGATTAATTTTGTAGAACATAGATATAAAGCTCATGAATTTTTTTTATCTCACCTTTTCATTGCAGGAAATTTAGCCAAAACACAGTTGCCCAGCTCTGGTATTTTGTGAAATGTGTTTATTTTGGGTTATCAGCATATCAGATACGTTGTGGTTACCCAACCCGTGTTCTTGGCAACTTCCTCACCAAAAGTTACAACTATGTAAACCTCTTCTTATTTCAAGGGTAAGTGTATTCCCACTCGCTCTCAGCCACCCTTGTACATATGTAGAATGAAGGTTTAATTGTCACTTAGAAGGCCTCATTATTCATGACTTAGTTCTGCAGGTCATTGCAAATGAGTGCTAATAAAACCTTTATTGCATATCATATCATCATACCACCACAATATATAATATACTATCATATCATCATACCACCACCACAACTATTTTAGAAATGTTATCTGCTCTTTAAATCTATGAACCTTCCTTGTCATGAGCCCAACTATACAGACCTCTAAGGGAGAGAAAAAATGTAATTTAATCCATTTTTAGAATTCTAACAATTACCTTACATAGTTTACATAAAAATCACTGTAGTGTCCTATGTCCCTGGACTTTCCAGGTCCAGAAACAAGTACCATGTGTCCTATTGGAAAGTTTGGACTCTCCACTTTTCCAAACGTTTAAAATGCTCTTTCTAACCCTGCAAAGTAGTAAGATATCAGACCTTAAACCTGTCACTGGATTCGCACCTCATACCAAGAGTCTTGAGTGGGAAATAACATATGGGAGTGTTAAGGAAATATTTGTTGTAGTAGAAAGGATCTTTTAAAAAAAAATAGTGTCTCTCAAGCTGCTCAGAGATATGGAATATTAGTAGTTATCCTTGGAGAGATGGATCAGTGGGCAGAATGCAGGTGAGAAAATAAAAGTACACGATACTCTGAATGCAGTGCATAAATATTGCCATCACATATATACTATGAAATAGCTATAATATGAGCCGCACGTGATTTCCATGTAAAACTAGTGATGATGGTTTTTAAATGTCAAAAGTGTGGTGAGATGAATCATAACATTTTAAGACTACATACAGGCTCTTCAGCCCATTAAAGAGGAACTTTCATGTTGGAGAAATTCAAATTTAAACTTGCCTAAATCATTCAAATTTTAGTTGTCTCTCATATTTTGTTTACCATTATTGTTAATTATTACTGACTGTGAGTCTGAAAAGTCTTGGGGTTCTGTGCTTGCCAGCTAAACAGTTCAAACCATAATCAAATTTATCACAGTCCCTTTGTTCTAATAATCCAGGCTTTATTCCAAGATTTTTAGTATGTACTGGTTACAGTCCAGCTAGAAAAATCACAGAAATAGCTTTCCTCGCACTATAACAATGTTTCTGGTTTGATTGGGACTAGGAAGAAGAAAGTGGAAAGGTGGGTAAATATTAAATAAATCAGTTTTAATTAAAATATTTTTAAAAGGTAACCAAACAATTTCTGACCCTCAGAAAGTATTCAAGTTGCGCAAAAGGTACTGTGCGTACTCACAGCCCAGCTTCTCCTGTTGATCCTACAGTAAAATCATAAGGCCAGGTTCTCTACACAGTTACAGCCCCTGCACAAGTCTGTGCAAAAGTACCATAAAGCAAATGGCAAGCAGAGAATTCCCTTCCAAGTGAACTGCAATCTGGTCTTATATCCGTCTCTGTCTTCCCCTCCCAGTTTAGGAGATATGGCAGAAAGGAAGAAGGGGGGCTTTGGCCCAGGAGAGAATCTATCCCATAAAGTTGCATCTGTGATGCTGCCATCACACCCATGATTATTGATTACAAGTGACATAAGTGCATGTTTGACTTCACTACAGGATTATTAAAATATGATGAACATCAGTAATACCCAAGCAATCCCAGAAAATGACTAAGTGCAATTGTTTTCACATTCGTGTTTTCTGTTTTCAAGTCTGAACCCCTCCATTAAGCTTTTTGATATTTAACAATTGTGTAATTTTCCCACACATGGTGTAATTATAAGACTCACTAAAAATTACCTGTGTTCCTTAATTAGATACAATGATATACTTCACTACCTCACTGTAAGATAGTTCATCTACTATACTGTCTCTCCTTTTAGATTCCGTCTGGTTCCATTTTTGACTGAGTTGAGAGCAGTAATGGACTGGGTTTGGACTGATACCACTCTGAGCCTTTCCAGCTGGATCTGCGTTGAGGATATTTATGCTCATATATTTATCTTGAAATGTTGGCGAGAGTCTGAAAAGGTAAGAAAGCTAAGCAAGTGATTTAAGCCTATTTTTTACACCCAAAGTTAATTGCGGGAATAATGAAGAAAAGCTGCCAATTTACGAGTTCCTAAATAAAGAAAAATATATCAGAAGGCCAGATTTCTATCAGAGAGGTCTAAGGTGCATGTGCAAAAATGTTCATCCAATTGTGTGCCTGTCTCTGTGTGCAATTACTTCAGATGAAAATTTGAATGGCTTTCTGGCATCTAACTTCTCGTTTGTGCCTAACTAATTTTCCTTTCATGCATATGAGTTCTGTGTAAAATCATGGTAATTTGTGTCTGCAAACATAGATGCTCAATTGTAGACCTAGATTTCAGGGGTGGATTTAAGAATAAGACGAGGTAAGCAAATGAATTCAGGTTGTCCAGAGTTGGTGAAGGAATAGCCAAACAACTGGGGCCCTGTCTACATTACAAATTATGTTGGAACACAGCCACCGCAGTTAGTGTATCATTCATGCAGACGCATACTTGGCTGCTTGCATTAGCGCTGTGCGTACTTACCGAGGGTGTTTGTGTCAGTTCAAACAGTGGTGCACCACAGGTAAATATCTCAGTATGTTCCATGTGCCACTATCTGGTACAGTGCCTTCTGGGAAGTTTTCACAGTGTATTGTGGGATAGAAAGAATTTGCCCAGGGATCTCTGGGAGGTAGGGGTCAAGTTCCCAGCATGCAACTTGGTCCCATAATGCCATTCATATCCCATAATTTTTGCTCCCTCTTTTAAAATCCTACAAACCTGCATGGCACTGTTTGGTGTCTGCCATCTCTGACAGAAGCATGGAGCCCACATAGCTCTGTGCTATTCTCATGAATGTTGCAAATGCAGGATACCTGACTGTCAATTATTATCAGAGCCACAGGAAGAACTTCAACAGTGGGGGACATAAATATTTTTTGAGGTCAGTTTGCTAAGGGACATAAATTCAAGGTTGCTGGTGGTATTCATGCAGTTGCAGATGGTGGAGCGCTGCTTCTGTGCTCGAGAAACGAGCACTGACTTGTAGGATGGCATCATCATGCAGGTTTGGGATGACAATCTGTGACTGCAGAGCTTTTGGATATGAAAGGCCACATTCCTGAGTCTGTGTGCTGAGCTCATACTGGCCCTCCAACACAGAGACACCAGAATCAGAGCTGCAGTGACAGTTGAGGAGCAAGTGGCGATCACACTCTGGAAACTTGCAACACCGGATTGGTATGGGTCAGTGGGAAATCCACAGTGGAGGCTTTTGTCGTGCAAGTGTGTACAGCCATTAGTCATCTCCCCCACACAGGAGTGTAACTCTTGGCAATGTGCAGGACATAGTGGATGGATCTGCAGAAATGAGGTTCCCAAACTGCAGTTGGGTGATAGACGTCACACACGTCCCTGGTTTTGCACCAGCCCAGGTTGCCACACAGTACATCAACAGAAAGGGCTACTTTTCTGTGGTTATGCAAGCATTGGTGGATCAGCAGGGATGCTTCACCGATATCAATATGGGCTGGTCAAGGAAGGTGCATGATGCTCACATCTTTAAGAACACAGGGCTGTTCAGAAAGCTGCAAGTAGGGACATTCTTTCCTGATCGTCAGAGTATCCTGGGTGATATTGAAATGCCAATTGTGATCCTGGGGGACCCAGTCTATGCCTTGCTGTCCTAGCTCATGAAGATGTACACTAGCCACTTTGACAGCACCAAGGAAAGATTCAACTCCCAGCTCGGCAGGTCTCCACCAAGTATGGCATGCAGCTTGGTAGAAAAGCAGCAGATCTGCGGCTCAGTACAAAATCAATTGCCAGCCTCCGCTACGCCTGCTTCAGTTCCTTTGCTTCCATGGAGCACAGAGGCTGATTCCTGTCATACCCCTTTGTCTGCATCCCCTGTGCAGTTGATCCATGGCAGTGCCAACACAGCCTCTTCTCTTCACAGGCCCAGGAGACCAAATATCTCTTCTCTGCTCTAGGCAGGAGCACGTCTAGTGTGCGGAGCTGGCATGGTAGGTTCGGCAGTTGCACACCACAAGGGAGAGATGCCATGTGTGCTCGCCAAGCTGGGCAGTCAGGGACAGGCATTTGAAAAATACGCACGGTGTTTTAAAGGGGTTCTGGTCTCTGACCCCTGAGCAGTGGAGTTCACAATTGTGACCAGAGCAGTCACTGTCAGACACCTCTGATGTAGCCTTTCTTTCTCCACTGCCCCCATCCATCTCACACTTCCCCACTAAAACACCCATGCGTTCACTCACCTATCACAATGCCCTTCTGACTACCCCACTCCACACTCATACCCACCACACCCACATTCGTACATCCACTATCTTATTCTGCCACACCATCCACCATACACTCACTACACCTCTCTCTCGCGCTCACACACACACACACACATACACACAAGTAGCGTAGCTAGCAGGGTTCAGGGGAAGCGGCTGCTTCCCCTGACCACATTCCCCAAAAGTGGCGCCTGCGGAATGTGGCTGCGTGCTGGCTCTGGGCGGCCGGCGGAACGAGGCCGCGGGCTGGCTCCCGCCGCTCCGGGTGGCCGGCAGAACGGGGCCACGGGCTGGCCTGCTGGCTCCCGCCTCCCGGCGCTCCGGGCAGCTGGCGGAACGGGGCCGCGGGCTCCCAGCGATCCGGGCGGCCGGCGGAACGGTGCCACGGGCTCCCGGGACTCCGGCCCTGAGAGCGTGGCCGGGGGTCTCGGTGCCCCGGACAGCGCTCCGGATGGGGAAGCGGGGTGGCCCTGCGCATGCACCACTCCATCTTTCGGCGACATTTCGCCGCATGCGCAGAGCCGCCGAAATGCCACCGAAGGACCGGCGCCTTTTTTCTCCGCCACTGCTCCTTGGCTGCAACCCTGGCTATGCCACTGACACAGAACCATGCACCCACCCCCTATTTCACATACTCAAAGACCTATTTACCCACCATTTACTGGGCACTCCTCTTCTGGATCTCACAGCGAGCACTTATCCATTCCAAGGTTCTCAGAACTGCCCTGTGCCCTCCGCTGCGTCCATGATTTTGTAGCTGCTATTTTTAAAAAATTGAACTCAGCTGGTTTAAATGAGTTAAGGTTCAATTCAAATAAAAATTGGGGATCCTGGATTCAGTGTTATCTTTGTAAAAACAGCATCCAGATGCTTGGTTGTTTTGCCAATTTTAAAAAGAAATTAAGTGTTATTTTAGGAATAGGAAATAACCCAACCATTCAGAAAACAATAAAATGACCATATATTTGAGTGTTTACTGACATATTTCTAGTTTTATTATAATCCTACCTTTTTAACTGTACTTGATTTCAAGGTGCGTCGCTTAGTTACAAGTAAATTAATGGGATATCCACACAAACCTGGCATTTAGTTGTTTATGCTAGTTACATTCCTACCATGAATTGAATCGCATCTCATCACACGTTTCAGAAATTGAGAAAGATACAGGAAGTAATCCAGTTCCAATTTTGCTTTATGTGCTGTTTTTTCTATTATAGGAACATTCTATACTGTGCTATGGAATGATTCTAGAATATACAAGTTTCCAAGTTGAAGTTGCGATGCATGTGCCAATGACACGCATTGCTACACTTGCTGATGGATTTTGCATATCTCAAATATCTGTGTGTTAAGAACAAAATAACTAATGATAACTGAGGTACCTCTCTCACTCTCTGAGTGGTATTCCTGAGTAATTTGGCTATTACTAACTCTCTGAGCTGCTCTGTAATAGCATTAAAAGTGCCTGAAATAACCGTCTACAGATAAATGATACGTCCCTTGTGAGCTCAATATGATATTAATGAAAACAGTGTCCTGTAGTGTGAGACAAATGGTTTGACACAATACTTTTAAAATGTAACTGATTTGTTTTAAATATAGAGTTGTATTACAAATGTAATATTCTCTTAGGGCTTTATGGATTCATGTTGTAAAGCAAGAACAATTTCCTGAAAGCCAGATTTCTGGCAAGTGTATGTGTGCAGTGCAACTTTATTTTGTATATGCCATCTTTCATATACATTTTATTTCAAAATGCTGCACAGAGTTTATGTTTGCACTGTTGTTGTAGCTGTGTTGGTCCCAGGACAATCTGTAACCCACTAGCTCCTCTTTTGTGACTGCAGAGGTGTTAACTGGCAACTTCACCTTGAATGGTTAGACTATGTGTTAACTAGTTATGCTAAACTGTTCCACCTTCTATTTAGCTGAGACACTCTGCCTTTCCCAGATCTGAAGAAGAGCTCTGTGTAAGCTCGAAAGCTTGTCCTGATCACCAACAGAAGTTGGTCCAATAAAAGCTATTACCTAACCCACCTTGTCTCTGTACAGAGTTAAATCCTATAAGTGAGCAGGCAGAATAAATCATAGTGATGCAAAGACATTGTACAGGCTGGTGAATCCATTAAAGCATTCAGTCATGAGGTCAGTAACAGATGGGGAGAGGAATCATAGCTGGGGTGGGAAGGGGGAGGGAAGATGTGTTTTCTGCTGTGATGGGAAAAGAGAAGGAGAGATGCAAGAAGATTGTTTTAGTCTCCAGGAGCTGCGGAAGAGAAGGCTCTCACTCCAATAGTGGACATATTGTGGAAAGGGAGAGCAAAGATGCTGGTGCTAGGGAAGATTAAGGAGCGGGATTGGGGATCAGAGACAAGGGAAATAGGCTGAGAAGCACTCTGGGGCAAGCCCACGGAGTGTTTAAGAACAAGGAGGACAGTTTTGAATGTATCTGAAGTGTATGAGGAGTTAGTGCGGTGTAAGACCGTCTTGTGACACTGTATGTGTCTATTGCTGGAAAATAAATACAACCTTCTCTGCAATAAAAATTACAATGTTTTCAGGATCTAAAAGGTACAATTCTGTCTAAAAGGGATCTGAGATAAAACAAGTTTCAGAGTGGAAGCCGTGTGTTTGAAGCACAGCTTGGTGAAAGTTGATGGCTTCATTTGGCAAGGAACTGAACAAACCTTTAGGTTTTTTTAGTTTTGGTTCATATGGTTTCATGCCTTCTGTTTGAGAAGAAAGTTCAAATGAACCTGCCCAGTGCTGCCTCATTTGGGATTGGGAACATGCCAAACCCCACAGAGTTTTGCACAGTTTTCATCCCAAACCCTAAAATGACCCAGGTTCACTTGAAACTTACCTGTATGTTTGCCTGAAACTCAACCCAGTTTCAATCAAATCCCAGCCCAATTTTGACTAAAAATGTTCATGAAACTTGTCCTGAATTAGGGTTTGCCATGAGCTATGAAAGATGTCATTATTTATTCAAACATGGATTCATATTAAAACTGTCCCACTGATGAACACACGGTATGTTTTACCATGTGACTGTTTTTTGTTGCAGAGATACCCCCAGCCAAGAGGCCAGAAGAAAAAGAAAGTTGTGAAGTATGGAATGGGTGGCATGATTGTTGTCTTGCTGATTTGTATTGTCTGGTTCCCTCTGCTCTTCATGTCTTTAGTAAAATCTGTTGCAGGCGTCACCAACAGGCCTCTTGATGTATCAATCACAATAACCCTAGGAGGTTATCAGGTAAACGACAAAAAGAAAAGTCAATTATTGCCCTATATTTCTTTGTGCTATATTATTCTTTACATTGGGCTTACTGGAGTTACTGGATGAAACTCTGTCAAGTGACTTATGCAGGAGGTCAGACTAGGTGAGCTCTCCGGTCGACATACAGTGGCTACGCGAGCCATCTGTAAGCTGGCCAGTGTAGACATGGTCTAACATTTATTCGCTGTCAAGTGCTGATTCAATCTGGAAAGTGAAAAGAATGTAAACAAACCTGAGTCAGATATTTGGGTGATCATTCCATATTTATCTTATCTCTTTCACTGGGGCCTACTTTTGTGCTAGCTGGCCAACTTCAGGGTCCAATTAGATCTTGAAAGAGCCCAGCTAGCAATGTAGATTGTAGGGATACCTTCATTAATCTCACTGAAAGTTGCCGGGACTTAGATACCTGAGTGCCTTGGTCACTTTTGAAAATGAGGTTTGGAGACACATTTTTAAAGGAATTAAGGCACCTAATTCTCATTGAAATTAGCGGAAGTTAGGAGCCTAAATACCTTTACATACCTGCCCCCCAGGCTCCTAAATCAGTGAGGTATTGCAATGCTAAGCAAATCAATGCCTAAATACCTTTAAAAATCTGAGCCTAAATCACCTTTGAAAATGTGACATAGACTCCTAAGTACCTTAAGCACTAAAATTTTACCCTACATTTCCCAGGAAAGGGGTTACGGGGGAGAGGAATGATCAGAGAGGCTGTTTTGGCTTTGCCTTTCTTAGGAACGAGTCTCATGGCCATTTGTGAAGTTTTAAAAAATGTTATTTCCAGATTAAAATATGCTGTGGGGCACTTGTAGCATTTACAGAAATGAACACAAAAGATTTCCAAAGTGAATATTAACTTGGAACATTCACAAACAGTCACAGGAATTCACTTCTCTAAAGGCTCTCTATCAGTCTAAAATGACAGCTGTCAGAAATGTGATAGCACATACAGAATAGCCTCCATTTGTTCTCTCATTCACATTTGCTCAGACCAATGCAAATAGATGTTTGCCTGAAAGAAATTTCAAATGATGGAATTTCCACATATTTCTGGATGGGATTGCTTAAAATTAGGACTATTTTGGAACAAAACTTGGTGAAATGTTTTGATCTAGGGGTATTTCCCCCCCCCCCACACACACACACACAAAATTGGACCATTTAAGAAAATTTGACAAGAAATTCAGAGCTTCAGTTCTGGAAGTTTTTAGATCTTTTCTCCCATCCCTCAGAATCTCTCCCTATGGCACCGAGGACTTACATAGTCTTAGACTGAAATTCACAGAATGTTTTATTTTTAATATAGAAACAGAATGAAATACATTTGACAAGGATGTGTTTTTATTTTCCAGCCTATTTTTACAATGAGTGCTCAGCAGAACCAGCTCAAGGATTTGAATCAAACTGAGTTTGATTCATTTCAAAGAGAATATTCGGGTAATACTGTAAGTAAAATGTAGAGTGTTTCATCATTTTAAGAATTTGTGTGTATACGTCCGGTGTATTCTGATCGGCCAAGTCATTCTGTTTAATTTCCTTTGGGTGACAATCAGGGATCAATAGTGCTGGCCTTATTAAGAGGATTAGTTCCATTGAATTTGTCTGAAATAAGGACTAATTACATGAATAAGAGCTTCAAGGATGAGACCTTTAAGGGTATGTTTACACTACAATAAAATACCCGCAGCTGGCCTGGGTCAGCTGACTTGGTTCCTGGGACTATACAATTGCAGTGTATAAATTTGGGCTGGGGCTGGAGCCCAGGCTCTGGGACCCTCCCTAAGATAAACCCTGATTGTTTATCAGTAATCATTTCACTGAATAATGTCTGCAGAGCTACTTTAGGTTTCGTTGGTAAGAGAAAAGCATTCAAAAGCAGATCTTAAATGCACTTGGTAGCTAGTTTTTCAGACTCTATTTCAAAGATGTGAAACACACTTTGCATTATATAATTAGCATTTCTAACACTATAAACACCATCACATGTCTTCCCCTAAAACAAGCATGTTGCATCTTATGCCACGTTATATGCCAGCAGTTGGAACAAATATTTGTCCCATACTCTCCTCCTCCTTTGGAAACAAGATTCTGCAGGCCCCATTCTTCTACGCAGAATTCCCCATTTTCACTTTGCTAAAAGTGTTACTTATATAAGCAGAAGGGGTTTGGGGGTAGAAATGTAAAATGCATTAATTTGGACTCTCCCTGATCCACCTCACCCACAGTAGAAGGGGAAACAAAGCCAAGGTCAAAAGAAGATACCACACAACATGGCCGGGGGTATCTTGGTCCTCCTGAATTCTACCTTGCACTTATAGAAAGCCTCAAGTTACCAAATGGTCCAATGGGATGTCTGGATGTCTACCTAGCATAGAATTTGTCAGAAGAATTACATATAATGGTAGCCACTTGTGCTGTGTGGCGCCCCTGTGAACTTGCTTAAAGTTTGAGGTGCCACACAAAGCAAGTGGGGACTAGAACATATATTATCTCAGATTAAAATGTGTTCTGGGTAGCCCACTAGCTCAAATGTATATTGAGGACCTCAGATACAAAGGCATAGAATCTATATGCTTAATTTTATTCAGGCCCATTTTTGCAAATGTTTTCTACCAGGTTAGGTGGGTTTTTGTTTTTTAAACCAGTTTCACTAGCAGTGCAATTTTTTTTCACATCATTGACTTCTAGTCTGGGCTGTATTTTGGGTAAACCTCTCTCCTCTTATGCCTTACCCGGTGCCTGAGGAAAACCATTAATGCAAATCACTAGACTCATAATTAGTAGTACACCTATAGTTCTGGCTGACCTGTAAGAATAGTTGTGTGTTTCATGTATGTTAAACTTTCCTTTCTCTTTTTGCATGTACAGGGTGCTTTGCAGTTTCTAGAAAGCTATGGAAAAGAAGATATAACTGTAGCAGAACTAGAAGGGAATTCAAATTCATTGTGGACTATCAGCCCTCCCAGTAGAAAGAAAATGATTCAAGGTCTCCGGGATTTTTCTGCTGAGTTCACTCTAGTTCTTTCATGGAGTATTCAAAGGTAATTAGTATGATGATATTGACAGATTGATTGTTGGTCTAAGACTGCTGGTTTAGTGGAAGTGTTTTGCATTGCCACTGTATGTGTGATGTGTTTATTTTCCCATACAATTCTCTCATTCACCAGGTCAGGAAGGCTGAGAGGGGGTGGCTGAGATGGGGAAGGGAGTGCTCTTTCTCACTCAACAGTGAGCCCTCCTAGCAACAAAAAATAGCATTCATGGATTTTAAAAGGGGTTTGCCTTAGAACTTCTGAGCAAGAATGCCCTTGGCCAGGCACTAACACCTCCAAGGTAGAAACTATAAAAGCAGGAGTAAAATGATCTGAGAATCAGCATGGAAGAACATAGGGGAAAAGCAAGTTCAAAAGTAGGACTATAGTGCTTGAGCTTTTCTACCAATGAAATATTTTTACCAAGCCTACTGCAGATCTTATTCGAACATGCAGTACTCTAAAGAGCACTTTGTGACTGTGTTGATATTGTAGCTTTGGTGACCAAAAGACACTTTAAAAACAAGGTGCACACCGACCTTGCAAACAAGGTGTAGGCCAAGATTGTCAAAAGTGACTAGAGGTCTTGGCTTCCTCAGGTTTTGAGTGCCCAATCTGTAATACTTTGGAGACGCCTGATTTTCAGACAATGCAGAGCATTTGCCCTCTGAAAATCCAGTAATTTTAAGGGGCCTCAGGTTGGGCACCCAGAAACTGAAATCCTAACCTAAATCTTCAGAGACAACCATTTATTTGGGGTGCCCCAAAGGGGGCTAAGAGAAAAATATGAAAATCCCAACCTTAGTTTTCAAAAAACAATGAACAGACTAATAGGAAATCTGCTTCAGACAACATGCTCATCAAAACTTATGTAAATTAAACACTTTGAAGGACCAGGCCTTTGGAAAAACATTTGGTATAAGCAGATGATTGAATGGGGAAATGAAATTAAGGTACAAAAGAGAAACAATCAGTCCTCTTACTGAGGCTTTACACCCTCAAGAGCTATTGGCCGTACCCTGTATGCTGTAAGAAATTAAATAGCAAGACACGAGATGAAAAGCAGTTTTGTTAACTATCTGAATATCTAGAGCAGGGGGGCTGGGTACAGCCTGCAGGCTAGATCCAGCCCACTGCTTCATTTCATCCAGCCCGTGGCAAGTCTCCATGCCGCGTGCCGGAAGTCCCAAGCCTCGGCATCCCCCAGTAGTGCTGGAGCCGCTAACGCTGGCTTGCCCCACTGCAGGAGCAAGCTAGGGTTGCCAGGCCTTTAAAAGTCTGGTCAGCTCCGGGCACGACCGGCATGTCCCGGCAGCCCCTAGGAGCAGGGGCGATCAGGGAAGTTCTGCGCGCTGCCCCCATCCCCTGCACAGAACCCCCGCCCCTCCGCCTAGGGGCCGGACATGGCAGCCACTTCTGGGAGCAGCATGGAGCCCCAGCAGGCAGGGAGCCTGCCTTAGCCCCACTGTGCCACTGCCTGGGAGCCACCTGAGGTGAGCACCGCCTGGCCAGAGCCCTCACCCAGAACTCCCTCCCGAGCTCCAAACCCCTTGGCCCCAGCCCAGAGCCACCTCCAGCACCCAAAACTCCTCATCCCCAGAGCCTGCCCCCCCAGCCGGAACCCTCACCCCCTCCCATATCCCAACCCCCTGCCCCAGCCCGGAACCCCCTCCCACTGCCTGAACTCCTCATTTCTGGCCTCACCCCAGAGCCTAGGGGAGGCCCCAAGCCTCCGCACCCCCCATGGGGCTGTGTGTGGCCCATGACTGATATTTTCTGTGGTCAGTGGCCCCGATAGAAAAAAGGTTCTCCACCCCTGATCTAGAGCCACCTTGAACTAAGTAGAGACAATGCCTATTCCCTTCATTGGGGCTTGCATCCATTTACTCTAGGGCTCATTTGCCCCCTGACGTACAGTCTTCCCTTCAAGCTTTGCTACACTCCTGTAAGAGCCATGCTGAGGCGTGCACAGATTGCACATTAATAAGAACATAAGAACGGCCATACTGGGTCAGACCAAAGGTCCATCTAGTCCAGTATCCTGTCTACCAACAGTGGCCAATGCCAGACGCTTCAGAGGGAATGAATAGAACAGGAAATCATCCAGTGATCCTTCCGTCGCCCATTTACAACTTCTGGGAATTGTAATATCTAACCCTGATAAAAGAATCATGTAGATGGACACCTGGGCTCCTATCATAACAGCTGTCCCTTCACAGCTACATTACTAGGAATTGTGTACATAAATCAAAAACAAACATTGGGCCCATAATAAATAAGATACTTTATTTAAGATTTAAAATGATTGAATTAGACCTTTTTTATTACCGTAGTAGGATAGTCTGTTATCCAGTGGAAATATAGCTCCCTCCTTTATTCAGAGCTAGTCCATTTTTAATACTCCTCAACTAATCGATCAGTTATGTTTGTTTAATTAAAAACAGTAATAAATTGGATCAAAAATTGGATCCTTTATCATTGGGAAGCAGTGGACTATATAGTAAGTGTGACTGAATATTACATGATCAACATTAACCGCAATGGAGTCCAAGCTTGGTCAGCCTGAAGGCCAATCATCTGATCTTAAAAATGTCAGGGGACCGCAAGACAGGGGACACATGCAAGTCCACTGTTGGGGATTCTCCCAACATCGAGGCGTCTCCAGCAGGCAGAGAGCTGACACAGCCAGCTCCTACTCCCTCCCTGCAGTCCTTGGCACAAAGGGGATGTGGAGAGAAAGGAGGGGCTGCGGTTGATTTGCACTGCATTCCAGCTGTCTACAGCTGCCATATGCTCTAATGGGGACTGTTGCCAGCTGATGGAGGTTGGAGCAGTCACAGGGCTGCTCTAAT
The DNA here is from genome assembly GCF_011386835.1 of Chrysemys picta bellii. Lineage (NCBI taxonomy): Eukaryota > Metazoa > Chordata > Testudines > Emydidae > Chrysemys > Chrysemys picta. The sequence continues at coordinate 202,749,159 of NC_088792.1, forward strand.
TCGGGCTGGGACAGAGAATCAGGGAACTGTGTTATAATTGGCTCTTGATTTCCAGCTTCTCCTAAGCTATCCTCAGTGACTGGAGGGGGGGAGAGGGAGAAGAGAGATGGAGAGGGTGGTCTGCCTTTGCTAGATGCTCCCCTAGGCTCATGTAGAGCCAGTTAAGCTCCCATACTACTCTCCCTGAAGCTCCCACAGCCCAGCAAGGAAGCAGGCAATGGAGCCGCCACAACTTCCCTCCTCTCTGTCCTGTGATAGTCAGCAGGACAGAACCTTATTGGCTCACCCCATCAGTGCCATAGGGGTTGCAAAGGACATGGTGGAGGGAGCTGGGAAAGCAGTGCCCCCATCCATTTCCCCATGGCGCACAGGGCTGATTCAGGCACTTCCATTTAAAAATCACCAGGGGGAACATGTTTTCTGTTCATAATCAAATACGCATTTTCATCTTGTCTCAAGGGCCCCAGGAGCCCTCAGCCTAGACTCCCTGATTTATAAGTGGTGTATGAGGGAAGGGATGAATACCATGTTCTTATTTCATTTGTACGTGAGCCCACTGATAATGAAAGGCTTTAGAATCACTCAGAGAGCGTTTGTAGCTGAAGTTGTGGTGAGTCAGGCAACAAGGTGTCGTGCCGTCTGCCAAGGCCAACGTCTGGCCTCTGTGTTCAAAAGCAAGCCATCGGGCAGGTTTCTGTGTAAGGCTTCTATTTTGACTTTGACACAGTAAGTAAAATTATAGGCACATTGTACTATCAAAAATTGCTGCTAAACCGTATAAAGCCATCATCAATAATGACAGAGTGGGGGTTAGGCCACTACACATCCTCTGGGGGGGTCCACATGCTGTATCAGTAGCCTGATGTTTGACAGGATACTGTGGCAGGGTCATCAACACCGTGCAGATAGACTAGCAACCCCACATCAGCTAAGCACAGCTCAGAGGACTGGGCGTTGTGTGGTATTGAGCTTCAGTATCTGTTTTCTTTTTCATTTATTATTATAGAAACCTCTCTCTCGGTGCAAAAGCAGAAATAGCATCGGATAAGCTTTCCTGTAACCTACTGAACAAAACTAGAGAAAATATCGCTACAATGATGTCTGGGGATCACACGGTAAAGAAGGTGTAAGTTATGTTCTTGACTTGTTCGTACAGATGTTTCTCTTAAAGCAGATTAAGCAAATAACTGACTGGTGCACAGTTGGGTTATCTATAATGTAATCTCTTAGCATAGCATATACCATAAAACTGAAACATACTTCACTGAGTGCATAGCAAAATGGACAGTCACCACCACCACAACTGAGTACATTACTCAAAGCTCTAAGTGAGGGCCACACCTTGCACCACTAGTGGGGCAGCTGTGAAAGGAATTGTGTTTTCTAGCACACCGGGGGAGGGAGAGCATGTATGGATAGTGCAGCATACTGTGTCCTCCTCGCCAACTCCACTTTCCTGGCAACAAGAATTGGTAGAGCCCCTGGCTTTTGCACGGAGACTACAAAGGGGTGAAAATTCCTAGCACCTACACAAAGGCCAAGGACATTCTAGCCCTATACTAATAACTGTTACTTCAAAGGTACTATGCAGTGCTGGCGTAACTGTGTCAGTCCCAAGATATTCGAGAAAAAGGTGGGTTAGGTGATATCTTTTATGGACCAACTTCTGTTGGTGAGCGAGACACGCTTTCCAGCCACACACAGCTCTTCTTCTGGTCAGAGTGTCACAGCTAAACACAAGGTGGAACAGATTGTTTAGCATAAGTAGTTAACACACCTTTCAAAGGACCATTCAAGGTGAAGTGGCCCTTTAACACCCCTGCAGTCATAGGGAGGAAAGGAAAGAGGAGGAGGAGAGAAAAAGCAGCTAGGGAGGGAGTGAAGTTGTTAATGGGTTATAGATTATGGTAATAAGCCAAAAATCCAGTGTCTCTGTTCAGTCCATGATGTTTAGCATCTAGCAAAGTTATGAATTTAAATTCCCAGGCTTGTCGTTCGAAAGTGTTGTGCGGGTTTTCTGTAAGGATAAGGACTGATAGGTCAGATATAGAGTGATCACTAAATGCCTCAAAAGCAAATATGTGGGTGAAACCAGACAATTGCTACGTTCTCAAATGAACTCTCACAGAAAAATAATAAAAGGCAAAAACACAGTGTCACCTGTGGGTGACTACTTTTCACAACGTGATCACTCTGTATCACTGCAGCGTTTTTAACAGACCTACCCTAAGATTCCAGGAATGTCACTCTGAAGCCTAAAATGTCTGAGTCAGTGCAAAGCAACAGAAACAGCTACACACATGGTTGAGAGCTTTTTTTGTTCAGAATGTATGTAGGTCTATTGCACAGATATATGGCTGCATATAGGGTCTATATTGTATCTCTTTGCATGTCTTTTAAATATTTTATTTCTCATACTTTTTAAAGAAAGGCATTTCCTGGAGGGTGTGGATCTGTTTGAGGCAAGAAGTAAATGATGTATTTGTAATTCCCGTTCTCAGAAGGCAGTAATTTTATAAAAGAAACACCCACTCCCACATGTTCTTCCCCGTGCTTAGCACTAGCTGAACACTGTACTATTCGAGATTATAAACATTTCCATCGATGTGCTTCATTTATTTATCAAGTGATGGTGTGCTGCCTCTCTCCTTCGTGATGGTGAGATACAACATTTTTGTTTAAGTGGGAAAACAAAGGAATGCATTCCCCAGTCCCTCACTCCTCCCTGTGCACACACATACCCAACATTCATGGTTAATGACCGGCGAATGGGGAAATTTTGAATGGAACGCTTTGGTAAAATATTGGCAGAACATCACTGGTAAGTCCATCAAAGTCAATGGAGTGACACTGGTTCAAAGCTGATGTGAGATCAGAACCCAGTCCAAAAATTACAGCAAAGTACTCTCCTCCTTCAAACTGGAATCATATTCTACAGCTGCCCCAAGAGGGATGTCTAAGTGAGTTTATAAAGATACAAAAATCTGGAATTATTTGCTGTCACATTTTTCTTGCAGGATGCTAGAAATGATGTTTCCATACTATCTCAAGGCACCTAGTGATTCTCTGGCAAAACCCATCAAGCAGCTATGGAAAGGTATGTACTCCAAGCTGTGATTATCATTGTGTATTCTTTTTTTCATTATGAAACACACAAGGCTGTTTAGGTAATAATGGGATTGTGTCAAGGACGGTTGCGCTGCTGCTTTGCTCTGTTGTACCTATTGTGTGGGTAAAAGGAGGATATCGGGCTCGAGAGCTATCAACCCAGCACCTTTCACACAAGAAAAACCCTCAAAGCTTTGTTTAAATACTTAGCACTTATATAGAATGTTTTAGCTGAGGGTCTGAAAGCACTTTGCCAAAGGTGTGTTAGCATTGTTTACCCCCATTTTTTTGAGATGGGAAAATGGAGGCACAGAGAATTTAATAGCAACATTTTAAAACTTTGATACCTGAATTCAGTCATCAAAATTCATAGCTAGGCATCCTCATGGGTTTTCATTTATTATTATTACTATAATAATCAGTATTAGCATTATGGTAGATCTAACCAAGGATCAGGGCCCCATAGTGTTAGGCCTTGTACAAACAAGTAAGAATTAACTGCCCAAAAACTTTGTTAATGCAGTTAAAACTTTGTTAAGGCTGATTCGCAGTGCCTCATGCTCTTCGGGAGTGACAAGTGCACCTGTACAGAAACTGCTGAAACCCTGGAAGTATACAGTTAAGGTACACACTAGCCCCAGCCTGTAACCTTAACTCTGCCCTCTTTGAGTGATGCCCCCCCACACCCCTGACAGACATTGTAGCACTCTCTCCTTCCAGATAATATGGAACATTGTGGAGACACAGCATGTGGGCACAGTAGAAGAAACCGTCAGACCATGGCAAGCTTAGAGAACACCAGCTGACGACACCTAGCCTCTATTCAACCACTCCTACATGCACCGACTACCTCGAACTCACCAGCTGTTACAACCCCTTACAAATCCCTTGGCCATTGTACTAAGGATTTCTCCGATCGACCACCTATACTTACCTCTGTAATGCCCTGTAGTGTATGCTACCCGACTATTATAAATCCCCAGGGCAAGAACTTAACTCAGCCCAGAAACAAGGGGATTGTGATCCCTTTGGGTGCATTTGCTCCTCTCATGTCACAGTGTGAGTTGTGGCAATCTGCTGCAAGTAGTTCCTGCACAAGTCAGTGCAGCATCCCTAACACAGCGAAGATCAGATCGAGTGCATGCAGGTGAATGAGAGAATACAATTCTGTGGGACACAACACACACGAAATGGCACATTTACCAAGTCATTCCTCAGGTCTGCTTATTCTAGGGCAGGCCTGCCTGTAACACACTTACAGTATAGCTGCAGTGGCTCCAGGGTTAGGGGAGGCGAGGGGGTTTCCTGGACCTGAGAGGGGCCCTAGGAGCATATTCAGTGACAGTGGTGCAGGGTGAGCGTGCTGCCAGGGGGAAGTGGGGGACCCCTCCCCCGGAGCTCGCTGCTGCTGGCGGGGAGAGGGATGGGAGGAGTCCTCTCTGGCCCTAACCCTCAACCCCCCTCCTGCACCATGAACCCTTCATCCCCAGCCCCACCCCAGAGCCCTCACCCCCCTCACCCTAACCCTCAACCCCCCTCCTGCACCATGAACCCTTCATCCCCAGACCCACCTCAGAGCCCTCACCTGAGGGGAAAAAAAACACGCAACTTAAATTCGGCGGTCAGTTTGGGGTATGATCATGTTTAGCACCCTTTAAAGTGTATAATTGGCTGTATGTGGGTACAACAAAATATAATGTATTGAAGCAGGTGAGTGCTGCTTCTGACTTTCCACTTTTAATTGGCCCTTGTAATCTTGTGGCGCCGGCGCGTTGTAGCTTCATTTTATACCAGCAACAAATTCTTGATTTGTAGGGCCAGTAATAATCAACAATGGATACATTCTTAATAAAATTACCCAGAGAAAAAAGAAGAAAAGGGTAATTCATCAAGTGACTGCCTGAGTTCGACACCCAGCTTTCAAACTGAAGTTATACAAAAGAAAGATACAGCAAATCTCCAAGATAAGAAAAGGAGTTTTCAGCAGTCTTGGCTATCAAGATTTACATGGTTGGAGTACAACAGTGAATTAGAGCTTTTTGCTCAGTCTGCAAAAAGCGTTCTGAAAAGAAGATCTTCATATTTTCTACAAAGGCCGGACCAATGTTTATTTCGTCTGGATTTCAAGATTGGAGACACACATTGCGTGGTTTTACATCACATGAAAAATCCTCCTGCCGCAAGGAAGTGGTAATGAAGTATGCTGCTCTGCAATCGCAGGTAAATGTTTCTGCACTAAATGTTGGCCAGTTACAGGAAAGAATCACAATCAGCTAGGAATGCGCCGCACAAAATTTTTAAGTGTTCAGTACCTAGCTCAACAAGGAATAGCATTACGTGGACATAATGAGAGTGATTCAAATTAGATGCAGCTCTTCTTGCTACGCAGTACAGATTCAGAGGAACGGAGACAGTGGCTTAGTCACACAAAATACAAGTGGCTGTCACATGAGGTTAACAACGAAATAATCGAAATGATGGCAATGATGTCGCTAAGACAAATTGTGCAAAAGATAAAGGCTTCAAAATTTTATGCTATTGTAATGGATGAGACTACTGATTTGTCAAGAAAAGAACAAGTTTTTCTTTAGGGTTCTTTTCTAGTGAAAGCTGAGAGATTTATGAGGAGTTTATTGGGTTTTACTAAACTGACGCAATGGATGCTGCTTCTCTTCAAAATTGTGGAAGATACACTTCTCAGGTGTGTTCAGGTTGCACTTTTCTGATTGCCAGGGGCAGTGTTATGATGGAGCCAGTAATGTGTCCGGCAAATTTACTGGGGTCCAAGCCAGAGTGAAGGATCAAGTGCTGAGAGTGGAATTTGTGCACTGTGCTGCACGTTCCCTTAACCTTGCCATGCAGGATGCCCTGCATCATAATCCAGAATTTCGTGATATGTTTTCGATGGTGAAAGAGCTCATCAGTGCCTTCAGGCAGTTACCAAAGCGCATGGCAGCATTCAGAGAGTTTCAGAGTGAAGGGGCGCCTTCTTTATGACCATTGTGCCCAACAAGGTGGACACTAAGGATCAGTAGCATTAAATCACTGCTCCACAATTAGGAGGCCATGATGAATTTTAGTTACTCTTCAGATGAATTTGGCTCAAAATGTAGTGGATTCTCGAAGCTCTCGAAGAACTTCAATCTTTTTCAACGTACTTTATACTAACTGTTCTTGAGAAAGCCATGGGTCCTGTAGAAGAAGCTAATGCAAAAATCCAAAGCCCAAATGTGTCATTGGCAAGCGTTATGAAAAAGTTGTCCTGTTGCAAGAGGTGTTGAGCGGGATGCACACCGACTCATCATACAGTCACTTCTGGGAAACAACAGTAGAGAAAGCACTGAGATGGCTTGACCATGGAAGCCTTCCTCACACCTTCAGTGTTTACCCAAAGAGTGTTTTCATCAAATATATGTCGGGATCATTGATGCTTGCAAAGTTGCCATTGAACAGAGGTTTTCAACAGAAAGCTTTACATCTGCAGTAAAATTGGAGAAGCATATAACTGATGCAACAAATGGCTCGAAACAGGACATTGTCCCAATAAGTGAAGCTTTCCATGGTGACATTAACACAGACAAGCTATCTCTTCATTTAGAAATGTTGAATTATATTTGCAGATTGAGAAATTGCCAGCTTAATTCGGTGAGCGAAGTGAAGCAATTTCTGAAACAAAACGAAGGCTTGAGTGATGTTGTCAGAAGTTACAGTTCTCCTGAAATTATTCTACACAATTCCAACTACAACCGGCACCACTGAGTGATAATTCAGTTGCCTGCGCAGACTGAAAAATTATTTGCGAACGACAATGAGCCAAGAACATCTAAATCACTTGGCATTTCTGCACATTCATAAGAACTCTACCTCTGAATTGGACATTGCAAGTCTCCTGGATGACTTCATTTCAAGAACCAAACAGCGAGGAAAAGTGTTTGCTGCCTTCTGAAGAACATCGCAAAAGAAGGGGCTATATTTGTTGTGATTTTAGAAAATATTTGCTTTTGAGGGTTATTGAGCCAAGAGTGCTTGGTTATTTCCATATTCAAAAGAGTATTAATAAAGTTGATATTCTTAGTTAAATATTTTTTTCTTACAATAGTGATATTGTGCAATATATAGAAACTGTTAAACACTTACTGTTTCCAGTCCATTTTAACATTATTTTAAAAAATATATATCAGCTTACAAGGCAGGTGTGGGAAGTGGGGGCAGGACTTGGACCCTTCCTGGGTACCACCAAAACTTATACAAACCTGCCACCCCCGTTCCCAAAATCTACCCCAGAGAACTCTCAATCTAGGGCATCGGATCTTGCGGAGACATGATTAACTTTACACACTTTGTAGTCCCGCTGAAGTCAACAGAGCTAACGTTAAGCTCTTGAATGAGTCCTTGCAGGGCCTAGACACAACCAGTTTTCAGAAGTAATTTTAAAAGGCTAGAGAACCATTGTAGTACTGTTCTGTAAACTATTTTAAAATGGGTTCTAAGATTGTTTTTATTGACTTATTTTTAGGTTGCACCATCACTTTGTCATATTAATAAGCAACTGATCCTAACAAATTTGACTTATTGATAACATGCTTGTTTGTGTCCTTTTTCTCTTTCAATAGAGGGGAGGATGGAAAACATCACTGTTTCGCTTGTCAAAAATGAGTCTAAAGATGGGGTTCGTGAATGGTGGGTTCTCAATCAGCTTGGAAAAAGATACAGACAGGAAGAAAGTCTTGAACTCTTTGTATTCAGTGACAAAGTTAGCCCTCCTAGCCTTGGATTCTTAGCTGGCTATGGGTAAGAGAGAACCTTATACTTAAAACCACAGTACTGTCTATTAGACATAATTTAAGGTGAACTGGGAAATTTATCTCTTGTAGACCAGGGTTTTGTGTTTCTATTGTAACAGTTGAGAGCATCACAAATACCTAAAATAAATCATAGAGGAGCAGGACTGGCCCTAGCCCCACACACAAAAAAAAGTGCATTAAGAAGGGAGTAAATTTCGTGATTTTATGGAGATTAAGATCTTCTGTTTTAGCCTCTCTAGCAGCCTTCATAGCTATAACATCAGGGTATCAGAGGCACAGTATTCCTTATCTTAGGTGGAATAAGAACCCTTCACTCGGGCCCTAACTGCTGGCTAAAGAAATTGATTTTAAACTATTTTGTTTTAAAATAGGTTTGTCATTCTCAATTATAAATAGAGACCAAATTCTGCCCCCTGATGTTTTTCCATTCATGCACTCTCAGGGTCGGGGATTTTCCCCCCCTACACAAGATCCATGTGGAGAGAGGTCTGCACCATGATGGTTGTTTCACCATCCTGCTGCTTACCCTGCAAAAGAATCCTCCCTGTGGTCAGGAACCCACAGCTGGGAGGGAGAGGGGGACAAGGCCAAAGAGAGGACATGCATTGTCTTCTCCCATAACCCTGCAGGGAAATTAACATGGTCTGAGTCTTTTCTGCTTATGCCCTCCCACGTTGTGAAGTATTCCTTCATGGGGGTTCCAAAGGGAGTGGCCAATGGAGGAAGCATTAGCAGCCCACCTCCACTGGCCCCAGAGAGAAGTCAGTACAGACCTTGTAGAGAGTTATGGTTAATCCTAGCCTCCAGCATATCTCAGGGATCTGCAAGTTCTGGTTAATTTAGAGAAACCTTAGCAGAAAGGGAAACCTGCTGGAGACACTCTCTGCAGGAATGATTTGGGGGAACCTGCAGTAGGAGATCCCCAAGAAGATTCCTCTCCTCAGCACATTTTCCACATGAGGTGGAGTTTTTGTCCCTTTATGATTGTAATAGTATACAATTTAAAAAATATTTTTAGAAATTATTTTATGAGAAATGTTTAGATTTTGAATTCCATTATTATTCCTAGTGTGTAACACAGTTGATTCAGTAGAAATGGTCATGTTTCTTAAACCCATCACCACCTTAGTTTTATCAGCATTTGCCTGTATTTGGTCTTCTAACCAGATTAGAAAAACATCTTTAAACTCTTTCCTCTCTTGCTTTACAGTATAATGGGACTTTACGCCTCAGTTGTCCTGGTGATAGGGAAGTTTGTCCGTGAGTTCTTCAGCGGGATCTCTCACTCCATCATGTTTGAAGAACTACCAAACGTGGACCGTATTTTGAAATTGTGTACTGACATTTTCTTAGTAAGAGAGACTGGAGAACTGGAACTAGAGGAAGATCTGTACGCCAAATTAATATTCCTGTACCGCTCACCAGAGACTATGATCAAATGGACTAGGGAAAAAACTAATTGATCTCTTTGGAGTCACACTGCAAATCAAGTTGACTTCATCTGAATTTTAAAAAAGCACAATATTCTCATAAGAGCTAAGCCTTTTATAGTTAGGTAGCAATGATTTTTCACTGATTGAGTCCAGGAAGCTACTTCCTTAGGAATCCATGCTGCCTTTCAAATTAAGGATTAATGGTGAAGAAGATTGGTTTGATTTTTTTTTTAAATGCCCACTCCTCTAAAATCAGGGGACCTTGCTTTGTAATTTAATCAACCAAATGTTCTGCATCCTTGACTGGGATGTTAATCTTCCGGACGTTACATTTCTACCATTAAAGAAAAAGGAAAGAAAGAAACGATCCCTTAGATGACTTCACTGGACCTTTTCTGGAGCGATACAGTTTGTGCAATATGCTGTTGTACGTCACTGACTTTCAAGATACAGTAATGGGAATCTGACTAGCTTCAGGAAAACAATGCCAAAAGGCCATAGTGCGAGCTGAAGAGATGCTAGCCATATCCATTTTTAGAAAAGCAGAGGTTTTGATGTACCGAAGACTCTTTGGACAACCCTCTGTAAGCAAAAAGAAAACAAGTGACAATCTCTTTAATTACTTTATTTTATTTGTACAGTCCCAGGAGACATTTCCATGAAACATCAATGACTTTTCTCAGGAAAAAAAACTTGGTTTTAGCACTTAGTTAAACCTTAATGAATTATGGAGTATTGGGATGTTCTGCTGGGCTATCTTCCCACAATTACTGCTTTCCTTTAGACAAAGAAAAACCAACTGAATGACTAAGGAGCTGTTTCACTTCTTATATCTCTTTGAAGACTGAATAGTGTGTGCTACTCTGTGCTTCCCCACTACATGCTTTTCCCGCCATTTTGATGATTTAAGGCAATGGTTTTGTTATCTGATATTCTCCTTCCAGTGTTTCAGGTATACAAAAATGTTTACATATTCCAATTTACATTTTTACATCCGAGACGGGTTTTTTAAGTTCCCAAATATAGAAGTACATATGAGCTTGAAAAATGGCCTTTTCTTAAATTACTATTGTTGGTGACACAAACGGTTCATTAGAGAACATTCTAGCATGAAAATTTATGATTGCAATGTAGGTTTAATTCCATGTTAAAAAAATGCAATTTCTGAAAAACAAAATCATTGAGTGGGTAGGGTATGTTAAAAGGTTATACTGTGTAGTTTTGATTCAGTAATGACTTAAAATAAAGCACATGATGCAAAGTCATTTTAGAAGTATTTTGTCTTCTTCCTCTTTACACTAAATGGTAAATGTCTTTATATAGTTAAGATATTCACAATGGAGTTAAGGTCAGTGACAAATGAATCACATTCTTTCAGTTTTCAGAGTGGTAGCCGTGTTAGTCTCTGAGGAGTCTTTGTGGCACCTTATTGTTTTTGCTGATCCAGACTAACAAATGTATTTGGGCATAAACTTTCGGGGGCTAAAACCCACTTCGTCGGATGCATGGACTGGAAAATACAGTAGTGAGGTATAAATACACAACATATGAAAAGATGGGAGTTGCCTTACCAAGTGGGGGGTCAGTGTTAACGAGCCAGTTCAATTAAGATGGAAGTGGGCTATTCTCAACAGTTGACAAGAAGGGAGGAAAAATCACTTTTGTAGTGCTAATGAGTTCAATGTAATCAAGGTGACCTATTTCAAACAGTTGACAAGAAGGTGTGAGTATCAGCAGGGGGAAATTAGTTTTTGTAGTGACCCATCCACTCCCAGTGTTTATTCAGGCCTAATTTGATGGTGTTCAGTTTGCAAATTACGGTAATTCCAGTTCTGCAGTTTCTCGTTGGATTCTGTTTTTGACGTTTTTTTTGTTGAAGAATGGCCACTTTTAAGTCTGTTGTTGAGTGTCCAGAGAGGTTGAAGTGTTCTCCTATTGGTTTTTGAATGTTATAATTCTTGATGTCAGATTTGTGTCCATTTCTTCTTTTGCATAGAGACGGTCTGGTTTGGCCAATGTACATGGCAGAGGGGCATTGCTGGCACATGATGACATCGATCACATTGGTAGATGTGCAGGTGAACAAGCCCCTGCTGGTGTGGCTGATGTGGTTAGGTCCCTTTCAGTTAGCTGCTATTTATTATATAAACGATATAGTCAGTCAGGAGAGGGCAAAAAATACAAGGTAACTTTCAACTGAAGGGACAATTGTAGCTTTATTGGCACATCTTAATGCAGGGCTTTATAAAAACAGCACAGTTGAAATTATAACACACTTACCCTCTTATTCAGTGCTTCCATGAAAGTGGTGTCAGTTCCATTCTATACCCTAACAACACATTTTGGACACTATAAAGTGCATAAGAAAATAAACTGCTTTGTTAAATTGTAACAATAAAATCAAGTGGTGACTGGAAGGCTATTTGATTTCTTCATATACCATAAAGAAAAGGTGGCGTTTGTTCTAGAGGGCTGGCAAGATTTCTAGTTGTGCTGAACATTCCTTGTGGAGTGATTTACTCTTCAGCTTGTAAGTCTAGTTCTTCCTCACACCAGGGCCATCATTTGACTCTATGCAGGGGTCATAATAGAACCAACATAGGGATTGGCTGACATAACGGAGGCGATAAATCTAACCTGTGTGTATACTTTGATCCTCTGTGTTCCCCTTTTCTAAACTGAAGAATAAGGTACTGGGAGTTAAATGGGGCTGGTGTGTATTTCCAAAATGTTAGGGTTACCATACGTCCAGTTTTTCCCGGACATGTCCGGCTTTTCGGCAATCAAACCCCCGTCCGGGGGGAATTGCCAAAAAGCTGAACATGTCTGGGAAAATGCTGCTCTGCTCCTCCCCTGACTCTTCGGCTCTGTTTAAGAGCTGAGCTGCCCGAGTGCTATGGGCTTCAGGCAGCCCCCTTGCCTCCAGACCCCAGCCGCCGGCCGGGCACTTCCCCTCCCGGGCTCCGGCGGCGCAGGGTCGGGAGGCATGGGGGCTGCCCGAAGCCGGTAGCGCTGGGGCAGCTCGGCTCTTAAACAGAGCCGAAGAGTCAGGGGAGGAGCAGAGCCTCCGGCCGCGGTGGCTCTGCTCCTCCCCTGACTCTTCGGCTCTGTTTAAGAGCTGAGCGCTATGGGCTTTGGGCAGCCCCCATGCCTCCGGACCCTGCGCCGCCGGAGCCCGGGAGGGGAAGTGCCCGGCCGGGGGCGCAGGGTCCGGAGGCATAGGGGCTGCCTGAAGCCCAAGCACTACCGGCTTCACGGTTTGCCGGGCAGCCTCCAGACCCTGCGCCCCCAGCTGGGCGCTTCCCCTCCCGGGCTCCAGCTTCATAATCTGCATACAGCATCTTCACAGTTGTACATAAACAAAGCCATGTTTTGGTGTTAAAGTTATTATTAATTATGTTGCTTTATTATAAAAGTTTATAAAGTTGGCAATTAAGTTCATCCCTTTTGTTCTTTTGGGGCTGGATTGTGGGAAGGTTGACTCTGCAAAGCCACCGTGATTGAATTATTTTGGGTCTCCATGTGCTTTTCTATTGGAGTTGTTTATAGGCAGTGGGAGAAGGGCAGTGAAGTAAAACTCTAGCCCCATGGTTCTCACACTTATTTGTCATGCCCCTCCTGTGTGTCTATAGTCCTTTAGCACCACCACCCCGTGTTTAAGATAAATGTTGGTGTAATCCTGAGAGATGAAGGCTTGCATCTGTGATAGGAGTAGTTTGTAGAAAATGAATGTGTGAAGGCCCTGTACTTTTTCCAAAGGTTTCGTCCCCCCGTTCCTGAAAAAGAGTTTGAAGGAATTAAGTACCCAGTTCCCATTGAAATTCCTTATCAAATAACAGGGTGGTTACAGAATTAGATAATGAAAAATTGTTGTATGATATATTTACTTATAGAGGGAAGGTATTTTATACCATCATTTTGTTCTTTGTAATGGGGCTGTGCGTTTGCTTCTGCAATGCTTGATGGGGTGGGGGGGAGAATGACAGTCAAATAGGTGCATACTTCAGCTGTTTTCCTAGTAGTTTTGATCTCCCTTTAATGGATAAAGGGGCTCAGGCTTTTTATACTTGGGAGGAAAGTAGAAACTTGGACCTTAAGACACATGGGCTCTGTGAAATACAGTTGAGAAAGCTGCAACCCTCCTGTAGCAATCAGGTTTCAGAGAGTTCTAATTTAAGTATGTGGCTTTACTAAAGGGATTGTTGCTTAATTATTATTTGTATTATGCTAATTCCCAAAGACTCCATTTGGCATAAGGGCCTCATGCACGTGCAAGGTGCGGTACAAAAACATACGAAGATCTAGTCCCTACCCTGAAGTGACTTATAATCTAATCAACAGAGGTGACAAAGCAAAAATTCAAGGGACATGTTTTAATGTAAAAAGGGAGAGGTTGTGTGCGGATGTAACGCCGACAGACCCCGCTCATCAGCGGGTGGGATCGAACCGGGGACCTCTGCAGCTTAGTGCATGAGCCTCTTCCGCATGAGCTAAAAGCCAATTGCCTCTTAGAGGTAAAAAATGAGTCTGCTCTACAGCCTTACCTAAGTGGTCTCAGTGCCACTAGATGGGACAGAACACCACCCAGGAGGGGTGTGGGTTACACTGGCATTCTAAGGGATGTTAGTTGATTTTTGCTCATCTCTTATTTTCTACTTCAAAGGGAAAAACAGATACTAAGATGTTAGTTACTGCTTTTCTAAAAGCACAGGTGCAACTGAGAAGGGTGAAGGTACTAGGGATTAGGCAGGGACCAAAGAGGGGATACATCTACACTGCAATTGAAAACTCATGACTAGCCTGGGCTAGCTGACTGGGACTTGTGGGGCTCAGGCTAAGGGGCTGTTTAACTGCAGTGCAGACAGCCAGGCTCCGGCTGTTGCCTGGGCTCTAGGAACCCATGAGATGGGAGGGTCCCAGACAGGGACAGCTCCAGCGTTTTTGCCGCCCCGATCAGCGGCACTTCAGCGGCAGGTCTTTTCCTCCCAGAGAGACTGAGGGACCCGCCGCCGAAGAGCCGGCCGTGCCGCCCCTTTCTGTTGGCCGCCCCAAGCACCTGCTTGCTGCACTGGTGCCTGGAGCCGGCCCTGGTCCCAGAGCTCAGGCTGAAGCCTGAGCTGAAATATCTAGACCACAATTAAACACCATCTGAAGCCTGAGCCCTGTGAGTCCAATTCAGCTGGCATGGGCCAGCTGCAGCTGTCTAATTGCAGAGTAGACATACCCCCAGAGGCCCACTCAGCAGGGGTTTAGGGAGAAGAGTCGAGTCGAGCTACCAGAGACTTGAAGGTAGAAGGGACAGAATCACCAAGAGATTGGGAGGGTGAAAAAGAGACAGAGTTTCTGACAGGGACGGTAAGAGGGGGATGTGGATTTGGATAATGTTTTAGACTGCCAGGAAAACAAGCTATATGAAAAGACCCCTTCAAACCTGTATAAGGAGCTGTCAAGGCTGTATCCCCACTTTGAACTTTAGGGTACAAATGTAGGGGCCTGCATGAAAACTTCTAAGCTTAACTATCAGCTTAGCTCTGGTCCGCTGCCACCATCCCAAGGCTAATTTCCTCCCCTGGGTAGCCTTGAGAGACCTTCACCAATTCCCTGGTGAATACAGATCCAAACCCCTTGGATCTAAAACAAGGAGAAATTAACCATTCCCCTCCTTCCTCCCACCAACTCCTGGTGAATCAAGATCCAAACCCCTTGGATCTGAAACAAGGGAAAATCAATCAGGTTCTTAAAAAGAAGGTTTTTAATTAAAGGAAAAGGTAAAAATCATCTCTGTAAAATCAGTATGGAAATAACCTTACAGGGTAATCAAACTTAAAGAGCTCAGAGGACTCCCCTCTAGTCTTAGGTTCAAAGTACAGCAAACAAAGATAAACACTCTAGTAAAAGGTACATTTACAAGTTGAGAAAACAAAGGAAAACTAACACGCCTTGCCTGGCTATTTACTTACAAGTTTGAAATAGGAGAGACTTGTTTAGAAAGATGTGGAGAACCTGGATTGATGTCTGGTCCCTCTCAGTCCCGAGAGCGAACACACTCCCAAACAAAGAACACAAACAAAAGCCTTCTCCCCCCCCCAAGATTTGAAAGTATCTTGTCCCCTTATTGGTCCTTTAGGTCAGATGCCAGCCAGGTTACCTGAGCTTCTTAACCCTTTACAGGGAAAAGGATTTTGGAGTCTCTGGCCAGGAGGGATTTTATAGTACTGTACACAGGACAGCTGTTACCCTTCCCTTTATAGTTATGACAGGAGCATGATTTGAATTTGGCTTGGGACCTGCTTGGATTGTGACAGCTCTGGTTGGCAGAACTGAGGTACTCCTAGAGGTAACAGGCAGAGTTGGTTGCAGTGTTTAATAAATTTGTTAGTCTCTAACGTGCCACAAGTACTCCTGTTCTTTTTGCAGATACAGACTCACACAGCTGCTACTCTGAAATCAGTGTTTCAACTGACTTTTTCGGTTAAGTAAAAAAGATACAGTTTTGGCAGTTTCATGAAATCAGGTCAAAAATACAGAAGTTTCAAACTGATTTTTGTTACCACTTTGGTTTCTGAAGACCAAAAATTGTGCATTCTTTCAAATTTTATTTTTTTTACCCTCTCAGTCTTTGTTTCCTTCCTCATTTCTTTTTCCGCTGGAAAAAGGAGGAAGAAGAGACTAGAAAATAGGGACAGTGTGTCTGAGAAAAAGTCTCTCCCTTTTCTACTCAATTTCCCACCTTTTTTTCCCAGGGCGAGAGAGGGAGGAGAATAGGGAAAGGTAAAACACACACAATTCTGTTTTCAAAAGCCAAAATGAAATAAAAATTTCAGATTTTTTGTCAAAATGTGAAGTTTTCTGTGAAATTAAATTGGGTTTTTCCACCCGCTCTGGGAACAGGAAAAAACCTCCAGCAGTATTAATGCTTGTTTCTGCTGTAGATTGTTTATCCCTGATTTTAAGGAGTTCTAATCAGACATAGATTAAGGCATTCTTTACATCATATTCTTTTTCAATTTCTATTAAGAGAATTTTTATTTAGTCCTTTTGTGGTTATTGAGTAAGACATTTCATCACCTCACAAGTGCCTTTCATCCGGGAACCATCTAAAAAGCTTCAAAAATCATTAAGATCATCTACCCAACAATGTGGCTGTGAGGTTAACATTATTATATGGAGGGGGATGTTAAGTAATTTGTAGCACAGGCAATACGGAAAAGGGAGAACTGTAAGTCAGGGAATGAGTTGGATAAAAAAGTTAAGGATATAATGAGGTTTCTGCCATGCTTGAAATTCAAATTTTAACAGTGTGAGAGGTAAATATTAAATAAATGTTTTGGAAAGTTACTGACCAGGATGAGCAAACTGCATGGAATTGGATTCAGCCAGTCAACCAAATGCATTTATTTATCAGACGTACTGCAAATATTTCTCTTCTTCTTGCATAGCTTCCTAGACATCTTTATCCTGTGCAGATGTTACTACAAGTTTTAACAGCTGAATTCACAGGTGGACAGCTGTGTGCAAAGCACCTGCAAAAACTAAATAAAAACTAAAAATAATAGGATTTTAAAACTAATCATTAGAGGATTGCAGCGGTCATGTGTAAAGACACAGGCAACAACCAAAGCACCAACATTCTTATGAATTGCTCACATATTAAGATGCATTGGAGATGGGCACATAGAAATTCCTGTGTCCTGAACTCATGAGAAGATCATTGGAAACCTGAGCCAAAGTTTGCCATACACTAAAGCAGAGAAGCCCCAGCATGTGTAGATGCATAGCTCTAACCTGGTCTTTGTCTCTATCTCTTATTGCCTTCCTCCTTGCCAACAATGCCAGACTTGATGCCGCTTTCATTTCTGTCTCCTACTTCAATCTTGATGCCTTCCTCCTTGCAACCCCCTATGTATTGGGAATGTCCGGCCAGTCTGCCACCCCCCCTCTCCAGTCAAAGACACCTGAAAGGCCCACCAGACTGTGAGAAATAAAAAGTTATCTAAACCAACTTCTTCCTTTAGGTTTCAGAGTAGCAGCCGTGTTAGTCTGTATCCGCAAAAAGAACAGGAGTACTTGTGGCATCTTAGAGACTAACAAATTTATTAGAGCATAAGCTTTCGTGGACTACAGCCCACTTCTTTGGATGCATATAGCTTTCTTCCTTTAGGTCTCCCACCTCATCTTGTCTTCCTCCATCTGTCGTCTACACTATGGGCTCATGCTCAGATGGCGGATTCTTGGCTGTCTCTACCCGGTGTAATTTAGCAATGCCTCTAGGCTACACTAAATTATGCAGGTTTGTAACAGCCCCTTAGGGGCATTACACATGCAGAGTACAGGATAATCCAGCTACATTTGCACGTGAAACTTCGTATGAATTCTGCCTAAGAGGATTTGGCTCAAGTGGTAGAGGCCTATGTTTTGAAAGATTATGGGTGGACATGTGGAGTAGAGCACACCCCCCCCCCCCCCGATTGGTCTGCTGGGGGGAGAGGGGGAAGAAGAGGGGTTCCCTTCTCCCACTCCATCCCCTCTCCCAGCCAGCTGGGTCGGGCAGGGCCAGCTGCTTCTCTTGCTGGCTGCTCCGGAGCAGCCAACTTCAGCCACATGAGAAATGGCTCCCTTCCACTCACTGCCCAGCCCAGCTGCCAGGGAGAGTAGCCAAACATGCCAGGGGTGGGAGAAAGAGGCACAGTGGGAGAAAGACAGAGCCTGCCCCCCCCCGCAGGTAACATGGGGCAGGGAAAGTACAACAGCCCAGGCTGGGTGCAGGGAGAGGGGGGCTGTCGCTGGGCAGAGATGACATGTGGGGCGGTGACATGTCCTCCCCTTTTGAGATTGTTCCCCCCGCCCATTCGGGGAGGCACGAGTCGTCTATGGCCTAGGTCTAGAACTGAGTTTTCTGTAATAATAGTCTCATTTGCAGCACATGAATTCATTACAAACCCACAGGGGTTTTATCCACCTTCATACTTCTGTTGGCTCATTTATTTTTCAGACAGCTACCTCATGTTCAGAGGGGAACAGAGAATCTGAGCGAGGAAGCTGCCAGAACACATGTGGCGTGTTCACAGTGATACGCTCTTCAAACTCTTGTAACTTGTTATATTAGATAATGAATTATGCTGCTTTGTGGTTACAAGAGTGATGTAACTCAGTAAATTATTAATGACCCCTTTCAGATGACTTTGTTTCTAAATATGTTGCAGAGCCTATATGTTGGAGGCCAACATGGTGTATTTGCAGCAACAGAGCACCCCACTGCAAAGTACTAATATCTTTCCACCTCTGCTATTGGAAAAACCAACATGTTCAGCTTGAAAACTGAGCAGGCTTTAGCATGAAGTGCTCAGGGTACATCTACACTACAGGGGGGAGTCAATTTAAGATACGCAAATTCAGCTACGTGAATAGCGTAGCTGAATTCGATGTATCGCAGCCGACTTACCCTGCTGTGAGGACAGCGGCAAAATCGACTTCTGCGGCTTTCTGTCGACGGCGCTTACTCCCACCTCCGCTGGTGGAGTAAGAGCGTCGATTCGGGGATCGATTGTCGCGTCCCGACGGGACGCGATAAATCGATCCCCGAGAGGTCGATTTCTACCCGCCGATTCAGGCGGGTAGTGTAGACCTAGCCTCAAAGAGCAGGACAAAGGTGACCTTTGAGATCATCCTTCTTTTCAGACACAAAGGAGACCAACTGTGAGAGACTAATTGCTCATCACAGATGACTCCCTTCCATTTAAATTCTTTTGAAAAGGATGCCTTTCAGTCAGGGCCGGCTCCAGCGTTTTTGCTGCCTCAGGAAAAAAAAAAGCCACAATTGGCGTCACTTCAGCGGCAGCTGTACCGCCGCTGCTTCATTCTTCGGTGGCAGGTCCTTTCCTCCCGGAGGGACTGAGGGACCCACTGCTGAAGAGCCGGATGTGCCGCCCCAAGCGCCTGCTTGCTGTGCCGGTGCCTGGAGCGGGGCCTGTTTTCAGTAAAAGATGGACTTGGAAGGGACACTGATTAGTGACACAGCTCAAAGCCTAACATGGGCTGGCTGCTGCTGGACTTTTGGTTTTGGGGTCAGTAGAAGTTAAAGGTGAACTGCAAAGCAAAAAATTAAAGGTGAGGCACAGACTTTACTGCCAAAACATCCCCTCAAAGCGGCCAGTTAGAATTTTTTTTTTTTTTAAATGGAAACTTTGTGGTATTTGCTGGTTTACTGAGGCTGTCTGCAGAATACACTACCTGAAATCTCACTGTAAACCATACAATCCATGGAATTTGTGATGTGACAGAATGATGCAAGCAGATATCATCAATGACCCAGGAAGAACAGTGGTCACCATTAAGAATTCAACTTCTGCCAAAAGATGTAAGAGTAGCTAGAGTTCATGTCTTTCTTCTGTGCTTAGAATAAGAAATAGCCCAACTATCACACTTTGGTAAGTGAAGGCAAATGCTTAATGATGACCACTGTACCTACAGGATTTCAAAGTTGTTTTTGTTTTAAAATGTTAGTTATGTATTCAGAGCCTACCCCTGCTTTCATTTTTATCCATAATACCCAATACCAACATTTTCAGAGACCGATATCATCTAGTACACAGGAAACTGGTTTTTTGCTCCTTCATATTATGGAATAAATATGGCACTGGCAAAAACTATAGAAGAGTCAATGCTCTTATGCAAACGTGCAGAAAAATGCAATGTTTATAAATATTGCTGTACCTTGGTGCAACAGGAGGAGGAAATATTAAAGAAAACATTACTTAAACCCCCTTCACACATGCACTAACAAGACAAAATCCTCATATGCAGTATGTAACAAAGCATTGTGCAACCTCACTTTCTGCTCCTCATGCTGGCCAACAAGTATGACATTTGTACCACTAGAAAAAAGAACGCGGAGTACTTGTGGCACCTTAGAGCCTAACAAATTTATTTGAGCATAAGCTTTTGTGGGCTAAAACCCACTTCATCAGATGCATGCAGTGGAAGATACAGGAGGAAAATATATATATATATATATAATTTTCCTACTGTATCTGTCTATATATACATAGACATACGTACACACAGAACATGAAGAAATGGGTGTTGCCATACCAACTGTAACAAGGGTAATTAATTAAGGTGAGCGATTATCAGCAGAAGAAAAAACCTTTGTAGTGATAATCAGGATGTCATAATGTCATTACACAATGTAAAACTGTTTTCCCAATGCTAATTTTCCCCCCCTACTCTTACTCACACCTTCTTGTCAATGGTTGGAAAGGGGCCATCCTGATTATCACTCCAGAAGTTAGTTTTTTCCTTCTGCTAATAACTTAACTAATAGCTCACCTTAATTAATTACCCTCGTTACAGTTGGTATGGCACCACCCATTTTTTCATGTTCTGTGTGTGTGTGTGTGTGTACACACACACACACACACACACACACACACACACACACACGTATTATACATAAAAATAAAATTTTCCATTGCATGAATTCAGTGAAGTGGGTTTTAGCCCATGAAAGCTTATGCTCAAATAAATGAGTTAGTCTCTAAGGGCTTGTCTATACTTACGCGCTGGTTCGGCGGCAGGCAATCGAACTTCTGTGTTCGATTTATCATGTCTTGTCTGGACGCAATAAATCGAAACCAGAAGTGCTCCCCGTTGACTCCGGTAACCCTGCTCAGCGCGAGGAGTACGCGGAGTCGACGGGGGAGCCTGCTGCCGCGTCTGGACAAGTTCGAACTAAGGTACGTTGACTTCAGCTACGTTATTCACGTAGCTGAAGTTGCGTACCTTAGTTCGAATTGGGGGGTTAGTGTAGACCAGGCCTAAGGTGCCACAAGGACTGCTCGTTCTTTTTGCTGATACAGACTAACACAGCTACCACTCTGAAACCTTGTACCACTAGGGATCTCTTCCCCTTGCAGCAGAGGCTGCATCATTGCTATAGCAAGAACTACTCTTACAACTGTCTCACACTACCAAATCCCTTCCCCTGCCCCGAGAATTTTGGAACTATCGTGTTCTCGGAAACTGCTTTAAGCGTACTTCAGCGTTCCCCAAACAGTAGTAGTAGTTCCTCTATGCTCTCAAACTGCACCATCTCCACAGCCCGCAAAGGCCCCAATGTAGTCACAGAGCTTGCTCTAGCTGAGGCTTAATGTCACAGAAATTATTTTAACTAGACAGGATGCAATTGTGCTCCAGTCTTCCAAAAGGGAACACGGAGACACTCAATTTACAGACATCAAAGAGCATCGTAATTGTGTTTGGCAATTGTTCCAAAGCAAATAGACTGCCACTGCACGCACTCAAAATGAAATGACAAAGCCATTGGTGGTTCCCGGGGAGGTGAAATTAATTTCAGACTGTTTTTGTCATCCGTGGTAGTCCAGATGTTTTCTTTGTAGTTCTCTGCTGGACTTGCAATTAGGTAATGTTGATTAAAAACCCCATTCTTAGTACTTGAAAGTCATATTTCTCCTGCTTGTTTTAGGCAAGCTGCCTAGTCATTCCTGTGGATTTATGTATCTACTTCTACTATTCTCAGTTGAAAACTGGTGTTATTGATCTGGTTCCAACTGACTAGAGGAGAACATTGACCCCATCAGTCTGCCTGACTTGTAGTGGGCTTACAGAAGGAAGAAGAAAGGGCATTCATCATGAGGGATGGCAGTCAGCAATGGAACAATATCAGTATTCAGAAAAATACACCTTGTTTTCCTTTTCTATCTTCTCCCAGGTGGTAGTTTCTGCAAACCGGAACTCAACTCATGAAGTTTGGCCCTTGAGCCAAAGTTCAGAGCCAGAATATCAGTTCAAAGCCATTTCTCCTGAGAAAACACAGTGTACCGCTGCATCACAATTTAGGGGGACTTTTGGGGAGGGGGAAAAAGCATAGCACACATCTTTTTTCCCAAAGGTCAGCGAGGTGCAGAAATAGCTCCAGTGAATCCTGACATTATCGCCTTGTCTAGATCAGAGGTGGGCAAACTACAGCCCATGGGCCGACGGTCCTGCCTGGCCCCCGAGCTCCTGGCCCAGGAGGCTAGCCCTCAGCTCCTCTCCTACTGTCCCCCCTCCCCTGCAGCCTTGGCTCGCTCGCTCCGCCGGCACAAATGCTCTGGGCAGCGGGGCTATGAGCTCCTGGGGCAGCGCAGCTGCAGCACTCGGCCTGATCCTGTGCTGTGTGGTGGCGGCAGCAGCATGGCGGGGTTCCAGCCTGGTGGCGTGGCTGTAGCACCACCAGTGCTCCAGGGAGCAGTGGGGGTTAGATGATCAGGGGAAAGGGGGTTGAATGGGGGCAGGAGTCCCAGGGGGGCAGTCAGGAATGAGAGGAGGGGTTGGATGGGGTCTGGGGGGGAGGGGTAGATAAGAGGTGGGGGCCCGGCCACAACCCCCTCCCCAACCGGCCCTCCATTCAATTTATGAAACCTGATGCGTCCCTCAGGCCAAAAAGTTTGCCCACCCCGATCTCAATGAACAGGTAGTGGGTGATGTGTAAATCTACAGCATAGTGCAGGGTCTGGTGTGTGGACCCTGTTCCCAGGCATTAAAAATTCTCTGGGGCATTTTAATCTACTCTGCTTTGCCGTGGGGTTAGATCAAAATGCCCTTGGGAACTTTAAGTGCACAGTAGCAGGTCCATGTAGACAGTCAGTATGAGACAAGCTCGTACACTGCAGGTGCACATCCCAGCTCACCATGCACCATCTGGTAGGCTAGACAAGCTGTAAGTGAACTCTGCCTAACTCTAGGGTCACTGAAACATCTGCTTGCTGCTCACAAACCTCAAGAACTTCAGTGCAGAATGAAAGCACCCAAGATATTGCACTGTCCACCATTCAACACTCCCCCTCCCCCCACATTTTGCTGATGGATTTGGCGTCCATTAGAATTCAAAATAAAGCAAGAAAGAGGGAGTTTGAATTGCAGCAAACAAACACCTAAAGTCACACCTACCCTCCTATGTGCACAACCACTGCTCGAATTGGCTGTGTCAACATGAAAGGACTGATGGACTGACCAAGTCCAGGCAGTGATGGGGCCAGTGTAATTATTATGGCTGCTCAGGGCTGTGGTACACCAAACTTCTTAAGGTACAGTAGTACAGCAGATGAACCATGACTTGGAGGCACGTGTTGAAGGAACTTCAGCTGCTAAGCCCTGGCCAGGTCCAAGTAACCATTCAGATTCGTGGCTAAAGTGAAGGGATCTTTTACTAGAGCTGGCAGAAAGGAAAGGTTGCAAATACCTTAGATATGCTGGCTTAACCAGTTACACTTCAGGGTTGCACAGTGAATTATAGACTATCAGGGTTGGAAGGGACCTCAGGTCATCTAGTCCAACCCCCTGCTCAAAGCAGGACCCATCCCCAGATTCCTAAGTGGCCCCCTCAAGGATTGAACTCACAACCCTGGGTTTAGTAGCCCAATGCTCACGTTACTAAGCTATCCGTCCCCCTCAGTTATCCAATAAAAGGTTGGATTTCCCCACATCTAGTGTCTAGGGTACCCTCTCCAGCCAGACCTCTAATAAAGGAAAATAGGAATATGTCGGTGTGTGGCGCCGCCCACCCCCCCCACACACACACACACAGTTGAGGGACATTGGGTCACCATTGGTGCAACAGCACCTCCTGCACAGCTCGCTAGAGCAGCTGCTCCAATCACAGTGAGAGCTAGGCTATAAGTACCCCACCCACAGGCCCAAGCTGCATACAGTTATCTATTACCAGGGCAGTAGCCTGTTCTCTTGGATGCGAGCACACTGATTATTTCCTAGCTTAATTCACAGTGTCTAAGGGTATGTCTACACTACGAAATTAGGTCGAATTTATAGAAGCCGGTTTTATAGATATCGGTCTTATACAGTTGATTGTGTATGTCCCCACATAAAATGCTCTAAGTGCATGAAGCCAGCGGACCGCGTCCACAGTACCGAAGCTAGCGTCGACTTCCGGAGCGTTGCACTGTGGGTAGCTATCCCACAGTTCCCGCAGTCTCCGCCGCCCATTGGAATTCTGGGTTGAGATCCCAATGCCTGATGATACAAAACAGTGTTGTGGGGGGTTCTGGGTACATGCTGTCAGGCCCCTCCCCCTCCATCAGAGCAATGGCAGAGAATCGATTTGTGCCTTTTTACCTGGGTTACCTGTGCAGACAACATACCACGGCAAGCATGGAGCCCGCTCAGCTCAGCGTCACCATTTGTCATCTGGTGCCGGCAGATGTGGTACTGCATTGCTATACAGCAGCAGCCCCTTGCCTTTTGGCAGTAGATGGTGCATTATGACTGGTATGCATCGTAGTCGTACTCCAGTTCAATCATAGGCACCTGGACAGACATGCTTTGTCTCCTGGAGACTCAGTCCTGCCGGCAGTCCTATTGAACCGTCTTGATGACGATGGTTAGCAGTTGTAGTACAGTATCTTCTGCCAAGCACCCAGAAGATGCCGACGGCTATCAGTCATGCAGCACTGTCTGCTGCCAGCTTAAGATGTAAAAAAATAGATGGACCAGATTTGTTCTGTATTCATTTGCTTCTCCCTCCCTCCGTGGTCACCTGTGCTCTCCATGCTGGGCAAACAGGAAATGAAATTCAAAAGTTCACGGAGCTTTTCCTGTCTACCTGGTCAGTGCATCTGACTTGAGAGTGTTGTCCAGAGCGGTCATAATGAAGCACTGTGGCATAGCTCCCGGAGGCCAATAATGTCAAATTCCGTCCACACTACCCCAACTCCGACCCGCAAAGGCCGATTTTAGCGCTAATCCCCTCGTCGGACGTGGAGTAAAGAAACCGGTTTAAAGGGCCCTTTAAGTCGAAAGAAAGGGCTTTGTCGTGTGGACATGTCCAGGCTTAATTTGATTTAACCCTGCTACAATTGACCTAAACTCGTAGTGTAGACCAGGGCTCAGACACTTTGGCTGCAATAGCCTTCTTCGGGGCTCCTGTCCCTTTAAGAGTCTGGGCTAATTGTTGTGCCCTTGGAGTTCCCTTCAGTCCATGCTCTGCTCAGCTACGTGGCTGCAGGTCTCCACGCCAGTCTCATTCCATGCTGCTTCTCCACGTTTTGCAGTGACCTGAACCTGAAGCCAGTCACAGTCTGCTCTGCCAATGGTTCTCTAGCTCCTACTGCAGCTTGCTCTCCTGCTCAGCTTCCAGCTTGCCTGCTCTGCTCCTAACTCATGTTGCAGCCAGGGTTTACAGAGAAAGGTTCTTCGTGAGGCAGGGTGTTTCTGTTTCCTCTCCCCATTAGCCTGGGGAGAAGGGGGTAGGTACCTGGGTGGCTACGCTGGTAGGTCATGGGAGAGAAGGGAGCAATGGGAATGGTAGTTTCCCACTTAATAGATTCAGTCATACCTGTTTGGGGGTCAGAACCCTAGGGGACTCACCAGAGAGGTGCAGCTCACCTATGGGCTGCAAGAACCACAGCATGTTGGAAGTGGTGGAGTCCCCAAGGGGCAGGCATGACAGGGAACCTCACAGGGCACAGAGAGAATGTACAGCAATAACTACTCTCACTAACATGAATTGCTACTTTCTGGCAGGCCCCTTAGCAAATCAAAACCACAAGGAAGGAAAAGATAACTAGGGGTAACCATCCTTGGTAGGAATCTAAGTCACAAACTATGGAAGGGAGCGGGAAGAAAGGAAGGGATGGAGGCTAAGTTGGTTGTGGACAAATGCCAGCTAGAGCAGCTGTTGAATAGCGCCACTCAGCCTAAAGGAGGGCTAGGGGAAGATTGCAGCTGGCAGGTTTCAAAGCGGTGCCAGGGAGTGGAACAAGGTAAGTGACCTTAGGTGCACTTAGTGGTGGACAGAGGCAGCCTGCTTCTGTCCAGAGCCACCTTTTATAGCAACACCAGGTGGCACTCCAGTTGCCTCTAAAAGGTGTTGGCATTGACCATCTGGATCACTAGTTCCACCTGAACCCCCCAGCATTGGCACCCAACCAGACTAAAAATCAGGAAGGAGACTAATTTCTGCCCCTGAAGTTCAGAAGCAAAATGAGGTTCCAGCACCCTCTCGTTCCTGGGGCAGGTGCCCATTAGTATTCACCTCTGCCTCTGAGGAGGGTGATGCTAGGCGGCGAAGAGGCCATCTTCCCTGTGAACTCACCCCACAGAACACGAACACAAGCACAGGCAACTTTAACGCTGAAGTGAGGTATCCATGCTGGGGCATTCTTATTTCTTCATAGCTCAACACCGCATACTTGATTCCCCCCGACTTTGCAAAAAGGAAAAATTCTGGCACTTTAATATTTACAGCAACTGCAGAACTCATAGAAGTTTTGCCTAGTCAGGCTCCATACCGCTTCCTTTCATCTCAGGCTATGAATACCTGCAGCATGAAACAAACTGCAACAAACTGCTTAATAGCCTGTATCATCACTACACATGACAAATGTCAGCCCAGCTACAATTCCATTAGTGTGCAAGGAGATTATATTTATCTATATCTATTTAAAAATCACTAATCCAAAGGTGATGGGTTTCATCTCAATACTTCATATTTTCAGGACATCATAAAGCATATTTAATATTCTTATTTTTCAATATAGCTCAGTTGGAGGATGAATTAGAGTTCTACGCTTTGAGATCACAGCCCAACATAATACACCTCTACCTCAATATAACACGACCTGATATAACACAGTAAAACAGTGCTCCAGGGGGAGAGGGGGGACGGACGGACTGCGCACTCCAGTGAATCAAAGCAAGTTCAATATAATGCGGTAAGATTTTTTGGTTCCCGAGGATAGCGTTATATCGAGGTAGAGAAAAGGAAAAGGAGAAATAAATCAGTGAAGATCAGCAGAAAGGGGAAATATTGCTTATGAAAGTAAGTATCCTCTTCTTAAGAGCACTAGCACTAGTAGAAAAATAAATTAACACCGGAGATAACATTTAGATATTAAAAACAAGGCAAGAAACAGCTGTATATCTAATGTTGATTCCGGATGTGTAAAACCAAAATTATTATCCACCTTAGGGAGGTGGGAGAAACACTCCCTTTGCTCAGTCTTATGGGAAGAAAGAATCCCGTTTACTTTCCCAGTGTTTCCTGCTTCTATCAGTTATTTGTATATCGTCATGTACCCTACATGAGACATGTCAGCAAACAACTCAGCTACCCAATGTTTCTGAATAAGCAAGTCCAATATCAGCGCTGAAAGAATACATTTCTGCCTGTACGCAACTGTGGGTAAGGCAGCACTATTTGCCTTTTTGATTCACTAGTAATTCTCAAAAGAATTCTCACCAGAAAAGCAAAATTCCATTATTTGTTGCAGATTATATGAGGTTTCCCAATGGTGATAGTCACTTAACAGTGTCTACCCTCTACTTCTTCACCCACAGGCACACACCTTACCCATTGCCACAACTATTGTACACCATAGACCACACGCCAAAACCTTAACTCTACCCTCTAGGGATATCAGTCTTCCAGCATCTCCTTACCAAACTATCCCCTACGAACACAGCAGATCACCTCTCAATCTTTCCTTCTTCACATGGCCTTCTCCCAACTACTCTCAGTTGTGGATGTTTGGTGAGTTCTCTGTTAGTATTTTCATTGTCTAGGCAACACAGGTAAAAACAGCAACATATGGTTTTACTACTCTAAAGTTAGACAGACGTTGTTACTTAGATACTATGGCAATAGGCAAAATAGAAAAAATGATAAATGAGTGAATAGACACATAGAAAAGATTAACAGAAAGATCAGTACAAGTTTTATGGGGGAATTTGTATCCATGCACAGCAGAAAAGTTTGTCAAATCATGGTATGTTGTATGATGCTTCTCGCTATTAGTGTTAACTATTGTTGTTGATTTTCCTATTCATGAATTATGAAACACACAAGCCAGATTGCAGACCCTTCGAACTCATTCAGTATATAATTCAGCTGCATTTCACAGAGATTTATCCATAAAGAGTCAGCAGGGTCTGGGAGGCAGGAACTGTGGAGGGCCACTTTTGGGGGCCCCACAGGCCCAGAGTGGCCTGGGGGGGTGATTAGTGGGGGGCCAGGAGCAGGCTGCTCCACTTCCCCTCGCCCCGGTCCCAGCTCGGGGGAGGGGGATTGGTGAGAGCCAGGGACGGTCCTTTCCCCAACCCGAGTGACATGGCTGGAGCCAGGACAAGGGAAGCAGAGTGGGCTGGAACCGCGTCGCTGTGCTTCCCACCACCGGTGAGTGCGGGGGTCACTGGGGGAAGAGGTGGAATGAGGGCAGGCTAGGGGCAGAGCAGGGGGAAGGGTAAGAGCAGGGCAGAGGGAGTTGGCCGGGGCCCCACACCTCCTAGGGATGGCCCTGCCCCTTGCAGTGGGGGGCGGAGGGGGACCGGCCAAGGGATAGGACTGGTCACCAGGGGTGGTACTGCCGCGTATGCAGCTGCCTAGGACACCATGAAATTTGGGGCAATTTGGTGTCCCAAATTTCATGGTGCCCGACCCAGCTACATATGCTGTGTAAGCCTAAGGACAGCCCTAAGAGTCAGTCAAACTGGAGGGTTGGCTCAGGTTTTCTAAAATTCTGCCATCAGTGCCAAAAATGAATGCAACCAACTGTTGAAGGCTAGTTAGTTTTGCTGCAGCTTCCAGTCTTTCTTTAAAAGACATTCAAAAATGACAGGGAGCACAACCCTTGCAGATAGGTCTTGAAGCCTTCCAGGTTGGCAGAGGACATGAGGGACAGTTTGCAGAACAAGAATATGGTGTCCATTCACCTGCCACCTGGAAGTTAAATGTAACATGCCACCAGAATGTGAAGATGGAAATAATTCCTGGCACTCAACTTCCATTTCTTTTTGAAAGTGTATTTAAATCCTATTTGTACTCAAGACTTGTCAAGGAATTTCTCATTCATGTGGTTGGGGGAGGAAGAGATCTGGTCCTTCTAGTAGTTTATAAAGAGTACGTCTATACTTACTTCCTGGTCCGGATGTAAGCGATCGATCTTCTGGGATCGATTTATCGCGTCTTGTCTAGACGTGATTAAATCGATCCCGGAAGTGCTCGCCGTCGACACCGGTACTCCAGCTCAGCAAGAGGAGTACGCGGCATCGACGGGGGAGCCTGCCTGCCGCGTCTGGACCCGCGGTAAGTTCGGACTAAGGTACTTCGAATTCAGCTACGTTATTAACGTAGCTGAATTTGCGTACCTTAGTCCGAAGTGGGGGGTTAGTGTGGACCACTTCAAAGTGTCATGTACTTGTACATTGTATAAATAATTGTTAAAAAGGGATTTACTCACAGATGTTTAACATAATACATTGAATTTAATGATCATCAATAAGATTGAGAAATTAATTCCTAAAAGGCCAGAAAATTCAGAACCACGGATTCCCAAATCAGCCACGGGAATAACTCAGGTCCCTTGTACATACAAAATAGAAGAGGGCTGATTCAGATGCCAACAAGGTTATAATTCACAATTTAATCTTTTATCTGAATTTAGATCTAGCATCTGAACCAAAATGGCTGGAATCTCACCTCTTCTCTCTGCTAAAAGGAGCCACACTGGCTTTGTTTGAGGGCATGGGCGGAAGCCTATTAGCCAGCAAAGGAGTCCAGTCAGGCTTGGGAGCCTACTAGTACCTGTTATATCAGGGGTCGGCAACATTTGGCGTGCGGCTCACCAGAGTAAGCACCCTGGCGGGCCGGGCCAGTTTATTTACCTACTGACGTGGCAGGTTCGGCCGATTGCGGCCCCCACTTACCGCGGTTCGCCGTCCCAGGCCAATGGGGGTGGCGGGAAGCCGCGGCCAGCACATCGCCCGCGCCGCTTCCCGCCGCCCCCATTGGCCCGGGACGGCGAACCGCGGCCAGTGGGAGCCGCGATTGGCCGAACCTGCCGCGTCAGCAGGTAAATAAACTGGCCCGGCCCGCTAGGGTGCTTACTCTGGTGAGCTGCATGCCAAACATTGCCGACCCCTGTGTTATATGGACTCGTCTCTCGCCCATATTGGGGTCGCTGTGTGGGCTACTTCAGACCCAGGGCACTGGGAGACACAGGACTCAAGCTCCACAGAGACCCATTGTGAATAGGGAGCTTTTCTGCAGGAGCCTACCAACTGTTCTAGGGCTCCATAGGTTGATAACCCACTACCCCACAGTCCTCTACCCTTCCTGAGGATCAGCCAGGCCAGCAAGGAGCTCCTC
The DNA here is from genome assembly GCF_011386835.1 of Chrysemys picta bellii. NCBI lineage: Eukaryota > Metazoa > Chordata > Testudines > Emydidae > Chrysemys > Chrysemys picta. The sequence continues at coordinate 202,779,665 of NC_088792.1, forward strand.
TCTGCAGAGGAAAGAGTTTGGAAGACAGTGACACATTGTACACACTAAGAAGTCAAGGCAGTACGCACATTAAACATTGCCATTAAATATCCAACATTAAACCGCAGTTTCCACACTACTGCAGACAAGATCCACTACTGTGATATGTCAGGCACTGTGGTGTGGTGGTAGATGCTGGCTTTTTGAACTGGTAGCCATTCTTTTTTCAAACTCTCTAACCCTCATGCCTTGCTCAGGCAAAACTCCCATGAACCTCAATAGGAACCTGGCTAAAGAGTCTAAAATCAGACTCGTTGCAATTTGTAAGCCAGAACGGGGGAGGGTAGCGAGGGGCTGCTGTGTTAGCTCTATACCATTAATCTTTCACGGGCTGGTCCAGGCTGCTTTGCATTGCCATAGCAGCATGAAGCAGTAAACTGTGTTCAGGATCAGACCCTTAGTTTAGATAAAGCATTTAAAATCAAATCACTCTAAGTGTTATGTTACAATATTCAATGTACGATCACCTGAAAACACACACTTTGCTTTATAGTGGCCAAATTGACTGTTGTTGTCCAGCCAACTTAATTACATACTATGTAAATGAATCAGCTTCTCAACAGATTAAGCTTTCAGAGTCCAACACCCTTTCTTAGGGCCGTCTGTGTTATCTGTAGCTGTTAAAAATGCTATTAAACAAAACAAAATCTGTTGCTGGAATTTAAGGCAGTGGTTCTCAAATTATTCTCAAGGGACTGCCAGTGGCTTGCCGAATGCTTTTGTTTCATCCTGAAGGAAACACTCTGAGGACTTAGCTACACTTGCGAGTTAGTGCGCAATAAAGGAGCCCTCTTGCACACTAGCTCACTCCCCGTCCACACTGGCAAGGCACAGGGCTACAGCGCTGCTGGTACTCCACCTCGGTGAAAGCCATTTGCTGCGCCTTGGCTACAACGCCCGGGTGTCAGTGTAAACGAGGTGTTGCATTACTGCGCTCTGATCAGCCTCCGGAAATGTCCCATAATCCCCTTAAGTCAGGTGGCCACTCTTGTCATTGTTTTGAACTCCTGTAGGAATGCAGAAATGCCCTTTCAAAGCTCCGTTTCTGACAGCAAGCATGCAAGCCATTACTGTGGAATGCTGAGAGAGAGAGAGGGAGGCAGGCGGGGGGGAGGGGGAGGTCTGCTGCTGTCTGAACTTACAAGACAGCATGCTGATATGCTCAGCCCCCCCCCCCAAAACCCACTCTCTCTCCCTCCACATACACACAACACACTCCCCATCACACCCACCCCCCCATTTGAAAAGCATGTTGCAGCCACTTGCATGCTGGGATAGCTACCACAATGCATTGCTCTCTGTGGCCATTGCAAGAGCTGCTAATGTGGCCATGCCAGTGCGCTGTCAGCTGTCAGTGTGGACAGACTACAGCGCTTTCCCTACTGCGCTCCACGAAGGCTGGTTTAACTCAAAGCGCTCTACATCGGCAAGTGCTTGTTTCTCAGGGCATGGGTACAAAGTGTAGTGTTGCTAAGGGAAATGCCATAGAAATCCTCTTCTAACCAATGGCAGGATGAAAGTTAAAAACAAGTAGAGATTGGCTAAAGCTAACCAAATTATCTCATAGACCCCTCCATACAACCATTCAGCACCTAATCAGGTGCTAAGGATAGAATACTATGTTTTTCAGCAGTGTTCAACCCAGAGTCATGGAAGGTTAGACTATCTTTACAGCTTTGCTCTACAGTCAAAGAAATTGCCCCATGCAAGCAGCTGAATCAGGGTCAGTGCTACAGTGAAAAATTAAAGAAAACATGAAGTATGCAATTATGTGAGTCATACACAGCAAGTGCCCTTTGCTCCAATTCCTACAGTAACATACCAGACATTTGACCTCAACTTTGCTATATTATGAGCAAAGCAACCAGTGTGAATAGAATCCTTTTTAGCTATCTGTGCAGCTTTCATTGGGGGACAGTGTAGTCTCCCTAGTACTCACACAAAACACCCTTTATTACTATGCGAACAGAAGATTTATAGGACTCCAGGGAAAAATGTGCTGATCTCACTCAGTTCAAAGAGTAGGAGGGCATAGTCTTGATGGAGAAGTCAAGTCTATAATTTAGTATACTTTTAAGAGAGGGGAGGGCCCTCTTCTTTCTAGCACATTTAGACAATGGGACAAAGGGAAGGAAAGAAAATGATCAGTTAATGAAAGAAGAAAGATGCTTGCTCACAGTAGCAGCAAGTTTGTTGGCTTATAAATATAAAATCCTTATTCAATAAGAAGACTAGCAGAGAGGTTGCTGAAGTTGTTTTTGTTGTTGGCTTTTTTGTTTGTTTAATTGGAGGATGGAGATTACATAAATATCATTCAGTTGAGCTAGAATCCACTATTGGGATTTCTAGGAGATTAGCAGAAAGTGCTATTCAGGGGGGGGGGGGGGGGGGGGGAACACATCTTTTTTTTTTTTGCCAAGAGTTTTTTCCATGGATTTGAAAGAGACACCCACACTTCTGGCCCAGTAAGCTACGTATGGAAATTCATATTCCCAGTGCTGATATTGTGTTCCTGTGACCCAGGCTTTGTATTCATCATTGGCATATACTTAATTTATTTACAGACTGCATACGCAGAGCAAGTAAAATAAACCAGATCAGTGAGCAGCATATGTGAACACAGACCATTAGCACTAGCTAGAGCCAAAACCAATGCTCTAAATCACCCACATGGACCTCATGAAGTTGGCTGGCAGCATTCTGTAATGAAAAATGGGCAGGGGCGATTATTGTTGGTTCAAATTCACACACCAGCCAGACGCCTCTCTTAGGTCATGCAGGTAAAGATGCACACAGGACGAGGAGTGGGAAGGAAAGAGGGTCTGGGCACATTGAGAAGGATCAGACTTTTTAGCAAGTGTGACAATGCGGTTCTGGCGGGACCCAACTGAGAGTGCCAACTCAGGACAAATTGCTCAAACAGGGCAGTTACAGCCCAAGGCTGGGGTTTTTCCACCTCTAAGACAAACCAAACCAGCCAGACTAAGAGGACTTCGGTCTCACCCCACTGGCTAACCGCAAGTCTCACAAGCAATTTCCTTAGCCACTCCAGTTTCCCAGTATCACTACCAGTACCACTCGTTATGGGGACAAATGGTTATGAAAACCAATACCCAAATAAGAGAAAAAAGGTTCTCCTGATCCCAAAGGACCAAGCCCCAGACCCAGGTCAATATACAAATCAGATCTTCCCCACAAATCACGCTGTTGCCAATCCTTTAGAATCTAAAATCTAAAGGTTTATTCATAAAAGGAAAAAAGATAGAGAAACGAGTTAGAATTGGTTAAATGGAATCAATTACATACAGTAATTGCAAAGTTCTTGGTTCAGGCTTGTAGCAGTGATGGAATAAACTGCAGGTTCAAATCAAGTCTCTGGAAGACATCCCCCGCTGGGATGGGTCCTTAGTCCTTTGTTCAAAGCTTCAGCTTGTAGCAAAGTTCCTCCAGAGGTAAGCAGCAGGATTGAAGACAAGATGGAGACGAGGCATCAGCCTTATATAGTTTTTTCCAGGTGTAAGAACACCTCTTTGTTCTTACTGTGGAAAATTACAGCAAAATGGAGTCTGGAGTCACATGGGCCAGTCCCTGCATACTTTGCTGAATCTGAAGGCATATTTGCCTTCTCTCAAGGAGTCCATTGTATAGCTGATGGTCCTTAATGGGCCATCAAGCAGGCTAGGCAGAGCTAATCTCAGCTTGTCTGGGATGTCACCCAGAAGCATAGCATAAGTTTGCCATACAGACAGTATAGAGCCAATATTCATAACTTCAACTACAAAACTGATACACACATATAGACAGCATAATCATAACCAGTAAACCATAACCTTGTCTTAGACACCCCATTTGACCCCCTTTATACAAGATTTGGGTGTCACTACAGGACCTTAGTTGCAACAATGATCTATATGGTCCCAGTTTATGTCAATAACGTCACAGCAAGTATTAAAATGACATCACAAGTCAGAGGTAAGGGCGAGAGAACCATGAATGGATTCCACAGCCTAGCTAGAGAAGGAGAAGAGGGAAGGGTTGCTGCAGTCCCCACCACACAACCTAAGGTGAGGATCATGGCTACCAGGTCGCAGCCAGGAGCATAGAACATACATACACCCCTGGTAGCCACATATTGCAACTTCTCAGCCCCTTTCTCTATCTAGTTAGTGTCTTCTACCATGCCTATCACTACAGTATCTGAGCATACATATCCATGGTGGAGGGTTCTAGGAAGTCTGATGCATAACGAAGAGGAATGGGGAACCTCCAACTTACGGTGTGCAATTGGGTAGTGGAGCCCCTAGGGCAGGGTGGCATAGGACAGGGTAGACATTTTACATAGTTAAGGGGAAAGGCATTGAGGGATAGAAACCAATACGCAGGGTTTCAGAAAAAGATGAACTCTTCCAAAATGCCTCTGACCAGTCACCCCTTCCCCCCCATATGTTAGGGGTGAGGGATGGGATCTCTTTCTGGCCATTGTAATTGGATAAGTGAAGTTTTGGAGTATGGAGGCTGGAAGTTTCACTTATCTTAATTAAAAAAACATTTTTTAAAGAGAATGACCATCTTCCTCTCCCTGCACATACTAAGGATTGGCAATTGCTCCCACCTCTGACAAGAGATCTTGGGGCAGTTTCTGCTCTGTGCTACACACTAACTAGAGCCACTTCCAGACTCCCAATTCTGAGGGCTAGCCCTCGCCCCCATGCAATGAAGAGCTCCACCAGATTGCTGTAAGTTATGCCACAGGCTAGATTCTATGTCAATGGTGGAGCAGAGCTGCACCATGCCCACTCTCCACCCTGGAAGCAGAGAGTGGGAGCAGAGGCACAGGGTCCATCAGCACTGCACACTCCTTATGGTGACATGTAGCGTACACACACAGCATGCCCCCCTCCCCAGCAAGGGTATAAATAGCGGTGGAGGCACTGTTTCGGCCAGTAAAGATACAGCTGACTCCTTACAGTATGTAGCCTACACAGCTTTCTACATGCCCAAGCAGTGCCTCCCCTGTCTATTTTCAGCAGTGTAGTGCCCTGTGGTCTCCCCACTGCCTGAGCCTTTTACTGCAACGTGTAGCTACATATACCCATCAGTGGTGTGCAGACTAAACAACAGTTCCTCTATGCCAGGGGAATTTGTGGCTGGATTACAACTCCTTTGTGTTGCCTAAGTGGCACAACAGGGTTGTAACTGATCTTAAAAATTTGCTCCATACATCCTTGATTATTTCTGTGTACAAAACAAACAAACCCTTCCTTAAGATGCATAGAGTACTTAACACCATTAACTAGTACCTGAGCAAGAATTAACATCATGTTAGAAATAGAGAGAGCACGCACGCAAGTTGAATGCCAGGAATTTCAAAGCTAAGCTTCAAGTTAAAAGTTAATTGCAACACCTTATTGAACCCCTTGTCCTCTTCTGAATGGGGGAAAAAAACCTTTTGCCATGTTCAATTTCTTCCCTCTCTCTGCTCTGGACTGTTGTAACTTCTTCAAAAAGAAAAATCCCCAAACAAGATCTGACAAGACATTCTTCTACCTTTTCCCTTGGTGCTTCCCCGCCCCTTCACTGAATCAGAGATCTCACATCTTCTCTTTCTTCCTGTAACCCCTCCACCTGCCACTGAAACCTCATTCCATCCCCCCCCGTTCTCACCCTCCTAACTTCTCCCTCTCCTGTTTCATTCTCTTCACAATACAAGCATGCTTTAGTCTCTCCCATCTAAGATGGCCCATCATTGATCCCATTTACCTTTCCTATCACAACCCTGCCGCCCTTCACCTCTAAGCTCACTGAACATTCCTATCAGCAAACAGAGTCTGGAGTTCCTTTCCTCCAATTACATCCTAGACCAGGGGTCGGCAACCTTCGGCATGCAGCTCGCCAGGGTAAGCACCCTGGCGGGCCGGGCCAGTTTGTTTACCTGCCGCGCCCACGTCCGCAGGTTCGGCCGATTGCGGCTCCCACTGGCCGCGGTTCACCGCTCCAGGCCAATGGGGGTGGTGGGAAGCGGTGAACCACGGCCAGTGGGAGCCACGATCGGCCGAACCTGCGGATGTGGGCGCGGCAGGTAAACAAACTGACCCGGCCCACCAGGATGCTTACTCTGGTGAGCCGTCTGCCAGAGGTTGCCGACCTCTGTCCTAGACCTTTGCTGATCTGGCTGCCACCTACTTTATTCTACTGCAGCAGTTCTCAGGGGTCCCAACCCCATTGGATTTGCTGGGACCTGTGGCTGAAGCCTGAGCCCCGCCCCCTGCTCCCCAGGCTCTGGCCCTCTCCTGGGGTCATGTAGTAACTTGGGGTCACAGTGCAATGAAGTTTTAAAACCCTGCTCTACTGAAATGGCTCAAAAAGTCTCTTCCTGGATAAATCTCAGAACCATCTTCCTCCACCTCAACCTGCTGGTTGACTGTTTCAAAGCCAGCCATGCTCTACTTGAAAAATCTTGTTCTCCCTTGCCTTTTGTGACTGTCTTCTGCTGGGTCTTCTCCTACCTCTCTAGAATCCGCTGAAGGAGCAATTATTCATCCCCACCCTGTCTATGGAGATTGTGCATCATCCCTGGCCCTCACTTCTGCATTATCTCCGTGTTTGACTGAGATCATACAAAGTTTGAGCCAACATTTTCACACTGATGGCTCACAAATCTTTTCTCCGCTCTGGATCTGCCTCTTTCTATCCAAATTAGAATCTCAGCCTCTCTTTCTGACATTTCTTTGTGGATGCTCCGATGTCAATCCAATCCAAGCTCAGCCTGGCCAAGACTGAGCTGTTGATTTCTCCCATCTCTCAGTCACTGGAGACATCACTGTCACTCAGGCCCATAACCAGAGCATCATCTTAGACTCAGCCCTCTCCCTATGCCCACACATCCAGGCTCTGTTTAAATCTTGCCACTTCTTCCTATACCAGATCTGGCCTTTCCTCCGTCCACACATCTAAAACTCATCCACGTCCTCATTCTCTTGCATCTCAATTACCGAGTCTTGTCCTCCCTTCTAATTCTGTTCGAAAAATTTGCCTGGCTTGTTGTTTCCACCATGTCACCCCACTTCTTTGTATCCAGCCACAGGATCACGATTTTCCATAACGCCAAACACAAACCCCCTTATTTTCACTTTTAAGCCACGAAGGGCCTTAGCCTCGTCTTATTTATCTTTTAGATGGTCTGAGCCATTGTCCCCCACCCTCCATTCCAGCAACAAGGCCAGCCTCCATTGGTCAAAATGTTCCAAACACATCTTAGCACGTTCTCCCCACCCCGAATCATGGACATAGCGCCCCATAAAAATTTGCATTTTCCTCCTTCAGATATCACCTTAAAATCCATCTCTGATGTGATGTCTTAAAATAAATAAATAAATAAATCTCTTGAGAATGACCAGGTAATTAGTGTTCTGTGACCACAGTTTATTACACTTAAAATGATCTCATTATTGTAGGATACGGGGAGGGATGCAATGATGGGGATAGAAGTGAAGCCCTATTCCCAGCACTGGGAGATGGGGATACATACTTCGAACTCCTGGGTGCTGGTGATGGGGCAACAGACCGTGGTTCGCTGCAGGGTATGCGCCACAGCTCAAGCCCAGCCACAGGAGAAGAGGGCTGCAGCGGCGGGAGAGGCGCGTGCCATGAGCCCTCAACAGCCGCCTGCTAGGCGTGCTGCTTCATCCCCTGCCCTTCCCCAGCCAATGGGAGTTGTGCCTGCAGGCTGGGCAGCACACGGACCCCTTTGGCCGCTGCCCGTAAGCCTAGAAGCCGGATATGCCAGTTGCTTCCCGGGAGCTGCGTGGCACCGAGGCTAGCAGGGAGCCTGCCAGACCCGCTGCGTGGCACCGCCAACTGGCTAGTCAATGGCCTGGTCAGCAGTGCTGACCAGAGCCACTAGGATTCCTTTTCGACCGGGTGTTCTGATTAAAAAAAAAAACAAAAAAAACCACACAGACACCTGGTCACCCTAGTTGTATCCACCTGTGGCCTGTTGTCTTTTACCTAAGTCATAAGCTCTTATGGGTTGAGACCATCCCTCTGTTATAGGTCTGTACAGTGCCTGGCACAATGGGGCTGGGTCCTCTAGGCACTGCTGCAACGCAGATGGCAACCACCACTACTGTCTATTTGGTGCATTGCAATAGGTGATTTAGTTCCATAGTTTAGCACCAGGGGGTAGTGGTTGGGTGCAAATGTTTATTTGGTGGGAAGGTTGAGAGTCTAGTGACGGGAGCTAGAATTAAGGTTGTTTATGGATTTCCTGGACTTCCAAATTTTTTTTTTTTTTTTTAAACTTTAGCTTTAAACTTTGAATTCCAAGCACTGGGTTGATATGGTGTCCGACCTTGGTTGTGCTGGTGTGTGCGAGTTGCTGCCACAACTCTGGAATTGTCCAGAGTTCAGCCCTCTTAGTTCTCTTCTTCAGCATTAAGGTTGAGTCAGGCTCTCAGCAGGGGATTTGAACTCGCCCTATTCAGTAATAATGTTTGACTTATTGTTACAAAAAAAAGCTATGGTTCCTCAGAGCTACCCTTGTGGATAAAAGGCTAACTGTAATGTCTTGGAAAAAACCCTAACTCTTCCTGATATAAATCACTGGAGTAGTAATTTATTGGAAACTGCCAAATATGAACAAGTCACGTATACGAGACTAAACAAACTAATATTTTATGAAGAGACTTTGCTGCCATTTAGTGAACTATACACAAGGTCATCCAGGGAAACCACAACGCATAGCCTGGGGATTAGTATTCTCAGTTTTATTGAGATCTCTTACAAATCAGTGTTAAAAGTGTCTCATGATTAATACACATATTGGTTTTCCTCATCAAGATAGAGTCTCAACTGCATATTCCTGTAGTGGCTAGTTGTCTGTGGGTCAATCTTTCTGGTCTCTCATCTTAAACCACACTTCAATGTTTTTTTCTAAAAGATACGGTCTAAGAATTATTTTAGGAAAGTTCAATGGCCTGTGTCATATAGCAGGTCAGGCAAGATGAATGGTCCCTTCTAGCCTTGGAATCTGTGAATCTCCTTTCTGTCTTTAGCCCTGGTCCTGCAAAGAAATTTATGGGGACAGATTCTTGAACTCAAACAAAGTCTCACTGAGGTCACAGACTTGGCCAGCCCACACAGCTCCCCAATTGGTTCTCAAAGAAAATCCACTTGTCAGACTTCCCACAACATCTCCACCTTACGCACACAAAAACACAAGCCCAATTCCCTGATGATTGGAGGAAAAAGGGAGAGATCCGTATACCTTTGGATGCATTACAATCATGACTTTTTTGTATTATGGTACTACCCAAAGGCCCCCAGTGAGGATTGGGAATCCATTGCACTAGGCCCTGTACAGACACAGGAAGATACTGTCCCTTTGCCAAAAAGAGGACACCTTGATATTTTTAGGGTGGTGGGGGGTAAGAAGGGGAAAATATTTTGATTTGGACTTCGATTGGGTTGTAGAATTCTTGTACTAATAATATGCTTGAATACTTCCATTATTTCTGTGTGCTGGCAGTGTTTGCTCTTTTCTGAATATTTTTTTTTAAAGTTTCTGCCCCTCATTAAAAAAACCCAACAACTCAGGATGTGCCACCCTTCGCCAATAATATTACTTGCCGAGTGCTTAGGAATTTTACTGATGTGGGGTTGGGAGAGACTCCAGAGGTGGCTCGAGCCTCCATCTTGCCCTTTTCTACTTTATATGTCCCTTCTTGAATTAGGGGTTGTGAGAATGTTTTGTACCTTTCTGCTGATGATCCATGTGCCTTTTCCCCCCCTTTAGCAAACCATTTGAGCTGGTTTGTGTGAATTACTAGAAGAACACACACAACAGCTGTCGATAAAGTTAGGCCTTCAGAAAATAGCCATTACATAGCACTAGCATCAGTGACTTGTGATGCTAGAGGAAGTTCAAGCACTGCTTATGGGAATCAGTAAGCAGTCAGGGCAGCATCCAAGGTCAGTTCTAGCATATTGGTACCTGGCACAGTAGACATTCAGTTAACGCCAGCGTTGGTGGTGACTGGGGGCTGGAATGGTCAGGCATTTGCTGCTTTTTCCAAAAGCAGCATAATCTCCCCAGATGCATCTGATTATGGGTCAAATCCTTCATTCCTCTCTGTGCACATGCAAGGTCCAAAGTACAGTGTAAGGAGCAGGAACTCCGCATTTAGGAGGCTGGAAAGTGGAGAGCCCATGCAAGAGACTATCTTTCCCTACACTCTGTTTAGGGAAGCTTTGCTGAGGCTCTCTAAGCAAAAATGCGGGGAAGTTCTGGAAGTAGCAGGAGAATGGTGGGGATGCAGTACAGATGCATAGGGCCAAAATTACCCCAGGAATTAGGAAGCTGCAAGCACCAGGCCTCCTCAGCCTGTTCCACATTCTGTTCCTCATCCTTGGAGGCACTTCCCTGCATTTCAGCCATAACTGTTCTACCTTTTATTGGAGTGGTACAAGCCACTGAAGAAATGACAGTGGGGAAATCTTAGAGTCTGAATGGGATAGGGTGACAGGACAGCCAGCATTTCAGGGTCTGGAAAATACGCAGCCCTGCAGCTGCAAGGACACACTAGAAATTCACTGCACATCAGCAGATCACTGCTGCTGGACATCACTGAAACATGCTGCTCTATAGGCTTTCACTTTTAATTCCAACTACTGTCAATATTTCTTCTCTTGTAGTTGAAACTCAGTTTTATTACTTTAATACAGAACTGGAAATTCATCCTGACAGAGCATAATGCAGTACAAGGTGGTTCTTTACCTTCCAAGTTAAAATTGCTATTGAAATACAGGCGTTTGTCATATCATAGATTATAGGACTGGAAGGGACCTCGAGAGGTCATCGAGTCCAGTCCCCTGCCCACATGGCAGGACCAAATACTGTCTAGACCATCCCTGATAGACATTTATCTAACCTACTCTTAAATATCTCCAGAGACGGAGATTCCACAACCTCCCTAGGCAATTTGTTCCAGTGTTTAACCACCCTGACAGTTAGGAACTTTTTCCTAATGTCCAACCTAGACCTCCCTTGCTGCAGTTTAAACCCATTGTTTCTGGTTCTATCCTTAGAGGCTAAGGTGAACAAGTTCTCTCCCTCCTCCTCATGACACCCTTTTAGATACCTGAAAACTGCTATCATGTCCCCTCTCAGTCTTCTCTTCTCCAAACTAAACAAACCCAGTTCTTTCAGCCTTCCTTCATAGGTCATGTTCTCAAGACCTTTAATCATTCTTGTTGCTCTTCTTTGGACCCTTTCCAATTTCTCCACATCTTTTTTAAAATGCGGTGCCCAGAACTGGACACAATACTCCAGCTGAGGCCTAACCAGAGCAGAGTAGAGCGGAAGAATGACTTCTCGTGTCTTGCTCACAACACACCTGTTAATGCATCCCAGAATCATGTTTGCTTTTTTTGCAACAGCATCACACTGTTGACTCATATTTAGCTTGTGGTCCACTATAACCCCTAGATCCCTTTCTGCCGTACTCCTTCCTAGACAGTCTTTTCCCATTCTGTATGTGTGAAATTGATTTTTCCTTCCTAAGTGGAGCACTTTGCATTTGTCTTTGTTAAACTTCATCCTGTTTAACTCAGACCATTTCTCCAATTTGTCCAGATCATTTTGAATTATGACCCTGTCCTCCAAAGTAGTTGCAATCCCTCCCAGTTTGGTATCATCCGCAAACTTAATAAGCGTACTTTCTATGCCAATATCTAAGTCGTTGATGAAGATATTGAACAGAGCCGGTCCCAAAACAGACCCCTGCGGAACCCCACTCGTTACGCCTTTCCAGCAGGATTGGGAACCATTAATAACAACTCTCTGAGTACGGTTATCCAGCCAGTTATGCACCCACCTTATAGTAGCCCCATCTAATTTGTATTTGCCTAGTTTATCGATAAGAATATCATGCGAGACCGTATCAAATGCCTTACTAAAGTCTAGGTATACCACATCCACCGCTTCACCCTTATCCACAAGGCTCGTTATTCTATCAAAGAAAGCTATCAGATTGGTTTGACATGATTTGTTCTTCACAAATCCATGCTGGCTGTTCCCTATCACCTTACCACCTTCCAAGTGTTTGCAGATGATTTCCTTAATTACTTGCTCCATTATCTTCCCTGGCACAGAAGTTAAACTAACTGGTCTGTAGTTACCTGGGTTGTTTTTATTTCCCTTTTTATAGATGGGCACTATATTTGCCCCTTTTCCAGTCTTCTGGAATCTCTCCTGTCTCCCATGACTTTCCAAAGATAATAGCTAGAGGCTCAGATACCTCCTCTATTAGCTCCTTGAGTATTCTAGGATGCATTTCATCAGGCCCAGGTGACTTGCAGGCATCTAACTTTTCTAAGTGATTTTTAACTTGTTCTTTTTTTATTTTATCCGCTAAACCTACCCCCTTCCCATTAGTATTCACTATGTTAGGCATTGCTTCAGACTTCTCGGTGAAGACCGAAACAAAGAAGTCATTAAGCATCTCTGCCATTTCCAAGTTTCCTGTTACTGTTTCTCCCTCTTCACTAAGCAGTGGGCCTACCCTGTCTTTGGTCTGCCTCTTGCTTCTAATGTATTGATAAAAAGTCTTCTTGTTTCCTTTTATTCCCGTAGCTAGTTTGAGCTCATTTTGTGCCTTTGCCTTTCTAATCTTGCCCCTGCATTCCTGTGTTGTTTGCCTATATTCATCCTTTGTAATCTGTCCTAGTTTCCATTTTTTATATGACTCCTTTTTATTTTTTAGATCGTGCAAGATCTCGTGGTTAAGCCAAGGTGGTCTTTTGCCACATTTTCTATCTTTCCTAACCAGCGGAATAGCTTGCTTTTGGGCCCTTAATAGTGTCCCTTTGAAAAACTGCCAACTCTCCTCAGTTGTTTTTCCCCTCAGTCTTGATTCCCATGGGACCTTACCTATCAGCTCTCTGAGCTTCCCAAAATCTGCCTTCCTGAAATCCATTGTCTCTATTTTGCTGTTCTCCCTTCTACCCTTCCTTAGAATTGCAAACTCTATGATTTCATGATCACTTTCACCCAGGCTGCCTTCTACTTTCACATTCTCAACTAGTTCCTCCCTATTTGTTAAAATCAAGTCTAGAACAGCTTCCCCCCTAGTAGCTTTTTCAACCTTCTGAAATAAAAAGTTGTCTCCAATGCAGTCCATATCAGGCTAGTTCATACAGGAGCATCAGTTTGAAGGAATGCTAGCTTCCACTCTGTTTAGTGTAATAGGTGTTTTTCATGAGTAACTACCAAAAAATTTTATATTGACCTTATGCAGAAGATAAAAGCCATTTTAATGCGAGGTTGCAGTGATGGAAACCAACTGCTCTGGAGAATAAAGTTTGCCAACCATGTTCTATAGGATATAATGAATTGGTTAGTATTGGTGTACAACTGCTCTCCAATGGCCATAAGTAGAACTGTGCCGTCATGAGTCATAGGCCCTATAGCAATAGTTAATGGGGATTCTCCTTTATCTTTAAAGGCAGGAGTGTGTGCATTGTGAGTAGGATCCAAGTCTCTCTCACCTTAGAATTTATTAAAGGATGCTTACTTATTCTGTTGCCAAAAAAAGAGACTATGGCAAGGGATAGCACCTAGGGTTTTAAAATATCTACATTTACAATAAATGCCTATATTATACTGACATTAAATCACATTCACTAAATAAATACAGTTCACACACATAGCATGGGTTTTGGGGGCTGACACCCGATTCCTATAAAAACTCAGCTTAGTTTAAAAGGGACACCCTCAATTTACAAGCAATCTTGCAAGTATCCTGATAGTACTAAATAGAAGAGAAGCCTGCAGAAAAAAACCTCTCTCTCTATTTTTCCGGTTTGTTTACTTTAAACATTTGACAGCACTTTGTGTAGAGGTAGTTACACAATTCTCCTGTGTAGGCCTAGTCCCTAAACCAGCAAATATTTAACTCTATGCAATGGGAGTAATGTTTCACGTGCAAGTAAATTTTTAATGTTTGAAGGGAATTATTTAAAAAACAAACCAACCTCATCTCAGGACATACTACTTAACAGGTGAGTCAATTTAGAAGAACTCTAGTTGTCAGAATCCGTTTCACAAACCGAAAGAGGTTGGGGTGAGAGGGAAGACTGTAAAGAAGTTGGCTACTACCTTTTTTCAAAGCTATTGAATATAAAACAGACAAGCAAAAACAAATGAACTAGGACTTTTTGCTATGACAACAGGCTGTTCCAAGAGGTGACCATAGGTGTATTATAAGAAACCTCAGTGCTATTCATTGTGTTCCAAGGAAACCAAGCCACTGAGATTAAAAAGATTTCATAAACATTGATGCCCTATGGAACAGCCATCCATCCTATGGCAGAGATCAGATGCAGAATATGCGGGGGGGAGAGGGGAGAAGAAGCAGGAAATACAAATCCTAATAGAACATACGGTGCAGACAGAAATACAAATGCAACATTAACTACTACAAACATGGCAGCCAGGCAAACTAGATATACAAGGTGCACAGCAATTACCAAAACACATTTACTCCAAATGCAGTGAAGTGGAACGAAGCCGGGTTGGCTCAGGGTAGGGGGGGGGGACCGGCTGTGCTCCCCAGGAGTGCCAGCAGCAAGGGACTATAGAGCAACAGAAGCAGGTCTACTGTGGTCCTACTCCCCCCTTTTAAAGCTGCAGTACTGAGCTATACCGAATCACAAAGGGTTCAATCCTGTGCCTGCTGAAATCAGTGGCCCTTTTGGCCTCAACAAGATCAAGATCAGGCCCCAAATGTTTCAACTTATCCAGTTCAGTGCTGGACTTCAATAAATGCACGGGCTAGGCACAGGGAATGTACAAGTTCAGTAAGGACCTACTGAATATTTTAAAACTCTGTATTTTAACACCTCAGACAGTTCTGAAGTTAGCATCTTTCTAGTCTATGATGCCACTTAACCTCTCAATAGCCCCCAATCCACTTATTTGGACAGATGGCTAAATCACATTTGGAGTTTCTAGACCAAGCTATGACACTGAGATAGGACATTCCAAAAAGAAAACTTTAAAAAGGACTTCTCAAAGAGAGAAGACAGGCATTTTTCAAATTCCTATATCCAGATCCCTTTGTCAGAGTGACTGCAACATCACAGTTACAAAGAGTTCCTCTCCAGCAGGAAAGATTTCAGGCAGAAATTAAAGAAAGAGGGAGTGAATTGGGTTACATAAAGAGAAAATGAGTTACAATTAGACAGCCAAGCCTACAGCAGTGGATAATAGTACCTATAGAGGAAAATTCCTTTTGACTGTACTAAGAGCAGAGCTGGGTCTTTAAATATGGAGTCATGACTGCAACTCCAGAACAAGTGTTAGTGTTAAATATTAGGAGCTTGATTGGGACTTTGATTACATTTCCACATGTACAATTCCTTCCTGGGCTCCCCAAACCTTCAGTCTAGGCAAACAGATGCCTGAGTGCCTGCTGGAGCAGGTGAGCCAGGAATGGTCAGAGCCAAGATTTGACTACCAAACATACCGATGACAGAGACACATGGCACGAGGGGAGGATCATAATTTGCTGTTGGTACATCCCAGCAAGAAGCTACTTACTTCCCTCTCAGGGCAGAGGCAAGCAGGGTAGGAGCTGTGAACCAGAGGGATGCCTCTGCGTCACTTGTTCATCACAGATGTCGAAGGTCACAGTACAGCCCTAGGTGAACGGGGCCTACAGAGAGCAGAGATGTTTTTAAAATGCTCAGCCAAGCTTATTACCTGTGGCCATATCTGTTCTCCAGTCAGTGAAGCAATGTTAACAGTAATGTCTGCTCTGAGAGCAAAGCGGCCATGCATAGCCCAATCTGCCAAAAATCAGATGAACCTGAGCATCTGCGTTTGCAATCCCCACTCTCCCATAAAAGACAACGGTCAGACAGAAAACATGTGTTTCATATTTGTGAATCTCCGTGAATTATAGTAAGGGAACAGAATTGGAGCAACTGCTGCCACTAGGCTGTTAAACATTAATTTACTAATCAATTACTATCACATGCGAGACTTCTTCAGTTATTTCCATAGTTTCTCACAGCACTGAAACTGATTGCAGGCTCTTGTATCTCCTTGGAGGGGGGAGGGGGAAGGCAACATTAAGTGTGTATGGGACCATGAGGCAAGGAGATTAAGGGACCTCCAAATGTCAGACCATTCAAAGTATGAGGAGAAATCACTGCATCATTAGCGTCTGGAGTCCCCCAAGCTATATCGCCATTCGTCTTTCTGCTAATTTGGTACAGTAGACCCTGCATTATTCACATAAGGAATCTCAACCTGCGCAAATAGCCTGACCGACTTCAGAGGGACTCCTCGCATGTAAGGATTCCTCATGTGAATAATAGGTTTGATGTGAAAGACACACAAGCTTGATAATGTTTTGCACAAGAGCCTGTGGACTATAGAGCCTAGTGGTTCCTGGATACGTTAGACAGACATTAAAAATGCATATGTTTAAAAAAAAAAAATTTTACCCAGCTCTACCATCTGGCTTGAGCAGTTGGCTGATCTTCTCTTTGCATCCAGACAAAGGAAAAAGATACTCCAAAGGAAAGTCTGCTTTGCAACTAAGAGTTTAAGGAAATGCTAGTAAGTATTTTATCTTTATTTTTCTTGTAACCACTGACTTTTATGCCTCATTACTTGAACTCACTTAAAAATCTCCCTTTGTAATTAATAAGCTTGTTTTACTTTTTAATCCAATCCAGCGGGTCTAAATTGAAGTCTCTGGACAATTATTTAAGGTGATAAGCCAGAATATTATTCCCTTAAAAGGGAATAATAGACTTAATATACTGTACTCTCTAGGAGTACATACATTTCTGGGGAAAGATCTGGGACTGAAGGGGTGTCTAAATTAGCTGTTACCACACAAGAAAGATCTTGGAGTCATTGTGGGTAGTTCTCTGAAAACATCTGCTCAATGTGCAGCGGCAGTCAAAAAAGCGAACAGATTGTTAGAAACCATTAGGAATGGGATAGATCAAGGATCGGCAACCTTTAGCACTCGGCTCGCCAGGGTAAACCCGGCCTGGCCCGCCAGGGTGCTACCTGCCACGTCCGCAGGTTTGGCCGATTGCAGCCCCACTGGCCGCGGTTCGCCGCTCCAGGACAATGGGGGTGGTGGGAAGCAGCAGCCAGCACATCCCTCGGCCCGTGCCGCTTCCCGCCGCCCCCATTGGCCTGGAACGGCGAACCACAGCCAGTGGGAGCTGCGATCGGCCAAACCTGCAGACGCATCAGGTAAACAAACTGGCCCGGCCTGCCAGGGTGCTTACCCTGGCGAGCCACGTGCCAAAGGTTGCCAACCCCGGGATAGGTAATAAGACAGTAAATATTACAATGCTGCTATATAAATCCATGGTACGCCCGCACTTTGAATACTGCATGCAGTTCTGGTCACCCCCATCTCAAAATGGACATATTACAAATGGAAACAGTTCAGAGAAGGGCAACAAAAATGATTAAAGGTATGGAACAGCTTCCATAGGAGAAGAGATTAAAGAGACTGGGACTGTTCAGCTTGGAAAAGAGAGATGACTAAGGAGGGCTATGATAGAGGTCTATAAAACCATGAATGGTGTAGAGAAAGCATAAGGAAGTGTTATTTACCCCTTTACATAAAACATAAGAACCAGGGGTTACCCAATGAAATTAATAGGCAGCAGCAGGCTGAAAACAAACAAAGGAAATACTTCTTTTCAGAATGCACATTCTACCTATGGAACTCATTGCCAGGAGATGTTGTGAAGGCCAAAACTGGAAGTTCAAAAAAGAATTAGATAAGTTCATGGAGGATAGGCTCATCATTGGCTACTAATCATAGAATCATAGAATATCAGAGTTGGAAGGGACCTCAAGAGGTCATCTAGTCCAACCCCCTGCTCAAAGAAGGACCAATTCCCAGCTAAATCATCCCAGCCAGGGCAAAAGTCTGCTTCCCTGACTGGGAATCTAGGTGGTCAGGATGGGGTTGACTCTGACTGCCAGATGCTGTGGCTGGATGACACAGGATGGATCACTTTGATGATTGCTCTGTTCATTACTTTTGAGGCATCGGGCATTGGCCACTATCTGAGGACAGGATGCTGGGCTAGATGGACCACTGAAAATTACTGGGTTCCTTCTCACTGCCTGGGGGACATGAAGGCGGGGGGTAAAAAGGTGAGAAGGTAAAGCAGAGTGTGAAGGGGAAAAAGATAAATATAATGTAGAAGACGGCTAGTAAGACAGGGAAAAAAAAAAAAAAAAAAAAAACACGAGATCAAAAATCCCTTCAAAGATATACAACTCTTATCCAAACTGAAATAGAACCCATGTCCAGAATATATACAAGGGGATAGCCTCGCCTCATTATCTCTCTCTCTCTCTCTCTCTCTCACACACACACACACACACCCCATCCATTTGGCCTATAATGGGATTCCCTTTAACTTTATATGGGGGGGGGGGGGGAAATCATACAATATCAATGGAGGGCCTGGTTTCTGCACCATTCACCAAAAAGGGGAGGGGGAGAGAAAATTAATGTCTAAACTTAAGAACAAGTATATGGTGGATATATGAGAAAGTTGTTTAAATAATCTTATTCTAACCTAACTGGATTATTTGCAGAACAGTTGTGCCTAAATGTTACCCCCAGAGCCTTGCCCATGCTGGATTATATAGTGTGAATGCCATTGCCCAATAGTATCAACAGCAATGTAAAACCAACACAACATTTATTTTAAACTCCTTTAAAAAAATAAAAAAGGAGAGAACCTGAACTAATAATATTGAATAAACAAGTGAGTCTCATAATAAAACATTCTCAGTCGTTTGATGAAGCATAACCAGTGATGATAATTATTCTTGGATAGGATTTTAGGAGATCAGATTTCTTTACAGTTGAGGAATTAAACAGTCATCATTAAACAATGTAATGAAGATCTCAGGTTAGATCTAGTATCTCTTGTAAGTGTACTGTACATTTAGGGCAAATGAGTTGACTGTTTCCAGGAATACTGTTAACCCAAATTCTAGGAAGTTAGGAGGGGATGAAACAAAGTAAAGTCATTGAGGGTGAGTAGGGAGGAAGAAGAGAGAGGAACGAGTTGGAAAAGATCCCTGGAGGTAGAGTGCCTTAGGGCACGTCTTCACTACCTGCTGAATCGGCGGGTAGCAATCGATCTATTGGGGATCGACTTATCGCATCTTCACTAGACGCGATAAAAATCGATCCCCGATGGCTCTTCCGTCGACTCCGGAAATCCACTGCGGCAAGAGGCGGAAGCGGAGTCAATGGCGGCACGGCAGCGGTCGACTCGCCGCCATTCTCACAGCCAGGTAAGTCTACCTAAAATACGCCACTTCAGCTACGCTATTCACGTAGCTGAAGTGGCGTATCTTAGGTTGACACCCCCCCCCCCCGTAGATAAAAAGGCCTTGCTGATCCACAGGTGTAACGAGTCCCCAGGTCTAGTTAAGTGATTTGCTTAGAGTCAGGATCTCAAAGGTGGATGTGTTCCTAGCGCACTGGAATCACAAGGGAGTAGGGTAGATGCTTCCTGTGCACTGGAATCATGGGGAGGCGAGGTAAGGTAGCTACTTTGCTTGCATCTGTGTCAAAACTGTAACACACTAACCCGCTAACACCAGCAAGAACTCATAACTATTTCCTGCATCCAGATGGAGGAGCCAAACCTCAAATCGAAGAGGAGATCTTCTTCCCCACCCCTTTGCTCTTCAGCTGTCTCCCTCTGTTGGGGAAACTGGGGAAGTTCAAAGAAAGGAAACAAGCAGAAGGGAGGAGACAAAATATTGTGTTGGCTCTGTACCATTGTTGCTAAATGAAGAGCTGAATTCCAGCCCTGATCTGGTGAAGTTGTTTTAATGCATCCCATCTGCATATTCTGCAGGGGTCTTTTGACGTAGTGGGATCAGATACCTTTCAGCTTCCTCTGCTATCATAAAACTAAACATCTTGGCCTCCTTTTTAACTTTGAAAGGAGCGGGGAAGGAAATAAAGTAGTCTAAACCTTTTGGCTAGGACTCTTGAGCTATTGAATTTAGTCCTCTTTTCCATCACATCCTAGCTATAACCCAGGAAAATCGTCAGCCTGTGTCCCTTCCATGCTAGACGTTTAAGTTCACAGGCTTTTTAAAGAATGAGTTCCTTAATACTGTATTTTAAAAATCTTACAATTATGGGCTGGAGCTTTGCAATCAGAGAGGGCTTTTGTGCTAGGGTGTGGTTGGCTCTCAATATCGAAGTTCTGATAGGGAAGAGAGACAAAAGCATGGGCAATATCGTGGCTAAAAATTCTACAGGCCTCTTTTTCCAGCCATTCAGGGTTGGAAAACTCAGATTGTTTATCCTTGATCTTCCTTTGATATCACTAACCTTCTCCTGCAGTGTTTCAATAGCACTTGTCCGTTGCTCTGAGGTGTTCATTGTGACCTCTAGCAAAAAGATTCTATTCTCAGCTTCTTCTAGTCTTGATGCCAAGCCTTGCAAATTAGCTTGATGCGTTCTAGTAATTTGTTGGATCTTCAGATATTTTTCCTCAAGATAGTCTGCGCTCTTGAGTTTTTTAGCCATAGTTTCACTCTAGCCTCAGAAGGGCAAGTTCTCCCTGATCAGCCATCTTGGCTGCAGGAGGGCTGTCTGACAGCATCTCTTTCTTAGGATTTTGTGGGAAGTCTGGTGATGAAGAAACATCCATAATGGCATCAAATTAGGAGAAAAGAATAGTAGAATAATGTCTGAGCTAAACTAAACTGCTAAAGATAGTTAAGTCCAAAGCAGACTGTGAAGAACTTCAAAAAGATCTCACAAAACTAAGTGATTGGGCAACAAAATGGCAAATGAAATTTAATGTGGGTAAATGTAAAGTAATGCACATTGGAAAAAATAACCCCAACTATACATACAATATGATGGGGGCTAATTTAGCTACAACAAGTCAGGAAAAAGATCTTGGATAGTTCTCTGAAAATGTCCATGCAGTGTGCAGATGCGGTCAAAAAAGCAAACAGGATGTTAGGAATCATTAAAAAGGGGATAGAGAATAAGACTGAATATATTATTGCCCTTATATAAATCAATGGTATGCCCTTATCTCGAATACTGCGTATGGATGTGGTCTCCTCATCTCAAAAAAGATATACTGGCACTAGAAAAGGTTCAGAAAAGGGCAACTAAAATGATTACGGGTTTGGAACGGGTCCCATATGAGGAGAGATTAAAAAGAGGCTAGGACTCTTCAGCTTGGAAAAGAGGAGACTAAGGGGGGGATATGATACAGGTATATAAAATCATGAGTGATGTGGAGAAAGTGGATAAGGAAAAGTTATTTACTTATTCCCATAATACAAGAACTAGGGGTCATCAAATGAAATTAATAAGCAGCAGGTTTAAAACAAATAAAAGGAAGTTCTTCACGCAGCGCACAGTCAACTTGTGGAACTCCTTACCTGAGGAGGCTGCGAAGGCTAGGACTATAACAGAGTTTAAAAGAGAACTGGATAAATTCATGGTGGTTAAGTCCATTAATGGCTATTAGCCAGGACGGGTAAGGAATGGTGTCCCTAGCCTCTGTCTGTCAGAGGGTGGAGATAGATGGCAGGAGAGAGATCACTTGATCATTGCCTGTTAGGTTCACTCCCTCTGGGGCACCTGGCATTGGCCACTGTCAGTAGACAGGATACTGGGCTAGATGGACCTTTGGTCTGACCTGGTACGGCCTCTCTTATGTTATGAGCATTAGATTAAATAAAAAAGCGATTCAATTGCTGATGGTTGTAGATTTAAGAGATAGGGAAGGGAGCTTGTAAAGCTAGGCAGCCACCATCCCCTTAGTGGGTCCTGGAAGTCCAAAAAACACCACAGACCAGACATATGGACCACATTCAAGTTCCCCAAGATGTCATTCCAAGCATTTCCTACTCACGGTCTTCTGAAATGTCCACATTCAAGAATCTGTCAAAAATCATGACATCTTTTAAGAACAACCGAGAAGTCTAGATGGTTTAGATTAGTTACATGTTTGGGTTCAAGCTTCACAGGACTTTGTAGCCAAAGTAACGTAGTCCCCATGGAACAAAATCCCATTGTACGTGGTATGATTTCAACAGCCTTTCATGAGCCTGAGCTCTGAGATGGGATGCTAGTGAATGAGGTTCTACATAGCTGCACTCAACCATGAGGGGGGAGGGATAGCTCAGTGGTTTGAGCATTGGTCTGCTAAACCCAGGGTTGAGAGTTCAATCCTTGAGGAGGTCATTTAGGGATCTGGGGCAAAATCAGTACTTGGTCCTGCTAGTGAAGGCAGGGGGCTGGACTCTATGACCTTTCAAGGTGCCTTCCAGTTCTAGGAGATGGGATATCTCCATATTATTATTATGTGCAACGGGCTTTTCACTTCAGCTCATTCTCTGGGAACATGGGTGAAATCCTTAGCCCTACCTTTTACACTGGGTAAGAGTGGTGTACAGGGGCCCTAAAAGCTCCAGCTCTAGTTAAGGGAGATTTAAGCCAACACAGGTACTGCAGGTGACAGCTAGAAGGCTACCTTCTGAAGACCGCTGTCTCAAGCCCTGGAGTAAGAAGCATGCCAGGGCAGGGCTGAGGATTAATGCGATGTTGACACTGCAGTACAGCAGAGAGATTCTGGCCACTACTTTATCCCGAAAGGAAGGCCAAGTTTTGGAGGAAGCAAACATGGCTTTAAGCCACCATAGCCCTGGCCCCTGCCATCCCTTGTGGCTGAGAGTTCTGTGCTACACCTCTTGGAGGCACTGCACTGAATCTCACCAACAGGCTCTTAACTGGTGATGTTGAAACATACAAGAACCAATTTGGATAGATCATAATTCCCACTACCAAAGGATCTAAGCAGGTCAGCCATTAATAAATTTGTCCTCACAACCCATCTGTTAAGCAGCAAAGTATTATCTCCATTGTATAGATGGGGAGCAAAGAGAGACACAGATTAAGTGACTTGCCCAAAGTCATACTGTTACCTGGGGTTCTTTTAACCCAAAGTTCTTGGTAACATTTACTCTGTGTGAGGTGGTGTCAGGAAATAAATCAGGGGAGTCACGGCTGTCCGACCGATAGATGGCTGGCACAAACAGGACAACACAAGAGTGCTTTCACTTAAAGCTAAACTTTACTTAGTCTCAAGCACTTACACATGTCCGCAACAGGTTAGTAAAACACCCCCAACCCTTGATAATTACCAAAGCTGAGCATGGTTTTTGAGTGGCACCGTGACAGGCTTCACCTGGCCAGGCTTCCGTCTGCCGGTGGGGACCCGAAGATGCGTCCAGAGGGAGTGTTCCTGAAGAGCCCCTCCTGAGAAGTCCAATTACCTTAAACTTTTCCCCCTTATTTATACATTGTATTACTAATGACATATCCCTTAAAGATATGCTAAGCAAGCAGATTTTAAAGATCAAGAAAGATTCTTATTGTCATCAATTTACCAGATATGTTTTTTTCCTCCCCAGAATGTCCATACCTTAGGTCCGTGACAAACATTTATATGCAGGGGGCGCATATAAACAGACTTCCTGTTTTTCTAAAATACATAGGTCAGCAGTTTTAACATTCTCAGCAGGAAGGACGCAGGGTCAAGCTGCCCTGTCTACGGCACCCAAAACCCCTTCCCGCCCATCTTGGTCTTGCAGAGGCCTCAGCGTAACCAATTTATGACCTGCTGACTTGGCTATTATTACCAACAAGCGATAGTGGTTTAGGCACTTTACTGGTTTGCCAAAAATCTCCCCGAATACTACGAAGACTAAGAGTCAGGAATTGATCCAGAGTCTTCGGAGTCCCAGTCTAGTTCAGCAGGGCAGTCTGGCAGCTCGGACCCCAGCCACGCAGGTCCTGCGGCCTTTAGCACACATCTGGGCTGCAGCTGTGTGTGTGTGTTAATTGGGCAGCATGTGGGCCGCACATTGAGAACCGCTAGTCTAGATAATACTTAGTCTTTCCCTGAGTGCAGGGGACTGGACTAGATGACCTCTCGAGGTCCCTTCAGTCCTATGATTCTATCTGTGTTGGGTGAAAGTCACCTTAGAGTAGGTTACTATCGCTACTCTCCGAATGGAAGAGGAAATGTTTTAAACTGGAGAGTCATGAATAACACTTCTAATCTGAATTTTCGGATGTAGAACGGTTTGTATGAAGACTCACAAAACTTTCAGAATTCGTTAATTTTTTCACTAATACCCAGAAGTTGTTTAAATATTCACAAATAATAAACATGATGCGACAAGTCATAGTGACCAAATCTGACCCTTTCTTTTTGCAAAGATATTCACAGATCAGATTCTTGGATTTTTTTAAACTGTTGAACTAGCTCTGATAAACACAGTGTGATAAGATGTTCTTATGTCAGTCTGCCAAAACTTGAACCCAGAACATTCAAAAGTTATATGAGTCTCAATGCTTCACATAGGTTTTAATTTTTTCAGAAAAGCTTGCTCAGCCCTAGTTAAGGTAGATCCAAAAGACAAATCCTATTTACTTGGTGTTCTCTACTTGCAAACACTGTATAACTCCAGCAATACTGCCATCTAGTGGATTTATTCCTGTCTGCCTAAACTGCACATATCAGCCCTTCCTGCTTATGTGCAGAAGACAATACTGGATGCGATCAATGCTATTAAATCAAAACTTAGTGACCATACATTGACACCCCAAAAGAATTACCCAAATTTGTAAAGCCACCATCCCACCCAGCAATCTTTGCAAACCATTACCACTGACACATGGACCCATACATCTACAGATATCACGCGAGAGCTGAAAGAAAGCCATCTCTTGCTGAGTGGAGTCAGAGCTGAGCCAAGCTTCTCTCAGCTGCGAGTGTTTGTTACAGACTGATCAGTGCAGCAATTAATCTAAATAGTATCTCATTCCTCCCTCAAATCCCCCCCGTAGAGTCACTTGTATAAATATTTTTCACATGATTTCCTGAACTACTTTGTAGTGTTTCTGGGCACGGTTAAAATCGCCAATGCTTTCTGTACTGGAAGTAGCTGTATTTCCATGAGAGTGGAGTGAGCCCTAAACTTCTTAAGTTATATATGCAAAGTACTTTGAGTTCCTTGGATGACAGGGTCTACATAAAATGCTAGAAGGTAAAAATAATGACTAACGTAGTCTTGCAAGATGGCCCAGCCAGCGCACATTGTCTGCTCACCTGCTTTTTAATCTGTGCAGGTGGTAGAGTCAAACAGCCCGCCAGGGATATCAGTTGGCAGATCCTTCATAGAGCCATGGGCATGTAACTGGCACGGTTCACCACCCTCCCCCACATCTGTCCCTTCTGCAGCATCTGAAGTGCGCCAGCTTGCAGTCCCTTTTCTGGCTCCTCCAGAACCACCTTCTCAGGTTCTGGCTGTACTTTCCCCCCCACACCTCCCGATTTATGCACATCCTGTCCATGGCCCCAAAAAGTCGCAAGACCTCCTCATCAACCTCCCCCTGGTGCTGGCCAAGGTGGCCATCCATCAAACCAGAGGGAGGATACTGGACAGGGAGATACACTGTGACTGTGGGGCCTATTTTCGTTCCACCCAGGCAGAGTTCCTCTGGACCACATCCACTGGCTCCCGAGACACATTCAAGGAGGATTGGACCTTGTCTGAGGTCTCTGCTCAGTATCCCCTTCTGGATTCCTGATTTTGAACCTGTGACCCTCATGCCCATCCTTAGTTCTCTCATTAGTTGTCCCCCGGAATTGCTCAGTATCTGGGTCCAGTAGCTCCTCCCCTTAGACTGGATTCCCAATAGGTGCTCTGTAACCTAACAAATTTTATTTATAGATAGATAGTTAGTGACAGACCCAGAACAGTGGGGTACAGGAGTCTGTTAGAGGGCAAATATACTGGTCACTGGATGAATAGTTTTCTGTTCCCTGAGTGACCAAAGCAGGGGCTGCACTAGAGTAATCAGAAACCTGCTAGAACCAGTTAAGGCAGGCAGGCTGGCTAATTAGGACACCTGGAGCCAATTAAGAAGCTGCTAGAATCAATTAAGGCAGGCTAATCAGGGCACCTGGGTTTTAAAAAGGAGCTCACTTCAGTTTGTGCTGGGAGTGTGAGGAGCTGGGAGCAAGAGGCACAAGGAGCTGAGAGTGAGAGGGTGTGCTGCTGAAGGACAGAGGAGCACAAGCGTTATCAGACACTAGGAGGAAGGTCCTGTGGTGAGAATAAGGAAGGTGTTTAGAGAAGGCCATGGGGAAGTGGCCCAGGGAGTTGTAGCTGTCATGCAGCTGTTACAGGAGGCACTATAGACAGCTGCAGTCCACAGGGCCCTGGGCTGGAACCCAGAGTAGAGGGTGGGCCCGGGTTCCCCCCAAACCTCCCAATTGACCTGGACTGTGGGTTCTCCCAGAGGGGAAGGTCTCTGGGCTGTTCCCCAACCCACATGGTGAATCTCTGAGGCAAGAAAATCCGCCAATAAGCGCAGGACCCACCAAGATAGAGAAGGAACTTATATATAAAAAAAATTGGTTGGGGGGGGGGGGGGGAGAGGAGAAATAACCTCAGTTCTTAGGTCCATTAGAGCAACTTTGCATTGATCTCCAACCATAAAACTGACAGATCTGAACAGTGAAAGATTCTGCTTGCACATGGGGATCTTCAGTGATAAAGAGACACAATAATGGCTCCAAAGCCACCAGCTCCTGTCTGTCATGGGGACATGTGTGGGAGAAAGGGACCAGACCCAGCACCCCAGGGATCCCTGGCTCCTAAAATGGTGGCAGGTGGGGGCAAATGGCAGCTCTGAGACAATGCATCTTGCACACACCTGAGAATGTGGCCTGGAATATTTCACTTTCCCTGAATGTGACAGAATATACCCCTGTATTCACACCCTATACACTAGGGTATTAATCTTTGTACAAATTATGCCTTGTAAGGTATCATCTGAAAACTCAATTTGCTGATCAGTATTCTCCTGGTAAAATGTGTGTGGCCACATTGTATGTGAAGTTAAGACTCCCCTGTATGACATTAACACCACATGTTCCAAACCCCACAGCCCTGTCCAAACAGATCTGTCTAAAACAAAAGGAACATATGCATGCCTTAATTTGCATGTAAGCAGTAAACAGTCATCAAGCAGGGAGGGAAAACAAAATAAGTTCAAACACGTGAAAGAAAAAAAAAAAAAAAAAAAAAAAAAACACACACACTCAGCAGGGAATATCATCCCACATAGACTATCTCCTGGATCTCAGAAGAAAATATTTTTCCAAGAAAGGGACTGAAACCATGAAGAGGAACTGACACCCTAAGGCACCCCCTCCCCCCCGACCACCTCATTCTCTTCACCACAGAAGACAAAAGGAAAAAGCTGTTGGACTCTGGGAAGGGGTCCTGACAAGAGAATCAGATCAGTAATCTGCTGGAGCATGTGGTGAGAAAGTTTACTTTGTAACTAAGAAGGTTTCATAAGTAAATGCTAGTAAGTGTTTTATCTTTATTTTTCTTGTAACCACTTCTTACTTTTATGCTTCATTACTTGTAATCACTTAAAATCTCTTTGTAGCGTGACAAAGTTCCTCCTCTATCTTGGTGGGTCCTACGCTTATAGGCGGATTTTCTTTCCTCAGAGATTCACCTGCCTGAAGCAGCTGACTACGCTTCACGAGCTTCCCTGAGATAAGCGTGATAGCACTCCCCAAATCAACCAATGCCGTGGTCCCTACCTTATTTAGTTTCACTGGTCTGGTTATGTGGGGTTAGTGAGACCCCCACAAGGTGGATTAGGGAGCATGGATCTGCCCAGTTCCCCAGGTTACACTGCATAGGTTCCTCAGCATTGGGACACTGTGCAGCTATGTGTCCCCACTCCCTGCAGGCATAACATCTGTATGGAGCCCTAGGCGTTCCCTGGTCTCTTGGTTTGGGCAGTCTAACATCACGATCCTCTTCTCCCTCAGTGCTCCGACTCTTTGTGGCCTCTGATGGGCCTTCAGCCTCTCTCTTTTTCCACCTGGGCCCTCCTGGTGGCCCAGTCACCCAAACTTTAGGGCTTGGTGCTGCTAGTTTAACCCGGGGAGCCTCTTCCTTAACTGGTCGGGTCAGCTCCCTCGCTGTCCTTCACCTCTCTACCAGGGCGACAACCTCATCATAGGTAGAGGGTTCGTTCTGGTTTACCCAGGCACGAAGGTCTGGTGGTAGTCCCCTCATGTATCGGTCAATGACCAGAACCGCTAGTATCTCTTCCGGACTCCGGGACTCTGTTTGCAACCACTTTCGTGAGAGATGGATGAGGTCATACAATTGGGACCGCGGGATTTTGTCTTCCTGGTACCTCCAACCGTGATACTGCTGGGCCTGCACTGCTGTCATTACCCCAGATCTGGCCAGGATCTCTGCTTTCAGCTGGGGGTAGTCTGCCACAGCCTCTTCAGGCAGATCATGGTAGGCCTTCTGGGCCTCCCCACACAGAAATGGGGCAAGGATGCCAGACCATTGATCTCGAGGCCAGGCCTCCCGTAGGGCTGTCCTCTCAAAGGCCAGAAGGTATGCCTCTACATCATCCTCCTGTGTCATTTTCTGCAGCCAATGGCTGGCCCGTATGAGCCGCGTCCCATCATGACCGCGATTCAGCTCTGTAAGGGACTTTACCTGGTTTACCAGTTCCCGCAACATAGCTCGGTCTTGAGCAGCCTGGTCCATCAGCAGGTGATTAGTCTCTTGCTGCAGCTGCACTGCCTCTTGTTGGGCAGCTGCCTGGACACGGGTAGCCTCCTGCTGGGCTGCCGTAGCTTGTATCAGTGCCTGCACTAAGTCATCCATTGTGGTGGAAAAAAAATAAAATAAACCCTCTCCCTTTTTTTTTGTTTTAAAAATCACCCTCCTTCTGCCATGCTGTGCACCCCAAGATCCCACTTCTAACACCAGTGTGACAAAGTTCCTCCTCTATCTTAGTGGGTCCTGCACTTATTGGCAGATTTTCTTGCCTCAGAGATTCACCATGTGGGTTGGGGAACAGCCCAGAGACCTTCATCTGGAAGAACCCACAGTCCAGGTCAATTGGGAGGTTTGGGGGAACCTGGGCCTGCCCTCTACTCCGGGTTCCAGCCCAGGGCCCTGTGGACTGCAGCTGTCTATAGTGCCTCCTGTAACAGCTGCATGACAGCTACAACCCCCTGGGCTACTTCCCCATGGCCTCCTTCAAACACCTTCCTTATTCTCACCACAGGACCTTCCTCCTGGTGTCTGATAACACTTGTGCTCCTCAGTCCTTCAGCAGCACACCCTCTCACTCTCAGCTCCTTGCACCTCTTGCTCCCAGCTCCTCACACTCCCACTACAAACTGAAGTGAGCTCCTTTTTAAAACCCAGGTGCCCTGATTAGCCTGCCTTAATTGATTCTAGCAGCTTCTTAATTGGCTCCAGGTGTCCTAATTAGCCTGCCTGCCTTAACTGGTTCTACTAGGTTTCTGATTACTCTAGTGCAGCCCCTGCTCTGGTCACTCAGGGAACAGAAAACTACTCATCCAGTGACCAGTATATTTGCCCTCTACCAGACTCCTGTACCCCACTGGTCTGGGTCTGTCACAGTAGCTAATAAACTTGTTTTATTGTTTTATTTAAACCAATGTGTTTACATTGAAGTGTCTGGGTAACTATTGAAGGTAACAAACTGGCATTATAATGGATTTAATATATTTGTATTGTTCAGGAGAGGGCTGGGCAGTACGGGACATACATTTCTGCGGGAAGATCTGGAACTGGGGTTGTATCGGGGGCACCCTGCAGTATAACCAAGGCTGGTAAGAACTGTTACTAGGCTGTAAGTGGCAGGCTCCAGTTGCATACACATACTCAGGGTGTGGCTTGCATGCTGGAAAGCTGTGAATGACCCAGGTGGGAGCTACAACCACAAGGCATTGTAAAGGACCCAAGGTTGCAGGGCAGGCATGACAAAGTCTCCCACTAATCTGAATTGTACCCCAGTATGTCAAACTGAGCAATTGCAGTTTGTTAAGATTGTTTTACCTTGACATGTGCATGCACCAGAATGGGTCTGCATGCTGGCTGCTATGTTACTATAACCTTTCCTGCGAAACTGCAGAGGTTTTCCAGTCTCCCGCTCCTTTGGCTCAAGTGTGATTCTGTTGTGCACCTCCCATGCTGGTCTTCTTTTCCCAGTGGTGTTTCTAATCAGTGGTAACTCTGCAGTGGCAGACAGTTTCCAATTCCCTGATCAGAAGTCTCTATTTAAATCCCAGAGGTTTCCCCTGTTACAGGATTAGCAGCATTTTTAAAGAGGTATTGTCATTTGTTTTGATCCACAGTTTCTCTCGATGTATTGTGATCTAATTCAAATGCTATGACTCTGAGGCCTTGGCTACACTGGCAATTCACAGTGCTGCACTTGGTGTTTTTTCTCACCCCTGAGTGCAGCAAGGTGAATTGCCAGTATAATCAGCGCCTGCAGCGCTGCACGCTTGCTCGCAGCACTGCAATTTATTCCCCTCGGAGAGGTGGAGTACTTGCAGCGCTGCGAGAAAGTAGGGTTACCATTCGTCCGGATTCCCCCGGACATGTCCGGCTTTTTCGAGTTAAAAATAATGTCTGGGGGGAATTTGTCAATGTCCGGACTTCCCCTCCTCCTCCCCCCACATACAGAGCATGCGCGCGGCTTACAAAGCAGCCCGGGCTCCGGCAGCCAGAGCCAGAGCCCTTCCGTCACTTCCCCCCTCCTCTCTCCTGAAACTTGACACCACTCCCCTCCCCCCCCCAACCTAATGACATACAGATACTATCTTGCCAGTGAAATGTAGCTGTTCCCTATAACTGCCTGGGGCCAGTGTGCCCCGAAGGGTGGGGGAACCTGTGTTCTCCACACTCCTCCCCATCCAGCAGAGTTCAGCCACAGCCCCAGATCGACTGGAGATTGGTTCCAACATCCCCTTTCAGGCACTAGGGCTGAGAGAGCCTTGAAGGGCTGGGACCCCAATGTGCTGCAACACTTTCTCACCCCTTAACAGCTGTTAACATCCTGCTGACAGCCCGTGGCACTATTCCTTCTATTTTTACCTCCACATTGTATTTAACCAGTCCTGAGCCCAAAGCTACCACAAAGGGCAACTTATTTCCTCTCTGCTCCTATACAGGGTTAGTACGTTACTACATTGCTTGCAGAGGACTAAGATGGTCTGTTCTAGTACAAGACTAGTTCAGCTCTACCCCTTGCCCACAATATACCCTTGACACAGTCCCTTGGAGAACCAAGCAAGCATAGCATGCTCTGGGACCCCTGTGCATCACAAACTTGCTGTCTCAGACAGCCAATTCAGCCTCCATCCTACACTCATGTAATGCAGGTCATGATAGGAAGAAAATGAAATAGCCAGCTCCTGCAAAGAAAGGAGAGGCCACAAAGCAAGGAATGAAATGCAAAAAAACACTAAGCAGCCAAAACAGACCAGTCTGAGGACATCAACTTCATCCTGTTCAATGCATGATCAACAGTCAACAAACCACACATGGAAGCAATACAGGGCACAAACTCTCTTGCTTTTCCTTTGCAGGTCATCTTTAAGTATAGTGGGCACTACCAGGTGCCTGCTATCAGACCCAGAGAGTCTTTACAGATGACACCCAGAGTGATTAAGTGACCTGTGTAGGTGGGTACAACAAGCAGGATCAATATTAGAATGACTCCTAGACTTCTGCTCTAACAACTAGACCACAGTCTGGTATTGATATATTTTGCCAGAGAGCTGGCTGCTCTTGAAAACATTTTTGAATGGATGATAATTTAGAGATTTGCTTTAGTTTTCTGGCTCACAGTTGACACCCAGTGTGGCATCTTTTATACCCAATGAAGTACAGGAGAGGATAAAGATTAAAGGAACTGAGAGAAAGTGCTACAGTTGTCTAGCAATAAGCTCAATGCTGGCTTGAAGAGAGATTCCCTGCTGGAGATATTAGCTAGGTTAGTTGGATACCAGAGAATAGTCGTATTCTCTTCCAGTACTGCTCAGAGAGAGGATGATTATGAATAGTTGAAAGAAATCCAAAATGTGTTTTATATTAGAGCATAAAACACAAAATGACTATATTAAAATAAAGTTAAGGAACTGATGAAAACCATAGAATTCATACGTAAAGCAATTAGTTCTCCTTTAACCCAGCCTCACCAAACCTAGCCATTGCACGGGTCTCAAACAGTGCATTGTGCTATGTTAGCTAAACTTATCAAAGTAAATAATGATTTACATGAATGCCTCACTCATTAAAGTCAGAATTTACTTGTATTTATTTATCCTTAAGACTCATTTCAGATGCAATTCTTACACAACAATGCCAATTGTACCACTACCTGGCATCCTTTCCTTTTCTCATTGTGTTTGATGTCCTTTAACAGAAACTAAATCAGTTTTTAAATGGGTGAGAAAAGAAGTTCTTCCATGGACATCATACCAGGGCTGCCACTTATTGGGACCAACTAGACTTAAAACAATTAAAAAACACATACACCGTGGGGGGGGGGGGGGGCGAAGAGAGAGAGAGCGAGAGAGCAACACAAAAATCTTGATGGAGATCATTAGCTTTTGTGAGCTACATTCAGAGTACCCCTTTCACACTTCACAGACTGGGAAATCAACCCTGGAAAATTAGCAATTAAAGAACAATGATATTAGCAAGAAAAATCAAAGGAAGAGACTTATTGGAGCATCTTTTTTCCAATAGAACTAGGGTTTGGTTTCCCCCAACAGGAGAATGTAGAAATGGATCCCACTGTAAAAACAAAAACAAAAACCCAAAAATTCCTTAAACAAAACCATTATAAAAAGTAAATATCCTTTTTTGCTGCAGCAAGAAGAAATACTGCCAGAAGAGAGAATAAAGCGTTAAAAACAAAACACACAACAACCACCACCAGAGATCAGGAACAAAATAGAGCCTTTCAGGGGTATTTTCACTTGCTGTCCAACTTTTATATATCCTGTTGGTAGGCACTTTAGATAATTCCAGATTTGACAAAACAAATAGATTCTGCTGAACACAGAATAACCATAGTGAAAAAAAGATGTAGTTTTGCTTAATATATTTTGCAATAAATATAACTTTCACATGCAAGTCACCACAAGTGTCAGTAACTCTTGAAGCTTTCTATCTGACAAGGATAACACCTGATGTGATCAGAGATTAAAATGCATCATAGGATTTGTCTGAAACCATACTATTCCCCATTTCAGATGTCTTACCTTTCCTCTGTCAAATTGCATCCATGCTTCAATTTCTTTTGTGGTAGATCAGTTCCCCCTCCAGCCAAACTATAAAGCCCTCCCCTTCCAGGGCAAACAAAACTAGTCCAAAGGATACACAACATAATAGTTCCAGTCCCCTTTCTCAGGGATAAACAGTCCCCACTGTTAATGCAGAAGGAGAAAGGAAGGGATGGCAGTGAGGGAATCCAAGGCTGAAGTCTAAACAAAACACACAGGTGCCAACACTGCCTCATTCCACACCACTACTGTTTCAACCCAGCCCTCTTCTGTCCCCTAATTAACCCCTCCCCAGCACAAGTTCCTGCCTCTTCATTAATGAGCCTTTCCCACAGCCCCACCTGTTTGAAGTTTGCCCAGTTCTCTTTAATGAGACCCAACAACAGTTCTGAGCTCTCCCAGTTCCCTATAGGCTTATCCTTTATAAGCCACAGGCTGCTCTTTGTATAGTCCTGCCACTCCAGTTATATGGCTGTCTTGCTCATATGTGCCTATTTGCCAGGCTATAGAGGGTTGAACCCCAGTAATAGGTAGGCAGGCAAGCAGCATTTGCTCTTAAAGGGGCCAGTACTCTCAGTTACAACCATACAAGACAATTTTGACAAACTGTTCAGCTACATACAATTGTCAGTAGAACTATTTACAGTGGAAACCTTGCTAGACAAGATTTTGTTGAAGTCAAGGGGATTTTGTGGACTCTGCATGCTACACCTAATAAGAAAAGGCTAAATTCTGCCCCTGATGAGCATCCACAGTTCTACTGAAATATTACAAGAAGCTGTTTGTGACCTTTTCTTTTCAAAAATCAAAATTCTTCAGAAAAAAACAAAAAGCTTCTTGACAATCTACATATTACATTCAAATGGTCCTGAAAGATCCTGAAAAACTGAATTCATCATGGGAATACTAGCAGCATTTTATTAGAGCAGCACTACCAGATTCTGCAACTGAACATAAATGGCCAGTGCATTCATATAATTAACTGAGTGATTAATAAAGATTTGAGTTGAAGAAATTCTATGTTATCCCCTCCCTCCCAAAAAATCCTAAATAAAAGAATGGTAGGTAGGTTATTTCCCCCTACCCACCCGGTTAAGGTTACACAGTTAAGGACTCAAAAGTCAGGAAACTTGAAAGTTAAAGATAGTTACGGTTGTCCTTTCTATGTCTCTGCTACATATACATTTCAACACAATCTTGAATTAAGTGCTCACACTGCTTCTGAAGTAATGCAGTATAAATTGCCTTCTATTTTATATATCTAGGGTTATCTAAAGGTGTGATAACTTACAGTTACGACTTATGATAGTCTGAATTATTAGAATACAACTTCTACATTTACTGACTAAACTATGGAGCATTAACATTGTGTTTTGGGTCTCTACAGTATTTAACAATAACCCAACTGCAACACATCCTCAATAAGCATAATCGCACACACTTGAGCAAGTCTGATATTCCATCCATTGTGAAAAGAAAATGTAGCATATTATGCAAATTATTATAATGCCCCCAAATGGCAGGCGGTCACAGCTGAGAATACCAGATTCAGGACAAACTGCTGAGAAATAGGGTAGACTCACTCCAAACTGGTGTCAAATATCAGAGGTTTCAGAGTAGCAGCCGTGTTAGTCTGTATCCGCAAAAAGAAGAACAGGAGTACTTGTGGCACCTTAGAGACTAACAAATTTATTAGAGCATAAGCTTTCGTGGACTACAGCCCACTTCTTCGGATGCATATAGCATATAGCATCCGAAGAAGTGGGCTGTAGTCCACGAAAGCTTATGCTCTAATAAATTTGTTAGTCTCTAAGGTGCCACAAGTACTCCTGTTCTTCTTTTTGCAAATATCAGAGGGGTAGCCATGTTAGTCTGAATCTGTAAAAAGCAACAGAGGGTCCTGTGGCACCTTTAAGACTAACAGAAGTATTGGGAGCATAAGCTTTCGTGGGTAAGAACCTCACTTGTTCAGATGCAAGTAATGGAAATCTCCAGAGGCAGGTATAAATCAGTATGGTGATAACGAGGTTAGTTCAATCAGGGAGGGTGAGGTGCTCTGGTGGTTAGTCTATCAGAAGATATACCAAACCAGTAACGAAAATAAACTTGTCTCACCACACTGGTTAACAAGAAATCAAAAATGCAGTCTCCTTATGCATTCCAGCACTTATTTCACCACCAGACTCTAAGCTTTATGATGAGTGGTTATTGAAAACCAAATTTCATCAAACAAAGGGTTCTTTTGATCCCAAGAGATCATCTTCATAGCTAGATCAATATATAACTCAGATCTTACCCAATAATCATACTGTTTGTTTACAAGAGAAAAAAATATGATATGGTTAAGGAAATCATATACATACAGGCAACTGAAAAAGTTCTTATGTCAGGTTTGAAGCAGGGATAGAATAAACTGCTAGTTCGTAAGTCTCTCTAGAAATTACCCAAATAGCCTGGGGGTCATCAGTCTTTGTTTAGAGCTTCCTTGTTGGAAATCCAGTCCACAGAAATGAAGACAAAGTGGAGACGTTTCCAGAGTCTTTTATACCATGTGGCTGGAATGTTACTATCCCAAACAAAGCCCACAGCAATTTGTAGAAAAGTACAGGCACAAGACAGAGTCCAAGATAACTCACCCTTACAGGGCTTGTTGACTCACAGGGGCAAGCCATTGGCTAGTTGGAGGCTAAGGCATTTGCAGGAAGAGCCATCTGGGTGGAATCAGTTTCTTCTGTGGCCCATTATGAGAATTAATTGCCTCTGATGGGCCATCAACACACAGCTGGCTGGCTTCACTGTAGATGTTACCTGGTGTTACCCCAGGAACAGACACATTTGAAATACTGGTACATAGTCAATATTCATAACTTTAGATACAAAAATGATACATGCATATAAACAGGAAAATCATATTTGATAGATTGTATTGTATTTTCCATTAAATACATGACATACTGTGTACAAGATTTGTTGCAGTTGTGTAACAGCGGTAGCAACAATGATATACCTGTTCATATTTCAATCATACAGCATCACAGCCCCTCTAATTTTTCTGTCCAACTTAGACCTGAAGGTGAAGTCTTTCTTACAAAAATATATGGCTACTGAATGGCAGATACATAAAAAGGAGAGTGGGAGAATTTGTTAATTATTACTTGTAAAAAAATTTCCTTCAAAAGAATAGGTCCACAGATCCTCAGTATGGAGCTGTACCTGTAGAGGGCAGAATCAAAGCTGATTGAATGGCTGATCAGAAACTAGCCCTCGCCTTCTGAGACCCCCCCGCCCTTAGTATTGAGGTATTTCTAAATCTAGCCCCTGCCCCCTCTGGAATCTGGATCGTGAAACAAAAACCAAATCTCTTGTCTTACATCAGCACCTTGCCAAAAAATACTCAGCAACAAACAAACAACAAGAAATTTTAACTACTGCAGAGCACTTTAGCCATGAGTTAAACACATCTCCCTTAATGGATTGTCAGAGAGGGCCAGATCTTTTACCTATCCCTTCTAAAGAGGGACATTTTTCAGGTAAACAGCCACAAATTCTGCCATTCTTTCTCAGGGCGAGGTCCACAGATCCTCAGTGTATTTTCTCAGTACTGGCCAACCTGCAGTACAAACAGTGTTCTGTTAATCTGGCAGTGGTGGCACGGCTGATCACAGTGTAAGTGAGGTCTGAGTTAGCCCAGACATTTTTGTACCATTTTCTGTCAACTTCTCCATTCCTCTGATTTTCTGTGAGATGTTCTGCCAGAGAGGCCTACCCAGACATGTTACACTGGAAGCCGCTGCAGTCAGTAATCTAGGATCAGGGGTTTTCAGTAATCTTGCTGAAGAACTCCCATCCCACCCCCAGCAAATAATAGCTCAGTAAGGCATAGAATCCTAAAAGGTTGTTTGGCTGGTTCTCTCATTGCTCTGAGCAGGAGGTCTATAGACTGTTACAGCTCTGTTGCAGTTAATGGGGGGTTGGGGGGCAGGAATTGGGAACCAGGATCAGATGAGGAATCCTGTGAACTTCTGCTAACAGACACATTTTTTAACCTTGCCCTTTTGAGAGTGGATAAAAGGGCTGTAAGTAAGGTGGTCAACCACATGTTCCCAAAATACCTGACATTCCAGTACTTCCAGGATTAGGCACCAGCTTTCTCAGTTCCTGGGGAGGGAAAGGAAGGTGCTCCACCTCAGACCCCACCCCCACCGCACCTCTTCCCAACCCATTCTTCCCCCTCCCTGGAGCATGCCCCACCCTCATGCTGCTCCCTTCCCCCTAGCGCCTCCTGCACACCACGGAACTGCTGCTCGTGGCCGGTGGGAGGCACTGGGAGCATGGGTGGCAGGTTTGTAAAAATGTTAGTGGTGCCCAGAACCCGCCCCCCCCAAACTCCATCCCCACCTGCCTAAGGCTCTGCGAGGGAGTTTGGGTGGGGGAGGAGGCCTGGGGTGCAGGCTCTGGGATGGAGTTTGGGTGCTGGGTGCAGCCTCTGGGGTGGGGGAGGGGGTAGGGGTGCAGGAGGGGGTGAGGAGTGCAGACTCTGGGATGGAGTTTGGGAGTAGGAGGGGGTGCATGCTCTGCGGGGGATAAGAGGGGTGTAGGGGTGAGGGCTGTGGGGCTAAGAATGAGGGGGTTGGGGTGTGGGGGGGCTCAGGGCTAGGGCAGAGAGTTGGGGTGTGGGGTGAGGGCTGAGGATGAGGGGTTCATGATGCAGGAGGGAGCTCAGAGCTGGGGCAGAAGATTAGGGTGCGGGGGATGAGGGCTCGAGCTGGGGCTGGGGATGAGGGGTTTGGGGCATTGGAGAGGCTCAGGGCTAGGCCAGGGTAAGGGCAGCCTGCCCTGCCATTAGTGGATGGGGGGGCACTAGGACCCTGCGGCAGCAGTTGATGCTGGGTAGCCGGCAGAGCAGAGTCAGTGTGAGTAGCAGGCTCCAGGGCCCCGGGGGAGGTGAGTGGGGGCAGCAGGTGGGGCCAGGGGCCCAGGCACCACAAGTGTCTATAACTCACCGCCCCTGACTGGGAGGGGGAGGAACTGATCGGTGGGGCCACCAGCGCTGCTGGGGGAAGGGAGAGGAGCTGATCCTCAGGGCCACTACTTTTTTTTTTCCCCCCCCATGGGTGCTCCAGCTCCAGAGCACCCATGGAGTTGGCGCCTATGCTTCCGGGAGTGATGTTGGCCCACCTTTGCCGACGTGATGGTGCGTGTGACCTCATGCAATAAAGATGGCACACACACCCCATAAGAGCATGCCATGCTGCCCCTGCCGCATGACCTTGTACACGCAAGGCGTACAAGGTCACACCGCACAGAGGGCGCCATTTTTAAGAGAGAGAAGGGGGAGAGCAGCATTTCATATCTGATACTGGACAAAACCACATCTGGTTGAGTACCAGAACTGGATGGGGGAACCAACCTTTCAGAAAGAGGACCATCCAGTTTAATACTGGATGAGTGGCCTCCCTGAGTGTAAGAGGACACGACTGTTGCTGCCTGTGCCTCACAAGATGTCACCATCTGAGGAGAAAGCACTTTTGGCACCAAACTCAGGAGCTCCCTAGCCTGGAGGGAATTTTTTCCTGGGGGGTGGGGTGGGACGGAGGGAGTCTCTTCTTCTCCCCTCCCTGCACAATCCCCAACTTCCCCTGGGTCTAGGGGCTTGAAACCAAACTGCCCAACTAGGAAAAGGGGGTTGGATGATGAGACCTGCGATGCTGGAGGTGCATACCCAAAATGGTCTGAGCTGCTGCTCCTTGCTCCATCTGTCGGGGAACTCCTGGGGAAGGGAGAAGGAGCAAATCCTTTCCAGTGCCTGAGGATGAAAGGAAGCTGGAATGCACAAGGCACAAACCGTTCCTTTTGCACCCTCAGGTAGGGGATACAGAGCAGGAGCAGCACAGCCTTCGACTCCTCTTCTTTGGGCCCTTCTCTGCCATCCTCCTAGCAGCTGGGTTGGGGGGCGGATGTTGTGGCAACTCCAGGCAGAAAACAAACTGCCTCTTCAAGCTTTTTCTTTCCTTCTCTCTCTTGCAGTAGGTCCTGGGTTCCAATGCCCAGCCAGTAGCTAGTGGAGGCAGGACAAAACTGAGAAGGTCTTCACAAGGTGGGGACTAGCCCCTCATCAGCCATCTAATCAGCTTTGAATCTGGTTCTGCTCACTACAGCTACAGATAGGCAATGACCCTCAATGAAGTTCTTTGGCCCTAACCCAGAAAGAGAATTATAAATGTAAGACCAGTGTGGACAGAGAAATACTAAGATTACCAGAGTATAAGCAGAGTACCCCACTCTGTGGTCAGAGGTTTTAGATACCAAATGTCTCCATTATCAAGGCCTTAAAAATATTCTGCGCTGCCTTAGTAGTCCTGCACATCTGCCTTAAGAATGTGCCTTCAAAGCCCACACAGGCTCACTGTATCCTTACATGCCAAAATGTGTGCTCTGGGCTCCAGTGTAGCATGAGAGAACCATAATTCATTCTTTCTAGCTGTTCAACTTGGAAACTCATTTACTGTCAGAAGACTGGTGCCAGAGAAATACTGGACAGTTTTTGTCAGTAAAATAAGACACGTGGCATGTACAAGACATATGGAGCACTGTCCACCTTTACACTTTAAGAATTCTTTGCTAGACTATTACTAACACAATTAATCTGGGACAGTTGTTGAGTAATGCAGCAAAGAATCCCTGGTTAGAAAGTTGTCAGTTGCACAAAAAATATCCCTGAATCCTGCTGTAGGGTTTTTATCTTTAATTCCTGAATTGTGGTGTGTTGATGACAGAGGAGTGCCACTGAGATGCCACAGCCTGGGATTTCTTGTTTGTGGAGTTGTGTGCATGTATCATGCATATAATAGCGGCATACCTCTCTCTGTTGTGTAGATATGGCAGCTGCCTCAGTTTCCCACCACTAGTATAGCCTTCCTGGGCTGGAAGAGGAGAGATCAGAGTGTAGATTCTGCTCATCATTGTCCCAGAAAGACGTCATAGGCTGGGCCTTTTCTCTTGTGATCAGATTCATAATAATACAGAGAGTTTAAAAAGGAAGATTAGCAGACAACTCCCCCTTTGCCTACAAATCTCATCTCCTGCTTGGTATTGCGCCAGTGGTGTAGTGGAAATGGAACAATCAGTCTGGGACTCCCCTGCCAGTAGGGGAAGAATCACCAGTGGCGTAAAGCTGGAGTAGCCAACCTCACAGTACCTGCTTAGTCATAGTTGTGATGTTAGGGCATAGCGGGAGTGCAATGAACTCTGGAAATCAACAGTGGGCAGAGTGATCACTATAGAAACGTTTTAGATACTGTAATTTAGAGTAGCCCTTTGGCCATTCTAAATTGCACTGGGGGCCATTTCAGCCAATAGCTAGGTTCAGGATTAGGCAAGAAGAAAAGATAGCTTGCAGCCCCTATCTCCTCCCTCCACTCCTGGGTCCTCTGCCAAACCACAGCACAACTGTGACTAATGATCTGGCTCTTTATCTCCATTGAGTCTCATACATAAACATAAAAAATTAGATATTTTTAGAGTATAAAATTCAGGTCATAATGGTAGAGAATCCCCAAGTCTCAATGGGAATACTATCTGTAGTAACATTAAGATCCAGCCACAGTGACTATTGTAAACTATTGTATAGTTAACAATGAAATATCTTGATTCAGTTGTGTAGTAACACAAACACATAAAACGACTTGAAGATAGGAAGCTGGGACGCAGTTTAGAGGATAAGACACACAGGAAATCTCTTTCTTACTATGCCATCCACAGAACAACAAAAAGTAGAGGACCATTGATCTGTCCAAGGAAGCAGCACTTGATTTGTGAGATGTTCACGACAGGTCCCCCATGCATATCTTTTTTGCCAAATTAATACTCCACCATAGGAAATTAAAAAGTGAGCTATCCCAGCTGGAAAGCAACAGTCCCTTTCAACACTTACACACTTCACTATATGAAGTTGACACAGATTCCAAACTCTGCAACACCACCTAGTGATCATAAAATAGTAGTGCTTTAGTGCAAAGTACAATGCTTAGGATTGATTAGTTCAACATGTACAATTAAAACAAGATAAAAACAAAATGCAAGCAAAACAACTAAAAAATACTCATTAAATTGACATACAATAAGCGATGGCTTTCGAGCCACACAGAGCTCTTCCTCAGGTCTGGGAAAGGCACTCAGTGTCACAGCTAAATACAAGGTCGAACAGATAGTTTAGCATAAAAGTAGTTAGCACATATTCTAAGCAGGGGTGAAAGTAACTTAAAGGACTTGCCAGTACTCCGGAATCCTGAGGAGGGCGGTGGCCTCCACCAGAAGAGGCAGGGCCTTTAAATCCCCAGGCCTTTTAAATCAAGGGGAGAGACACAGGGAAGCTCTGCTCCAGCCAGATCCAGGGAGGTACATGGGGGCAGCAAAGGGGGCTGGGGCACACTCAGGGGAGGCGCGGGGTCAGCAGGGGGCCAGGGGGGAGCCCCGAACATTCATGGAGCCGGCCCCCAGACCCTCAATATTGCTGGAGCCAGGAGGAGGAGTCAGAGAGGGAGAGAATGCTCCATTTTTCTTACCTGTCCTCCGTACCGGCCCATTTTCACCTCTGATTCTAAGGGACCATTCAAGGTGAAATGGCCCATTAACACTAATCATAGGAGAAAAAGGATAAATTCACAAAGTTGCTAGGTTTCAGAGTGGTAGCCGTGTTAGTCTGTATCAGCAAAAAGAACGAGGAGTACTTGTAGCACCTTAGAGACTAACAAATTTATTTGGGCATAAGCTTGTCCCGCTCACCAACAGAAGTTTGTCCAGTAAAAGATATCACCTCACCCATATTGTCTCCTTAGATTCTTGACATTCAGGCTCACTAGTCCGAGGGTATCCTAACAACCAACCAAATGCATTAGCTGATACCAAGGCAGAGCAGTAGGCAACATCATAAACGGGAGAAAGAAGTGTTAAAAAAGGAGGGAAGAGAGGAGGTGAAGAAGGTTTAGCTTCCCCCAACACAGGGATGCTTGTCTTCTGTAGGACAGCATATGCTCCAGCTAAACTGAAGATATTGCAATTCAAGGCAACCAAAGCATTGGGGACAAACAGGGTTCTAGAAGATGCTTCATTTGCAATAATTGCTATACATGTTATTTTTTTTCCCCTCAAACACATTAATCTGTTCTAAACATTATAAAAGGTATTGTGTAATAGTTGAGAGAAAAAGTGAGAACTCTTTGGTTTATCCAGTCTTATTATAGTATTGGCTATCCCTCAGATCAGGAGTGCACAAGTAACACTAAATCTCTGAAGTGGGGGTTGGAATTTAAACCAAGCTGATAGATTACAGGAAATCTAAAGCAGCTTTTGAAAATCTGTAACAAGTAGATATTAGACTACAGAAGAGAGAAAGGGAAACTCCTCCTCGAGATGACTCCACACGGGGAACTCATTTGCGATGTCCTGATAGCAGTGGGAGGCATGTCTCAGAATGAATTATAGTACACTTTAATATGCAGAAAATTAGAAACCCATTTGTCACTAGACATACGGGTTAGCTAATGATATTTTGGCAGTGGATGGATTCCTACAACATAGTAAACTAAGACTATACAAAATTCACATGGAGTATGTTTATTTTTATATTAATTTTACCCCAGAGGAAAAGTAGAGCATCACATTTTTTTGGCAATCACTTGAAATAACTAAAAAAGGCTCCAGGTTACTCCTGTTTCTGATTTATTACAGTTAATTTTATAACCTGACAAGACGATAAGCAATAGATTACATATTGCCACCACAGGATTGCATACTTTAATATTAAAGTGTTATCAGCATAAAATATGGCCTTGTATTCTTATTGACCTATTCTTAATCCAGACATGAGAATGTTCTGAGATAGCATTGTTCAGGATTGCAGAAGAGACATCAAATAACCGAGAAAACAGAGGTCCACCTAGCAACTCAACCTAACTCAGAATGAGGAAATAAATGTATTAGTTATGAGAGGCTTTTGTATCTGAACAAAGCAATTTAAGAAGCTAGGATTAATCTAACCTAACCTAAGAAGCCAAAACCAGATTTATTTAGGGTCCAGAAAAGGCAGCCTTTTTCATCATGGGAAAAGCGATAGCCAACAGCTGAACCCCCCGTGTCTATAAACTAAAGCAGATTATGTGATTTTGAACAAAGCCAATGTGGTTCAGACATATAAACAGAAGGCAAAAAGTTTCTAATCTTCAAACCAACCAATCTTAGCCAAAGTTTTCTATCCCAGTTTGCTACAGATGTAAGTCTATAATTTCCCTATCCACCTGCAGTTTTTTTTTTAAACCAACTGAAATTCAGGCAATGTGTAGATTGGTGTGGCTATTAGATCCAGCTTCTTTACATGTAAAGCAAGTCATTGTCATTCTGAAAATTTTGACTCACATTTTCTAGTTTAATAGTTCTCATCTATGTCACTGGGAATAAGAATTCCCTCTTCTGCAGGAATTACTGGACTTCGTTATTTAGGAGGCCCAACTAGATAATCATAATTTATCCCTTCTGGCCTTAAAGTCAAGTTCTTCTGGACAACTGCTAACATCTTTTACTATGTTTTTCTGCACTTTTCCAATATCCTTGCTCATGACCTGACCCCAGGACACCAAAAAAGTCATTAGTTATTACAGTATAAACCTCTAATATTTTTGAAAAAGCTTTGCTTTTACTCTGTGCTAGTGCTTGTTCACAGCACCAGATGGATGATTAATATTGTGCTACATAGAATGTTGGGTGTCAAAGGTTCTTCAATCCTTTCTGTGTCAGCAAGGTTAGTTTTTTAAGTCATCACAAAGCCAAGTTTTCTATAAGGTCATGGTGAAGTTTTCCAGCAGTTACATTATGCACCTTAGAGGCTTTTAAGATGTGAAATGTGCTATGAAAAGATCTTTGTTCGCATTCAGGCTCAGGAAGAAAATTCCCTCAAATTCTCATGGCAATGTTACAGTTCAGGTAGAAACACACTCCTCTTCAGTGGTCATGTAGGGCAGGTACCAATGCTTCACACTGAGTAATTAACAGGGCAGCTGGGTGCAGTTGCCATCCTTTTATCACAAGGAGTTAATTTGACAGAAAACAAACAGTATTTGTGGAAACTGCAAATGTTCAACCTAGACAGACCCTGACTATAGAGGTCTCATAGAATAGCTGTTGTGATGGTGGCTTTATACCCCTCAACCTGTGGTATAAAGTCATCATAATTGGATGTTACCTTGTGTTATTACAACTCTAAGGGAAATTTGATCTTAAGCATTAGACAGCATATTCCAACAGAGAAATGGATTTTATACACAAAGAACACTGCAAAGTATGGCCTTTGCACAAAGCCATGCAAAAGTGTCAGAGTATATGGAGTATTCATTCATATTTTGCTGAAATAGTCACTGCACTAACAATGCAAGTAAGATTTTAATTTAAATAATTTATTGGCAACTTATATTATTAGAGATAGGGATACCTCTTAGTCATTAAGTAATTAAGTCTGCATTAGTGTATAGGTGTGGGAGACACATTGCTACCTGATTTGTCCACATCCACATACCCAATTTCAACTATTTG
Source organism: Chrysemys picta bellii (assembly GCF_011386835.1). Taxonomy (NCBI): domain Eukaryota; kingdom Metazoa; phylum Chordata; order Testudines; family Emydidae; genus Chrysemys; species Chrysemys picta. The sequence continues at coordinate 202,824,578 of NC_088792.1, forward strand.
TGAACAAATGGAAAAATCCAAAATGTACAGACTGACCCATGTCTTTCCCAGAGACAATCGTATAGTGCCATAATTAACCCCCACCACAGTTGCTTAGCCTCATGTTACTGAATTCAAAGTGCCCTTGAAGACTTTTAAAGGCACCTTTGCTTCTATAGTCAAGAACACTGGGCAGGAAATGTTTTTGTAGCTGACGCTAGTTAAAATTTGCCATGTATTTTGCTTATTTGTTTTCTCTCATTCTTAATCAGACACGGTAGAATCCATATAGACCATGCAATATAAATAAAGTCAGAAACAAAAGCAACTGACATGATTAATATTTCATCTTTTTATTTGAAAATTAAAGAAGTAAAACCGGAATTTTATGCATTTCAGGAGGATGAAAATCAGCACCATTTGCTAGCAGGAAAAAAAGTTAAGAGCCAAATGCTGAATCTTCTGAAAAGGTGAAACTCACATCTGATTTGTGGGTGTAAAGTTTAGAGGGATAACCAGCTGCTGAGTGAATAAATCACTGCTGAATGTTTTAATAAGGTCCAATGAAAGCTGATTTACTAAATAAAACTACAAATAAGAAGGAACCTAAATAGCAGCATCCACTGCCATTCACACTGAAGTCAGAATGCCAGGCGAGTTCCTTGTTCATAGAAAAAAGCTGCAAAGTCATTTTGACACTAAGAAAAAAGAAATGCAACCCGAATGCCAATTTGTTCCAATCAAAGCAGCACATATGGTTCTTTAAGCTTATCTCTAGATTTGAAACTCCGTCCTTACATTAGTAAGCCACGTTGGAATGAGACCAGGACACTTCTCTGCATACAGCTTTGAATATTCTCACTTGTAGAGCTTGCTTAGCACATTAAGATTACTAAGTAAAATCTAACAGATATACTTTAAACAATTTTTTTTTGCCTGTTCTGCTTTGTCAGGTATTTACAGGAGAACAATACATATTCAGGGATTTAAGAGAGAGAGTTAGGCTGACTAAATTAGAAATGGTTACTTACCAAGCTTTGTTCTTTGAATGTGTTGCCTCCACAGATCTACACTAAAACAGTGTACCCTGTGCCACACACAGCAACAAGAAGTTTCAAAGCAATTAGCCTATAGGAGTGTGTGCATGAGAGCCTCCCACACAATTGCCCTCAGTTCCTTTTTAACCATGGACACATCCTTTAAACTTCCAAAACAGAAGGGAGCTTGTACTTGTGTTACAATAGTGGTTGCATTTCCTCAGTGAGGACATCTTTAACTATTCAGGTTGGTCCTCCCAAGCCACCAACTTCTCAGGTCCATTGGGACTAAGGCACATCCAACTAGCCCTCGCAACACAAGTCCGTCTAGACACAAGCTTATTCTTTCCACCGCTCCACCAGTCAGGTGAGCTCTGTGTCTATCTAGATCAGGGGTAGGCAACCTATGGCATGTGTGCCAAAGGCAGCACGCAAGCTGATTTTCAGTGGCACTCACACTGCCCGGGTCCTGGCCACTGGTCCAGGGGGCTCTGCATTTTAAATGAAGCTTTTTAAGCATTTTAAAAACCTTATTTACTTTACATACAACAATAGCTTAGTTATATGTTAGACTTATAGAAAGAGACCTTTAAAAAATGTTAAAATGTGTGACTGGCACGCGAAACCTTAAATTAAAGTGAATAAATGAAGACTCGGCACACTGCTTCTGAAAGGTTGCCAACCCCTCATCTAGATACTTACACAGTCCTCATTACCACAGTTGAGCAGTTTAGCAGCAGCAGAGGACTGATTTGAAGAAAATGACGCGGAACTATTACTTCTCATCAACAGTAAGAACACAATCTATCTGCAATGCAAGAAGCCAACAGAGAGCACCAAAGTGAGACTTCGGCATGCAAAAACCGAGATAACAGTGAGGAAGCAGATGCTGTTCAAATCATTACTGGATCAAGCTCTGTGAAGAGATACAGACAGCCTCAGACACAGGAAATCTCAAAGTCATCTATGACAGCCTGAAGAAAGTTCTAGGTCTCACTGTCAACAAGGTTACTCCTCTTAAATCACACAGCGGTGAAATCATTACAGATAAAAGCAAGCAGTTCTCATTGGGTTGAACACTATTCAGAGCTATATGCACAAGAAAGAATCACCACCAGCGAATCGCTGGACCAAATACCACCAACTCTATAGATCATGTCAGAACTAGATGTGGAGCCCACTGTAGAAGAGCTAAGCAAGGCCATTGATTTGCTATCAAATGACAAGGCTCCTGGAAAAGATGTCATCCCAGCGGAAATCCTCAAGTGTGGAAAAAGACAGCCTGTTACCATATCTTCATCAGCTGCTACTTAAATACTGGAAAGAGGGTGAGGTACCACAAGAGATGCATGACGCAAAAAATCACTTTGTACAAAAAGGGCAACTGCAACAACTACAGTGGTATCTCGCTACTAAGCGTAGCAGGAAAAACTTTCACAAAAGTCATCTTAGTGAGCCTACAACAGCTGGTAAATCATGTCCACCCTGAATCAGTTTGGATTCAGGGGTGCAAGATCAATTATAGACATGATATTTTCTCTGCGTCCACTCCAAGAAAAGTGCAAAGAGCAAAACCGACTATTGTACATCGCCTTTGTGGACCTACCCAAAGCATTCGACAAAGTCAGCAGAGCAGGTCTATTTGCAATACTAGAAAAGATAACAGGGTTGCGGGACATGCTAAGTCTTATATGTTCATTCCACAACAACAGGAGAGCAACATGTCCAGGTTGACGGGTCCACTTCAGACAGCTTTGAGATGAAATGCGGAGTGAAGCAAGGATGTGTTCTTGCCCCTACACTCTTTGGAATCTTCTTCTCATTACTCTTGAACTGCATGTTTAAGGACATGAAAGATGGAGTGTATCTACACACAAGGTCAGATGGGAAACTCTTCAATCTGTCCTGACTTAAGTCAAAGACCAAAGTCAAAAAGGTGCTAATCAGGGAACTTCTATTCGCTGATGATGCTCCCCTCATAGCCCACAATGAAGATCTATTAAAAGAACTCAGACTGCCTTTCAAGTACCTGTCAGACATTTGCTCTCACCATCAGTATCACGAAAATGGTTGTATTAGGACAGGGGTTTCCACAAGATCCTTCAATTACCTTAAATGCAAACCAGCTAGAAGTAGTCCAAAAGTTCACTGTAGAACCTAAACAGCTGATCACCAACCTCTCACTAGATGAAGAACTAAATGTTCACATTGGAAATGCTGCCACCACCTTTAGCAGACTAACTAAAAGAGCAGGAGACAATTCAAAGCTTACCATCAAGACCAAAATGCTAGTGTACCAAGCTTGCATCCTCAGCACTCTTACATATGGTGGTGAAACATGGACATTTTATACTCACCAGGAGAAAAGGTTGAACAGTTTCCACCTACATGGTTTACACCGCATACTCAACACCAAATGGCAAGATGAAGTCACCAATGCAGAGGTTCTTCAAAGGGCAAATTTACCAACTTTGACAGCCCTACTCAGGCAAAGAGGACTACGCTGGCTGGGCCATCTGAGTGGGTTGGAAGACGGATGCATACCCAAGGACATGTTATACGGGGAGCTATCAGAGGGAACAAGAACAACAGGGCGTCCCAAGCTTCACTATAAAGACACATGCAAGCGAGATAAGGAATTTGGAATTGATCCTGACTAATGGAAAATCTTGACAAGTGATGGTAACAAGTGGCGCTATCGTCTCCATCGGGGTATCAAAGTCCATGACAGGAGTTGACTCCGACAGCTTGAAGAGAAAAGGAAGCAAGCAGCACCCAACCAAGATATATACATTTGTAATAACTGCCAAAGGTCATGCAAATCTCAGATTGGCCTATTCAGTCACACGAGATATTTCAAACCATCTACATCATAGGCTGCAATTCCCATGGTCTCTCGCAGATGAAAGGATGCCAACAACATTACCATCGTTGAGCAGGTTATCAGCAGCAGAGACTATATCAGAGCCCATGCTTCCTCACCAACACTCCCAGAGCCATAAGCCCTTGTGATTAATGTTTGTATAATGAAAAACACCAAGACAGACCCTGTGGTACCCTTCTCTTCAGGCAGAGAAGCAATTACTCACAATTACCCTACATGGCTTCATAGAAAGTTGACCACTATCCACCCTTGCTAGGATGTGCAGATGGGTCAGAGCCTCATGCACTGATATCAAAGGCTGCTGACAGATCTGAAAGAACTAAGGGTGAATTCCGTGTCCCACTGAAGTCAAGCAAAATTCCATGACTTCAATGGGGCCAGAATTTCATTTAGAAGATTTTGTCCACTGCCAGGATGAGAGCACTTAAACCAGTGCAGTTTATGCCATAGCCATGCCTATAACCAGTGGGTCTCAAACTTTTTTTTTACTGACAATCCTTCACATCGCAAGCCTCTGACTGTGAACCCCCTAATAAATTAAACACCATTATAAATACTGGAGGCAAACGGGGTTTGGGGTGGAGGTTGACAGCTCACGACCCCTTGTGCAATGACCTCGCGACCTCCTAAGGGGTCCCGACTCCCAGTTTGAGAATCCATGCTATAACCTGAGTGACCAGGATTAAGGATGCCTGAAGACTTCAAAAATGGCTAGAGTTGCTAAGCCACTACCTTTTCAATAATCTTTCAAAATTAAATAAAAGCAGGAGGCTGAAAAACAGGTCTATAATTAAGACTGTCAGCAACAAAAGTTGGTTTTCTGAGCAGAGGCCTCCACAGCTCCTATGACAGTGAGCCATCTAGTTGAGACAGTGAGAGATAGAGATACACTTCCCTACTTCATCCTATTTATCAAAATGGCCTTGAAATCTGAGTCAGTGTGGAAAGGATAGCTTAATTCATGGGAGCAGATGGAATCATACAAGGATAAAATGTAGAGGGAGAAGGGGACTAAAAACAACAGCCTTGAGGGGCTCTTGAAAAAGGGAAGCAAGATATGAAGGACAGCCACCAGAAGGGAAAGCCGGCAAAGAGGCAGGAATTAAAATGAAACATCTTAATTATCTAATGCAGAGCTGTACCTGAAAGGTAAAAGCAAATTTGTAATTGGTGTCCTGATGTAAAGGGATAGCAAAGAAAGCATCAGCCAGATGCATCTAAAAAAAATTAGCTACACTCAATCATGTGAAGAATAACTTGATTTAGTTTTACTAATACAGTACAAAATACCTTTTAAAAATGAATTCTTCTCCTAGCTTAAAACAGTGTATTTTTTCCTATAGCATTATTTTAAAAACAAACTATAAAAGAAAAATCCTCTTCACATTTCACAAAGACAGTTCTGTCATCCTAAAAACTACATATGTCCAATACAGATCTAGCAAATGAAGTCAACAGAACACTGTTTTTAAACTCTGCTTGGGGATTCAGATATTCTAAATTATTTATGTACAGTATGTAGATTCATAGATTCTAGGATTGGAAGGGACCTCAAGAGGTCATAGAGTCCAGTCCCCTGCCCTCATGGCAGGACCAAATACTGTCTAGACCATCCCTGATAGACATTTATCTAACCTACTCTTAAATATCTCCAGAGATGGAGATTCCACAACCTCCCTAGGCAGTTTATTCCATTGTTTAACCACCCTGACAGTTAGGAACTTTTTCCTATGTCCAACCTAAACCTCCCTTGCTGCAGTTTAAGCCCATTGCTTCTTGTTCTATCCTTAGAGACTAAGGTGAACAAGTTTTCTCCCTCCTCCTCATGACACCCTTTTAGATACCTGAAAATGTGTAATGTGTTGTAATTCTTCTACTATCTTTCATACAGCATTATGACACTTGCTGCAATTGTGTACTATTTAGAAGAAATGGATTCTTGAGATTATCCAACAAAGGAATTCATGCTGAAATTGGAAGATCACCACAAGAGGAAAAGCTAGCATAAGTTTGTAATTTCAAGTTTTATTTTTATATTGGTGAAACACAGAACCTCTTCCAAAAGAGGCAGCATCTGCAGAGCTGTTACAAATACGCTTCATACTCTAATACACCTCACAGGTTTGGAAAAGGTATGGATAAAGCAGTTTCACACTGTATGAACATTTTACACTGCATCTGGGCATACAAATTCAGTCATATTAAAAGATAATTTATAGATCATCTGACTTCACATACAGTGGATAATATTTCAGCATCTTCATGCAAACTTACTTTTGTTTTTAAATAGTTGGCATCATTTTTGGAAATAATTTTTCATACTGCAAGACAGTATATTTTCACTTTAACTTATTATTTAAACGATAAATTACAAAAAAGTACCAACTGTTTTGGAAAGTAGAAACAAACATTAAATATATAATATAGACATATCTGTTTACAATTACATATTTACTAAAGGCAGTAACATTCCTATTACACTTTCATTACCTAAAATAGGGGAGAATAGACTATATAAAATAGACTTTATCTAGTTTTCAACCATAGCCATCTTTTCATATTTCAGTCTTGAAAGCAACATTGCAATCAAATATTAAATTTTTATTCTCTTTGATGCATACAAGTCCCTTTCATTTAAATGAGCTTTGCTTGCATAGTAAAGAATTTTTGCCCTTAACATTCCTTAATCAGTACACGAGTTTTAGCTGGAAAACCGCTATCAACATGGAAGGAATTGTCTAGCTAAAACCTCACCATAATACTTTGAAAAATTAGTGGTTAGTGTCTAAAATTGTTTTTGGAAAACACAAAAAACAGATGCTACGAAAGTGCTTTGTTTCAGAAGTGAATGCATAGACTTGTAGCCTTATCTTAAACAACATGTTAGTGTTTTATCACTGGGGTAGTTTAAACAAAAACTGCTGTATTTTTTTGTCTTACTAACATATACAAGCACACTAATTTTCTTCACTTATGCATGTCACACTCCCCTTCCTCAGATATCCCAGGTTATGTGTAACAGGTAGCCTTAAATTCCCAGTGTAGTCAGTAAAGTTCTCCTCACACAAAAGTACATCAATGATATCCTACAAGAGCCCCTCTTCTAGAGCATAGTGTACGTCCATGAGCAGTCAAGGAGTCAGAAGTTATTGAGTTCATTAGAGTAAGCTACTCCAAGAGTTACATTTATTAGTACTGTTCAAAGGACAAGTTGCACATCTTCAAAGCCCTCTCACCAGTCTTGACAGAAAAGCAAAACATTCACACTTGCCAAATTTTATCTTTGATATTTTATATAAGTCAAGGTGTGCAAGCAAGCTTCCAATATCCATGTCCCTAGTATAATGTGACAATTAAAAAAAAACAACCCACACATGGGGAAAGTTCAGCACTAAAAAGGGTATTTTCAAACAACTTCACATTTCAGATCCAAGCTTCAGTCCATTACTACACAATTTGGACACACAGAACCAGTTTTTAAAACATCTATCCTAGCATAACAGACTAAAAGACTCATCAATGAGAGCTACTATCAACACTGTATGTCATACTAGCCTTGCCTGACCAATGTGGTACATATTCAAAGTTTGCACATTCTTTCACAACGTTCCTAAATCAGATATCAAAACTCAAAAGAGCTTTTTCACACTTGTACATTTAACAGAATTGTTTCAAGAATTCTCAAAATTTCTGAAATAATTTGATGGCTTAACATGGTAGAAGCCACAGTATTAGCATTTATACCTTGCTTCTGGTCTAATGCTCACTGCAATTTAGGAGTCATGGTGCTTCATGTACATCATGAATCCCCCCCTCCCGTCAGATTCTGGATGACTTCATCCTATAGTAGGCCTTCCTGGGTTCTTCTGTAGAAGTTTCTGCAGAATTGAAATCTTTGGTCACCTGTTAAGCATGGACTAGTCAAAATGGAGCAGTCAAATTTAGTTTGACCCTGAAGAATATACACTAGATTTTTGTGATGATTTACACTTAAGTTCTTCAAATAACTTTGATGGGTTATTAATGGGAACTTTGGGCCAAAGCTACAAAATGCAAAACAGACCACTTACTGCCTACATTATGCTTTAAATAATTGTAGAAGAGTACTGCTGATTCCAAATTCAAATCAAACAACTCAAATTTTTGAAGAACGGTGTTTTGAGATATTTCCAAAATGTTACCTTTCACTTAGATTTTTGCTGATTGCTTTTCCTGCAGAGGCTTTATATTCGGCAAACAGTCTTTTTTTTAAATTGATTATGGTTGGCTCCTTTCTCCTTTGCAATATGTACATTACAAACAGCATCTCAATCTGCATGCAAATGTAACACCAAAGATCTATTGAGAATATTGTTTCTTTAGATGAAAGATAGCCCCATTATTTTCCCATAGGTATCTGAAGAAACTTGCAAGATGGCTTCATATCAGTTGTCTTAGTATTTTCCACACCCTTTTACACTCCTGGATAATGCTTATAAAAAGAAGGCATTTAAAACAAATCCCTCTATAGGTTAAAAATGTTTTCAGAATAAATGGAATGGTTGACACCTAAGAGGCTTAAACTTGTGTAAAAATCTTATCTGGTAAAGAGTTTGTCTTCTTTATTCAGATACTCAATGTGCTAAAAACTACACCAAGATGAATAACCTTTAAAACTGCCAAAGTGGAAAGAAATCACAAACATGTTATAGGGAACCAGAAGAACCAGTCAAAATATTCTAGAATCCAATGATTTGAAACTAGTTGTTTCAATACTTCTCCCCAATCTAATTTATTTTATTTTAACCCATGTGCTTTTAGAGAAGAGACAATATTACTCAAATATTTCAATGAGAGGAAGGTAGTGCACTCAGGAAGTTCTTACCAGGTACGGAATGGAATCCAGAAATGCTTCAACAAGTGGTGGGCTATCATGCTTTTTTGTAATAGTACCCAAAAGCTGTCAAGTCTATATTAGCATTCCAATATCATGATTGCAATGAAGCACTGGTAATTCTGGTACCTTTGGATATGCTTAACATCCATAAACAGCAAGTCTGATATTATTTAACATTGAACATGTTTACAACTAGCATAGTCCACCAGAATATTCATCATCTTCCTCCTCAGCATGGGAGCCAACTGCAGCCGGTCCTCCTGCTTTGTCCTGTGCAGTAACTGGTGATTTCTTCTTAGTTCCCCCTCCTGGGACTGCCAGACTAAGAGCAAGCTTGGCATACTGACAACAACAAACAACAACATGACGACAGGTTTAGTGTCCACATTGTCATAGGGCCAAATCTTACTTGCCTTTCTCTAGAAAGAATCACACTGAATTAAATGGGACTACACTCATAAGTAAGGTGAGCAGGGTTTGCCTCAGTCTATTGACTGCACTCAAAATGCAACAATCCATTATTTTGTAACATTCTGTTCCAATAGCATAAAAAGAGACCTAATGCATGTACTATTCTCTCTGTGCTAAAGTGATTAAACATGTACTCTGATTTCTGCTTCTTTATAGAATAATCATTGCCGTGTTGCACAACACAATTGACTAGAAGTTTACGATAAGCGAGTCTCGTCAATGCAGTTTTTTTTTTAAATGTGCAGCATCTATTCACCACCAGATAAGTGGTCTTTTACAGAAGCTTTTTCAATCAAGATGGCATCATATTTTCAGATGTTAAAGTTATATTAGGTGAAAATTAATAAATATTGTTAGAAAACCTACACTAGGATGATCAGAAGTTTCTATTACTGCCTTTCTGTCTTAAGTCTTCTTTCTACAATTTGCAAATATGCAGGTTTTTTTTTTTTTAAATAGCAAGTACTTTCTTGAAAGGAAAAAAAAAAAAAAAAGACATCTTTCTTTAAAATAGCAATGGCCATAGTAACTCACTGTAAAATTACAGGACCACTCTTGAGAATTGAGCAGTGCTTGCAACTCCTCTTGCTATCAATAAAAGAAAGTTGAAGGTGCTTAGCATTTCTCAGTGCCAGTCCATGGATTTCTAGCTAAAACGGACTTGCACGAATAGTACCGTATTTCTGAGCTGAAGCACTGACTGCAGAGTTTTCAGCCCATGTTGGGGACAGAAGGGAACTGAACTCAGATGCTATTCAAGAATATTCCAGCCAATTTTTCAGACAGACTTACGAATGCCATAAGAAGCTGTTCATTCATCTGACCCTTCCAGATAAGCGGGAAGATCAGAGGAATGTGGAAATTTACAAGTGGTGAGCAGTAAAGTGGAAAATATGAGAAGCTGGAGGATGGGACAAACATACAGCAACTCCAGTTTTTTCCTACCAAAACAGTTCTCTCTTTCTTACCAGGAAAAAGATTTATGAAAATCCATATGAAATGTTAACTTACATCATTGTCCATGTACTTGAAAAGTGGTGAGTTACAGACATCAGAAACTTGATCCTGGTCCTGGCTGTCATATCCTTCTAGAAGCTGTTCTAGTGCTGCACAATCTTCACTTCCATTGAATCCCGGTATACTAAAGGAAACGAAAGTTCATTTAAAACATTTAACTTGTCCACTCACAGCACTCAACTCTTTGTCTATGTTTACATGTCACTGATTAAGAGTAGAGGGACAGGCAGCTGTAAGGCTTGTTTATAAAATTTTATGGTATTGCTTAAATAGGTCTCAAAACCCAGGCTGAACAAAAATGTCTAATGGCGTGAAAATGTATTTTTGACTGTATGATCATCTAACCATGTAAATTATAAACAGATCTCAATTTTTTTTAAACGTTTAGTTGTCTGCTTGGGACTAGTTGTCTGCATGGTCCCAAATGATAGAAGTGCCTTAAATCTCATGAGTTTCTGTTAACTAGTCATAATATTTTTCTTTTACAGTGCATGTATGGAATCATAAGTGTTTGAGATTAGGCAGGGTAAAGACTTAATTTAAAATGGATCATTTTAACCTAACTCCAGATATCGTGCATTTTTTAAATTCTAGTCTTAAGATACCATTTTCTTGCCATTTTGTAACACAAAACAGTAAATTCAATTGGTGACAATCAAAAAAGGCCTTTATCAGTACTGAACAGTTACAAGAGCTAATCCTTCTCTGTTCAGTGTATGAAAGACAGATACTAAAATGAGGCACCACTTAAAATGAATAATTTTTTAGTAAAAGAATTCCAACAGCAACAACCCTGTATTGTTTATTCAGCTTTTATTAAAGCTAAGCAAACAGATAATCTGGGAAGAAAGAACAGAAAAGGGAAGAGTAGTGAACTGAACAAAATTCTTCTAGCTGTTTAATTTTTAAGCAAATAGTAAAGCAATATAAATATTTTCATTGTTTATTTTAAGGGTATGCATGTCTTGCTATTAAGCCAATAGTGTATTATTAACTACAACTGACCATTTGAAAAACAACAACAATATTTTTCAAATGGTACTCTTTCAAAAAAACAAAACAAAAACAAAAAAAACCACTGCATTGTTGTACCATAAACCAAACCAACAGAGTACAGGCTTCAAACCTGTGGAAATATAGAATTGCCACATGGCTCTTTAATAAATATTGCTATGAATTAATTTTCAACATAACCAAAATTTAAGTTTGAAAACAATGAGGCAAAAATATGCCTTACCTGTAACTTTCCCTGACACATCTTTCTGCAGCAACATAGTCATGTCTATGGAGATGAACTAAGACTTGAGCAATAGTTTTCTAAAATAAAAGAAATGACTGATCACTCTTTAGTAACCAAATGTAAGATATTTTACTTCTATTATGAATTCAATACCAAAAGTCCTGTAGCTTGCTCAGGATAGGTGTAAAAAGGACACTAGAATCAACGAGGCAGTCAATTGGTCTACACTGTTCCTGGCTCCACATTCCCAAATGAAAAAAAAAAAAATGATGGGCTCTGAAAATATTGATCTACTCCAGCTGTGGATCTGTCTCATCTTTTTTAAAGATCATGTAGAGGAAGAGATCAAAGTGGACCAATTCTGTTGTAACCTTAGATCATCTGAACCTAGGTTTACAAATTTAGAACTGAAAGACAAAATTATTCTAACAAGAATTTTGAAACCACAAACCAATGTTTTGCTTATGTTAAGCATATCTCGTCAGAAAATCCTATCAGTTGTCCAAAAAGTTAACCCATTCAAAATATCTAGCCCCACTTCCTGCCATCAACACACATTTAGAAAATAAATGAACATGTCTCCCATCCCACAAAAATTAAATAATTAATTCTTTGCGCTAACTGTATTTGCAGGTTCACCGACACAAATATTTTATCTTTTAGCATTTTCAATACAATTATCAGAAAGCTCTAAAAACCATTCTGATTATCTGTGATAGCTATCTTCAGCATTTTCAAGACTATTATACTGACACAAGACAGTTAAGGGGGTGGGTGAAAGGAGGGGATAGCCATTCAGGAGGTGCTCATCCAGTAAGAAGTTTATCCTGGACTGCAAGGCATACAATGCCATTCAGTTAGAGGTGCTGCAGACCCACAGGCCAATCAATTTCCCTTTGCGCATTTCTATTTTATAAACAGGAAAGAAACATTCACTCAGGTCTTTACCTTATAACATGTTGGATAATTTTCAACTTCTTTATAAATACTTTTTTCCTTCTGAATAGACAACGCAGCCTCATCTAATCTAGAAACAAGAACAAACACAGAAGGAAGTGTAAAGAAACCAGTGTAAAGAAACCAGTGATTAGAGCCTTATGATGTGCGTATTTTAATGTTTGTAGGTGGTAAAAAAGGCACAGAAGCTGTAAAGATATTTCAGTAGTCCACATAAAGCCTATAAAAAAAAAAAGTTAATATTTGCGTCTTCTAATCATTTTTTTTCCTCCATGCTGAAAAAAAGCCACCATTTTTGTTTAAATCCACTGGCATTAAGAATCAAAGTAATCTAAACACTAAGCCATCAAGTCTTTAAGTTTTCATTTGGTCTTCAATCTTGAGGGCATCACTGTAACATTTCAAAAGGTTAAAAAAAAAAAATACATCTTTCAGAAATCCTGTTATTTTTGAGTTGCCAGGTAAAATACTAGAGTGAAATCCAGAAATCAGTGCTTCAGTGTGAAAGCAATCAATGCCACATGCCAGTAAAGTTTAGTTTTATATTAATCAGAGCATCAATAAATGTATGTACTATACTTTTCTAGCATTTCTGTCCCTGTCATTGCCAGGTCCCAGACCTATGTGAAAACAAAAGCCATAATCTTTGAAGTCAACCCAACTCATTCAAGGAAGTCACAATCCAGTGAACTTTTTTTTTTTTAAATAAAAACCCACAATTCATCACCATGAGTGTATCCAGAACTGCATAAAAGCAGACAGGGCTCAGTCCTGTAAAGAGCTGAGCTCTGGTCTAATCTGGCGTTTACATTCTTGCTGGATTCCACCAGGATGTTCAGCACTCTATAGGTGTAAATCCAAATAATGCAAAATAGAAAGGAAATGGAATATTTACTTGCAAATATCTTGGTGATCAGTTATGTTGAGTAAGGATCATTTCAGGCAGTGGAAGTGCACAGAGAGCTAATATTTCCAACCAAGCAGTTGTACATGCACATACTGTTGAAATATAGCAACTATTTTACAAGTCACAACATTACACTACAGCTTTTGGACAGGAAGTAAACACTGTATCCAATTGAAACTTCAGAGTAAATTTAGGTAGGAAGTACATCAAGGCTAATGACCCGAGAGTTCACACTGGATATTTGAGGACAGATGTGGTGAGGATCTTCATGAAACATCTCATCCAAAAGGTGACACCTTTAGCAGCACAGTATCAGCATCAAGCTGGAGCACTGGAAGGGACAAATGTCAGCTACTGAAACATCAATTTATCTGAGAATGTTTGGCACTATTCTGATTTTTTTTTTTTTAAATGAGACTCTCCCCACATACCTACAGTATAGATTTTAAACCACACATACACGCTTATAATCTACATAGAAAATTAATTAAACTCAAACTTTAGCGGGACTGTCCAAGTTCTCCATCCTTTTTATGCCTGAGGAATATATTTGCAATGTGAACACACATGTTTTTAATAAAAAGGACAAGAGTGGGTCTTTTCAGACAAAACAGTAGGTGATTTCAGGTTGCAAAAAACAACAATAATCCTGCCTAATACCCTGGAGACGCATTTTTAAAGTTTTGCATACATTTAAAATTTATCAAAGTACTTGCTAGTGTTTTGTAACATGGATGTAAAAAACATGCCATTTAAGAGAACTTAGGAACTCTACCTTCATGGTCTACTAATTTACATTTTTAAGCATAAAAGAATTGTTCGGTTTTGGAAAAGGCATGTAATCAAGAAGCACAGGATTTAAAGTTTCATTAGCCACTCTATTAGAGGTTCAGATTACATTTGTCAGCTATAAATCACTAACTTCATACTCGAATTAATCAAGCTATTTTGGATGCAAATTACTATAACTGAATGTATTAAGAACTTCACATGGCAGCTAAGGGATTCAATATATCTCACATAATTCTTGGCAATCATAATTCATTTCCATACCGAAGTTTTTCTTTCACTGAAACTCACAAAACAATCATTCAAAGAATATTGATATTTTAGACTACTACTCTTCTGACATCCACAGAAGTACAGTAGGACCTCCCTGATCTGCTCACACAAATTATGTCTAAATCTGCTATTGTGATTGATGATGAAAACACAACAAAAATATGCTTCATAACTTATTTCCACTTTAATTATATTCAAGTTACATGATGTTCCAAACCCCAAGTGACATCAGATACAACATGGCCTCTATAAATCAGTATGACAATCAAGCTAGCCTCAAAAACATTAATATACACATCTCACCTGACAGTCCTTCCACTCCTGTAATATAAGGGTTTTCCTTGTTTCCTTTTAGATTACCATTGTTGCTCGCAATTACAGCACACACTCAAGGCTTGACTCAAAGACAGCCTTATAGTGAGCTATAGGTTGTAGTTATGTATGTTTATGCTAAATCATGGTAAAATTTGGTACTACTAACCAATAGTATTAGAAAAAACAGGTGAACCTGAGGATTCAAAGTCAAACTCTTCACCCTTGATTCAGAATCAGACACCTGCATATGGGTTGCTTTGGTTGGGTAAGTCACTTAATTCCCCTACTTTAGATTCCCTCATGTGTAAATTGGGTAGAATATTAAGTGCTCACTACCCAGTGTTGTGAGGAATAATTCACATTGATGAAGAACTGTAGAGATGAAGCACACCAGGTTCTCAGTAATTCATAAATCTTCACTGAATTATTAGGAGGAACATTTTATAGCACCAAAAAACAAAACAAGAAAAATCACAGATGAGTTTTTCAGCACTCAGGTATAGCCAGCAGAAACGTAAACTGGATCTTAGTCTTGACAAGCATCAACATAATCTTCTGTTTCCAAATAGTGACTTTTGAAGAGGCAGTACGTAGATTCAGTGAAACTCAGCAGTAAAGACTTCAATTATATTTAGAGGAAAACTTAGGTTTTCAGAATATAAAGAGTTATACCTTCGTCCTCTGACTAAAAGTCTTGAGGCTTTCCCTAGTAATTCTACAGCCTGCCGTAAACGTTCTTCATTCTAAAGGAGCAGAACAAAATCAAAAGGTTTTATACATTTGTGGCTTTAATTCTATGCAACTTCTCTTTTTTTTTAAAATGAAATACAAACATAAGGCATGAGCTCAGGTCAATGCAGGTTTCTCCCTTGGCCTTAGTACTTTTAGTCAGCAGAGCTCCCTCCCTCTGGACTGCCCAAGAAGTGGGAAGAAGCTGGATAGGAGATTAAATTCAGATCCTATATAGTGGGGGATGGAGTATTGGTAGGGACTCTGACCCTGCACCTTTACATTAAAGGTCCCAATAGGAGCTGCGTGACTTCCTGTGCAACATTATTCACCCACTGCTGTGATAGAGAACAAGATAGAGCTCAAAACTCAACCTCACCTTACAGCTATCTGTGTGCAGAGTTATTTTAGGCTGACTAACCTTGAACACTTCTTCCTTCTAACTCAATCTTTATTTCCTTTGTTGTTCAAATTAAAATGGTAGTACTTACTTCGAACACTGATGCTGTCTGCTGATAGAGTTGTACAGCCTTTTCTGGGTTCATACTTTCTATTAGCCTGAAATAAATACAAGCCAGCATTATTATTCTTCAGCTCAAATAGTAAAGTTTTCTCCTAGTACAGGATTCAAACAACAGTCTGTAAGAAGAAAGCACCAATGTTTTGTGATTTGTCCTAGCTACCAATGCTGCAGGCTTACTTTCCAGCCCGTTCCAGGGCAATAGCTGCTGTGTCAGGTGTTCCATTCTCCAGGTACATCATACTGGCCTTCTCAATCAGCTGAACTGCGTCAGGAAGTTTTTGCATCTCCTGTAAGAAAAAGTTGGAAGAATAACAGTGTCAGGAACTATGCTAATATATAAACAGACCAAATGAAAATATTCTGTATTGCATAGCGTTACATTGGTAGAGTTCAGCTCCCAGCAAAGTAAACTACAACATCCACAGTACAAACAAGCATACCAGAAACCCAGCCTACTTTCCCCTCCATCTGCCTATAATAAATCAAAAAAGTTGGCTGATTTTGTTCTTTGGATTAGCCACATGATGAAATATCTAAATGAATACTCACACAGTGCAGTTACAAAACCAGAGCAGCCAGTCTTGTTTCCCTTTGTAACATTTCAATTTTGGAATAAATAAGTCAGTTCCCTGGTAGCCCAACTTTACAATTTGTTTAGAGGGCACATCATCAGAAGTGGACATATATACAGAATTTTTGGAGTACTTGATTTGAACCCTGAAATAATGATTCTCTGAAAGTCTGTTTAACTGATCAACATCTGGGTTACAAGTTCACTTTGAGTTCCCTAAAAACTGGCTTATGGTGGTTAATTAGCTTATTTTACTATACACTGATTTTCTATCCCCTAAATGAGGTTTTCAACTATTGGTTAAACCCATTCAATAAACTGCACAGCTATCAAGTCATTATTGCATGCAAAAAATCACTAACAGGATTCTGGCAAATGTGATTAGAAAACTAATTCCTGTTGACTACAAGATTTATGTTGAGCTAAAGCAGAAGGGCTAAGGTATGGGAGTCACCAAGAACTACAATATGTCAGCTTACTGAAGAATCAGGAGGTATATAATGGTGGTCTGTTAATGCCTTAGTATGTTAAAAATACCATTTAAAAATACCATCCACAGTGCTTGCGTTGAAACTATAGGATATTCCACTCATAGCACCAAGATTGGTTTGATGAAAACAACAAGGAAATCCTAGCATTAATTCAACAGAAAAGAACTGCATTCTGGCACTGGCAAAATGATTCCTCTAACCAACGAAAACATGAGGCTTATCACCTGCTCAAGGCAGCAGTCCAGAGGAGGCTACGTGACATCAAAAATAAGTGGTGGCAAGAGAAGGCCTCTGAGATCCAGAGTTTCATAGACCAAGATGACATGAGAAGCTTCTTTCAAGCAACAAAAGCTATATATGGGCCAAGCTCCAAAGGCCCAACCCCCTTACGTTCACAGATTGTCCTTGAAGAGGGTGGAGCCAATGCGGCCATTAAACAACGCTGGAAGGAGCCCTTGAAGAGCCTACTAAACCGTGAATCCACGGTCTCTGAAGACCCCATCGAGTCTATTCCACAACGCTCAGCAATGGCACACCTTGCTGATCCCCAGTTTTCTGAGAAAGTCCGGTGTGCCATCACCCAGACAAAAAAAAAAAAAATCACAAGGCACCAGGCCTAGACAGCATCCTGCCCCTTTGAGGGTGTCTCCCCAGTAAGTGACAACAGGACACAATATTATTTACCTGAACTAAAAAATAAGCTGCTACTATGAAGTACATTTCTCTTTTCTTAATACATACATAATAAACTCAACCTCCCCCCCTCCCGGTTTTGATTTATTAAGTTTCAACCAGGAAAGAAGGTTGCATCATTTAAAATTCTTAGGGGGAAAAAAATAAATGTCAACACTGGAAGTGCTAGCACCACTTTAACACTAATGCTGCAAGCTGAAAATTGCATGTATTTTAAAATACAACTGTCCACAGGAGACTTATTGTTTTAAAACAAAAACACAAAGTGACCAGTAAATACCTTTAACATCATGCCAGCTTGTTCATAAGCTCTGCAAAGAGAAAAGAAATTAGGTTTACTTACAGTGTTATTTCAGTGAGTTGAAGTGACAGGTCTTGCTATGTAGCAAGAGTTACTATACATCAGCTAATGGTGAATCATAACAATGCATACATTTCAAACATTTTACATGTCTTATTTAAAAAGACAGTTTCTCACTTGTGCGCTAGTGATAGATATTGCAACCTCGCGCTGTATCTTTGGGGACCACTTTATTACGTTCATGAATCGTTTATGTATGATTGTATTCAACTCCATGGAGGAGCAGCTGTGGTAACACGTCAGGAACTAAAAACAGTGGACAATGATTAAGGACAGTCACTAATTCTGTAAGCAACTCTAAAGACATACCACCCCCAGTGGTAGTTTGTATATACTGATTCAAACTGGGTTTTCCAGACACTGAGAAACAAAGAAAGAACTTTTGATATAAATAGCTGTGTTTGTATCAGGACCTTCTTTTGATCTAGCAAACAGACATGCTTTTATCCAATGGGGCTCCAATCCTGCTGAAGGGTTGGAAGAATGATGGCCTACCAGAGCCTGGAGTGGACCACAAATTGGGGATAAAGATGCAGTAATCCTGAGACCGTAACAGTGTTGTCTTCTATGGATAAAGTGCTTTTGACCATATTTGGAGCACTGAAAAAGCAGTGTTTCCCAACCCAGACCAAAGATACCTTCCTGCTTCTATAACATGTACTGTGTGTGGCAAATTTTGCACCAGTGCTTCAAATTAATCACACAATCTTTTCACTATTTGCCATGAGTTGGAGGAATGGGAGGGTAGGAAATGTCTGATTGTGTTTTCACTACACAGACTAGACCACAGTGGCACGAAAGACATTTAAAAAACACACTACTAATATAATATTAGCTGTTCTTAATTCTAAGGCACCATTCTGGGGATTAGAGACATTGAAGAAATTTCAAGTGTGTGAATAGAAATCAAATTATTTATTACCTTAATCATACATGCAGTAAGCAAAAACTCAAATGAAATAAGCAAATCCTGAGTAATATCCTATTGATGATCAATCAAGAGATACTGGAACTAATCCTGAGAAGTGATAAAAAGTCATAATTTCCATTTACTTCAATGGGATTTGCAGAGTCTCAAAAGCTTTCCAGGATGAAGCCATTAATTAGTCTGATCATGAACCAGTGAAAATAATGGAAACTTTGCCATTTATTTAAATGAAAGCAGACTTAGCCCCAAATGTATGCATCTTTTAAATAGTCTTTAGATACACATAGTATACTGGGAAATGCATCAAATTAACTGAGGAATTTAAACTTACTTGGCAGCATGGAAGAGACTGGATGTAACAGAGCCAAAGTTAAGGATACAAGCCATAAAAATCTGACAGGTAATTATGTATCAAAAATAATTTATTGGAGGATTAAGCAAACTGAATTTTTATTTAAATACTAGTTCCAAAGATAACATTTACACAGAGGCAAAACTAATCTGATAAGTGTAAATGCTAGTTTTTGTTTGTTTGTTTTGTTTTAAATAAACCTAAGGGTGAAATAAAATTCAATATATCCAACTATGAAAGAGCTGACAAAACTAGATTACATACATTTATTTAAAGACTTTTGGTTACTACATTGTGTTAGACAGCATAATGTTAGCTAATCTTTTAGCAGTATGTTTAATGTGTAGCATCCATTTCTAGGCACTGCATGGCAAAAACCATACAAATTATTAACTAAAAAAATTAGCACACATATTCCCTAAGGGAGATTTCTTCAACTTAAAAGCCATGTTACAAACTAAAAAGAGGAGATCCCATCTAAGTTATCTACTTGCAGCAAAAAAAAAAAAAAAAAACACCACAAACAAGAAAATCCCTCAAAAAGTAAAAATGTCAAGGAAATCTAAGGACTAAATCCAGTAACAGAAAGCAAACACTGGAATCTGTTAATATGATTGTTATTCAAATAAATAAATAAAAAATAAATAATATGTGCTGAGTGGTATCTGGGCACCCCAATCATAGATCAGGGCCCCACTGTGCTAGTGACTGGCCAAACAAAATAAGAAGATGGTTCCTGCTCCGTAGGGCTTCTTATTTTTCATTCACCAGATTGTTTTCTTGGGGGCTTGAATTCTTTCTTTAAAATGAATTTTGGAAGTTGGCTAAGAAACCTTTTAATATTTAGTCTGCGTTTGTCTCTTACATCTTTCCACACCACCCCCTCCCTTAGTCCAGTTCTGATTGCTAAACAGTTATTCAATTCCTTAAATACTGAACTAACCATCACTGAAAAGATACGCTCTATTATTTGCATGTGCTTCAGCTTCCCTCAAATAGGCGTCCTTTGCCTGGTCAAACTGTTTGGCATTCTTAAAAGCAACACCTACAAAGAAGAAGAATGAAAGAAAACAAAGTGTTTATGTTTTGCCATTTCCCTTCTTTCATCTATTGTTCAAGACACACAAGGCCAGATTTTTAAAAGGTATTTAGCCACCTAAAAAATGCAAATGGGCATGTAGTGGGATTTTCAAATGGGAGGTGGCTGCCTAGACCCCTTTGAAAATCCCACTAGGCGCCTATCTGCATCTTTTGGTCCCTATATCTTTAAAAATCTGCCCCATAATGAAAGTATTTAATTACATTTTTTATCAATTTATTATACTTTATATCAAGGCTCATAAGAATCATTCTTAAATTATTAGTACTTTCTCCCTCTATACAATGTAGGCTACTTGGATTTTCACTATAGTCAGCCCCTCTTCTCAGCTGAATACCTGCACTTCAGTATCCTTTCCATTCACTAACCAGGAACGATGCCAAATAAGTTTAAGGTTCTAAAACATTAGAAGTGATGTCTCATTGCAGTTTCCCTTCTAAATCAAGATCCTCATCAACAACAAAGTGCACCTGCAATAAATACCAGCCTTCATAATTAGTTCTGGGCACATTACAATATAAAGAAACCTAACTAACCAGCTAATGTGTACTTATTTAGTCAGGATTTTAAAAATCAGAGCAGACTCAACTCAACTCCACAACTGGGGAGCGCACGAACGCACCCACACGCATCCTTTTTTCCCCCCAGCTGCTATTGATGACTTACGAAAACAAAACCAAGAATTTAATATCTAAGTGAGTGACTGCGACTATAAAGTGTAATAGGCCAGAAAGATATACTGCAGATGCTATTAGTGGATGAAATAGATTTTGGAAGGAGGATAGCGTGATTAGACAAAAATTAATCAAACAGAATTGGGCTGCTACATTTTATATTAGTGTGACACTTTCTGGAATACATGCAAATAGGGAGCAGAAATCCTCAAGACTTAAGATGTCAAAAACATTCAGTAGAATTTCTGCTCAGAATCTTACTGAAAAAGAGTCAATACTGAGAGATTTAAATTCAACAATATAAAACTCAAGACAGAACACTGAGATAGTTGTCAAAAATAAATCTGAAGCATGAGCGAGCACCAAAATTTGTTTATTTGAAGATGGTGTTATAAGACCACTGACAAGAGTTCCCAGAGAGCTCAAGGGAAGGGAAGTGGGAGTGGGGGGAAAGAGCGAGAGAGAGGGTAGGAGGGACAGGGGAGAAGGAGAAATGGTGCAAAAAGAGATTTAATTTTACAAAGTTCAGTGGTATCCAAGACAGCAATCAGGCAAAACCAGGATGGCACTGCAATATGAAGGCCAAGACAGATTTAAATATCACCTGCATACAAATGGAAAATTACACCATATAAACACAACTGAATTCTAAGAGCACCATCTGTGTCCAAGGGTTCCAAAAGATTTTTAAGAAATGGAGCAGGGTATGTCAGAGAGCCAGCAGCAAAGCATTAACCTTGAGGATAAGGGGAGAAAGCTATCAGATTCCTCATCAACCTCAACTGAGCAGGAAGAGAGAGAGAGGAATATTT
The DNA here is from genome assembly GCF_011386835.1 of Chrysemys picta bellii. NCBI lineage: Eukaryota > Metazoa > Chordata > Testudines > Emydidae > Chrysemys > Chrysemys picta. The sequence continues at coordinate 202,846,556 of NC_088792.1, forward strand.
GCCCTTTAAATAGTATGCACCTTCAAAGTATCCAATAGACAAACTTTGCATATGAATTTTCTCTCTCTGTCAAATAAATTAGTATTGAACATATTATAAAGAGGACAAAAATGAATAAAGTCAAGGTCACTTCTGCAGAGGTTTCCACTATTTGCCTCTATACAGCATTAGGAGTTTCCCTTCCTCACTCAAAGTCTAATTCTTTTGCCACTCCTGGCATGGAGCTCCCACTGAAGACAACAGGGATTCCCATGCAGAGTGGACAGGAGCATGCGCGCACACACAAATCAAGCCCCTATTTACAAGGGGGAAAAAAGAGTCTAACTATGCCTCACAATAAAAGCTTTTCAATTTTATTCAAAAGTCCGTTTAACTCTGTGTTCAACCATATTTGCAAGTAAGATATTTAAAATTGTAATTTGCACTGAGATTCAGTTTACATGATATGAGTTCTATTAATTTCAAATAAATATTTAAAACACAAGTGCAATTTGAAATGTAGTAAATTAGAAAGATTTGGTTCTTTATTTTATTCCCTGCCCTCACAACCATCTACAGATTTACAGACAATGTTTTAAAATGACGACATCTAAAATATTATTTAAGATTAAATTACCGGATTATTTAAACCTATAAAATGCATTCCCATCTATAGTCATACATACCTGCCTTTCCATATTCAGTAGCTGCACTGTCATAGTCTGGTTTCCACTTTAAGAATCCAGTTTTCAGGCTGAAATGCAAAATCAAAAGCCCATCATCAATAATGGTTGAAACAAGAACCTGTTCTTCCTGCTCTCAACATATATAGTTTTGTTTCTGTTGTTTTAGGAAGTGGCAATGTGGGAGGAAGAGGGGGCAGGCCCGCAAGGGGCCACTGTCTCCCATCCCCTTTGAGGGATGTGAGATACAGAGAAATGGCAGAGAACTGCCAGATACTATGGGTTGGTAAGTAAGGAACAACAAATTGGGCCCCACTGGTCCATCCGGATCAGACCAGGAGCAGATGTTTAGACAATTTTGGACATTCTGTAATTTCTCCCTCTCTTTTCAGGATAAGCCTCAAATTATTTCTGCTGAGTGGGGAGTTTGGAAGGAAAGCACTTGTATTTAGCAATAGTGGGAAAAATTGTTTCAGAATGGAGGTTTTGGAATTAAAAGTTAACTATCACGTATTGTACTTCTGACTGTTTATATTGTCTATCTACAGCAGTGGTTTTTAACCCTTTTTCATTTGTGGACCCCTACAAAGTTTTGAATGGAAGTGTGGAGCCCTTTGGAAATCTTAGACGCTGCCTGCAGACCCCCAGAGACCACAGGTTGAAAACCACTGGTCTACAGTGTTTGTCTCTCTTGTCTACTTAAATCACAACCTCTTTGGAACAATGATTACATCTAATACATTTATACTGTTCTCAACACAACAGTACCAATCTTGCTTGGTAGCCTTCTGGTAACATCACCCTATATACAAACAAACAACAAAAGTAGCTATATGTAAATGATTTGCTTTCAAAATAAGTTTGCTGTGAGCACAGCTTCACTGAAACTGCTTGAACAAAAGCCAGGCACAAGTTTCCCACCTCATCTCTTTTCAGTTTTTATAACTGATGCATTTCTCCTTCATCTTAGTTCTCCCATTCACCTGTCTCGGCTTCCCTTTTCTCTCTATCAGCCTCCTAGTGTCTGTCTCAAAGTCTTGGGGAGTGGAAGAGGCTTCCCCTAGTGTGAGCAGTCATTCCAGCGGAGGGGCCTGTCACTGCCCCCATCTAGAGTTAGGGGAACTCTGAGAGCTCAGGACCCCGCTATCCACACAAGGTATTTCTGTGACCACACTCCCCACGGTTAATGGGGCTGTTCTCACAGCACCCTGTGTGACAGGTGGGGAGCTAAGGCAGAGACAAGCGACTTGCCCACGGTCACACTGGGAGTTTGTGGTGGAGGAGCAGGGCCCATGAGCCCCAGGCTGGTGCCCCCGCACCCTTCCTGGTGGCCACCCCACCCGCTGCCAGGCTCCCGGGGGCCTCCAGCTCTCCTCACGTTGGAACCCCCCAGTCCCTCTAACCGCCCTTCCCCCCGCGGCTCCCGGCCCGCGCACGGCACTCTGGGAGCTGTAGTTCTCCCGGCGGGGGAAGGCGCGCTGGGCTGAGCTCCCAAGGCGCCCGGGAGGTTGGGGCCGATGACAGCCCGGAGCCACGGGGAACCCGGCGGAAGCGGCTGCTCGGCGAACGCCCGGCGCCCTGAACCCCGCCCGTCCCCCTCCTCGACCCTCTCCCAGGAGCGAGCGGCGCAGCCACTCTCCAGCCCGGACACAGCCCGGCCCGCGGCCTCCTCGGGACCCTGGGCAGAGACAGCCCGGCTTGACCCCGGCCTCCCGCGCCGCGCCGCACTCACTATTTCTCCGCCTTGGCGACGTGCTCAAGCGCCTCGTTGATCTTCTGCGCCGCCATCTCGCTGCTCTGTACCTGACAGGAACCGCCGCCGCCGCCGCTGCGTCAGGAAAAGAGGGACAGGCTACGGAAAGCCGTAAGGGCTCATCAGCATACGTAGGGGGCGGGGGCTGATGCTACACGCCTGCGCGGGTAGGGGACGGAGTCGATAAGGGGGCGTGGCTACTGTTTTTTTCAGGCGGCGGACGGCCGGCAGCGGCACGGGGAGAGGACAGTTGGAGAGAGAGCTGCGCGCGCAGACCCGGCCCACAGGCGTGAGGGCGCGCGGCCCACGTGTTGCAGCAGGGTCCCTGCGAGGCTGTGTTGAGAGCCTGTCGTTGACCCCGGGGCAGAATAGGGGGCCGCTTTACCCGGTCGCCGCTGGCAGGGACATGGGCAGCGGTGTCAGGGACATGGGCAGTGCTGCGGCTCTCTGGTCTGCCCAGCTCACCTGGCCCTTCCCAGCTCTCCCCTTGTCTCTTATGGCCTCCGCCCTGTCTGGCCTCATCCCCCTTTGGCCGCCTCTCCCATAGCTGTCTTCGCCCAGGCAGGGTTCCCAGACCTGCTGGGTGAGTGGTGCTCCCTTTCCTTTGGCCAGCCCCTCTCAAGTCCCCCCTTCTGCCGGGTGCCTCTGGCCGCACAGCAGGATAACTTCTGACCACTCCAAGGAACAGCTGATGCTGGAAAAGCCAGCTGCAGGGAATCCAAGAGGAGCCTTGGCTTGTGCCGGCTCTGCCTAGCCCCTTATCTTCCATTTCAGGGCAGGCAGGGGAGCTCAGTTGCCAGGGTGGTACCTGCCCCTTCCTCAGAAGCCTGGCATAGCAGAGAAGGACACAAAGCTAATGTCAAAACCTACCTTCTTGTCATTTATAAAACATAACTTTTCCCCCTCCTTATTGTGTGTTTAATTTCCACAGGGCTTTTGCCTGGAAAACAAGACCGAAAAAACCCAATCAACCCCCAAAACAATGTAGTTGGGAGTCAGTGGCCATGTCTCTCTCACAAGCAGACTGCCCTGCCATGTCCTTACTGTACTAGGGTGACATCAGCAAGCCAGGTGTTGCCTGACCATGCCCTCCTCAGCTCTGAAGTCTAAAATCAGTTAGCAGATATATAGCAAGGCTACCTGCTGTCCAGCCAGGCCCCAGTAAAGTATTTACTTCTTGACAGGGCTCCACAGATATTCAACCCCCTTCATTTCCCACCCTCCCAACTCTTTCCCCTAAGTCAGACACACGCTAGAGTAAAGGAAATAGAATGGATGGAGCCACGATTAAAAGCCCAGAGAGATGGTCACTCTCCAGACCTGCACCTGGATCATTGCTGTCTCTGGAACCTAGAGGAAAACAGGAGAGAAAAACTATATAGCAACAAAACAAAGAGTAGGTCAGGATTCAAAATATCCCATCACACGATAAGGGTCAATTAATACCCAGAAGTATTATAAGAGTCAGAATCCACTGACTGTAGTGATGGTTATTATATTAAAGGTTATAAGCTAGTGGGTCATCCTGCACACAACATCCTCAAAGGTTAGGACTTTCTTACAAGCATTAGCTGGTAGCATCCGTATAGTGGGTTCTGGGTGGCAAGATTCCTGTAGCAGAGAATGACCCAAGAAATGTCTCCTCTCCCTAGCTATGGCAGTCAGGACAGAATTTGGTCCTAAAAGTATGACCTATTCTAGTTACTGTGCTTTTCAACAAATGTGTGTGCTTGTAAGGAAGTGAATTAATGGAAATGAGAAATACAGAGCTGCTGTTTTGTAGGCATAAAATAACCCAAAATATTTGTGAAGTACCCGACCCCACTTTTTTTTTTTTTTTAGTTTTCCAACACTGTTCTGTTCTCTGGTTATAAAAAGCTGATCAATTCCAAAAGAAATTACTTACGTGCACTGTCTGGTGATGCATTTACTGGAATGACCAGGCTAAAGATTTCCAAGGATAGTATTTAATGAAACAGGATATTCCTGGGTAACTTTTATTGTATAGACCCAGAAGCTATAAGATGAAGTTGTTGCTCTTCAGTGGATTTTACATCTGGGAATGCTCATATCACAATCTCTGATGGTGAGCTGTATATTATTAACTTGTTTAAAAATGGCCAGGTTCTCTATGAAAAAATGTACATTTGCTGTAATATAGGAAATAACAAACTATAGTCTCACACATTCCATTTAACTTAATGTAGATACAATTAGACCTTCTGTTAGATCTTGTTAGTTGTAGAACATTATTGCTAATACACCAGTAAAACTTGTTTCCTGCCTAACTCTCTTTCCCCTTGGATATACGTGTCACAAACTGATCCAGTCCCACTCTCTGACCAGACACCGGTCTGTCACAGTTGGATCTACGCACTGAATCCCACCATATACTCCTTAGCTCCAATGGGTCTGGGTAGTGACTGGTCACTGTTCATACCTCTGGGTATTACACTCCAGTAAAACACCTGTGGCTGGCCCATGTCAGCTGATTCAGGATATGGATACACTACAACTTAAGTCGACATAAATTATGTCACTCAGAGGTGTGAATAAGCACTTATGTGGACAACGCTATGTCAGTGGGAGAGCTCCCGCTGACATAGCTGCCGCCACTCACTGTGAGTGGATTAATTAAGTCAACAGGAGAGCTCTCGAGCATAAGTTTACAGCGGCATTTCAGGTTGTGAAACATACTTTTGGCTTAGAGAGCATACCTCTTTTTAAATGGCCTCTGACTGGGGCACTGGAACAGAGGGACCAGGGGGCCCATAGCCCCCCAACTTATTACTGGCAGTAAGGGCAAGCAATGGGAGGAGTGATCAGGGGGTGGGGTCTTGAGGGAAACAGGCAGTGCGGGAGCAGAGCTTTGGGGGAAGGGGTAGTGCAAGACTGGGACCTCAGGGGAAAGGAGTAGAGCCACAATTTGGGTGCTGTGGCCCCCTCCCGCCCCCACTTTTAGGAAGCTTCTGTCACCCCTGCCTCTGATTCCTTTTCTTCCCCTTGCTTCCACTGGGGAGTTTCTAGGTACCATCACCCCTTGCTCCCTGGGCAGAGAATTGTTCAAAGTCAATGGCCCTGCTGGTAGCAAATCCATTCTCCATTGGGGTAGAACCATTTGCTCTTGCTTCCCAGGCATAGTTTTTCCATTAGGTGTCAAGTTCCTGCTACAACAATGCTTAAAGTCACACTAAAAGTTACATTGAAAATGGAGTTTGAAATATAACATGGCAATCACAAAACCAAAATAGAATTCATAAGTTGACACAGACATAATCCTTAAACTGTCAGAGGGTACTCAAAATGAATAGTGCTTTAAATGGATCCTGGAACAGATGCAGGAAAAAGAAAGTTGTCAAGGCTGGATCCCCACTTTGAACTTTAGGGTACAAATGTAGGGGCCTGCATGAAAACTTCTAAGCTTAACTACCAGCTTAGCTCTGGTTCCGCTGCCACCATTTCCCAATTCTAGATTCCCACCCTGGGAAGCCCTGAGAAAACCTTTCACCAATTCCCTGGTGAATACAGATCCAAACCCCTTGGATCTTAAAACAAGGAGAAATTAACCATCCCCCCTCCTTCCTCCCACCAACTCCTGGTGAACACAGATCCAATCCCCTTGGATCTAAAACAAGGAGAAATTAACCTTTCCCCCTCCTTCCCTTCACCAACTCCTGGTGAATACAGATCCAAACCCCTTGGATCTTAAAACAAGGAAAAATCAATCAGGTTCTTAAAAAGAAGGCTTTTAATTAAAGAAAAAGGTAAAAATCATCTCTGTAAAATCAGTATGGAAATTAACCTTACAGGGTAATCAAACTTAAAGAGCTCAGAGGACTCCCCTCTAGTCTCAGGTTCAAAGTACAGCAAACAAAGATAAACACTCTAGTAAAAGGTACATTTACAAGTTGAGAAAACAAAGGAAAACTAACACGCCTTGCCTGGCTATTTACTTACAAGTTTGAAATAGGAGAGACTTGTTTAGAAAGATGTGGAGAACCTGGATTGATGTCTGGTCCCTCTCAGTCCCGAGAACGAACACACTCCCAAACAAAGAACACAAACAAAAGCCTTCCCCCCCCCCCCCCCCCCAAGATTTGAAAGTATCTTGTCCCCTTATTGGTCCTTTAGGTCAGATGCCAGCCAGGTTACCTGAGCTTCTTAACCCTTTACAGGAAAAAGGATTTTGGAGTCTCTGGCCAGGAGGGATTGTATAGTACTGTACACAGGACAGCTGTTACCCTTCCCTTTATAGTTATGCCAAATTAGAAATCCTGATTATCTGTTCCTACAGGTTGGCAAACTGGACAATGAATGGCTCTTCCAGATGCCAATGCCTGCTCCATAGCCGTGAGGAAACAAGTCTCCTCTCCAAAGGCCTATATAAACTCCACCGAAATCAATCAGAGTCTTTATATGTTTTCGATCATGTATCTCATCAACTACAGTCTGGTACTGCCCCATGCAGATTGTCAGAGGAATGAACACAGATTCTGTTTTTAGCTTTACATTTGTAAGCACTGGTTCCATTAGTGTTCTTCAGCATAATTTGTTCAATAAGACTATGTGTAGTTGTTTTCTCATCTTAGCTATTTGCTTCTGACCCAAGAAGGTCCTGGATAAAAACCCTCTTCTGACTCCATGCTTTTGGATGATGAAGAAAGTGTTTACTATTTCTGCTTTATAGTATCTGTGCCTTTGTCAACAACTTCGTTGTGCTTATTTCACTTGTTAACTGTTCAGATTGCTTAAGTGTACCATTTATAGTCTCAGCTGCAATCCACTGACATGGAACATTTAACTCCTGAACATAATGCATATTCAAAACTCATTTATTTTTAGTCAGGCATCTTAATATAACAGCACGAGTTCCACTTTGTGACTTCTTTTATTCGGTGAGTGACAAACAGACCTATTTCTCGCTGCACACTGTGCACTTCAGAAACTGCAATGGATTTAAAATGCCTAAAATGTCCAGTAACTTAATGCAATTATTCCCTAAACTGTTGCATACATAAAACATCATTACTGCATAGTGTAATGTGTGCACAAATTATGCACATTACAATGGTCACAAACAATATGGCAGCCGTCTTTGGAATCTACTATATTTCTACAACTTTCAGGGGGAAAAAACGTTTATTTTGGAATGGTCATCCCTGTGGATATGCTTTTGTAGGCTTTGCAAGGCAAGTCTGCAATTCTTGGACTAAATTCAGTATCAGTGCAGTGGACAGCAAGGTTGACTCAAGGCTGGGCTGAATTCTCTAAGTCCCAACATCAGAGACAAAGGAAATAGATCTTGCAGATTTCATCAGCATTAAAGCTTGTTGGCCCACACTCTCGTATGTACTGTCAGATAATAAAGTATGGGAAAGGATTTGATAACATGGTTCCACAATTAATGAAGCTTTCATCCTCTACAATAGTATATGTCTGCATATCAAATATAAGCATCTAATTGAAGGCAATGAAGGTAATACATTTTTTCCAGTCATCTGTGGGCAGGACACTCCTCCATAATCCACTGAAATGATTTTAGTGTTTAATGTTTTCTTAAAACTCAGAAAACAGTGGTTCCTTCATATGAAAGAATAGCTGCTATAAAGACATTCATATTTTAACTACACTTGAGTTGGGCCCATCTCTAACTTAATATATTGTTAGATTAAAAGATCTTTATTAATAGTCTTTATCTGGAGGAAAATTTTAAAAAATCCAGGCAGATAAGATACATTAGATTTTCTGTGCCACTTTCCTACCAAAGCATATCCTCTTACCTCTCAGAAAAGAATCCACAGGGGGTGGTTTTGTAAATAAAGTACTGACTGGGACTCAGGAGATCTGGATTCAATTCCCAGTCTTGTTACAGACTTTCCATGTGAGACAAATTACTGAATAGCCTCAGTTCCCAATCTGTAAGTCTGGGAATAAAACTTCCTTTGTCTATTTTGCCTATTTAGATTGTAAACTCTTCAGAGCTGGGACTGTCTTTTATATTGTGTTTCTACAGTACTCAGCACAATGGGGCTCCAATCTCAGCTGTGGCCTCTAGACATCGCCACAATACGAAAATAAAATAATAATAATAGTTACTCAAATGAGGTAGTTTGCCACTCTCCACTGACAGTGCTGAGGACAACTGAATAGGGGATACCCTCTTCAGGTCCAAACTAGAACCTAGATGGGGAGTAGTGCTTCTGCTCTGTCACCAAGTGTGGCACAGAACAGTGCTGCTGTTACAAAAGGTTTGTAACCAAAGGATGGAACAACTTGGCATCAGATCAAACAAGGAGAAAAAGAAAAACAGGATTTCAATTGGCAAGCCAATTTCTTACTGAATCAACAGGCACAAAGCTAATTTCCATGGTCTTTTGCTGGCTTTCATATTGGGGGATATTTTAAATGGAAGATTAAGTGACCTAGCTCAGGAGTGCCTGGTTGGTCCATAAAATGTATTGAGTTTGCACCAGCTGCCAATATGAAAATTTAAAGTGTGTGGATACTAAGTACTTACAGCTTGGGCTCTTCGTTTGTGTCTTATGGGCGTATTCTTGATCACAAAGGACATTTTTGTCTACCAAGATGCTGGAATTTATTGACAACATTCAAGAATTTGAAGGCTGTGTTCTCTGGAATTTAGCCTCTCTGACATGATAGTGATAAACTACCAATATATCATATGCAGCTCATTAGACCTGATGACCAGCAGTTAAAACAGAATAGCCTGCTTGAATCCTTCAGAATAATTAGTGTCATCTCTGTTAATACCTTTTGAACTACAGATAAAGCTTTCGCTAACATGCTACATTTCCTTTCTTATAGTATCTATTTAACCAATTTTTTTGTTTTGGTTTAGTGGAAGTTTTATATTTTACATGAGCCTCATAAAACTAATATTTATAGTGACAGATATTCAAATAATCCTCCTTTCCTTTCTGTTTGTCTTATTTTGATGAAATAAGTTGCTTGGCTTTACTACTGTACAGTTTAATATCTGGGACACATGATTAATGACAAGTCTGCATGGAAAGAAGGGGATGGGGGTGTCTCAGTAGTGGAAAATGTTAAATAGTGTGTGAGAGTAATCTGGCAGATCAACTCAGCTGCTTTTGGGACATCCCCGCCTCAGATAAGTTGTTAGACTTGATAATCTCTGCACTGCGGTACTTAATTTAAGCACATGTCACAACTGATCACAGTGATCAGAAGAACAGGCACTGTGTTAAACACATTAATGTCATCCCACTTAATTTCATGCTCTGATCTGAAAGCCCTGATAGCAAAATACCATGGATGGACTGAAGTTGCTTTTTCGAAATCATATTCTCTTTCTTTGCTGGAGTCATCAAAAAGGATATTGTTGATTTGTGATTAGATCACCCATTTCACCAACTTAAAATGTTGTGTATTACAGGAATAAATGGCCTCTTGATTCCCCTAAATTATTTCTTTTAACGTTCAAAGCATTAACAACCCTCTCCCCACCCCAAAGTAACAACAATGACAATCACTACACTTACAGGTCTGATTTTCCTAAATACATGGGCATCCTTCCCATTAATGTTAACAGAAGTTACAGATGTACATAGGGAGGAGGAAAGCCAACATAGAGCATTCTTTTGGGTGGAGTCTACCCCAGCGGCGGCAGGGCTCCGGCGGCACTTTAAAAGGCCCGGGGCTCCCTGCACCGGGCCACTCTGATTGTCATGGTGTCTGAGCAATGCCATATCTGAATTGTCACAAAACCCCCATATTGTCAAAGCAGCATGCAGTGATATAGCAATATAGTTCCCAACAAAGTCAATGGAGACTTATGTGCTTGAAATCCCCCCTAATAATAAAAGCATTTCCTTACAACTTAGTCATATGACTTAGTAAGTCATTATGCTGTTCATCGTGGGTATGATTTTCAAAAACACCTACATGATTTAGAAGCACAACTGGCATTCAATGGAACTTGTGTTCCTAAGTTACGCAGGCACTTTTGGAATTCCCACCCTAGGGTTGCAGGAAAGAAAATATATTGCATGGAAATGTCAGTACAGAAAGCACATAGGGCCCAGTTTATAATTGCCCTAGGGTACCTTTGTGCCTGCTAAGCACACAGTGTATAGTAATTTCACAGGGAGAAGATTTCTGATACTAGAGGCTCCTTTAATTTAGCAGACAATGGCATAATGGTTCTTACCAGTGGCTGGAAGTTGAAGCTCGACAAATTCAGACTGGAAATAAGTCACACATTTTTTTACAGTGAAGGTAATTAACCACTTGGACAACTAACCTAGGTTATAGTTAAGGCTGCAAGTCTGTCATGGAGGTCACGAAAGTCATGGATTCCGTGACTTTCCAGGACCACCGTGACTTCTGCAGCAGCAGGTGCAGCTGGCCCTGGGGGCTGCTGGAACAGCAGCAGTCCTGGGGGCTGCCCTGGAGCAGCGGTCCCCAGGGGCCACAGAGTAGTGGGCAACCAGGGACAGTCAGTCCCTGCCGCCAGATTAGGGGCCAGCTGTTGGCCCCAGGATTCCCCAGAGCAGTCACCCCAAGAGCAGCTAAGATTTAGTCCGGGGTATTTATAGTAAAAGTCATGGCTAGGTCATGGGCCGTGAATCTTTGTTTATTGCCCATGACCTGTCCATCACTTTTACTGAAAATACCCCAGACTAAATCTTAGCCTTAGTTATAGTGGATTCTCCATCACTTCAAGACTGGATATCTTTCTGAAAGATATGCTAAGCTCAGTCAGAAGTTATGGGCTTGATGCCAAAATTACCAGGTGAAAATCTATGACCTGTGTTACATAAAAAGAGGAGGTCAGATATCATAATGGTCACTTCTGGACTTAAAAATCTATGAATCTACATTATGGGTCAATAAAATGGCTTTCTAATTTCATTAAAGGTGTAATGAACTCTAGCAAACACAAGAGGGCTCAATTTGAACATATATTTGGAAGAATCCAGGGTAGTACCAAACAAAAACAATATGCTCTGTTAGCGTTACATAAGCCTAAATTAAATTGTACTGCAAGTGAGAATCGTGAGATCTTCTTAGCTGCCTGTTTGCTATTAAACTTACCATACAAAATCACTGCTCTGGCTATTATTGTTTTGTGTTTTAAAAATGTCAGGGTTAGAAGTTAGAAGCTTTGGAATAAAACGTGCAAGATCTGGCTCAACCAGGCCCATAAAAAATGCGCACAAAAATGTAAAGTTCCTGTTTTTACCATTCATATTTGACTTGGCCATCCTTTATTAAATAGTTTTTCCCAGAGTTTAGCTGCCACAATTCTGGCAGCTGGCTTATGCTCTCTCCTTCTCTATGCATCCAAATTTTTCCCTGTTTTACTTTTATGGAAACATGAAAAGTAGGGAAGAACCCAGGGGAAGGGGATATTTCAAAATGGTTTGGGTTGTACCTTTTCAGGCACAAGTAGGGTTTAATGGATGTGCATTAGCCCAGCCTTGCCATCTCAGACTGTAAACTTTGCAGAGCAGGGGACCATGCCTTCCCTTATTTTTGTATAGTTCCAAGTAAAATAGGGCCTGATCCTGCTTGGCGCCTTTGGAAACTACTGCACTATACATAATAAATAGTAATTGCCATAAAAATGTTCCAGCCCCAGGCAAAACCTTTACCATGATGATGATAATGAAAAACAAATCATGTTTTACTCACCCATCAAAGAAATAACCTAACTGGGGGAGTACAATTTTACAAGTCTTCTTGAGCTTCAGCATATGCAACTATGCTTTGTTTTCCAGGTGCAGCAGATCTGGGAAATCTTCCATAGCTGTCCACCCTCTCACGACTTTCTGCCGAGAGAAAGTCATGGCTAGGTCATGGGCCGTGAATCCTACATTTTCAGCCACAAGAAAGGAACAGTGTCTTCATGCAGAAGAGAGAGACAAGGTGAATAAGGAAGAGAATCTTTTTGCAACTATCTCTAGAATGCACTGACTTGGAAACATTTGGTTGCTTCCATGTAATGAAGGTATAGTGTTGAAAAAACAAAACTGCAATCAGAGGCAAAGAGTTATTTTTAGCATGAATAATTATAGACAGGTTCTTGAACGTATACTGGAAAAGAAAATTATCCCAATACAATATAAACATTAAAACCAAACTAAAATCTGCCCTTGACCATCTCCAATAGACAACTCCACCTGTTAAGCATCACCAAGGTTCTAGTATAATTTTGTTTGGCCTTAAATTTAAGACCACCTCTTATGCTAGTGGTTTCAGATAGATTTCACTATAAATGGTTTTCTTCAGGGACATTCTTTTGTCAAGAAATATAAAGCTACCTTTAAATAGCAAGTAATGTATTCATTTACAGGCCCTTTTGGAGGGAAATCTTATAACAAGGGAATTTCTGAGGGTCGATTTAAGATATCGCGTAGCTGAATTCGATGTATCGGAGCCGACTTACCCTGCTGTGAGGACAGCGGCAAATCGACCTCCGCGGCTCCTCTGTCAACGGCGCTTACTCCTACCTCCGCTGGTGGAGTACAAGCGTCGATTCGGAGATCGACTGTCACGTCCCGACGAGACGTGATAATTCGATCCCCAAGAGATCGATTTCTACCCGCCGATTCAGGCGGGTAGTGTAGACGTAGCCACAGATTCTATTTTGAGGAACCACAAAAAACTTGGCATTTTGTTCCCTATAGCATGTCAGTCTCAGCACATCAAAAAGAGACAAATGATGCTAGAACTGAAAACGGCATGGGGAGGATTTCTTTCTGCCATTTTACTATTTAATTCTTGCTGTGCACCTGCAAAGGGGAAAGTTAAGGGAAGTACAATGGCTGTAACATAACAGAGGTGGGAAATCTGTGTGGCTTAAGGAGCTTGTGAGTGTGGTAGATATGTGATTGAAAGATTTTTAGCCCACATCTTGGGTCTGAAATTCCTTATCAGTACTGAGTTTTGCTTAGTTAGGCTAATAGGTGGGGATGGAGTTTGAGGCAGATAGATTGAGTAACTGTTTGTCCAGCCATTGGGATGAATGTTGCGGACTGAGCAATGGTAGAAGTGGGAAATAAGGTCAAACAGCATGAGTAGCTCCAGATGGAAGTAACATTCTTGAGCAGAAGGTAGTACAGTGATGGCCTTGGGCAGAATCCTGTGGTAGAAAGTATTCTAAGGGTGGAGGACAGAATATATGGTTGCATATGGCATTGCACAGGGGCCTTTCTTCCCCATGCTTGGACAGTTCCAGATGCCTCCTGCACAATGGCTGAGAGCAATGCACACACCCACACAGCCAACGTGGAAACAGGGCCGGCTCTGGCTTTTTTTGCCGCCCCAAGCAAAAAAAAAAAATCGGGCCGGCAAAGCAAAAAAAAACAACAACAAAAAACCCCCTGCGGCGCGGCCGGAGCGGCAAAACAGGAAAAAAAATAAACCTGCAGGGCGGCCGGAGCTAGGGTGCAGGGGGACTTCCTGCGCTGCAGACATGCCCCGGCTAGCGGGGGGGAGAGGGAGGAAGTGGGGGGAGAGAAAGAAGGGGGGTGGCCAGGGCTTCAGCGGGGCGCTCGCCATGCGGCCCCAACCGCCGCACCGCCTGCTGGGAGGGCTCCACGCCGCTTCGGTCGGCAGGGAGGGAAGGACGCGGGCTGCCCTGCTGGGCTTGCTACAGACCTGGCACCGGCTGGGGCAGATGGAGCACGCAGCCTGCTCCCAGCAGGGCGCTCCCCTCCTCCGCGCCGCCGCCCCCTACAGGGCGGCCGGATCGGTGAACAAAAAAAAAAATTAACTTTAAAAAGCGGCCATGCCGCCCTAGGATTGGGCGGAATGCCGCCCCATAGAATTTGCCACCCCAAGCACGAGCTTGCTCGGCTGGTGCCTGGAGCCGGCCCTGTTTGGAAACCAAATTTCTGTCTGAAAATGTTGCACCTACTATAGTCACCAATGGTCCCCTGTAATATGGAACTGAAAGAAGTTAGCAAAACAATTATTTCTCTATTTTTCCAGTTTGTTTACTTTATGCAACTGACAGCATAATTAAGTTGCAAAACAACCAACTGTTTCCCTGTATAGTCAATTAGTTAGTTTCTCCTTTGCTAAAAATATTCCTATAAACTTCAACAGGCCTTCACTGCTTTTTAAAGGGATTAAGAAAAAATCCAGCAACACCGAACAAACTATTTAAAGGGAGCTGTATTAGAAAATAGACCTTAAAAAAAAAGTGTCCCTTTAAAGCACAGTCTCAACCATATTTTCTTAAATTACAAAAAAATTCCCTCTTTGTTTGAAACCTTGTTTCAAAGGTTTGGGAGGGATAGCTCAGTGGTTTGAGCATTGGCCCGCTAAACCCAGGGTTGTGAGTTCAATCCTTGAGGGGGCCATTTAGGGATCTGGGGAAAAATCAGTACTTGGTCCTGCTAGTGAAGGCAGGGGGCTGGACTCGATGACCTTTCAAGGTCTCTTCTAGTTCTAGGAGATGGGATTTCTCCATTAATTTAAAAATTTTAAATTTAAATTCAGGCTAGAGATTTTTTTGAATCAGAATAGTGAAGCCTTCAGAATTGGCTACGTGTGAAAGATGATACACCCTTAGCTATTGAGAGGCACTGCTACAGTACCTAGTTGTTTTCCATTGTATTAGCATAGTATGTATTAGATGATGTTCTATGCGCCATAGTCTTGCTTAGCACTGTGAACAGGCATCATCCTTCCCCTAGTATGTTTACAAGCTGCAAAATCAGCGCCTTCATATGCAACCGTATTTTATCTAGCTGTGAACAGTTTGAAAAAAAGTCCTGTATACATTCTGTTCTCTGGATGTGAAATTGACCCTTATGCCAACACACGGCCTATGGGCCACTTAAATCCTACTTAAGACTTCAAGGCCTATGCACCACTTAAGTCCCATTTAAACCCTCAAGGGCTTAAGTGGATTTAAGTGACATGTAAGCCTTGTGCTGGCCTTCTGCATGGGGTTGAATTTCAAAGTCTCTGAATAGCATTGAATTGCATGGAGGCTTCATGCAGGAGTTGTGACTTGGTCAGGCTTCCTACATATGCATCCGCACATACACATAGGCATAACATATCAACCATACCCTTCGGCATTTTGGAGATGCCCAATCACAGCTGGCTCCCAAGTGGTTTTCAGCAAAGCCAAAATTGGGCAGTTCAGGGCGCTTTTGTCATGCACTGTTGCAACAGCACAGATCTGTGTGCATTGGTTTTCTGGAGCATGCAGAGTATGCCAGAATATGGCCCTATATGTTGTATATGATGGAGAAAGTTCTGTACTGGCTTCTGCTCTGTGCAAACCTATTGGAGTCAATATAGTTGTGCAAGGTGTAAATGAATGTGGTATTTGGCCGTAGGTTTTTACCACATTTTTGTACAATACAATTTTTATTTTAAAACAAAGGATAATAAAATACAAATTCTCTTGAATAGGGCTTAGCATTATAAAAAAAAAAACCCTCCAAAATACAAGGAAAACAAAACTGATCCTACATGCAGGAAAATCCCGGGTAATCTTTAATCTCAGATGTTTAAAGTCACTTAATCTGTATTTGTGAAGCACCTAGGATTATTTGGTTGATATGTGCTGTGTAAATATTAGTACAGTAGAATCCTGATTACCCAACTCCTCATCTATCTCAGTCCCTTTTTCTTTGGAATGCTCCTTGTGTCTTCCCATTCTGCTGAATATCTGTCTATTAACTCCTGGTTATCCAAACACAGTTGTCTTGGCCTAAGTGATTTAACTAATCAGGTTGCTAATCTATTAATTGATATTTTGAATAAAAAGGCTGCCATATTATCACATAACTCATCTCTATTATGCTCACTGGTCCTTTGCCGGGAATTTGCATAGTAGCTGACATTTTACATAGCAACAGAAATACTTCTGGCACTCTCTATTATGTGGGAAGTCTCCAAGCAATAGAAATTGTGTGCATATCTCCCGGCAGGTTAGCATACGGTTCCTGCTGAGGAACAATGTGAAGGCTACTTCACTCATCTTCTGCCTTGTGGGGTGTAGAGAGGAAAGTGGGTGGGTCTAAGGTGAAGGGGGCATGATGAACACTATGGTCTTCTGAAGAGGAGGATGCTGTGTTGCTGCTGCAGATGTTGGCCTGAGTAACTGACTTTTGTTCCTCCTTGGAATAAATAACTTGTCAGCTGACCAACCTTCTTTACTTTCAGGCATTTTCTACAGTCTCAGCTTCCCAGGTTTCACACCTCCCATTACCTTTTTGATGCTACTCTTCATACACAACCCTTCCTGCTCAACCTCTCTTCTACCTCATCAGCTGCAAACCATCCACTCAGCTGCAGATTGCAGCTCCTTTAGCAGCATCAGTAACAAAGCCTGCTCTCCCCAGCCAGCCTTACAATACCCCTATTTCTACTCACAAGTCCAATCCCCTATCCCATCTTCAGTTCCCACACAACTACTTTCACTTCCTTCATGTCAGCATTAGACTCCTAGGTCCAGATCCTCCAAGGTATTTCGTCGCCTAACTCCAATTTCAATGGGCCCTTAACTCCCAGTCTGATTTGTCTCCACCTTTAGCATCTACCTCTGTCCTCTTCCTCAACCACCAGATATGAATGGACATAGAGCTCTCTTCCTGCTCAATTCACATATTCTGAGTAGGGAGGGGAGCACAAGAAGTCTCCACATCTCCTGGGCCACACTGAGTTCTGTTCTTTTGGCCTTGGCCAGTTCTAGTCTACCAGCAGACAGAGGGTGTACCATTCTAAATTTGATAGACTAATACAGAATAAATGGAACATGTAGAAGATTTTTCACAGAATGACACTAGTAGAATCTTAAAGTCTTACAAAAATGCCATGGAAAGCTTCAGGAAAAGAAAAATTGCCCTGTGGCCATTAAAAGCTTTAATGGCACAAAATGAAACGTTCGTCCACCTGGTAAGTGTAATGGAAAAAAGAGATAATATCAAAGCATGACAGTGTACTTTATATGTGCTTCCCTGACCAGAAACATGTGTCTGGAAGGACAAGGACAAAATTGATTGCTATAAATAATGACTTTGAGTTGAGTGCAAGGAAATGAATCCAGCCTTTATTTCGTCTCCGACTCCTTAATAAAGTGTTAAGGAGAAGTCAATTAAATTGACCAGTTCAAAAAAGGTAAATCTTGAAGGGTCATTAAGCTAATAAAAAACACCATTAAGAACCAGGTTCTGCCATGCTTACTCATACTGAGTAGTGCCTCTCTGAACATTTTCTTTGATTTCCGTTGAACTGTTTGTAGAGTAATCTTTGTGAAAAGAGGTGACAGAATTGGGCCCTACTTGCTTGTCGCAAATTCTGTTCCTCTTTTAAGGTATGTCTATAGTAAAGCTGGAATGTGTAAATTCTAGCTCAAAGAGACATACCCGTGCTAGCTCTGACTGAGCTAACATGCTAAAAATAGAGTGCAGCCATTGTGGCGCAAGCAGCGGGAGGGGCTAGCCACCCTGAGGATGTACCCGTCCAAGACGCTAGTGTCAATACACAACCCTGGTTGGGCTATTCAGTTCTACAGTACGTTTATGCCTAGTCAAGTCCATCCACATTTAAGAGAATTCTTATGTGCCTATACACATATATATTCACATACATAATGCAAGATTTGATTTTTATGGGAAAGAGTCTATCTCTTTTATTCACCATAGAATTCACTCAGTATCTTATCTCAGATCAGCAAGACTGAGCCAAGGATTTAATCCCATTCTACTCTATGACAAGAGTCTTTTAATCTCCCAGTGACTCCAGCTCAGGCTGATAATGACCAAAAACTATTGCCACCTGATAGCTATTCAGTGGCCTGTCCTGGTGGCTTCAGTACTGTTCACATTGCACAAGTTTTCCCATCACAAAAATGATCATGTCCACAACTGGCACCATTGTTAACAGTCACAGTACAGAGGCCAAGGAATGAATGGGCCTGGAGAGGAGCTATCCTCTTGTCTATGGCGATGATGTCTTCTGGTCTGTGTTATTGAGTGGGATGGGATGGAAGAAGTGTGTGTTGTTTGTTTTGTACCTGCTCTCTCCAGTCTCTAGAGTCTTATCTGTCTATGAATTAATGTGACTTCATCACTGGGGTGTCTAAGACCCTCACAGTCATTAATTTTGTCCTCAAAATACACCTGTTAGATAGGGAAGTATTATTATCCAAATTTTACTGATGGGAAACAGAGAGATTCCTGTGGCTTGCCCCAAATCAGACAGGAAGTCGATGGCAAAGTTGGGAATTGAATCAAATTTTCTGAAACTCAGTCTAGTGTCTTAACAACCAGCCATCATCCCTCAAATCTGCAACCTGTCACAAGCACTATATGCAAAGGGAAAAGATGCGTAATGTGCTACCAAATTAAAACTTTAGTATTGTATTAGAAACTCAGGGCCAGATTCTTAGCTGTACCAAGTTTACACTTAGAACAACAAAGGAGAGCAGGAGCCTTCTGCTCCTCTGATCTTCAGCCAGTGGGGGAGTGGGGGGCAAAACAGCCCTTAGGCTGGCTACAGGAGCCCCACAGGTACCGCTGCACTGGCAAGGGATCACTTTCTGCCCCGACATACACTTTATATAGAGGTAGGGAACGGGTGGTATAGAGCTGGCTGTCAAGGGAATCCTCTGTTGTCCCTTTAAGGCAATTTTCTGCCTACTTCTTGCTATTAACACAGCACAAAGCATACAGAGATAGGTCCAAGAATTTGGCCCCCAAATATCTAAGTACAATACTAAGGGTGCTGATGAAAAGAATAACATCTATGTAAAATATTATACAGTGAATTATAATTATCAGGTTCATTTCAGTTCTATCCTTTATGGTATGATAAGTGACAGAGCCATAAAAATGATGTCTGAATCTGTGAAATGACCGAGGAAATACATTCCTACAGGCTAGGGTATTGACCTCTGTAAAGTATGTTACCCTCTGGTGCCTGAGAAGCTTACAAAGGATATAATCCCTAGTAATGCTACACAAGAGTAAATGTTGCATAGGGTAACACCAACATACAGTAATGGGAATTTGGACTGAGGAGTCCAACAAGAAGCTGCACTGGGAACATATCCTTTTTTTTCATTAGTGCTACATTATAGTATGTTTGTTCAGGAGTTATTTTATCACAGGGCTGATTAAATGTTCCTTATTGTAAATAACAAATGTCATCACCATTGACATATTTACCTTAAGGACGGAGGATAATCCGAGTTAGTTTTGTTCCTATCACTCTCGGAGCTGATATCCATTGAAGGCAGAGGAACTTGGCAGTCTCCCACTGCCAACCCACTTTCTCATTTCACACCTCTTGCTCTCAAAGATCTGAGGGGAAATATCAGTGGCTTCTATACCACAGTGGCCGATCTCCTTTGATGTACATTGGTCATGTACAAAATAGTTCAAGAAAACAAAAAGACAATGAGTGTTCTCCCTTTCTCTCCACCTCTCCCCCTCCCCCGCGCGCACACACACAGGTGTCTAAACCTGTTAAAGGCAAAACAACATTGTATTAAACAAAAGCCTCCTTTGCAGAGCTAATCCTTAACAGGTAAGTTTTAACAGGCCTCCTGTATTTTATTAACACTGCAGATGGATTTTGATAGCAGCCTTCAACTACCTGAAAGGGGGGTTCCAAAGAGGATGGAGCTCGGCTGTTCTCAGTGGTGGCAGATGACAGAACAAGGAGCAATGGTCTCAAGTTGCAGTGGGGGAGGTCCAGGTTGGATATTAGGAAAAACTATTTCACTAGGAGGGTGGTGAAACACTGGAATGTGTTACCTAGGGAGGCGGTGGAGTCTCCTTCCTTGGAGGTTTTTAAGGCCCGGCTTGACAAAGCCCTGGCTGTGATGATTTAGTTGGGAATTGGTCCTGCTTTGAGCAGGGGGTTGGACTAGATGACCTCTTGAGGTCCCTTCCAACCCTGATATTCTATGATTCTATGATTCTATGATAAACAGGATATGTATTTAATGAACCTGTCTGTCCTTTGAAAGGGTCATTGTTCGGGGATATTTTCTTTGTTAGGTCACTAGAAGTTTCTTTCCAGACATTCTTTCCCCAGATAGTCATTTTAAGAAGTGGCATTGTTTAATTTCAGAAAATCAGGACATTTTTCTAACACCACAGTGGTAGGGTTGCCTTCAAATATCTCTTGCATCAAGTGACCAGAGTGAAAGAATGAAGAGAAATGGAATGAATGGAATTACTGTCTGTATCAGATTAACAACTGACTGAGGAGAAATGGGCAAAGTGGCATGAACTGATACAAAATAAATCATTGATGTAGCGGAGTTTTTCATATGAGCCTATGGGAGATGTTTCCCATTGACTTCCCCTTTGACATTTGCAGCCATAACATTTATAATAACAATAGCATTTACTTCATCAACTGTGCTGTATCCCCTTATCTTGTATATTTATGTCACCCTGTCTTCTCATACTTAAATAAGAAAATCCCTTGCACTGTCAAAAGTTCTGTATTTCTTTAATAAAAAGTTAGTAACTTAAAAGTTTTATTGCATGGTGCAACTGCGTGATTCAAAAACATTTTTTAAGACACTTGAGCCTTCACCAGTTATTTTATGTGACTGTTAACAGCTTGCAGTCAGATTACCTTCGTCTGTGTTCTCATCTGATCTCATCTCCAGAAAGGTAAGGTTGGACCAGGTCACTACTTGGATAGTGCAAGGAAAAACAAGGAAGATGTTTAATGATTTAGTGGATGGCAATCTTCCCTGGGAATCATTGTTCCCTCAGGATATGTCTACACAAGGATAAAAAACCCGCAGCTGGCCAGGGTCAGCTGACTCAGGCTTGTTGGCTTGGGCTCTCGGGCTGAAAAATTGTTGTGCAGACATTTGGGCTTGGGCTGGAGCCCGAATGCTGGGACCCTGTGAGGGTGGAGGGTCTCAGAGCTCAGGCTCCAGCCTCAGACTGAATAGCTACATAGCAAATTTTTAGCCCCACAATGCAAACCCCAAAAGCCCAAGTCAGCTGAACTGGGCCAGCCATGGCTATGCTACGGATCTTTCATCCCTGTGTAGATGTACCCTCAGGGCAGTATTGGTGCAGCGTGCTGCAAGGGGGATATCAATTTTCAGATAAAACATAAATCCAAAGCCCTAACTAGAACTGAAGAAACCTTTTGGTTAAGTATAACTCCCCCCATTTTACAGATGGGGAAACTAAGGCACAGAGCGGTTGAATAATTTAAACTTTCTGGGGCAGAGACTGTCTTTTGGTTATCTGTACAGTGCTTAACACAATGGGGCTGTGGCCTTTAGGTGCTACTTCAACACAAATTGGGATAATTTACCCCAAGCCAATGGTAGAACTAGGAATAGAACTCAGATTACTTGAATTCCAGTCCCATGAAGATGCCACTGGATTATGCAGCATCTCTTTTGCCCAGCTGAAACTTGTTTGTATTTTCCCTGGGGAAGGGAGAGGTTAGCAAAGCCTGGCTGAAGAGTCTGACCAGCAGCAGTAAGATGCTGATGTCTTGCTCATTGGCCAGGCTGACTGCAGATCGAGTCACTTTAATAATGTTTTTTTTCCTTCCGATTATTGTCTTTTTCAATACAGCATCATAAATCTTGACTGTTCTCCTTTGGACTGGTTCCTAATGCATGTTCCTTGTTTAGGAAAATCAAGTGCATTTGGAGGTAAAGTTAGCATTTTCCTAATATTTCCCTAGCTTTGTTGTTGTTAGAGCTCTGATGTGGGAAGACCTATTGGCCACAGGCATAAGCCCCCTCTTTACACACAGCTGGCAAATGAAAACAATATCAGAACATCTCCATGACACATAAGGCTTTTATATAGTGATGTTTTATACTTTACTGCAGTTTCCTTTGGAAATGCTTAAAACAACTCCATCTGTTTCCTTTTAGTGGGATTTTGTGTTCTTCAAGTCAAAAGGAGAGGACAAAACTCATTAATTTTGCATAATAATTACACTGTCCTATATAAATATCTGTTGGACTGATTTTTTTTTCATGGGAGATGGTGCTACATAGTCTGCGCAACATAACAAGCGTTACTGTGACAGGGAGCATAGCTGTGACCCAACAAAATAGTCTCAGGATTGGCTGGTGGTTAATCCTGTGCATTGCTGTTGTACACGACAGAGGCTAATGTTATAAGTCAATAAGATTCTCCAGGAGCTATCTACATTTTGTTGACCTCTGTGAATTCCAACCTTGATTTACCTTGGCCAAAAAATTGTATTTCATCTGCAAAGCGTTCATTTTAACAAAAAATAAAATAGCATATGTGGAGCTTCATCCACCAGTCCCTCCCACCCCTTCTGAAGATTGGATCTTTAACTTGATATGACTCCTTGCTGGGGCCAGACAGGTGTTGTGTCTGCAATGTATGCATTTTCAACAAATACACTGAGTAACATATCATAGTCTAGATGGGGTTTGCCTCTGGATGTATACAGGATATACAACATGCAAACCCTGGTGTAAAGCAAACACCATGTTTTCCTTCATCTATACCAGAAGACAGTATAACCTCATTACCCTTCTGGGAAAGCCTGGAAGCTTTGGGCCTGATTCTCATTTACACCAAATCCCCTTTTACACCACTTTGCCAGTGTAAAGGGGCATTAAAGGAGTTATAAAATATATTTATTTGCACTGTCAGGCCCCTTTATACCAAGAATCAGACCCTTGTTTTGTTGCTGTTTGGGGAGGAGGGGGCTTGCTGTTTTTATTTGCTCGCTCTTGGAATTTTTTGAATGTTTGTTATAATTTGTTTTTGGCCAGGGTATCTATAGATTAAAATATATTATTATTAACGACAAATATAAGGGGAAGCCCTCATATTTAAAGGACACTGTGTTCTGTATTTTCCAACCTGTAAATAGCTTCCATCCATTTGTGTTAGCTAAATAGAGTTTGGCTAGTGTGTTATGGAAGGGTATTGCTTCAAAACAGTTTGTGCCTGCTCTTTGTGTTGCTAATTCCCTGCTCATAGTGAAGCTACTCTGCTGCCCTCTGCTGCTGAAGTCACTGCACTTACATATGGGGAATGAGTCCTTGGTCCCACTCTCCAGAAGCCAGATTATTGCTCTCAATTACACAGATATGAACACTGAACAGAATGTGACCCCCAAGTCCTCACATGGAAAGAAGATGAAACTCAGCTTTATTCCACAGAAGGAATTACATAACAACATAAGACTTGCCATACTGGGTCAGACCAAAGTATCCTGTCCTGTCACAGTGACCAATGCCAGGTGGTCCACAGGGAATGAAAAGAACAGATAATCACCAAGCAATCCATCCCCTGTCGCCTATTTCCAGCTTCTGGCAAGCAGAGGCTAGGGACACCGTCCCTGCCCATCCTGGCTAATAGCCACTGATGGACCTATCCTCCATGAACTTATCTAGTTCTTTTTTGAACCCTGTTATAGTCTTGGCCTTCACAACATCCTCTGGCAAGGAGTTCCACAGAATAACTATGTGTTGTGTGAAGAAATGCTTCCTTTTGTTTGTTAAACCTGCTGCCTATTAGTTTCATTTGGTGAGCCCTAGGTCTTGTGTTATGAGAGGAAGTAAATAACACTTCCTTATTTACTTTCTCCATACCAGTCATGATTTTATAGACCTCTAGCATTTCACCCCTTATTCAGCTCTTTTCCAAGCTGCAGATGAAAAGGGTAAATACGCACCACCTATTGTTCTTTAGTCCAGAGTCATGATTGTGCAGCTCTTCACATGAATGTGGAACAAAACCATGTGCTTTATCAGTGCCCTGGAATATTGGAATCAGTAGGAAGGATGGCTCAAACACAACTGTAGAGTGGGACTGTCTGCACAGAGTGCCACGTATGTCTTCCTTCTGTAATTGGGACTAACACAGCACCATCACCTGTGAAAAGAAAGCACATTTGTGCTTGAAACATGGCAGCAAGGATGTAAAAAGACATTGGATGTGTGAAAGGATTTCCCAGGTAACAATGCCAAGGTGGTTTGCCAGGGAAATGTCACCTTGGACTGAGCAAATTGTCACTGAACTTTTGTGAAAAGATCACATGGTTTTGTTTGTTTGTGAACAAGTGTTTATTTAATAGTTGTCTTATTGTCACCTTACCAGATTCTCCCTTTTTTTGGGCTGTACTACTCCCCAGTATCTCTACCATCCTGACATAGCAATGGACAAGCATCCCCTATTTCTCTCCAAACAGTTTGTGTTGATAAATTCCAGTTCAATGTAAAATTACCAAAAGAAGTGAGAGCTGCAATCTTTTTTGTGTAACTTATGTGAAAACTGAACATAAAAGGGTTGTATATCATCAATTAAAATAGGCCTCTTGGCATTTGATTTCCTTCTGGCACTAATACAAGTTTGTAAAAGTAAAAACTAGATACCGTTCATTATATGGGGTGGGGAGAAAGAGTGGTACATTATATCTGATAACAGAGGGGAAAAAAACCCACCTTAAAATGGCACATTTGTTTCTTATTTAGCAGTTAACAAAAATCTTTCATTTTATGTCTTCCATTAAGGGATGTAGTTGTTCAGATCTACACATATGAGGGGACTTCCTTTGTATTTCCTTTTTAGGAGTATCAAACCCTTAAATATTTCTCCCCTCTTTCCTGCCCTTTCTTCTGCCCTCTCCCTTCATCCTGCTCATGTTTTTCTGCTAAACACTAGATAGGCTGTAATGTTGCAATAGGCAAATCAGTCAGTGTTGTCCATTTGTTCCTACAAACAGTAACACAACCTGGAAGATTTTACCTTTGAATAACAGCTTCAAAGGCTGATCCTTTCGTTTATAAACCCAAACATGAATTCTTTACACAGTGTCAGGGTTCAAGTGCCATGGTGAAAATACCATTCAAGCCCTGTGGTTGGTTGGTTGGTTTTTTTAGTTTAAAGGCACATTGCCAAGTAGTTTATGCTCCAGAGCTGACCTTCTTTAGGATTGCTATAATCTGTTTCCTGGATATATCCAAATCTCCCACTGTGGCACAAAGACATTTTTTAAAACTTCACACAATAGCTGCAGAGCAATACTCTTGCTCGGCTCATGCTGCAGTATATAAACTAATCATCCCTGGAGATTAGGAAGACTTCCCCTCCCCCACCATAGTATCGCATACATTTGGAAGATGCTTTGTGGTGAGTTTCCCATTCTTCTGGAGCACCTGTTATAGGCCATTGCTAGAGGCAAGACATGAGACTAGGTGGACTGATCCTGGTAGTTGCTATATTCTAGAGAGACAACCATGAAGGTATAGAGAGATCATTTTCTTCCCAGAGCAGTGCTGACATCATTAACACTAATGATATGTAAATAAGGAATATATGAAACAAAGCTAGGATGGCTTGTGCGCCACTATTCTCTAGTGTCTATAAAGGAGAAAAGTCATAGGCAATGGCATGTTCAAGAATTACAAACAATTAAAGGTAAAAATTGTTCCCTACATGTCTATAGTTTGTTATTCTGTACAGCCCTTTGTTGTTTATAAAAGGTATTATATAAATCAACAAATCCAGCTATTTGATACTATGTTAACATTCCCACACACACAGTTAAAGTTTCATCTTCATTTAAGCTGCACCAGATTTAGCTATCCTTACTCAGGTTGGTCCCAATCTTTGCCTGTATCCAGCGCAGCTTAGAAGCGGAAATGGTAGCAGCAAAGATTGCTTTAAAGCCTCCTTTGTATCTTCCAGCCCTAGAGGTGGCCCAATGTTGGTCCAGTACCCAGCATAAACTAGAGCAGACAGCTGCCAAAAGTCCTGATCCCAAAGGAAGATGGGATCAGGGGTACTTTGGCCATGGACCCGACTCAGGTGTGGTTTAGAGCCAATACAGTGTTTCTAGGAAAATCTGGATTCCTATAGACAGGAGGAATACTCCATGCTATGGGGCTGCTTTGTGCTGTTGGTGTGGCACAAGCTACTGTAGCAGGGCTAACAATCTGACGGGAGTGGAGCCATGCTCTGTGAGCAGCCCCATTGGAAAGTAATACTCAACATGAGTGAGGATGGACGAAGCTGTTCGGAAGCAAGCAAGCCGGGTGGGGGGAGGGGGGGGAATCATCCCTCAAGCATTCCCCTCAAAAACAAAACAGAATCAAAATTCTCTTTTTTTTAGAATATGATCACAAAAGTAAATTTCCTCAGGCAGGTGTTCAAAAGTTTGTAATTCTAAATGTCGCCTTTCCAAATCATGTAAAAACTTGTTTTAATTTTCATAGATACTCCAACTGTCCTCAGTAAACTTTTATAATATGAAACAGGTCCAGATTCTTGATCTTGCTCCCATTCAAGTCAATGGGAAAACTCATTAACTGTAATGGTGCAGGGTCAAGCTCCTAAAGTTACTCTTGATTTACACTGGTGCAACTGAAATAGAAATGTGGACCATAAGTACCAGCATGTGTCATTAACTAGCCTGATAGTTTCATGCTGGCTCAATTGTATGCCTTGTATCATAACCTAGAGCTAGTTGTGGACTTACTCTGGATAGTCTGAGGGATTGGGAATGCACTACTGAGCCTTTCACCTCTAGGTTATCCCTCCTTCTTCCCATTGCATCAAACACAGATTTTTTGTCCTGACTTTGAAAGGAAGACCTCTGCTGAATAGCCCCGCCCTGCCTTATCTGCCTAATATCTTATTATAAAGTCAATTCCTGCCTTTACTCCATCAATTATGCCAACCTCCGTTGCCTGCAATGATTTTCAGGCTTTTTCCCATGCTGCCCCTTATGACTGGGAAGAGCTCCCACACAAAATCCATAAAGCTGTCACTTCATCCTCCTTCAAGACCTTGCTCAAAACTCAATTCTTCCCTAATGTACACATAAGTCCCTTTGTTTTCAGTTTAAACTGATTTTTACTGAAAATTTCCTGGGTTTTACAAAAAGCATTATTCAGTTTTTTACTCTACTTTTGTGTCATTCAAATATATAAAAATAACTTGTTTTAATTGGGAAAATACAATACATTGCATGAGATATATGTATTACAATTATACATTAGTCTGTGTGTATCTGAAAAGCTGCCTGTTGAAGTAAGGCTCTGTATTGGTCTAGAAGATACACCAATAAACCAACAGGCATGCACACAAGCTCTGAAGTTTGTATGTATCTGAACATACTGATGAATCTCAAGCCCACCATGTACACATTTCAAACTGTGAGCAGATAATGGTTTAAAGATTTGACACACTAAAATGGGAAGAAAATGAAAACCCGTATCAGAATACATTTCAGAACACAAGGAAGTGTTCGAAAGTTTTAAAAAACGAAAACAGGAGAAAAGGATGAAGTTGAGTGTATGCGCTGCAAATGGTGTGGCCCAGTTATTAAATGTAAATACACCTCTACCCCGATATAACACGAATTCGGATATAACGTGGTAAAGCAGCGCTCCGGGGAGGCGAGGCTGCGCACTCCGGCGGATCAAAGCAAGTTCGATATAACGCGGTTTCACCTATACACGGTAAGATTTTTTGGCTCCCGAGGACAGCGTTATATCAAGGTAGAGGTGTAGTTATAGGCTAATAGTTCTAAGTCTACAACAGTAAACTGTTTATTCAAATGAAAAGTTTTATTTGGGGATTAGAGATATATTGTTTTCTTAAACTCAGAGGTGGCATTGCATTTTGAGTTCTGTTTTAGTTCTGCAGCAAACTACATTGATGAACAGAATTTTCCCCCTGTCTTTCCATCTACCAAAATAAACTCCAATATTTACCCAGAAAAATTATTAATAGTTTTTTGCACTGATTTTCACACGTTTTTCTTGTTGTGGTCATAAACACTGATAAATTCCCCGGAAAAATTACATAAAATACAACTGAAAATGAAGGGCTCTATGTATACAGTAGACTGCAGCCTGATTATGGCTAAGCATATGGAGGGCTGTGATCACTATTAGTGACCAGTGAAGAATTGTGCACATCCTATTATGTGTAATTATTGCCCTTTTTTGCCCAGCCCATCCTGCTTGTTTGATTCTGTCACCTCTCAGATCTTATCTCTTAGAGTGTGAGCTCTTTACGAGAGGCACTGTTATTTGTTATGTGTTTGTGCAGCACTAAGGCCTAACTTAGCGGAAGTGTTTAGGTACTACTGCAATGTAAGTGTTACATTAGATCCAAAACAGTATATGAAAAAAGTTAAGGTTGCAAAGTCAAGCAGTCAAAAGGAAGAAATGCCAGAATGAAAGTCGCCCATGAAACCTTAAACCTGAATGGTTAATGTTTGTCAAAGGTATAAGCAACTGAAAACGGGGCTTATAATGGGAAGCATTAGGCAACCTTAAGAATGAGCAATGGTGCCAGCTCCATCCATAATAATAATATTAAATGATTAATGTTATAATCTCATGGCTATTTGGTGTCCTTCTTAAAAGTAGATGGTGCTCTCAGTTCATTTCCCAAATGTCTATGCCACAAGTGGCACACTTACTTGTGAGTTCAGCAAACGCCAAAGTCTGAATGAGCAAGGAGAATGAATTACATTCGCACCTCGTAGAGGTGTCCTGTCTAGGTCCAGTTGAGCCACAGTGGTTGAGTAGTTTGGGGAAATTGCTGCTTACACTGCATTTCTGTGGGCAATGACAATTTTGGTCTCTTGGTGTGTGTCAATCCACCACATTGCATGAGTATTAAAATCACAAAACAAGTCAACTACAGTTATGAGCTCTATTATTTTACAGTGTCAGCACACCTTGCAGAGAAGTGAAGGATTGGAAAAAAAGGAAACCATCGGTAGGAGGTGTGACAATGCGGTTCTGGCGGAACCCAACTGAGAGTGCCAACTCAGGACAAATTGCTCAAATAGGGCAGTTACAGCCCAAGGCTGGGGTTTTTTCCACCTCTAAGGCAAACCAAACCAGCCAGACTAAGAGGACTTCAGTCTCACCCCACTGGCTAACTGCAAGTCTCACAAGCAATCTCCTTAGACACTCCAGTTTCCCAGTATTACCACCAGTACCACTCGTTATGGGGACAAATGGTTATGAAAACCAATACCCCAGTAAAAGAAAAAGGTTCTCCTGATCCCAAAGGACCAAGCCCCAGACCCAGGTCAATATACAAATCAGATCTTACCCACAAATCACGCTGTTGCCAATCCTTTAGAATCTAAAATCTAAAGGTTTATTCATAAAAGGAAAAGATAGAGATGAGAGTTAGAATTGGTTAAATGGAATCAATTACATACAGTAATGGCAAAGTTCTTGGTTCAGGCTTGCAGCAGCGATGGAATAAACTGCAGGTTCAAATCAAGTCTCTGGAATACATCCCCCGCTGGGATGGGTCCTCAGTCCTTTGTTCAAAGCTTCAGCTTGTAGCAAAGTTCCTCCAGAGGTATGAAGCAGGATTGAAGACCAGATGGAGATGAGGCATCAGCCTTATATAGTCTTTTCCAGGTGTAAGAACACCTTTTTGTTCTTACTGTGGAAAATTACAACAAAATGGAGTCTGGAGTCACATGGGCCAGTCCCTGCATACTTTGCTGAGTTACAAGGCGTATCTGCCTTCTCTCAATGGGTCCATTGTATAGCTGATGGTCCTTAATGGGCCATCAAGCAGGCTAGGCAGAGCTAACACCAGTTTGTCTGGGATGTCACCCAGCAGCATAGCATAAGTTTGAAATACAGACAGTATAGAGCCAATATTTATAACTTCAACTACAAAAGTGATACACACATATAGACAGCATAATCATAACCAGTAAACCAGAACCTTGTCTTAGACACCCCATTTGATCCCCTTTATACAAGATTTGCGTGCCACTACAGGACCTTGGTTGCAACAATGATCTATATGGTCCCAGATTATATCAATAACGTCACACCCCCAACGCAAAATTGATGCAGGAAGGGATGACACAAACATCACTGACTGCATCCCAAGAGCTCCCCATCCTTGGGTTTATCTTACTATGGCTAGTATCGGGGTTAGGCACTATGGCTTAGCTGGCTAAAGAACAACAGAAATGGTTTATCAAAATTGTGTTTAACAACATGATTGAACCTCTTTACAAACAAGGTAAAACTTGGTTAGAACAATAGTGGATTGGATCTGCTCTTGCAGCATGGTTCCTGTATGTCTCATGTGACCTTGCCAAGAGCTAAAGAAAACAGCTACTTTATTCATACAAGCTCGGGCAAATGTTTGGAACCCAATTAACATTAAATAAATGCAGATATTAATGATGTTTATAGTACAGGAATCTTGGCATTTAGCCATGAAGGCAATATGGTAGTGTGCCTTAGTTTCCCTTTTCATACAGTACATTAGGTCTGGAATGTCTTTTCTCCTGTGAAAAGTTCCAATACTGTTTACAGGCATCAACTGTGAAACATTAGTATAGCAAGGCCTTTTAACATAAAGTGTGTTCTCATGTATTCCTTTTAACATGTTCAAGGGATTTTCCAACAGATTAGGAACATTGTACATTCTTACAGTTCTTGGTAATAGCAACACATCAGTTACAAAATTACCATTAGCATTAACAACAAATTCATTGCAAGTGTCCATCTACAATTATGGTTGTCATGCCACACCTTTGGCTCAATACCATTGGAGTTTGGGCATTTTAGGGTTAACCTGTGGCTTTCCTTTGCAAAATTCAGTTTTTTCTTTCCTCCTTGTCCTGCAGGATCACACCCTGATTTTTCTTGCTTAACAGAATTTACTGGCTGATGGGGTGGGCTCTCTGTGCTAACAGCTATTAGCAAGTCCTTTTCCTTCCAGCCAGACAAGTAATTTGCATTACCACAGACAGAAGCCAGTCCACCAGTTTTCATATCCTTAACTGTTATCATTTCCAAGGCTGGACTCTGTCTTAAAGAGATACCACACAAATCCAAAGAGTCTGAGGGTGAGAGTTTGCTTGCTCTCCCCTGCATTCTCAAGCATTTAGCCATAAAACTGTTCTGCTTTGAAACACCAGTAACCAAATTTGTCCTCAGACCCTGAAGCACAGACTGCTCACTTAAAGAATTAGAATGGAGACATTCCTGTTTCAACACCATTGTCTTCCCAACAAGCTGGCCACACACAGCCACTTGGTTATAGGGCTGCTCAACTTTTTTAACAGCTCTTACTCCATCTGAGACCTTCTCAAAGCTCCCCACCCTGGATCTTTCGAAAGGAAAGTCAGTGGATCCATTCACAACAGAAAATTTCTGGCTGTTAGGAACTGAAACTTCCTTGATTAAATTACTCTCACACCCTTCATTTGCAGGGAACTGCTTGCACAAATTACCATGAGGATTCCTTTCCCCAGGAGCTTTTTTAAGCAGCAAATCACCCCTCACAGAAATTCTGCCCTTACCCTCTTCACCTAGGGCTTGCTCTAAAGGAACACTTTCCTGAGCAACAACAGACTTTTTCTGGGTCTTACTTACATCCAGGATTTTCTTTGGCCCATTAGGCAGATTTCTACACAATCCCCTTTTAGGCAAACCCATAGACTTCCTAGATGAAAGGTTAGAAACATTTTCCTTTCCTTTGCCACACACAAGTTTAGGAATTCTTTCCTTCTTGCTACAAGTTTCCACACCATCAGTAGATAACACAACCAAATTACCTGCATGCTCTCCGTGTGCCCCGGCTAGGGTATTACCCTGATTAGACAGTGTTGCTACACCCTTTACCAACCACACACTAGCAATAGGCAAAATACAAGCACCAGAATTGTCTGGTCTCTGGGATTTTGCTAAGACACTAACTGGATGCAACTTAGTTACAGTGCCATTCTCCCCAGCAGACACAGACTTAGGACCATTCCCTTCCTGGGCTTTAGTTGAATTCAGAACCAACTTTGAGACAACTGCACTAACCTCAACCATCACAGGCCGAAAGGCACCTTCTGTCTGCTCCACAGACAAAGAAGAGCTGGAGACACCTTTTTTACCAGACACACAGCTAGGGATTTTATTTCCCTTGTCCCAGCACACAGGGCTGTTCACAGACAACTGCTTGGAGACTGAGGTAGCTTCCTCCATAGGCAAGTCAATACCCCTGACAGACACAGGCACATTTCCTTCACTGTCACTATTCTCCACACAGGAAACAGGTAAGGTATAGGGACATTCATCTTCCACTATCCCTGCCTTCCCAAACTGCTGACTAGACAAAGCCATCAGCTCACAAGGCTGCCCAGGCTCCTCCAAACTTTTCCTGCCTTCCTCTCCTTTGTCCCAGCACACAGGGCTGATTACAGACAAAGACTGGGAGAGTGGGGCAGCTTCCTTACCAGGCACCTTGCCACTCCCAGCAGACAAACTGCTCTTTTTACTACACTGAGCCACTGCCAGCAAATCACAGTTACCCTTTTCAGATTCACTTTTACCAGCTGTACTAGCCACCAAAGCATCACCCATCAAAAATCCACCCTTTCCTTCCTTAGCTAGGGCTTCCACCTGACCATCCTCTTTAGTCTGCTCCAGAG
Source organism: Chrysemys picta bellii (assembly GCF_011386835.1). NCBI lineage: Eukaryota > Metazoa > Chordata > Testudines > Emydidae > Chrysemys > Chrysemys picta. The sequence goes on from NC_088792.1 coordinate 202,879,403, forward strand.
AAACATTTTCCTGCCCAATAAGATTTTGCTGCTCTTGTTTTAACTTCAGATTCACTTTTGAGACACTAGACCGACATTCAGAAACTTCATTTACCGACAAATAGCTCTTCTCAGACAAACCTTTGGAGCAACCCTCCCCAGGCAAATCATTGCCCACAATAGACACAGGTTTAAGATCATTCCTGTCCTGTGACTGACCACCTGGACTGAACAAAGCTTTAACATTTTCCCCAATCAAAAGATCCTTAGGCAATAACTTCCTTACACCAGCTATAACCTCATGCTTAGCACCATTCCATTCAAGGTGGATTCTGGCTAAAGGCACACGGACAGTAAACTCATAGAGGACTACAACATTCACACTCTGATTTGGTAAATAATCTTCCTCTTTGACAAGATCTGCTTTAACAAGAGTGATGTTAGAAGCCATAATTTGCCCTACACAGCTTTTACCATTGACTTTTACATTCTCTGTGAATCTTTCATTACCACTCCCATACAGAGCATTGGCACCAGTTATGGAGTCACCCTTTACTGAACACACAGTAAAAGCATTTACATAAAAGGTGGCAGAATTGGGGTACATTTGGTTACACCCAGACAACTGCTCAGAGTTATACAACATACCAACATTGTTATAAACCGGACTTTCAAGAGGATACAATTTCTGCTTTTCTTCCCTTGCTTTTTTGACTTGGAGCTGAAATCTTTGCACTTTTGCCTCGGCTTCTAGTTCCTGCAATCGAATTTCTGCCAGTCTTTGTTCATGTTCAAGTTGAAGTTTACTTGCTGCCTTTTGCTTTTCAATTGCTTCTGCCTTCTGATCACTGGCCATTAACAGATCTCTCAGTTCTTGATTTGTAGCTTTCTTTCTAAAGCTTATTCCCTTTTCTGAACACAAATCTTTCAGGGCTTTTTTGTCAAGGCCCTCATATGCTCTTTGCTCACCCATTGCAACTGCTCTTTAACCAACCAAACTCTCAATCCCAAAATTTAAATTTGGATAACGTGGGGTTCTGATCCAAAGCTAAATTGACCTGGTTCTGTGGATCCTGCCGACTACGCCACTGTGACAATGCGGTTCTGGAGGAACCCAACTGAGAGTGCCAACTCAGGACAAATTGCTCAAATAGGGCAGTTACAGCCCAAGGCTGGGGTTTTTTCCACCTCTAAGGCAAACCAAACCAGCCAGACTAAGAGGACTTCAGTCTCACCCCACTGGCTAACTGCAAGTCTCACAAGCAATCTCCTTAGACACTCCAGTTTCCCAGTATTACCACCAGTACCACTCGTTATGGGGACAAATGGTTATGAAAACCAATACCCCAGTAAAAGAAAAAGGTTCTCCTGATCCCAAAGGACCAAGCCCCAGACCCAGGTCAATATACAAATCAGATCTTACCCACAAATCACGCTGTTGCCAATCCTTTAGAATCTAAAATCTAAAGGTTTATTCATAAAAGGAAAAGATAGAGATGAGAGTTAGAATTGGTTAAATGGAATCAATTACATACAGTAATGGCAAAGTTCTTGGTTCAGGCTTGCAGCAGCGATGGAATAAACTGCAGGTTCAAATCAAGTCTCTGGAATACATCCCCCGCTGGGATGGGTCCTCAGTCCTTTGTTCAAAGCTTCAGCTTGTAGCAAAGTTCCTCCAGAGGTATGAAGCAGGATTGAAGACCAGATGGAGATGAGGCATCAGCCTTATATAGTCTTTTCCAGGTGTAAGAACACCTCTTTGTTCTTACTGTGGAAAATTACAACAAAATGGAGTCTGGAGTCACATGGGCCAGTCCCTGCATACTTTGCTGAGTTACAAGGCGTATCTGCCTTCTCTCAATGGGTCCATTGTATAGCTGATGGTCCTTAATGGGCCATCAAGCAGGCTAGGCAGAGCTAACACCAGTTTGTCTGGGATGTCACCCAGCAGCATAGCATAAGTTTGAAATACAGACAGTATAGAGCCAATATTTATAACTTCAACTACAAAAGTGATACACACATATAGACAGCATAATCATAACCAGTAAACCAGAACCTTGTCTTAGACACCCCATTTGATCCCCTTTATACAAGATTTGCGTGCCACTACAGGACCTTGGTTGCAACAATGATCTATATGGTCCCAGATTATATCAATAACGTCACAGGAGGAAACATAAAAAATTAGATCATCAATAAAGAAAAGAAGAGATGGAATTACTGTAGTGTGGAAAGAATTGAAAAAATACGAACCGACATTAGCGGTATGCTTAAGAGGTTAGCTTTCTGGAAGAGAATTTATTATTGTGATTTGATTTGAAAAGAAAGTGCTGCTGGCTCTATCTCTTAAGTAATGCGGAATTAGGAAAACAAAAATAATGTTCTTAAAATTGCACATTTGATTATATTTAACACAGATAATTTAAACTATGAATTCTGAAAGGTTCATTCAAGTCAAAGGGACCTCTTACTACAATGAAGGCAACAGGTTCAGGTCTCTATTTTGTAAGAGTTTATTGACTTCCAGTAAAAACTGCAGATAAATTTTTACATTATATGTATTTTTGTGACAGCTGGATATGAAGAAAGAAGGGTGGGAACTCCAGATTATGAAGAAATGAAGAGGAGTCTCCTTGCTGGGGACATGCCAGAGATAGAAGAGTCTAGGGCAGCACTATATAAGGAAATCAAAGTACAGAAAGTGGGAGGTTAAGAACAGATAGGCTGGGTACTGTGTGTGTTTCTGTAGTCTAACCTTCCTCCTTATAAATCTCGCCTTTTGCAGCTTTGATCACTTTGCACAATAGTTCTCTGGTTCCTAAAATCATCTTCTTTGGTGTGATTCCAGAACAAGACTTACAGTACACACTACAGCCTCTTTTGCCCACTCCCTGCTGATCACTATCTCTGTTAATAGTCTCTAAGACTATCTGACAAAATATGGGCCAAACCCTGAAATCCTTGCTCCATTTTAAATCAGTTCTTACTCAGACAAATCTCCCCTGGGATCAAATCCCAGACCCAGCGCAGAGTACAGCGAGTTCTGGGCCTGCTGGGCTTCGCAACCAAGCAGCTTCTCCATCACCAGTGGCTGTAGAACTCCCCCATGCCTGCCCACTTCCATGATGTACACTGCAAGACTCCACCCTCAGGCCATCTATGGCAGTGGGCCTCAAAGGTATGTTGACTGGGGAGGTGCTGACTCTCCCACGATCCCACTGGAAGGTGTGGTCTCCACAGCTGATTTAGAGCCAGAAGGTTACTGAGGCAATTGGGCAACCCTCTTCCCCCAAGACTCTGAAGCCTGCTGACAGTTCTGATGTGAGCAGCCAGTAGCGATGAGCACATCCGGATTGAAGACACTTCCTGCCAGGACAATTGTCAGGGAGGGAGGTATTTCTCCTCCACCACCCACCTCCCACCAATTCCTCACAATCCAAAATGACTGGTAGGGTCAGACTGAGCCCATCTCTACAGATCCTTCAGTTTCCCCAACCTACAGCTCCATGGGATTTATTCAGCCAATTGAAGGGTCAGGGAGCACAGTTGCATGAGTTCCCCAGCCCTATGCTTCACAGGTGTGCACAGTGGAGTAGCTGAAGTGCTGATCCATCCCCTAATGCTGTCCATCCTCAGGCCCGATCGAGCTGGCACAGAACTGCCATGCACAGGAGTGAGGGGAGGAGGTCTTCAGTATTTTGCCTTGGTAGTTCTCTCACATTTACCTTTCCTTTGACATTCTTTTTTTAAGCTATATTCAATTTTCTGTGGTTGACAGGATGAATATTTGTCCCCATACATTTGTTTATATTTAGTTGCTAAAATAGATGGTTCCACCTTGAGTTAGAAGTGTTTCCAATGTTTTTTGAAGATAAAATCAATATCCTACTTTCTTAGAACTATGTTATGACTTTGAGGGGATGAAATATATATATATATATATATATATATATATATATATATATATATATATATATACACACACACACACACACACACACATACTTGGAGTGTATATAGCTGGAGAAAGAGCACTTGCTTTCTTATGGTCACACTGAGTTATTTACTCTTACCTTCTGCTTCTGCTTACTAAAACCTATACCAGTGTACAATAAAGTCAAGTTAATATCCTGCTTTAGGATATTGATGAGTCAAATACCTTGGTAAGATTGAAAAGAAGATTAGACACCTAGGAGAATAAGAATATCATCTGCATTTATGCTGGCCAGGATAAAAATGATAAATTGGGGTGGGGGGGCACCAATCTTCATGCTTCAGAGCATAAACTGATCACCAGCTGGGGTCAGGAAAGCATTTCCTTTGCCATTTTAAAATATAGCACAACTGTCTGGGTGCATCATGGATTTGGGTTTCTGACTGTGGAGCATCTATGATATGCCACTGCCAAGTTGCAGAATACAGGTCTAGATGGAGGGTCAGTCGATTCTGGTGTACAAAGTCATATGTGCCTTGGCTTATGTATTACTAATGTAACATTGTTTTTGTTCTTGATCAGGTTTTAACATATGCCTAGCTATCTCTAATGGTATTCACCACGTTAGGTCACAGACCCATGAGGTGCTGAGAGCCTTCAGTTCCTATTGATTTCATTGGGGTGGAGGATGATCAGACTCCTAGTGACCCTGCTTGGCTTAATCCTTGTTGTTTTGCTTGAGTAAAGACTTCAGGATTAGACCCAAAGAATGGTGTGGGGTAGAGAAGTTCTATAAGCACAGACCC